>NC_053392.1:452841394-453441394 GCF_905171765.1 Bufo bufo
TGGTTGTAGTTGGAGCAACCGCCCTGAGAAGAGTGACCCCTATTTAGAAAATCCTCATAGAGTATAAGCCCTAATTCCTCCAACTTGTTTCGCTGGGTAAAAGCGACTCTTCAGGGAGCAGCGTGATGGGCAGTCAAAGTATAGAGTGGCAGTAGCAAACTCTGAGTGAAATTGTGATCTACAGTATTTAAGCACAGAGTACTGCCCAGTCAGGGGGCTCGGCAATGCAATTAGCCAGTAGCAAGCAAAGGTCTAAGGATTAATTTAACACCAGCAGAAAGGATTAGGAGCACTCACCTAGTCAAAAAGTGGTAAGAGCAAGCGGCAGCTAGCGCTCACAGATTTATGCAATTACTGTTGGACGAAGAAAAATTGTCACTAGACAATAAGCATAAACGTGTTAATTCCCTGAGAGAACAAGCTCTTAAATTTAGAGAAAACAGCCTGTTCCAGAAAAAAGAGGAACAGTTGCAGAGTTCTCTGGAAAGATTCCAGTAATCTATCAGAGATGGGAAACACCTACAGTTTGCACGTGATTCCTCTGAATTCAGGGAAAATAAGGCTTACACCTTCCTAACTAAATCACAACACAAAGAAGCTAACACAGACATCTCTTTGTCAGAAGCTGAGGAGTCTAATACTGACTCAGTAAGAGGAAGGTGGAGGGGTAGAGGAGGTAGAGGCGGAGGGAGAGGCAGATACAATAAAACAACTCATAATAAACCAAGTATCTTCTACAGTAACTAAGCAGATGGATGTGTAAACAAACCAACATCCACTCTTCCTCCCCCTCCCCCTCCTCTTTTTTATCACAACCTCCAACATCAATTCCCTACCATCTGAAAAAACAAACCACAGGGGGGGGCAAGGCAACTGAGAGGATCACATAGAACAAGCCTCCAGATAGTCAACCTCTCATCATATACTCTGACAGAGATGGATATCAAACTACTAGAAAAGGGCCTCATTTTTGTACCCACAGTAAAATATAATAATTTTGAGTGGAATAAGGATATCGCATTATTCACTCGCAAATAGCAATGGTATAAACACTTCTGCCAAAAAGATACCAGAATGAACTTAATATTGAAATAGATGACCTACAGGCAACTAGGACCCTCTCTGAGCTTCTAACTGAAGGAGAAAGGGATAGATCCGAGGAAGCATTCACCGATTTGAGACCCAAGAGTACTTTAATGCCACCACCACTTAATGAACCACATAGTGACGAAGCGCATACTGCGTGAAACGGCCGTCGCTGCATCCAGTGTGCAGGGAAGTGACTCCTAGCTCCGGTGCCGCGTGTGTTTTGCTTTTTGTGGCAATAAAGCAATATCTATACTTCCACGATGGTGAGTGCCGCCCGCTTTCTTTCTATAAAGAAGTTTAATGTCCTGGACTATTGTTTGTTTGGGCTTGTGCACCACTGAGATCGTGATACTGAAGGAGAGCTGTGTGGGATCTGCAGTCCCGGGTTGTTGGGGGATAGATGTGGAGTGTACCGCTCAGAATCCTACTTAAAGTGTCATTTTAGATAGCTCCACATATAAAGAAATGTGTCTAACCATCCTCAGTGACACTAGCTTTTATCGTAAACTGGATAAGAATCCAGGTCCCATCTTTGCAGCTGAACGAAAAGAAATACTTAAGAAGGGATTAACACATAAACTCATCAATCAACATGAAGCCGACTTCCTTTTCCCAATCGTCCAACAACCGCCACCTTCTACTCCCTACCCAAAATCCACAAAGGGCTCTTTCTATTCAATTTTTCCACCAGCTCAGGGGTACCGCTATGGGTAGCCCATGCGCACCGTCCTATGCAAATTTGCTCCTGGGATGGTGGGAGGTTACTGTCATCTGGTCCGATGATCTCAGCCATTGGCATGACAACATTCATCGATGAAATTTTTATTCTATGGAAAGGAACTGAGGAATCCTTCACTTCATTTGTGGAGACTATTAACATAAATGATCTAGGACTTAGATTTACTTCAATCTGTGACACTAATCACATCTCATTCCTAGATGTGCTGATAGAGAGAGGTCCGAACAATACTATTGCAACCAAAGTATTCTATAAGGCTACTGCCTCCATTAGCCTCCTCAGATGGGAGAGTACTCATCGATTTCCACTGAGGAGAGGAATACCAAAAGGTCAATACCTAAGGTTGTGAAGAAACTGCTCCAATATGGACGCCTTCAAACAGCAGGTCGATGATTTGCATAGTAGATTTCATGAGAGGGGCTATCCAGACAACGTTCTGAGGACAGCATTTGAACATGCATGCAACTCCAAAAGGTAGGCACTATTAACCCCATAAAAACAAGATAATCAATCTAGACAGCCCATGATACGCATTAACGGCATGTTTGATAGCGCCCATGTGGAGGTGAGAAGGATCATCACAAAATATTGGGGAATCTTGTGTGATGACCCAGATCTACAAGAAGTTATTGGCCCCTATCCAAAAATCACATATAAGAAGGGGCATAGCCTTAGGGATAGACTAGCTAATAGCCATGTTAAACCTCCATCATTAACTGACAATTGGCTATCACGTCGCCCTAAAGGAATGTTTAGATGTGGAAACTGTGTCGCATGTGATCAAGTCCTAGTCACAAAAAGCTTTAGATCTGCCCACACAAAGTAAGTATTTGTAATATGTGATTTCATTAAATGCCAGATGAGCGGAGTTGTCTATCTTGCCAAGTGTAGTTGCCCCCTTGACTACGTTGGCAAGACAAAGAGAGAATTTAGAAGAAGAATTAGGGACCACTACAATTCATGTAACAAAAGAGATACATCAATAGCCAGACACGTAAACGAGATAAATGATGGTAATCCGGCATGTATCTGCTTCATAGGGATTCAACACATACCCCAGAACCCACATGGCGGTGACTGGGATAATGTCATCCTAAGGGCGGAATCACGAAGGATTTTTAGGATGAAAAGTGTTACCCCATGTGGTTTCATATAACATATGGACTCTCTGGCTATAATACAGGATTCCAGGCTCCCTAGAGTCTATTCTACATCATAGAGATAATGCCTCCTGCTCCAGCTTCTTCAAGTTGGATGGTTTGCGCTTGTGTACAGCAATCTTTAAGTCTGACCACAGATTTTCTATTGTATTGAGATCTGGGCTTTGACTAGGCCATTCCAACACATTTACTTGTTTACCCTTAAACCACTCAAGTGTTGCTTTAGCAGTGTATTTGGGGTCATTGTCCTGCTGGAAGGTGAACCTCCGTCCTAGGCCAGTGCTTGAAGTGGGCCGGAACGCGGCGGTACTCAGTACCGCCACTTCCAAAAATTGCCCTGGAGAGTACCAGCACCTCTCCGTGCGCCCAGTACGTGGGTTTCCGGTACCGGAGCGCAGGGCCGGCCTTTGGGGTGTGCGGGCTGTGCGGCCGCACAGGGCGCCATAGTAACAGGGGCGCTGGGCGGCCGACAGCTCGCAATGTAATATGCGGCAGGCGAGGCTGAACTTGTGTTCTCCCTCGGGGCGCCCCCTCCATCTAGCCCTCCCCTGTCTGACCTGATTCGTTCCTCCTCCCCTGTCTGACCTGCCTGCTGCCCCCGCCGCTGCCAATAAGAAGAGAGACGGGAGGAGGAGGGGAGGGGCTGTGGCCACTGCGCCACCAATGAAGATAACTGACCTGAATACAAAAACAGGAGGCGGGTGCTGGAATCAAATAGCCAACACCCGACCTCTGTGACAGGGAGCTGCGATCAGCTGCAGTTGAGTTAACCCTTCAGGTGCGGTACTGGAGGGGTTAATTGTAGCTGATCGCAGCTCCCTGTCACAGAGGTCGGGTGCCGGCTATTTGATTCCAGCACCCGCCTCCTGTTTTTGTATAAGAAACGTTTGTGGCACAGTGCGCCCCCCCCCCCCCCCCCAACACCCCAGTATAAGAAACGTTGGTAGGCAGTGCGCCCCCACCCCCCCCCTCAGTATAAGAAACGTTTGTGGCACAGTGCGCCCCCCCCAACACCCCAGTATAAGAAACGTTGGTAGGCAGTGCGCTTTCCCCCCCAAACACCCCAGTATAAGAAACATTGGTGGCTCAGTGGGAAGTGCCAGTGAGGGTTAAAAAATAATAAAAATTTTTTAACTCACCTCCTCCAGATGATCGCGTAGCTGCCGTTCTCCTGTTTTCTTCAAGACCTGTGGTGACGTCACTGAGCTCATCACATGACCCATTACCATGGTGATGGATCATGTGATGCTAACAGTGATGTCACCACAGGTCCTTTGACAGGTCATGAAGAAAGAACAGAAGACGATCAATTGGAGGAGGTGAGTTAATTATTATTTTTATTTTTTAACCCTCATTGGCACTGCCCACTGCGCCACCAATGATTATTATATTGAGGGGGGGCCCACTGCGCCACCAATGATTATTATATTGAGGGGGGGCGCACTGCGCCACCAATGTTTATTATATTGAGGGGGGGCCCACTGCGCCACCAATGTTTATTATATTGAGGGGGGGCGCACTGCGCCACCAATGTTTATTATACTGGGGTGATGGGGGGGCGCACTGCGCCACCAATGTTTATTATACTGGGGAGTTGGGGGGGCGCACTGCGCCACCAATGTTTATTATACTGGGGTGATGGGGGGGCGCACTGCGCCACCAATGTTTATTATACTGGGGTGTTGGGGGGGCGCACTGCGCCACCAATGTTTATTATACTGGGGTGATGGGGGGGCGCACTGCGCCACCAATGTTTATTATACTGGGGTGTTCGGGGGGCGCACTGCGCCACCAATGTTTATTATATTGGGGGGGGCGCACTGCGCCAATGTTTATTATATTGGGGGGGCGCACTGCGCCACCAATGTTTATTATACTGGGGTGATGGGGGGGCGCACTGCGCCACCAATGTTTATTATACTGGGGTGTTGGGGGGGGCGCACTGCGCCACCAATGTTTATTATACTGGGGTGATGGGGGGGCGCACTGCGCCACCAATGTTTATTATACTGGGGTGTTGGGGGGGCGCACTGCGCCACCAATGTTTATTATACTGGGGTGATGGGGGGGCGCACTGCGCCACCAATGTTTATTATACTGGGGTGTTCGGGGGGCGCACTGCGCCACCAATGTTTATTATATTGGGGGGGGGCGCACTGCGCCAATGTTTATTATATTGGGGGGGGGCGCACTGCGCCACCAATGTTTATTATACTGGGGTGATGGGGGGGCGCACTGCGCCACCAATGTTTATTATACTGGGGTGTTGGGGGGGGCGCACTGCGCCACCAATGTTTATTATACTGGGGTGTTCGGGGGCGCACTGCGCCACCAATGTTTATTATATTGGGGGGGGCGCACTGCGCCAATGTTTATTATATTGGGGGGGGCGCACTGCGCCACCAATGTTTATTATACTGGGGTGTTGGGGGGGCGCACTGCGCCACCAATGTTTATTATACTGGAGTGTTGGGAGGGGCGCACTGCGCCACCAATGTTTATTATACTGGAGTGTTGGGGGGGCGCACTGCGCCACCAATGTTTATTATACTGGGGTGTTGGGGGGGCGCACTGCGCCACCAATGTTTATTATACTGGGGTGTTGGGGGGGCGCACTGCGCCACCAATGTTTATTATACTGGAGTGTTGGGAGGGGCGCACTGCGCCACCAATGTTTATTATATTGGGGGGGCGCACTGCGCACAATGACGGGTTAGGGAAATTTCACAGCAGAGTGCGCATGCGCTGGGAGCCTCGCCGGCGGTTAGGGTAGGGAAAAATTATGGGCCAGTGCACAGGTGCGGTGATCGGATGGATGTTCTCAGCAGGACACCGGCCGACACTGCGCATGCGCTGGGAGCCTCACCAGCGGTTAGGGTAGGGAAAAAGCACTGACCCGTACATAATTTTTCCCTTCCCTAACCGCTGGTGAGGCTCCCGGTGCATGCGCAGTGTCGGCCGGTGTCCAGCTGAGAACATCCATCCGATCACTGCGCCTGCGCACTGGCCCATAGTTTTTCCCTACCCTAACCGCCGGCGAGACTCCTGGCGCATGCGCACTCTGCTGTGAAACTTCCCTAACCTGTCATTGTGCGCCTGCGCGGCGCTGCACACCTCCTCACGTCATGTCCGGTGCGACCGGAAGTGACGAAGGTAGGGAAATCTCACGAAGTAGGGAAGTATAACATTACACCGGCCTTTGGGGTGTGCGGGCTGGTAACTACTTGGTTGGATAGTCAGCCAGCCTATGCCATGATGCCAGCAACAAGCAGTGTTTTTTTGTTTTTTTTTGGGGGGGGGGGGGGCGCCACAAGGTTAGCTCGCACAGGGCGCCTGGACACCTAAGGCCGGCCCTGCCGGAGCGCAGCGGAGAGCTGGCAGTATCTCCTCCCTAATGTTGTTGGCTGGGCAGCTAGTGGAGGGGGGCGGGTCGTTGCAGAGTACGGCTCAGGCTGGCGCAGGCAGGGAGTTGACCTCACGTTAGGTGACGTCAACTCCTTCCCGCGCGCCTGTGACTGAGGAGCGATCAGTGCGGCGACCAGTGACTGGTCCTCCTTGGAGTCAGGAGTCGGACGGTGCAGCAAAGAACATCGACTTTGCTTTGGAATCCAACTTCTGAAGAGTACTGGTGAGTGACAGGCACCCCCCCTCCCCCCACACACATTAGTTCCTCTCTGTACCAGTACCCCCCCCCCCTGGCAGGGGGGTACTGGTACAGAGAGGAATTAATGTGTGTGATGAGGGGGGGGGGGGGGTCTGATGTGCAGGGGGGTACTGGTACAGAGAGGAACGAATGTGCGATGGTGGGGGGGGGGGGTACTGGTACATAGAGGAACTAATATATATGTGTCTGATGGGTGGGTCTGATGTGTAGGGGGCCCCTGCACATCAGACCCCCCCATCACACACATATATATTAGTTCCTCTATGTACCAGGACCCCCCCCCCCACCACCGCACATTCGTTCCTCTCTGTACCAGTACCCCCCTGCACATCAGACCCCCCCCCCCTCATCACACACATTAGTTCCTCTCTTTACCAGTACCCCCCCCCCCACCACCACCACACATTAGTGCCTCTCTGTACCAGTACCCCTCTGCACATCAGCCCCCCCATCACACACATATATATTAGTTCCTCTATGTACCAGTACCCCCCCCCCCCCACCACCGCACATTCGTTCCTCTCTGAACCAGTACCCCCCTGCACATCAGACCCCCCCCTCATCACACACACACACACATTAATTCCTCTCTGTACCAGTACCCCCCTGGCAGGGGGGTACTGGTACAGAGAGGAATTAATGTGTGTGTGTGTGATGAGTGGGGGGGGGGGGTCTGATGTGCAGGGGGGTACTGGTACAGAGAGGAACGAATGTGCGGTGGTGGGGGGGGGTACTGTACTGGTACATAGAGGAACTAATATATATGTGTGTGATGGGGGGGTCTGATGTGCAGGGGGGGGAGCACCGGCGCCTAATAGAGTACCGGCACCTCTTTTGGCCCACTTAAAGCACTGGTCCTAGCCTCAAATCACACACAGAGTGGTACAGGTTTTGCTCAAGAATATCCCTGTATTTAGCACCATCCATCTTTACCTCAACTCTGACCATTTTCCCAGTCCCATCCGAACAGCATGATGCTGCCACCACCATGTTTCACTGTGGGGATGGTGTTCTTTGGGTGATGTGATGTGTTAGGTTTGCACCAGACATGTCTTTTTGTTTTTAGCTGAAAGTAATGGCTTTCTTCTGGCCACTCTGCCATAAAGCCCAACTCTATGGAGCATACGGCTTATTGTCCTCCTATGTACAGATACTCCACTCTGCAGCTCCTCCAGGGTTACCTAAGGTCTCTGTGCTGCCTCTCTGATTAATTCCCTCCTTGCTCGGTCCGTGAGTTTTGGTGGCCGTCTCTTGGCAGGTTTGCTGTTGTGCCATGTTCTTTCCATTTGGCTATGATAGATTTGAAGGTGCTCCTGGAGATCATTAAAGATTTGGATATATTTTTTAGAACTTAACCCTGACTTATACTTCTCAACAACATTATCCCTTACTTGTTTGGAGAGTTTCTTGGTCTTCGTGGCAGTGTTTGGTTAGTGATGCCTCTTGCTTAGGTGTTGCAGCCTCTTGGGCCTTTCAAAAAAAGGTGTGTATATGTAATGACAGATCATGTGACACCTAGATTCCACACAGGAGGACATCATTTCACTAATTATGCGACTTCTGAAGGTAACTGGTTGCACCAGAGCTTTTTATGGGCTTCCTAACAAAGGGGGTGAATACATACGCACATGCCAATTTTTTCTATTTCTAAACAATAGTTTTATTTATATATTATTCTCATTTTACTTCACCAACTTAGACTATTGTGTTCTGATCCATCACATAAAATTCAGATTAATAAAACATTGAACTTAAGGCTGTAATGTAACAAAATATGAAAAAAGTCAAGGGGGGTGAATATTTTTGCAAGGCACTATATATATATATATATATATATATATACATATATAAGAAAAAAGGAGATGGCAGCACCGTCACAGATAAAAATTGAATGAAGGGTGCAAAAAGCCCAGTGTGGATATAAGCCAATCCAATAATGCAAGCGATGAAAAAAGGGCAGCACTCCAGTAGATAAAAATGAAAAAAACTTTATTTACCCATAAGGCTGTAGCGATGTTTCGGCTCTAACACAGGAGCCTTCCTCAAGGCCTGCTTGAGGAAGGCTCCTGTGTTAGAGCCGAAACGTCGCTACAGCCTTATGGGTAAATAAAGTTTTTTTCATTTTTATCTACTGGAGTGCTGCCCTTTTTTCATCGCTTATATATATATATATATATATATATATAGTGACACAGCGAGGGGTTTTGTCTGGGAAGGCAGGTATTTTCCTCCCAACATGTGCGGCTGGGCTGGTTTCCAGCTAGGGGAGGTGTAACGGATCTCCTGGCACCCCGACCGGGTACCTCCAGTGCCCCCCGAGGACTCCAAGCACTCCGCTCGACACCTATACCACCACAGGAACCAGGAACAGGAACAGCTCTTACAAGAGCTAGGAGTAATAGCCAGGGGGGTATACACGTATAGCAATCCCCACACACATGAGACGAAGCTCTATGTTGAGTGTAAAACAGGAACACTTTATTGAGGGCTACCCGCCCGTATTTATGCAGGTCCCCATCTGGTGTACACGCCCCTAGGGGACCAGAAGGAAGACTGTGACACAGGACAGATACGTAGCACTCAGGATACACAGACACAACACATCCCCACAATGCATCATGGTTTCCTCCTCTCTGCCCTGGAGACACCCGAGGAGCAATTCAATTATCTCTCAGGACAAAGGGAAATCACCAATACACATGTGGGAACAACAGGACAGGAATCACCACCCAAACACACAATGTCACACCCTCACAGCAAACACAGACATTTAACATATTCCCAGATAGCTCAAGTCTGAGTGCATATCATTAGGTGAATAGCACTCAGAATACACAAATACAATAAAATTTGCTATCTGGGTACCATCACATAACATACAATACAATTACACAGACAGATGGTTCTGTCACACACCTCAAAACCCCACATGTCCCCAGATGGCTTGGATCTGAGCGCTCAGATGCCACAAACACAGTCAGATCGCCATGGGGTTTAAGTTTTGCATGGGCTGATGAGAGGGCCCATAATCCTGGGGCAAGAGGCTGGCAACCAGGCCCCTCCAAAACCCAGTGGCGAGGTTATTTTCGCCACAGGAGGTCAAATACCGGACCGGAGTTTAAGTGCCGGTCCGGGTTTTGGCAGCACTTGGCTGTCCTTAAATAGGCAGCTGGGCTCAGCAGCTGAGTCTCTGTGTTGGGATCTGAGGTTTTGTGTGCCAGACTGGAGGGCTGAGACCCATGTGCTGGGGGAACAGGCTCCCTAAAGCCTGCTGTTGACTACTGAAGGCAGAACTGCAAACAAGGTGACTTGTGCAATATGAACTTTCCATTTGTGTGTGAATTAACACCAAAGACTGCAAAGTGACGTGTTGTTTTGTGCAACTGCCGCAAGTGTGAATAAACACTGAGGTTTGAGTTAAGAACTTGTATTTTGCCTTTGTACTGCGTCCGATTCCCCAATCTACCAAAGCGAAACCCCACAATATTATATATTTATACACACACACACAAGTGGCAAGCTGTGAAGAGGAGTATGGGAGTGGTATTGGTGGCACATATGGGAGTAATAGTCTTCACTCTGGCGCTCCCTGAGGCCATGATGCAGTCAATCGACAGCACAGCCTTCCTTCCCTCTAAGCACACCCTGGGCCTTTTGGGATTTACACCTGGTAGTAGTTGGGTTTCCCTAGTGCACAGTTTGCAGGGGGCAAGGCAGGAGGGCAGATGCAGAGCCAGAGAAAGGTTAATGGAATCATGATCAAACCTGCTAAGTGATAACAAAGAACAGTCTCTTCACTGAGGATAATGAGAGCTGCAGTACAGATAGCAAGAATAGACACAGTTCTGAAGTATAACACAGAGCTTACTTTTCCCAATCACTTTGTATAATCAGTGACAATGATGGTAGTAGCAGTCCCTGAGTCTACCTGCATGTTCCAATAATAATGGAGGCATCTGCCTCCATTAACCCCTTAAGGACCTTGCCATTTTTCACCTTAAGGACCAGGCTATTTTTTGCAAATATGACATGTGTCACTTTATGTAGTGATAACTTTAAAACGCTTTTACTCATCCATGCCATTCTAACATTGTTTTCTCGTCACATATTGTACTTCATGATAGTGGTAAATTTGAGGCAAAATATTTCATTTTTATTTATAAAAAAAATACCAAATTTACCAAAAATTTCGAAATTTTTTTATTTCTCTGCTTTCAAAACAGATAGTGATAACTCCTAAAATAGTTATTACTTTACATTTTCCATAAGTCTAATTCATGTTTGGATCATTTGACTTTCTTTTTTAAAAGTTTAGAAGCAAATCTTGAAATTTTTCAGAAAATTTCAAAAACCCAATTTTTAACCACCTCAGCCCCCCTAGCTTAAACACCCTTAATGATCAGACCACTTTTTACAATTCTGCACTACACTATTTTCACGGTTTATTGCTCGGTCATGCAACTTACCCCCCAAATTAATTTTACCTCCTTTTCTTCTCACTAATAGAGCTTTCAATTGGTGGTATTTCATTGCTGCTGACATTTTTACTTTTTTTGTTAATCAAAATTTACATAAATTTTTGCACAAAATGAAATTTTTCACTTTCAGTTGTATTTTTTTTATTTAAAAACTACATTTCTATATAAATTTTTCTCTAAATTTATTGTTCTACATGTCACCCCAAAACACATTGCCCAACTTCTCCTGAGTACGGCGATACCACATGTGTGACACTTTTTTGCAGCCTAGGTGGGCAAAGGGGCCCACATTCCAAAGAGCACCTTTAGGATTTCACAGGGCATTTTTTACACATTTTGATTTCAAACTACTTCTCACGCATTAGGTCCCCTAAAATGCCAGGGCAGTATAACTACCCCACAAGTGACCCCATTTTGGAAAGAAGACACCCCAAGGTATTTCGTGATGAACATAGTGAGTTCATGGAAGTTTTTATTTTTTGTCACAAGTTAGGGCTCTTTCACACTTGCGGCAGGACGGATCCGACATGCTGTTCACCATGTCGGATCCGTCATGCCGCTATTTCGCCGTACCGCCAGACCGTCCCCATTCACTATAATGGGGACGGGGCGGAGGTCCGGCGCAGCACGGCTTTCGCCGTCCACCGCCGTGCTGTGCCGGAGCTCCGCCCCCGTCCCCATTATAGTCAATGGGGACGGAGCGGCGGTCCGGTGGCACGGCGAAATAGCGGCAGGACGGATCCGACATGGTGAACAGCATGTCGGATCCGTCCTGCCGCAAGTGTGAAAGAGTCTTTAGTGGAATATGAGACTTTGTAAGAAAAAAAAAGAAAAGAAAAAATCATCATTTTCCGCTAACTTGTGACAAAAAATAAAAAATTCTAGGAACTCACCATGCCCCTCACGGAATACCTTGGGGTGTCTTCTTTCCAAAATGGGGTCACTTGTGGGGTATTTATACTGCCCTGGCATTTTAGGGGACCTAATGCGTGAGAAGTAGTTTGAAATCAAAATGTGTAAAAAATGCCCTGTGAAATCCTAAAGGTGCTCTTTGGAATGTGGGCCCCTTTGACCACCTAGGCTGCAAAAAAGTGTCACACATGTGGTATCACCGTACTCAGGAAAAGTTGGGCAATGTGTTTTGGGGTGTCTTTTTACATATACCCATGCTGGGTGAGAGAAATATCTGTCTAAAAGACAACTTTTCCCATTTTTTTATACAAAGTTGGCATTTGACCGAGATATTTATCTCACCCAGCATGGGTATATGTAAAATGACACCCCAAAACACATTGCCCAACTTCTCCTGAGTACGGCGATACCACATGTGTGACACTTTTTTGCAGCCTAGATGCGCAAAGGGGCCCAAATTCCTTTTAGGAGGGCATTTTTAGACATTTGGATCCCAGACTTCTTCTCACGCTTTAGGGCCCCTAAAATGCCAGGGCAGTATAAATACCCCACATGTGACCCCATTTTGGAAAGAAGACACCCCAAGGTATTCAATCAGGGGCATGGCGAGTTCATAGATGATTATTTTTTTTTCTCACAAAGTCTCCCTTTCCGCTATCTTGGGACAAAAAGTTCAATCTTTCATGGACTCAATATGCCCCTCAGCGAATACCTTGGGGTGTCTTCTTTCCGAAATGGGGTCACATGTGGGGTATTTATACTGCCCTGGCATTTTAGGGGCCCTAAAGCGTGAGAAGAAGTCTGGAATATAAATGTCTAAAATTTTTTACTCATTTGGATTCCGTGAGGGGTATGGTGAGTTAATGTGAGATTTTATTTTTTGTCACAAGTTAGTGGAATATGAGACTTTGTAAGAAAAAACAAAAAAAACAAAAAAATCTATTTCCGCTAACTTGTGCCAAAAAAATGTCTGAATGGAGCCTTACAGGGGGGTGATCAATGACAGGGGGGTGATCAATGACAGGGGGGTGATCAGGGAGTCTATATTCGGTGATCACCACCCTGTCATTGATCACCCCCCTGTAAGGCTCCATTCAGACGTCCGTATGTGTTTTGCGGATCCGCGGTGTCCGTGTTTTGCGGATCCACGGATCAGCAAAACACATACGGACATCTGAATGGAGCCTTACAGGGGGGTGATCAATGACGGGGGGGGGGTGATCACCCCATATAGACTCCCTGATCACCCCCCTGTGATTGATCACCCCCCCTGTAAGGCTCCATTCAGACGTCTGTATGTGTTTTGCTGATCCGATCCATGGATCCGTGGATCCGCAAAACACATACGGACCTCTGAATGGAGCCTTACAGGGGGGTGATCAATGACAGGGGGGTGATCAGGGAGTCTATATGGGGTGATCACCACCTTGTCATTGATCACCCCCCTGTAAGGCTCCATTCAGACGTCCGTATGTGTTTTGAGGATCCGCGGTGTCCGTGTTTTGCGGATCCACGGATCCACAAAACACATACGGACGTCTGAATAGAGCCTTACAGGGGGGTGATCAATGATGGGGGGGTGATCACCCCATATAGACTCCCTGATCACCCCCCCGTCATTGATCACCCCCCTGTAAGGCTCCATTCAGACGTCTGAATGTGTTTTGCGGATCCGCGGATCCGCAAAACACGGACACCGCGGATCCGCAAATCACATACGGACGTCTGAATGGAGCCTTACAGGGGGGTGATCAATCACAGGGGGGTGATCAGGGAGTCTATATGGGGTGATCACCCCCCCTGTAAGGCTCCATTCAGACGTCTGTATGTGTTTTGCTGATCCGATCCATGGATCCGTGGATCCGCAAAACACATACGGACCTCTGAATGGAGCCTTACAGAGGGTGATCAATGACAGGGGGGGTGATCAGGGAGTCTATATGGGGTGATCACCCCCCTGTCATTGATCACCCCCCTGTAAGGCTCCATTCAGACGTCCGTATGTGTTTTGCGGATCCGATCCATGGATCCGTAAAACACATACGGACGTTTGAATGGAGCCTTACAGGGGGGTGATCAATGACAGGGGGGTGATCAGGGAGTCTATATGGGGTGATCAGGGGTTAATAAGGGGTTAATAAGTGACAGGGGGGGGTGTAGTGTAGTGTGGTGCTTGGTGCTACTTATTACAGAGCTGCCTGTGTCCTCTGGTGGTCGATCCAAGCAAAAGAGAGCACCAGAGGACCAGGTAGCAGGTATATTAGACGCTGTTATCAAAACAGCGTCTAATATACCTGTTAGGGGTTAAAAAAATCGCATCTACAGCCTGCCAGCGAACGATCGCCGCTGGCAGGCTGTAGATCCACTCGCTTACGTGCAGTTCCTGTGAAGGCGCACGCCTGTGTGCGCGCGTTCACAGGAAATCTCGCGCCTCGCGAGATGACGCGTAGATGCGTGACTCTGCCTGAGTGAGCCGCCTCCGGAACGCGATCCTTAGGCGGTTAAGGACCAGTTCAGGTCTGAAGTCACTTTGTGAGGCTTACATAATAGAAACCACCCATAAATGGCCCCATTTTAGAAACTACAACCCTCAAGGTATTCAAAACTGATTTTTTAAACTTTATTAACTCTTTAGGTGTTCCACAAGAATAAAAGGAAAATGGAGATGAAATTTAAAAATTTTAATTTTTTGTGAAATTTTCCATTTTAATCCATTTTTTCCAGTAACCAAGCAAGGGTTTCACAGCCAAACAAAACTCTATATTTATTACCCTGATTCTGTAGTTTACATTAACACCCCATATATGGTTGTAAACTGCTGTACAGGCACACGGCAGTGCTCAGAAGGAAAGGAATGCCATATGGTTTTCGGAAGGCAGATTACACTGGGATAATTTTAAGTTGCCATGTCACATTTGAAGATCCCCTGACGCACCTGACGTCCCCTGACGAAACTCCCCAAAAATTACCCCATTTTGCAAACTACGGGTTAAGGTGCCAGTTTTGATGGTACAATTATAGGGTACATATGATTTTTGGTTGCTCTAAATTACACTTTTTGTGAGGCAAGGTAACAAAAATTGCTGTTTTGGCACCATTTTTATTTTTTGTTATTTACAATGTTCATCTGACAGGTTAGATCATGTGGTATTTTTATAGAGCAGGTTGTTACAGACTCGACAATACCAAATATGACTTTTTTTAGTGTCTCCATATTCTGAAAGCCATATTTTTTTTTTTTTGGGCGACTATCTTATGTAGGTGCTCATTTTTTTCGGTATGAGATGACTGTTTGATTGGTACTATTTTATGGTGCATATGACTTTTTGATCGCTTGGTATTACACTTTTTGTGATGTAAGGGGACAAAAAATGGCATTTTTGACACCGTTTTTATCTTATGTTTTTTACGGTGTTGACCAGATAGGGTGGAACATGTGATATTTTTATAGAGCAGGTTGTTACTTTATAAAAACAACCAATTTTATATGTCTCTCTTTTTATGGGAAACAGGCTTTTTTTTATTGAAACTTAAAAAAAAATGTTATTGTTAAAACCCCTTTTTTTCACTTTTATTATTTTTTATTTTTGTCCCACTAGGGGACTTCAACATTACAGGGTCTGATCCCCGTTTCAATGCAGCACAATACATCTTGGAATGGCTTGGGGCTGCCATGGCAACCATCGGGTCCTCGCCACCGCAGCATGGGGACCCTATGGCTAAGGAGAGGGAGCGCAAACCTCCCATATGCCGGGGTCAGCGCTGACCGCGGCATATGAGGGGTTAATCCACTGGCATTGGCATTATCATCGATGCTGGTGGATTGCGACACCGCACGTGGGTGAAGAGAAGGACCGCAGGACGAGAATGCTCGTCCTGGGGCACAAAGTACCGCCCCTTCAGGACGAGCATTATCATCCTGGGTCCTTAATGCGTTAATAGATAATTGTTGGTCTGCTTGCTTCAAAAAAGACATTCCTTCTTCCTAAACTGCTGTGTGTATGAACATTGGCAGGAACTTGCATGCTATAGGAGATCATTTTTGGAACATTTTTGGGCTGTTTGTTCCAATAATCCCATGTGTGTATAAATACCAGAAGGCATTTGCCCCCTGTATGGGATCATTTTTGGAAAAAAAAATTTTATTTCAAAAAGCATAACAAATCTGATGCAGTGTTTTTATTAACACTCTGTTTATCACCATCAACCATGCATTTACCCATAGGCAATCTGAACTGTTTTGATTTGCTTCAAATTTACTTGAAATAAAATTTTCAGATTAGATTTGTTAGAATTGGACCCAAAATGAATTTCAAGAAATTTGCACATCTCTAATAACTAATAATTCATTTAGAGGGTTTCATATTTTGACCCATTTGTATTTAAAATTATTTACATACATATCTATTAATACCAAAAAATAAACAAACATTTTGGTTTGCTGACATTTTTTTTTTAAAAAGTCTCACAAACTGTAGACTACAGATGAGGCATACAGATTGTTGTGCTCAGACAGTGATAACTATGATAGCAAAGAAAAGGGGTCTCAATAATTGTAAAGAAAATAAATCACTTAATTTTAAACCTTCAGAGGTTTGTGCATATGATGAAGAAGGAAGATATGTCTTGGTGAAGGGCAATAAAGAACAGGTCTTTACATTTGCCTATGTGTATGTACCTAATTCTGAACAACCAAAATTCAATACGTTCTAAATAGGCTTGACGCATTGACCCAATGAGCCTGGGGTTGATAAAATGAAAGATCGTTCTATGATCGCTTTCAGTAAACTAAGAATGATAAGGAGAATGTTACAGAAAAGACAGTTGGTAGACACATGGAGATATGTCAACCCAAAGGTGATGGATTATTCTTACTTTTCTGCAGCACACAATCAATACTCGAGAATAGACTACATATTCATTCAACAAAGAAATCTTGGGACGGTTTGAAAAGCTTGATATGACGCAATCCTGTTCTTGGATCATGCCCCTCTGATAGCCAACTTCTCCTTTCAAGGGACTATTCCCCAGGAGTGCAACTGGACACTGAATGATTCTTTATTGAAGCTTGAAAAAGATTAAGAACAAACATACAGTGCATATAAAAAGTCTACACACCTCTGTTAAAATGTCAGGTTTCTGTGATGCAAAAAAATGAGACAAAGATAAATCATTTCAGAACCTTTTCCACCTTTAATGTGACCTATAAACTGTACAACTCAATAAAAATAAAAAAAATGAAATCTCTTAGATGGAAGATAAAATATAAAAATAAGAAAAGTCTTTTGTCTTGCCACTCTACCCCATATCCCAGACATATGAAGAATACAGGAGATTGTTGTCACATGTACCACACAGCCAGTACTTGTCAGATATTCCTGCAGCTCCTTTAATGTTGCTGTAGGCCTCTTGGTAGCCTCCCAGACCAGTTTTCTTCTCATCTTTTGATCAATTTTGGAGGGACATCCAGTTCTTGGTAATGTCACTGTTGTGCCATATTTTCTCCACTTGATGATGACTGTCTTCACTGTGTTCCTTGGTATATCTAATGCCTTGGAAATTCTTTTGTACCCTTCTCCTGACTGATACCTTTTAACAATGAGATCCCTCTGATGTTTTGGAAGCTCTCTCTGGACCATGGCTTTTGCTGTGGGATGCGACTAAGAAAATTTCAGGAAAGACCAACTAGAGCAGCTGAACTTTATTTGGGGGGGGGGGGGGGGTGTATGCAGACTCCTATTTCACATGATTTTTTTGTAGACTTTTTATATCCACTGTATAGCTGAACTTTTAATTCCACTACTTTGGAATCACATAAAGCAGTCATAAGGGGGTACCCTTTTCAAATGGGTGTGAGGAAGAAAAAAAAAAAGCTCAAGAGGATTGATGATCTTCTGAACAATATTAAAGGGAACCTGTCACCTCAAAAACGCATATAAAACCGCCAGCATTACCTTATAGTAGCCCCCTGTGTTTCCTCAATAGATTTCGATATGTTTGCTGAAATTTAAGATAAATTGATTTAAAGGGCTTCTGTCACCCCACAAAAGTCTTTTTTTTTTTTTGGATAGTTACATTCCTTATAGCGCGATATAGGAGAATATAATCTTATCACTTACTTTCATGCGGCCGTTTCTTTAGAAAACGAAGTTTTATAATATGTAAATCCGGTCTCTACCAGCAAGTTGGGCGTCTACTTGCTGGTAGCCGCAACAGAAAACCGCCCCCTCGCCGTGTTGATTGACAGGGCCAGCCGTGATCTCCTCCTCAGGCCGGCCCCGTCAGTATTTCAAAAATCGCGCGCCTCTGTTCATTCGGCGCGGGCGCTCTGAGATGAGGAGGCTCATCTCCTCAGAACTCCCTCAGTGCACCTGCACCGATGACGTCTTCTCTTTCGGTGATGTCATCGGCGCAGGCGCACTGAGGGAGTTCTGAGGAGACGAGCCTCCTCATCTCAGAGCGCCTGCGCCGAATGAACAGAGGCGCGCGATTTTTGAAATACTGACAGGGCCGGCCGGAGGAGGAGATCACGGCTGGCCCTGTCAATCAACACGGCGAGGGGGCGGTTTTCTGCTGCGGCTACCAGCAAGTAGACGCCCTACTTGCTGGTAGAGACCGGATTTACATATTATAAAACTTCGTTTTCTAAAGAAACGGCCGCATGAAAGTAAGTGACAAGATTATATTCTCCTATATCGCGCTATGAGGAATGTAACTACCAAAAAAAAAAGACTTTTGTGGGGTGACAGAAGCCCTTTAAAAAAAAGTTAAAAAATAATGCTTTCCTGAACATACTACAGCAACACAAGCACAAATGGGTTTAACCCCATATATGCACCTAGACAGACAGGTTGATAAGCAGTAATCATCAATAAATAAATTACTATGGACCCTATAAAGCTGAGCAGGAGGAAGGAGCTAGTGTATTTTATTTCTCTCTAGCTCATGATGAAGCCAAGATCTTACGACATAAAGAAATCACAGGATCCTGCTGGCATATTGAGCTGTATGCAGGGAGGGTTCTCTGTCCCTCAGCTTGAAGGTGAAGCAGATGGTGCTTCCCCTGATGTTTAATACATTGCACCTCTTGCAGCACATTATCCACTGGCATACCAAGCTACATACAGGGAGTGGTCTCTGTCCCTCAGCTTGAAGGTGCAGCGGATGGCGCTTCCCTTGATGTCTATTATATTGTACCTCTTGCATCACATTATCCACCCCTTACACAAACACATCTCCAGCGCTTTTAAAGCCTTTCCTGGCTCCCTGTCCATATATTAGCTCCCTGCTTCGTGAGTTAAGTGCAGTGCTTCGCTAAAACCTATGTCGGTCTTTGTGACTTTCCTGAGTATGTGCAATTAGATGGGGAGAGGAGCCAATAATAGGATGCGCTCATGGAATTACTTAGTGTGATGCCAAATGTGATAGGGTGTAACATCCTGGTTCTGTATGAACTGATGGCTTGCTCAGTCAGCAAACAGTGCCTGCTGCTTATTGAGCAAGCAAGTGCTTTTATCACTGCTGTGTTTATTCAGCTCACCCTGCTGTATGTAAGGCTACTTTCACACTCTCGTCTTGGGTGGATCCGTCATGGACGGACCTTTTCAGATAATACAACCGTCTGCATCCGTTCAGAATGGATCCATTTGTATTATCTTTAATATAGCCAAGATGGATCCGTCTTGAACACCATTGAAAGTCAATGGAGGACGGATCCGTTTTCTATTGTGCCAGATTGTGTCAGTGAAAATGGATCCGTCCCCATTGACTTACATTGTGTGCCAGGATGGACTCAGTTTCATCAGCCTTTTGGTGTCCGTCTCCAAAGCGGAATGGAGACTGAACTGAGGCAAACTGATGCATTCTGAGCAGATCCTTTTCCATTCAGAATGCATTAGAATGCAAACTGATCCCTTTTGAACCGCTTGTGAGAGCCCTGAACGGATCTCACATACGGAAAGCCAAAAGGCGAGTGTGAAAGTAGACTAAGGGTCCATTCACACGTCCGTTGTTTCTTTCCTCATCTGTTCCGTTTTTTGCTGAACAGATCTGGACCAGATCTGGACCCATTCATTTTCAATGGGTCCTGAAAAAAATCAGACATTGAGCTGTCCGTTTTTTTCCAGGACCCATTGAAAATGAATGGGTCCAGATCTGGTCAAGATCTGTTCAGCAAAAAACGGAACAGATGAGGAAAGAAAAAACGGACGTGTGAATGGACCCTAAGGCAGACAATGTCAGTGCACTTACAGCACAAGAGCTGTTTACTATGTTGCTGTATGTTACCTGGTACCTTGCTTCTCTGGGATTTGTCTCTGTTCTGCCTATGTTAATGTCATCCCAAGTGTTCTCATTCAGTGTATCTTTCATAGTATTCTGGCTATCATGGAGACTCCAGGGTCTTGGAAATCCAGACATTGTATGGAAAGCCAGCAACCTTAGCTTCTGATGTCGTCTGCACTACCTGTTCATAACATAAGCTTTATTCTCTGCAAAATGAAAATGATTTTTTTTTAAACCTGGTTGTAAGATAGTTTACCTCTGTGTCTGTAGCTTCTCATAGAAACATAGAATGTGTCGGCAGATAAGAACCATTTGGCCCACCTAGAACAGGTCCAGCCTTGCCTAATGTGGAAAACTAAGCAGTGTTGGGTTCTGGTCTGGATGATCCCTACTTCTATTCAGCTGGTGCCATCCTTGAAGGCTATCTGATCATTGTAAATTTTTCCTCTGGATTCTCGTCACTAACCAGCGCTTCGAGTGAGCTTTTTGTATCAAACAGTAGCCTGCTGATGTATCATTCAAGAACCATTTTTTGCAATCTGCAATTTCACCCAGGTTCATTGGTTGGTTCAGAAGCGGAGAACATTTTAGAACCTCTGAAGAATGATAAAGGAGTCAGTTTAACAGACACTAAGAATAGTGCCCTGTTGAATTCTGGCAGGCCCTATTAAGTATAATGGTGTGCGTCGGTGATCTGGCTGCATTTCAGCAGACAATGCGGAGAATCGAATGGATACAAACTGCTGCATGCTGAGTTTGTGTCCAGCTCATTCCCAGCATTGTATGCCAGAACAGTCTGCCAGAAATTAGTGTAAAACTAACCTTAGATACTTTCAGGCGCAAAAAGATCTCCAATGTTCAGTCAGATCTATGACATCAGGCAAATGGGTGTGGACTGGGAAATTTCTCTTCTGAGAGCCTAGCGCTCCACCAAACACCTGGGTCTCCTCAGCAATACAGGATTTTTGGAAAAGGAGGTATTAGAAGAAAGGTTCCTGATGAAGAAAATAAATTCACTTGTCTACTCTTATCTGCTCCCAGAGTTTATACTAAGGTCACAGTCATTCTAACTGGAGTCCTAATAATGCAGGTGTTACTGTCATTCTATACCCTGACAATTGGCGGGTAAATAAAGACACTGTCTAAACAACAGCTTTTGATGTATCTGCATACAACTATGCAGCTAAAAAATAGCCAAACAACTTCCGGAAGTGGATTTATTTGCAAATAGAATCAACAGGAAGATTTCCAATTTTTGCTCCCTAAATCCACGGGACAGGCCTATAGCATTGGATGTGATGTCAATCCCATGGTTTTTTCGTCTTGCATATGCATTTCCTCCAATCCCGATGATATCAAAAGTCCACAAGAAAATAAGACAGGATCAGGCTCCAGTAATCCTAGTGGTACCCTTTAGACCAAAAAGAAGCTGGTTCACGATGTTGCAGTCCATGGCCATCCAATCTCCAGTGATGTTACCGGATCATAAGGATTTGTTGACACCTCCTCCTTTTGAACCTCCCTCCTTTTGAACCTATTGAGCATCTGTCCAATTAAATTACTTACTATCAAGACTGTTTTCTTAGTGACCATTTCTTCAGCAAGAAAGGTTAGCGAAATTCAGGCTCTTTCCACTAAAAGTCCATATTTTAGGAATTTTCAGGATAAATTAGTTTTTAAATTAGAACCAGAGTTTCTACCCAAGGTTTCAACATCTTTTCATAGATCACAAGATATAATTATTCCCTCCTTTTATAACAATCCGAGTAATAAGGAAGGACAGTTTCATAACCTTGATGTAAGAAAGGCAGTTTTACACTACATTCAGATTACTGAATCTTGGAGGAAAGATAGGAGACTTTTTGTTCAGTTTTTAGGTCCAAATAGAGATAAAGGTCCAGCTAAAAGCTCCATCTCCAGATGGATACGTCAGATTATTTGTAAAGCATACAAAGTTAGAGGGAAGGAGGCCCCGATTAACATCAAGGCACAGCCAGGTCAGGGAGAGTGCAGGAGCTGTCGGGTCTTCCACAGACCTCGATCATCCCTGCACTGATCATCCCTGCACCTGTACAGCCTCTCTGGGGGGTGTATTTCCCCTGTAACTTGGGCTACTATTTTAGCCCCAGTTACAGGAGAAATCAATAGTGAAAAAAAAATAAAGTGTTTTAAAAAAAAAAAAAAAAAAAAAAAGGTTTCACATATAAAAGAAAATTCCCCAATTAATTAATAAAAAAAAGTAAAAAATAGAAAAAAAATGATAAAATAGACATATTTGGTATTGCCGTGTCTGTGACAGCCGGCTCTATAAATATATCACATGATCCACCCCGTCCGGTAAACACCATAATTTTTTTTTTAAACTGTGTCAAAAAAAGCCATTTTTGTCACCTTACATCACAAAAAGTGCAACACCAAGTGATCAAAAAGTCGTATGTCCCACAAAATGGTAATTTAAAAAAATGTTAAAAATAGAAAAAATAAAATAAAATAGACATATTTGGTATTGCCATGTCTGTAACAACCAGCTCTATAAAAATATCACATGACCTAACCCCTCAGGTGAACATCGTAAAAAAATAAATAATAAAAACAGTGTAAAAAAAAGCCAAAAACACCAAGCGAACAAAAAGGCGTATGCCCCACCAATCAAATAGTCACCTCATCCCACAAAAAATGAGATCCTACCTAAAACAATCGGTCAAAAAATAAAAAAAATATGACTCTCAGACAATGGAGACACTAAAATAGGATTTTTTTTTGCTTCAAAATTGCTATTATTAAAGTGAAATAAATACAAAAAATACATATTAGGTATTGCCGCGTCCGTAACAACCTGCTCTATAAAAATATCACATGACCTAACCATATAAAAAAATAAAAAAACAGTGCCAACAAAGCAATTTTTTGTCAACTAACATCATATAAAGTGCAACACCAAGTGAACAAAAAGGTGTATGCCCCCCAAGAATCATACCAATCAAACTGTCACCTCATCCCGCAAGAAATGAGACCCTAACTAAGACAATCGGTAAAAAAAAAAAAAAAAAAAAGCTATGACTATGGCACTATAGAGACACAAACATTTTTTTGGTTTAAAAATTGCTATTATTGTGTAAAACTTAAATAAATAAGAAAAAGTATACATATTAGGTATTGCCACGTCCGTATCGATCTTCTCTATAAAAATGTCACATGACATCACTCTTCAGGTGAATGCTGTAAAAATAAATAAATCAAAACTGTTCTAAAACAACCAATTTTTTGGTCACCTTGTCCCATAAAGTGTAATAATAAATGATCAAGAAATCATATGTACCCAAAAATGGTACCAATAAAAACGTTAACTTTTCCTGCAAAAAACAAGCCCTGCACAAGACGATCGGCAGAAAAATAAAAAAAATATGGCGTTCAGAAAATGGAGACACAAAAACATAATTTTTTTCAAAAATGCTTTATTATGTAAAGCTGAAACAAACAAAGAAAGTAGACATATTTGATATCATTGCGTCCGTAACAACCTGCTCTATAAAAATAGTACATGATCTGCGCTGTCAGATGAATGTTGTAAAAAATAAAACAGTTCCAAAACAGCCATTTTTTGGTTACTTTGACTCACAAAAAATGTAATATAGAGCAATTAAAAATCATATGTACCCCAAAATAAGACCAACAAAACTGGCACCTTATACCCTAGTTTCCAAAATGGGGTCACTTTTTGGAAGTTTCTATTGTAAGGGTGCATCAGGGGGGCTTCAAATGGGACATGGCATCTAAAAACCAGTTCAGCAAAATCTGCCTTCCAAAAACCATATGGCGCTCCTTCTCTTCTGCGCCCTGCCGTGTGCCCTTACATCAGTTTATGACTACATGTGGGGTGTTTATGTAAATTTGCAGAATCAGGGTAAAAAAATATTACGTTTTGTTTGGCTGTTAACCCTCAATGTGTTAAAGAAAAAAATGGAAAATCTGCCAAAAAAGTGAAATTTTGAAATTTCATCTCCATTTTCCTTTAATTCTTGTGGAACACCTAAAGTGTTAAAGTTTGCAAAATCAGTTTTGAGTAACTTGAGGGGTGTAGTTTCTACAATGGGGTCATTTATGGGGGTTTCCACTATGTAAGCCCCACAAAGTGACTACAGAACTGAACTGGTCCTTAAAAAAGTTGACTTTGGAAATTTTCTTAAAAAATTGCTTCAAAAATTCTAAACCTTCTAACGTCCTAAATTTTTTTTATTACATTACCAAAATGATGCCTACATAAAGTAGATTTATGGGAAATGTTAATTAATGAATATTTTATGAGGCATCAATTCACTATCTGTCTTAAAAGCAGAGAATTTCAAGTTTTCGTAAACTTTTTTTTAAATAAAGGTAAAACATATTGACTCAAATTAACCATTAACATGAAGTACAATGTGTCACGAGAAAACAATCTCTGAAAGGCTTGGATAAGTAAAAGCGTTCCAAAGTTATTACCACATAAAGTGACACATGTCAGATTTGCAAAATTAGGCCTGGTCAGGAAGGGGGTAAATGGCACGGTCTGGAAGTGGTTAGGTTCTTGGTTAAAACAGTGATGGATGAGGGCAAGAGGAGGGGTTTTAACTTCTCTGGATGTGTATTTCCTGTCCCTAATGGATGAGGAGCAATCTCAGGTGTGCTGTTGTGGTAATCCCAAATTACCAGTAAGTGGAAAGCCAGATGTTTTTCAATTTTCTCTTTGAAGTAGGTGGACAGATCTTCAGAGCAGAGGTCCATAACATTTTTGGACTTCGGTAGGAGTGAAAAGTGTAAAATGTTTTTGGATTATTTAATAGTGAGGAGATCAGGGTCATGAACTAAGTCTGTTTGGCAAGTTGAAGAGCAAATTTATAACTTCTCAGTATAAATTTGTGATGGAGGAAATCTTCTGGTGTGTGAATTTTTCTCCAAAGGCGTTCAGCACTCCTGCATCACTAGAGAAAGAAGGTTTGAGGTGTAAGCCAGGGTTGCTTTTGTTTCTGTTTGGAAGTTCTGAGTGTAGGGGGTACTACTTCATCCAGGGGGCTTCTGATGGTGTCAGACAGGAGAGGGAAGAGATTGGGGACAGTGTTAATGGCATGTAAATTTCTAAATGTGTGATAAATAGGAGCACGCTTAGATGGATGAGGATTTGTGACAATGAGGGAGAGAAGGTTTTGGTCAGAGTGTGGAATAGGCGTGTTAGTAAAGTCAGAAACGCAACAGAGCCCAACAAAAACTGGGTCAAGTGCAGTATCGTCTTTATGTGTCTAAGAGTTAGAAAGTTGTGAATGGCCAAGAGAGGAGGGTAGAGATAGAAGTCGGGAGGTAGAAAGGGCTTTATGGGGATGTTACCTACCCAAAATGAGAGTGATGGTACTGTGGAATGACCTGGAAAGTGCATTGATTGAAAAGAAATATGCCAACTCCACCACCATGTCTGTTGTCAGGTCAGAGTATGAGAAAAGTGAAAGCCACCATAAGAAAGAGCAACAGGGGAAGCAGCATCAGATTGTAGAATCCAAGTTTCTGTGAGAGCCAGCAGGTTAAGAGAATTAGTAAGAAAGTAGTTGTGAATGTAGTGGACTTTGTTGACTGTGGGTTCCACACTGCACACAATTAAAAGATTGTAGAGCGGACACACAACAAATATTTATGAGATTAGCATGCTTTCTATGTGAGATGGGGAAGGGGTTGAAATTAGAAGAGCGTGGGCCAGGGTTAGGCAAGATATCCTTTGAAGTTAGAAGCAAAAGTATGAAGAGAAACAGCAAATGGTTCTGTGATTTGTAAGAGTGTTTATTGTGATAAGACGGGGTGGGTTGAGATGATTCAGGAAGATGCATGATAGCTATAAATGGGTAAAGAAAGGAGTTGGAAGGAGCTGATGTGGATAGAAAGCAAAGGAGGTATAACAGGGAAGTGAGTGTGGAGGTAAAGATCACATAAAATAGAGAGACAATGAACATAATTAATGAAGAGCACATACAAAAGACAACGGTCGGCACTCACCAATGCTTGCAGAAAAGTATCCTTTATTCCTGGTAGAGAGCGGACATCATACACACGTGCACCAGGTGAGTAAGGCGACGGCCGTTTCGCACCTCAGTGCTTCGTCTGGCCCATAATCAGGTAAAACAATTCACCTGCTTTTAAAAGACCCAAGCTGTGACGTGATTCTCTCTGCGCCGCACCAGCGGCACGCTAACACAGCGCTCATCTGTGCGCATCAGAGAGGATCGCGTCATTGTGAAAAACATATTACTTAAAAAAGGTACAAAACATGACCCTCAAATTAATCATGCAACTTATTGCTGAGAAGGAACGGGCACTTACAAGAAGACCCCCATATCGATCTTGTCATTCAGGCCTAACGGCCCCATTGCGCCTGCGCGCAAGATCCACTTACTTTCTCTCCTAAGCAGTTCCTTGTGTCTGTCTCCCCCTTGTGGTAGGCTGTGTACTATCTCTATTCCTGCGAAACTGAGTACCAGATGGTTCCCTGCATGCTCCTGCCTCCCGCCTTGATGTGGACCGTTGAGGAATGCCGAGCCCAGCCCAGCCCAGCCGTGACTATCCGAGCCCAACCGTGACCGGCAGCCTGCTGCCTGTGGAGCATAGAGGGGCATTGGTGTTGGAGCGGGCATGCGCCCTGAGATGCTGGGACGCTGCTCTTGCTGATGAGGCATGTGTTCCTAGCTGGAGTGAGAGGAAGCTGTGCCGAGGGTACTTACCTGCGGGCGGTGATAGGAGATGGCACGGATTCGTGCTCTCGGCGTGTGGTGATGCGGGGCCTTTTATTCTTTCTCCTGGGACGTGAGTGGAGTCTTCTGTAGATCTCGGCGCATGGCGATGATTAGCTGTGAACTCCGGTGGTGCCTGCTGTGAAGTCTTCTGTGGAGGTTGGTGGTGGATGCCGTGGAGTTTGAGGTACTGATCCCTTTTCTGTGCTTGAGAGGGGTTGAGGTCACAGATGAATTCCGGCTGAGGTCCCCATTGATGCCCTCCAACTGACAGACGCCCCGGTTTTCATCTCTATGTCTGGATTTGCCCCCGGAAAATATGTGCTAGGGGGGCATATAGTTGGGTGCTCTGACAATTCAGTGGTTTGGGTGAAAAGGACATACTTTGGGGGCCTCTTTTTGATGGCAGGACGGTGAGTTCAGTAAGTGGCCTGTTGCCTTACTCATTGCACATGAACTATATGATAAACTTTTACTCCAACAAGTTATTTTCATATATAGTGGCTCTGCCTGCTTTTGCCTGTATGACTTTTGTATGACCTCTGGCAAGCCGAATCAGCCTGCTATTTGGGGGGTTTATGTATTCAGCTTGTGTGTTCCTATTCTATATCTATCCAGCCTCTATGTTCTCCTCCTATATGTACCCGGCGTTATTGGTCACTGGGCATTGTATGTATATATGATATATTAGTCTGTGGGATATTTACGGCTTTAGGATCATGAAACAAGCAGTTTGGGTCGTATAGTAAAGTGAGGCATTGCCTTAGGCATATCTGGATTAGCAGTGGAATTGGTATTGAAAATCCCCTTATAATTCATATTGCCTGGCTTTAAAATCACTTCCCCACTCTTTCTAGATCTCTGAATCGTGTCCATAGTGGTAACCTATCGACCTACATAAAAATGCCGCCAAAGTACCGTAAATCTGGAGGACTGTCCTCGCCGAAAGGTGGTTCGGGGGGGAGCCCACAGGCTCGTTTAGATAAATTCTTGAAGTCACCACCACCCAAAACCAGGGGAGGTGTGCAAAGATCTGCCCCACAGGCTGAGTTAGGATTGGTTAATACGGACCGGTTAGAACAGGGCTCATCAAAGACCAGTTCGCCCCAGAGTGAAGGCTTGGAGAGTATTAATAAAAAACTAGCGGATATACTGGGAGTAGTAAATTCTACTAGTACCTCAGTTGCAGAGTTGGCCTTTTCCCTCTCAGTAGTACAAGGAGATGTCACGATTATTAGAGATGAAATGACAAAGTTGAGACTAAAGGTGAAGGAATTGGAATCTGCAGTCAATTTTGTCACTTTAGAGAATGGTGTATTAAAAAAAGAGATTAGAAGAAGTAGATGAAGATTGTTCTTGGCTTAGAAAGAAAGTGGCAGATTTGGAGGATAAGTCACGTAGATACAGTCAGGTTCATAAATATTGGGACATTGACACAATTGTAACATTTGTGACTCTATACACCACCACAATGGATTTGAAATGAAACAAACAAGGTGTGCTTTAACTTCAGAACGTCAGCTTTAATTTGAGGGTATTTACATCCAAATCAGGTGCAACAGTTTGCATATGTGCCTCCCACTTGTTAAGGAACCAAAAGTAATGGGACAATTGGTTTCTCAGCTGTTCCATGGCCAGGTGTGTGTTATTCCCTAATTATCCCAATTACAATGAGCAGATACAAGGTCCAGAGTTAATTTCAAGTGTGCTATTTGCATTTGGAATCTGTTGCTATCAACTCTCAAGATGAGATCCAAAGAGCTGTCACTATCAGTGAAGCAAGCCATCATTAGACTGAAAAAACAAAACAAACCCATCAGAAAGATAGCAAAAACATTAGGCATGGCCAAAACAACTGTTTGGAACATTTTTAAAAAGAAGGAACGCATCGGTGAGCTCAGCAACACCAAAATACCCGTGGTGGATGACCTGTGGTGGATGACGAAGAATTCTTTCCCTGGTGAAAAAAACACCCTTCACAACAGTTGGCCAGATCAAGAACACTCTCCAGGAGGTAGATGTATTTGTGTCAAAGCCAACAAATCAAGAGAAGACTTCACCAGAGTGAATACAGAGGGTTCACCTCAAGATGTAAACCATTGGTGAGCCTCAAAAACAGGAAGGCCAGATTAGAGTTTGCCAAACGACATCTAAAAAAGCCTTCACAGTTCTGCAACAACATCCTATGGACAGATGAGACCAAGATCAACTTGTACCAGAGTGATGGAAAGAGAAGAGTATGGAGAAGGAAAGGAACTGCTCATGATCCTAAGCATACCATCTCATCATTGAAGCATGGTGGTGGTAGTGTCATGGCGTGGGCATGTATGGCTGCCAATGGAGCTGGTTCTCTTGTATTTATTGATGATGTGATTGCTGACAAAAGCAGCCGGATGAATTCTGAAGTGTTTCGGACAATATTATCTGCTCATATTCAGCCAAATGCTTTAGAACTCATTGGACGGTGCTTCACAGTGCAGATGGACAATAACCCAAAGCATACTGCAAAAGCAACCAAAGAGTTTTTTAAGGGAAAGAAGTGGAATGTGATGCAATGGCCAAGTCAATTACCTGACCTGAATCCGATTGAGCATCCATTTCACTTGCTGAAGACAAAACTGAAGGGAAAATGCCCCAAGAACAAGCAGGAACAGAAGACAGTTGCAGTAGAGGCCTGGCAGAGCATCATCAGGGATGAAACCCAGCGTCTAGTGATGTCTATGCGTTCCAGACTTCAGGATATAATTGACTGCAAAGGATTTGCAAGCAAGTATTAAAAAGTGAAAGTTTGATTTATGATTATTATTCTGTCCCATTACTTTTGGTTCCTTAGCAAGTGGGAGGCACATATGCAAACTGTTGTAATTCCTACACCGTTCACCTGATTTGGATGTAAATACACTCAAATTAAAGCTGACAGTCTGCAGTTAAAGCATATATTGTTTGTTTCATTTCAAATCCATTGTGGTGGTGTATAGAGCCAAAAATGTTAGAATTGTGTCAATGTCCTAATATTTATGGACCTGACTGTATAACTTGCGGCTGGTAGGGTTCCCAGAAGGGGTAGAACAGGATAATCCCTCGAATTTTATCCAAAAATGGCTGGTTGAAAATCTAGGGCCAGATCATGATGCATCTACCTTTTGTGTGGAAAGGGCCCACAGAATCCCTTTTAAAAAACCTCCCTCCAGGGGCTCCCCCTAGGTCAATTTTAGCAAAATTTGTTTGTTCAAAGGATAGGGACTGGGTACTTAGATGTAAAAGAGAAGTAGCAGATACACAGTTTGATGGTAATCTGATATCAATATTCCCAGATTTCTCGCGAGAGACCCAAATTAAAAGAAGATATTTCTTGGATGTGAAAAAAAGATTAAGTATTCAATGTTATATCCCGCCAAATTGAGGGTGGTATACAATGATTCTGTCAGTTTTTTTTTCCACACAGGCGGATGTGGTGCAATGGCTGGACTCGATGGGCCTATGAAAGAGAATGTAAAGGTGGGGAGGAGGGAGGTTAAGAGGGGAAGTGGCAGGGGGGAGGTTTGGTGGAAGGGAAGAGGTTGATGGGTACTGCGAAATACCTCGTCAACCATGTAGTTTTTTTTTTGGGGGTGGGTGTAAGGGAGGGATTGGCTGTCGTCACTTGCTTTGTAGGTCTGCGTGCCTCTCTACTAGATGGGGGGCTGGGATTTGCATTTATATATAGCTTATGCCATGTAATATTCTATTCTGGAATGTGAGAGGGCTGGGAGACAGAGTGAAGAGGACGGTGGTGTTTGATCTTGTGGCTCGTCATTTGCCAGCTATTGTGGTTCTACTAGAGACCCACGCAACAGTAGATAGGCTCTATACACTGAAAAGGAAATGGGCTTCTTTTGAGTAGCACGCTTACTATTCTTCGTATGCAAGAGGTGTCAGCGTCTATATTCACCGTGGGATGGAGTTTCAACCTGTAGATAATATGACAGATAAAGAAGGGAGATTTGTATTCCTCCATGGTTTTTGGAAAGGGCAGGAGATGATATTGGCGTTTATTTATATTCCTCCACCATACAGATCAACTGTCTTCTCTCAATTAGCTAAATATATAGCCACAAAAAAATCTATGTGCATTACTAGTGGCAGGAGATTTCAATTCAGTTCTTGACCCTGGGTTGGATAGTTTTTCCGCCTCTTCTGGGCAGGGTCGGACTGGATCGCCTCTGAGTAGTATTTGCCAGGAGCTGGCGCTGTTTGATATCTGGCGCCACCTCTATGGCAATAAAAAAATCTTTTCCTGCTTTAGCCATTCATATGGGTCAATGTCCCGTATTGACCTGGCTTTTGCAACCTGCGATTTGAGTCATCAAGTTCTGAAAATGAAGTATGAACCTCATGGAATCTCAGATCACTCCCCAGTCCTGATCGTGTTCAGAGAGGCGGAGGCTCCAGCTTCGGGCAGAACCTTTAAACTGAACTCGCATTGGTTTGATGTGATAGGGGAGCAATGCCGAATTGACCATGATATACAGGAATTTTGAGGCTTTAACGTAGGCTCAACACATATACATGGGATGCATTGAAGGCCCATATAAGGGGCCTATACTTTACTAAAATTAATAGGTGTAGATTTCGAACTGCGTCGAAGGGAACAACAGTTGACACAGTCAATTAGGAGTTTACGCGCTTCATTAATCGTCTGTCATAATGAGCAAAATATAAATCAGTTAAAGGAGGCTAATCTACAGCTCTAGACACTTTTGCATAGTAAAGCACAACATAAGCTTCTTTTCCAAGGTCAAAATCGCTTTTGTGAATCGGGTAAAACAGGCAAGTTCCTTGCACGATTAGTGGCTAATCAGAGAGAGGCTACCAGTATAAGAGAAATTAGGAACGCACAAGGAAATAGGGTGAGGTCCTCAGAGGAGATTAGGGAGGAATTTGTGAAATATTATTCTTCTCTCTATTCTATGTCTGATTCTATGTTTAGTCGTAATGATATGGACCAATATTTACAACAATTGAATCTTCCCCAGTTAGTCGAGAGATGCTGGATCGCCCTATTCTTTTGGAGGAATTGCAATTGATACTCCCATCTCTAAAGTATAATTCATCCCCTGGTCCAGACAGCTTGCCGTTTGAATTGTATAGGTACCATGCTAAATCGCTCCTTCCGATTCTTCTGCAGGTTTTGAATGAATCCTGCTCATTTGGCTCTTTACCTCCATCATTTAGAGAGGCAGTGATCATCCTGGTGCTAAAAAAGGATAAAGATACAAGCGATATGGGGTCATATAGACCCATATCGCTTTTAAATACGGACTACAAGATATTTGCTAAAATTTGGGCTAATCGCTTGAAGAGGGTTATAGCCTCTCTGGTACACCCCAACCAGACGGGTTTTATTCTGGCCCGGCAAATACAGATGAGTCTTTATAGGGTGTATCTGAATCTCTCTGTTGGGGGTAGTATAGACCACTCCATCCTGTCTTTAGATGCCGCAAAGGCGTTTGACAGGATGGAGTGGCCCTTTTTGTGGGCTACTATGTCTCAATTTGGTCTGGGGAACATATTTATGGAAATGACTCAAATGCTATATGAACAGCCGATAGCATGTATTAATATCAATGGTATTAGTTCCTCTCCCGTTATGATGCGGCGAGGGATGAGACAGGGATGCCCCCTATCTCCCCTTCTTTTTGCCCTATTTATTGAACCGTTGGCCTGTAAGATCCGCTTAGATAATCGTATAGACGGCTTTGGGGTGGCGGGAGTGAGCGATAAAATAAGCCTATACGCCGATGATGTGATTCTGTTCCTGGATCAGGGATGGAAAATCCTTCCTTATGTGATAGAAGCAATAGAGGATTTTGGTAAATTATCAGGCTATTTGATCAACTGGACTAAGTCATAGCTCCTCCCGCTGAACCGTAAGGCCGTAGATGAGGGGAGTGGAGTTCGTGTTCTTGCCCCTAATGACACCTTGGATTATTTGGGGGTTAAGATTGGGGTTCCCATAAATAGGTTTCATGAGCTTAATTTGGCCCCGGTTTTGAATAAAGTTAAGACTAAAATATGCACTTGCCAGAAATTGATATTGGCACAGACAGACCGAATAGCATTGGTTAAAATGATTATCTTGCCTATTGTGATGTACCCGATGTGTGCTTTACCTGTTTGGATCGATGACATCTTTTTCCATAGATTGGAGACTCTTATTAATGATCTAATTTGGGGAAGGAAGAGGGTGCGTATAAAGCAGAGATATTTATGGCTGTCAGAGTCAGACGGTGGGTTATCATTTCCGTTTTTTCAAGGATATTATTTATGTACACAGATTCAGCGTTGTTGTAACTTTAAAGAGTTCACTTGCACGATATTTGATAAAGGTTATGGATAAACCAATAGAGAATATTTTCACATGTTTGGAGTCTGGGTATATGGGATTGAGGAAGTCTTTGCTGATCCCTTGGTCCCTACAGAGGGTTTGGAATAAGCTTAAGGAGATTCTTAAAGTTTCTTGTCCTTTTGCCTTCACCCCTCTGTGGAGGAACAGGGGTCTGGTGGAATTCTTCAAAATTACAGACTTTGTTTATTGGTTACGTAAGGGTGTTAGTAATGTGTGTCACCTTTTTTATGCGGGACATTTTAAATCCTTTTGGGAATTTAATTTCACTGATAGTTCACCATTAGATTTGTTTATGTATTCACGCTTAAAACATACATATGAGGCCTCTAGGAATAAAGGCTACATTTTTCCACGAGAGAATCTATTTTTTGATTATTGTTATGCCCAGAAAGATGAGAAGGTTAAGATATCTAGATTATACGGTAAACTCCGAATGGCATTGGCAACTGTAACACTTTTTAAAAGCCCAGGTAAGTGGGAGCAAGAGTTGAATTGCTCTCCACTACAGTGGACCAGTATTTACAGGAATGTGAGAAAGGCTACAGTTTCCAATGCTCATAGATTAATTCAATTTAAGATCATGCACCGACTGTATTATACGCCAAAAATGCAAGCGAAATTCCCCCAAAATAAAGGCCGTGACTGCTGCTGCCCTAAATGTGGATATGTAAATGCGGATTTTGGCCATTTACTCTGGAATTGTAGTAAATTAAAAAATTACTGGGAGCAGGTCTTTATAACCCTACAAAAGGAGTCTTCTACGATATATAACCCTGGGATGTTGACAGTGATATTGGGATACTATGCTCCAGAAATGGAAATCCCGGTCCGGGTCAGACAGATCTAGATGAGGGGCCTGATGGTGGCAAAAGTTATTTTAAGCAAACACTGGGGCTCTGTCTCCCCGCCCTCGATAAATGAATGGATCCTGTACCTTCAACAAATTAGAATGTTTGAGGATATTGAAAGGAAACGGAGAGCGGCACGTATGACTGCTTAGCTATAAATAATATTTGACGACAGCCAATTGGGGGGAGGGGTGGAGTGTATAATCCTATTCTCTGTTCATCAACTTTGAATTTATAGTGATATGTATAATTTAGGCAGGGTTCTGCCTTCTTTTATAGGGTAGTTGATTGTTGTTGACAATGGCTATCCTGTGTAGACTGTCTTGTTTACTATAATGCACTGTTTATTTATATTGTGTTTTTTTTTAAAAGAAAAATAAATGTTTAATTAAAAAGAAAAAAAAAAGAAAAAAATCGGGTCCTTTCCTTCTGATCACCGCTGCTCACCCATTCAGGATTTTACAAGCAAATATGGGTGATGCCGTATTCAGGAGAAAATGGGCAACAAATTGTGGGGTTTAGTTTCTCCTTTTTGTGAAACTGAAAAATTATGGGGCGAAAGTGATATTTTCTGGTAAAAAAATAAAATTTTTCATTTTCACAGCCAAACGCCTATTGGGCCAAAGTACTCATTCTACACCTTGAAATATTCCTTGGGGGCTGTAGTTTCCAAATTGGGTGACATTTTGAGGGTTTTCTCTTTTGGTGTGACACAGGGGGTCTTCAAATGCGACATGGTGTCGGCAAATGATTCCAGTGAAATCTGCCCTCCACAAGCTACATGGTGCTCCTTCCCTTCTGATCCCTGTTGCACGCACATTCAGCAGTTTACAAGCACATATGGGATGATGCCGTATTCAGGAGAAAATTGGTAACAAACTGTGGGGTTCAGTTTCTCCTTTACTTCTTGTGAAACTGACAAATTTAAAGCGAAAGTGACATTTTCTGGTAAAAAAATGTAATTTTTCATTTTCAGAGCCAAATGTTTCTAATTTCTAAGACAAGCTTGTTGGGTCAAAGTACTCATTCCACCCCTTGAAATATTTTTTTGGGGTGTAGTTTCCAAAATGGGGTGACTTTTTGAGGGTTCTCTCTTTGGGGGGTAACACAAGGGGTCTTAAAATGCGACATGGTGCCGGCAAATTATTCCAGTAAATTCTGCCCTCCAAAATCCATATGGCTCTCCTTTCCTTCTGATGCCTGTTGTGTGCCCATTCAGCAGTTTACAAGCACATATAGGGTATTTATGTAAAGCCTTCTAAAGTTCTAAAAAAACAAAATGACATTTTCAAAATGAGGCTGGCATAAAGTAGACATATGGTAACTGTTAGGACATAACTATTTTATGAGGTATCACTATCAGTCTTAAAAGGAGAAAAATTTTAAAGTTTGAAAATTGCTAATTTTTCAAAACTTTAGGCAAATTTGCTATTTTTTAAATAAATATAGATGAAAACATATTGACTCAAATGTACCACTATTATAAGTACAATTTGTCAGGAAAAAACAGTCTCAGAATGACTTGGATAAGTAAAAGTGTTGCAAAGTTATTACCTCATAATGTGTCATGTCAGATTTGCAAGAAATGGCCAGATCCTTGAGGTAAATAATCGGTATAATTGCATTATTGCAGTAAAATAGTTTTTTATTGAGGGTAATATTTGAAGTCAGTTTAGTTTGAGTCTGCACTAGTTTCACATCTGCGGTAAAGCTATCTGGAAGGCTGTTCCAGCAGAGGAACGGCCTTCCAAAGTTCACTGGATCCGACCTAGCTGGGTAGTGCTGTTCACCGTAGGAGCCCATTGACTATAAAGGGATCTAGAGGGCACCTGGCCGGTTTTGACATGAGCTCTGGGAATCTGCATGATAAAAATAGTGCATTGATTTTTGCCTGTCCAAAACCTACCGCTTATGTCAGAAACTGTCCTAATGGTCTTCAAATCCCAATATATAGTCAATGGGCTCTGCCGGTACACAGCCCTATTCAGCTATGCCAGAACAGTCTACTGGATATCTTTACCTTGTGTGTAAAAGTAGCCTAACATTGTCTAGAAATGCTACTTCAGTTTTTCTGTGCCTCCTATTAGAGTCCGATTTTGACTTTTTTGTGTCTTTTTAGAAAAGTTGTAGTGGTTAATCTTGAGTGAAACTAACATAACTCCCCATGCTCACTTTTCCAACACTAACAAAACTTAAGTCCTAAAAGTGACGAAGCCCTATTTTGAAACTTGTTGAGACCAGAATTCTGGAGTGTGTGGTGTGGTACATTCTCCCACATCATGTGCCTTAAAAAAAAAAAAAGGTAAAAAAAAGTTTAAAAAAAAAGTGCACAATTGCAAATTCTAGCATGGATGCATGAACATCAGTTACTCTTGGTCAAAAAAGCGTTAACTAAGTATTAGTGCAACCATAGCCCCTTCTGACACTTTCAGAAAATCTGATATTAATGACTGTCATATGTTGTATACATCCCATTCAAGTAAAGAGAACATTTTACATCTTTACTAACTGAAGCTAAAATGTTAAAAAGTAACAAACTTTTGATATATCATAGCGACATAAAGGTTTTGATCAGTCTGAGCACTGAGACCCCTTCCGATCACTAGAAGGAGGCATTAGAAGCACTCATCTGAGCTCTACTACTTTGTCTATGGGCCACATTGACATCCCCGCTTAGCAGCAAAGAGAAGCAGTGCTCAGCTGAGCACTTCTAGCTCCTCATTCTACTAATTGGCAGGGGTCTCAGTGTTTGGACCCTCCAGATTAGAACCCTTGATATATATTTTAATATTGAGATATCAAAAGATTAAAAAAGTGCAGTTAATCTAAGGCAGATCTCAATTTTGTGCATATATTAATAATAATAATAAAATGTATTTATATAGCGCCACCATATTCTGCAGCGCTTTACAAATTCATAGGGTTCATGTACAAAACAAAAGTAACTGGCTAATATGCAACTGAAACACTAGGAGTCAGGGCCCTGCTCGCAAGAGCTTACAATCTATGAGGAATTGGGGGTGACACATAAGGTAGTTATTGTGATAAGTAGGATTTGAGTCATTATTGAACTGACAGGAGTGGTGCCGGCCGATCTGCTTCGGGTTTGGGACTACTAGAGGATCGAGTTTAGGCCAGAAGAGTTGGTGGGGGAAAGGTTTAGTCTGGGAAAAGTCATTGTAGGTAGCTTGATAAGCCTGCCTGAAAAGATGTGTTTTTAAGGCACATTTGAAGGTGGAGAAGTTGTGAATTGACCTAGTATTCCAGGGCAGAGTATTCCAGAGAGTATGTGCAGCTCGAGAAAAGTCTTGAAGACGGGAGTGAGAGGTAAGAATTATGGAGGTTATTAATCTTAGGTCGCTAACAGAATGGAGAGCACAAGTAGGGTGGTAGATGGAGATGAGGGAGGAGATATATGGAGGTGCACCACTGTGGAGAGCTTTGTGGGTGAGGGTGAGAAGTTTGAACTGTATTCTGTGGTGGATGGGCAACCAGTGAAGTGACTAGCACAGTATAGCATCAGTGTATAGGTTGGATGCATAGATGAGCCTGGCTGCAGCATTTAGAACAGACTGAAGGAGGGAGATTTTAGTGAGAGGGAGACCGATTAGTAATGCGTTTCAGTAGTCAAGATGAGAATGAATCAAGGCAACAAGAGTTTTTGCCGTTTCCACCGTAAGAAAAGGGCGGATTCTGGCGATATTCTTGAGGTGCAGACGACAGAAGCGTGTAAGTGATTGAATATGGGGAACAAAGGAAAGATCAGAGTCAAATGTGGCCCCAAGACAGCGGGCATGTTGCACAGGAGTTATGATAGTGCTGCAGACCGAAATTGAAATATCAAGTTTAGGTGAGTTAGTAGATGGGGGAAAGACAAGAAGTTCAGTTTTTGAGAGGTTCAGTTTTAGATCCAGAGAGGATATGATGTTAGAGACAGCTGCCAGACAATTGCTGGTGTTTTGGAGTAAATCAGGGGTGATGTCAGGGGTTGAAGTGTATAGTTGGGTGTCATCAGCATATAGATGGTATCGAAAGCCAAATCTACTGATAGTCTGTCCAATGGGGGCTGTATAGAGGGAGAAGAGTAGAGGACCTAGTACTGAGGAACGCCGACATCAAGAGGAAGAGGAGAAGAAGAAGAGCCAGCGAATGATACACTAAAGGAGTGGCCAGAGAGATAGGAAGAGAACCAAGAGAGACCACTATTCATCTTAAAGAGGACCTGCCTCCTCTCTGCATGTCTGTTTTAGTAACTACTGGCATTGCCCATGAAATAACAATTTTGGAGCATCTTTTCATATAATGCTATGTTGTGTCATTCCTCTATTATTCCTGCTAGAAGTTTATGAATGAATTGCCAACTGGGTGTTCATAGTTGGGGAGGGGTGTCCCTCCACAGTCTGACAATGGCATCACTGATTAGATAGTGTCAGATTGTGCAGGGACACCACTCCCCATCTAGTAACACCTGGTTGTACCTTTATTTATAAACTTCTAAGGCCTCCAGGCGACTATCTGTTTTGCAGCAAAAAATGTGGATTGGACACAGACTAAAAATATGGTCTGTGTGCATGAGCCCTAATAGGAATAATAGGGGAATGGCACAAAATACAATCATAACAATGGGTTCTCCAAAATTATCTGGGAATGCAAGTACTGTAGATACTAAAACATACATGTCAAGAGAGGCAACAGGTCCTCTTTAAGGTACAGCCACATGGTTGTTTCTGCATACAGATCTGGAAGTCAAAACCAGGTGTAAAGTCTGTACCCTTAAAGTATTGATGGTCAATTACAATGCTGTGTTATCTTCATAGGTTATTAATACGATCGATTTTGAGCTTGAAGAAAGTGGAACAGATCCACATGAAGAAAATGATATCCCAGAGACCAAAGAAGAGCCACTGGAAGTTATGATTAATAGACCCTTCATTCTGGCCCTGTGTGAAGGCACTACCAAGTCATTACTTCTGCTCGGAAGAGTAATACACCCAACAAACATCATTTAACCTCATTCCAGCTTAACATTTAAAAAATAATAATAATTTGTGAAAATTCTTAGTTGACACATATCTAGTAATATAAGTGCATGTATTGTTAAAATAAATATAATTCTAACTTTTTTGAAGTAAATGTCAGAAAATAAACACAAAATTTACGAATGGGATGTTCACACAGAATTTTGGCAATATATTACACTCCAAAAGTGGTGTGTTCAGTAAAAGATGATTTCCATTCAAAATGTTATATACAGAGTAGCATTCATTTTTTTTAATAAAGTGATATTATGAATCAAGTACTGTATCTGCTAACACATTTCTTAATATTTTGCATAAACTTCTTATAAACTAACTGTCTCTATACCAGCATGTGCTGAAAAGCTAATTCAAAACTGCATTTTTCCCCGACCCCCCACCTTTATATAAACAGACACGTACAGTATATAAAATAGTGGTAGGTTGTGGTGGCTCACTAGCAAGTATTTAAGGTATGGTGCTGCAAGCTCATATAGAGGGAATCACCCCACCCTCTTTTGAAGGCAAATGTAGTAATAGGAAAATGAGCGAGCACTCATACACTTGGCAACCAAATTGAGATGTGCAGAAAATATTTATTAAATCCCCATAAAATACAAGTAATAAAATTTATAAGAACAATGTAGCAATAATATACAACATTACAGTCACATATATTGTGGTAGATATGATCGACACTATATTCATATGACTCAATAGTGTCGATAAATTCAATAATATATTTCACACCAAAAAACTTCAAGTATGTGGTGTTATTTGGGAAGAGGGGGTATTATCTTCTAGCGCTCTATCCCAATTTGGGAAACTGAATGTCACTGAAAATGTTGTAGGTGTATTCACTGGGAGCGCAATATGTTCATAAAGTGTCCACAGGAATCCTGAGAATGTGAAAAGTCTCTTATAGCATATCCTTTTAAGGTCGATATGAGCTTTGAATTGAAGAAAACTTTAAATCAATATTTGGCTTACCGTCTAGCGTCTGCTGTCTCCCTATTGCTTCAATGGAGCTTTAAATATTTGCCGGCTTATTCAGTCGCTCCATACAGCAAGCTGGTTTAAATTTCGCCGGAGTTCCAAAGATCGCAGGAGTGACCACTGAGGAATGGAGAGTGAATATACCCGTAACGCGTATGGTGAAACAAGTGATGTACCTGCAGTGAAAAGCCTCCGATAATACTGTATGGCCATACAGAAGAAAATCTCTACAGTAAAGGATTAACTATTCTTATCGTCGAAAGCTGCACCAAAGGAAATTGCGGAACAGAGTGGTAACTCCTGCGATCTTTGGAACTCCCGCGAAATTTAAACCAGCTTGCTGTATGGAGCGACTGAATAAGCCGGCAAATATTTAAAGCTCCATTGAAGCAATAGGGAGACAGCAGACGCTAGACGGTAAGCCAAATATCGATTTAAAGTTTTCTTCGATTCAAAGCTCATATCGACCTTAAAAGGATATGCTATAAGAGACTTTTCACATTATCAGGATTCCTGTGGACACTTTATGAACATGTTGCGCTCCCAGTGAATACACCTGCAACATTTCAGTGACATTCAGTTTCCCAAATTGGGATAGATAAGATAATACCCCCTCTTCCCAAATAACAGCACATACTTGAAGTTTTTTGGTGTGAAATATATTATTGAATTTATCGACACTATTGAGTCATATGAATATAGTGTCGATCATATCTACCACAATATATGTGACTGTAATGTTGTATATTATTGCTACATTGTTCTTATAAATTTTATTACTTGTATTTTATGGGGATTTAATAAATATTTTCTGCACATCTCAATTTGGTTGCCAAGTGTATGAGTGCTCGCTCATTTTCTTATTACTACACGTACAGTATATACACAGACATGTATATACAGCATAAACAGACATGTATACCGACAGACATTTACTGTATATACAGCATATATACTGTATATGCACAAAAATGTGTATACAGTATAAACACAGAAATGTATATACACTGTATATACAGTAATTACAGAGGCATGTATATAGACAGACGCACACGTACAGTGTTATAAACTCATAGGCATGTTGGAGTTCACCTGGCAGTGGCGTAGGGATCGCCATAGCAACGGCTATGGGGCCCTACGCCACTGGGGGCACGTCCAGACTGCATTCAATTTATTTATTTTTTTATTAACACACAGACACTACACACAGGCAGCCAGGAGGTGGCGTAACTACCGCGGAAGCAGGGGTTAGATACCGAAGCAAGTTAGTTAAATATCGATGTCTTAAAGGGTTTCTATCACTTCGTTTCACCTATTTAGCTTTCAGACACTAGCGATCCGCTAGTGTCTGCTCTATCTAACCATCCTAATATAAGAGCTTATTGTCCTGCCGTTTAGCTAAAAAAATAACTTAGATAGATATGCAAATGAGCCTCTAGGTGCTATGGGGGCGTGATTAGCACCTAGAGGCTCCGTCTACCTTAACAAACTGCCGCCGCCCAGCGCGTCCCTCCAGCCCGCCCATCTCCTCCGGAATGCGATGCTCCTCGTGTTCGGCGCATGCGCAGTGAATGTCTGATCGCTTCCCTGCTCAGACATCTCCACTGCGCCTGTTCCTCGGAGCACTATGACGTCATCGGCGCAGGCGCAGTGGAGATGTCTGAGCAGGGAAGCGATCAGGCATTCACTGCGCATGCGCCGAATACGAGGAGCATCGCATTCCGGAGGAGATGGGCGGGCTGGAGGGACGCGCTGGCCGGCGGCAGTTTGTTAAGGTAGACGGAGCCTCTAGGTGCTAATCACACCCCCATAGCACCTAGAGGCTCATTTGCATATCTATATAAGTTATTTTTTTAGCTAAATAGCAGGACAATAAGCTCTTATATTAGGATGGTTAGATAGAGCAGACACTAGCGGATCGCTAGTGTCTGAAAGCTAAATAGGTGAAACGAAGTGATAGAAACCCTTTAATGTTCAGGGCCCCTTCACAGCAGCAGTCTTAATGTTCAGGCCCCCTCGCTAATGTGATCTAATCTTACCGTATTCTAAAGTCTCCTGATGTGTCTGGGATTTGAACCCACAACCTCCAATGTATCAGTGTATCAGAGGCAAAGCATTAACCCTCACAGCCATAAAGGAGGCATTGCAACTGATTGAAAAAAAAAACTGACTTCTACTGTTCTAGCTGGCTAAGTGTACATCTATACACATGACAGCTGCCATAACACACCCAGCACTGCTATATCTCTATATGACTGCTGTCCTAGCACACTCAGCTCTGCTATATCTCTATATATGAACAGCTGTCAGTGTATAGATGTACACTTAGCCAGCTATAACATGAGAAGTCAGTTTTTTTTCAGTCAGCAGCAAGGCATTTCCTATGGTCTTGTGGTTAGATGCTTTGCCTCTGATACAGAATGTCGTGGGTTCGAATCCCAGCAGAAACCTTTTCTGAAATACAAGCACTGACTCCATATATGGACATACAGGGCTGGACACAGGAAGACATTTCTTTTTGCTGGCACACATTATAAGGATCATTTTTTTCTACTGGCACACATTATAAGGAGGTATTTTTTGTACTGGCACACATTGTAAGGGGGTGTTTTTTTGTACTGGCACAGATTATCAACTTGCAGGATAACAGGCTGAACTTATAAATTATGGGGCACATTTATTAAGACCAGCGTTTTAGATGTCGTTCTTAAATAACCCTTAAACTAGCAGTGGATCCGCCAAAATTATGAAGATCCTCAGCCATTTCTAAATGTAAGATCGCTTCCTAGCTGACATGGAGGTAAGTAGAAGTGTTTATTATTTTTTTTAATACCCGACTGTTACTGCCATGGGGGGAGCGGGGGGCACTTGATACTGGCACATGGGGGGATGGGGGTTGGCACCTGATACTGGCACCTGGGGGGGGGGGGGTTGACACCTGATACTGGCACATGGGGGGGGGGGAAGAGGGGCACCTGATACTGTGGATGGCACTGTTTAGGGGAGGGGGATCTGTGGATGGCACTGTTTAGGGGAGGGGGATCTGTGGATGGCACTGTTTAGGGGAGGGGATCTGTGGGTGGCACTGTTTAGGGGAGGGGGGATCTGTTGATGGCACTGATTAGGGGAGGGGGATCTGTGGATGGCACTGTTTAGGGGAGGGGGATCTGTGGATGGCACTGTTTAGGGGAGGGGAGGGGATCTGTGGATGGCACTGTTTAGGGGAGGGGGATCTGTGGATGGCACTGTTTAGGGGAGGGGGATCTGTTGATGGCACTATTTAGGGGAGGGGGATCTGTGGATGGCACTATTTAGGGGAGGGGGATCTGTGGATGGCACTATTTAGGGGAGGGGGATCTGTGGATGGCACTATTTAGGGGAGGGGGATCTGTGGATGGCACTATTTAGGGGAGGGGGATCTGTGGATGGCACTATTTAGGGGAGGGGGATCTGTGGATGGCACTATTTAGGGGAGGGGGATCTGTGGATGGCACGGGGGGGGGGCCCATAATTTTTTTTTGCTATGGGGCCCATGCATTTCTAGCTACGCCCCTGTCACCTGGGGAAGAAAAGGGAGGAGAAGATGATCTTCGGCTCTTCACTGCCACCACTTATAATCTTCATTGTTTTCTGTCCGGGTGACAGGTCATCATCATTCACTGCCTATGCCAGAAACTGACGGACTGAAGCGGTGGAATGTGCTCCACAGTAAACCGGGTGCCCCCAAAAGTAATAGTGCTCCCAAAAGTCCCACCAATAGTATTAATTCTGTCAGAGTGCACTTCAGTTTTTAGATTGAGCCGCAATCTGTAACTTCTCCCCGCTCACGCCAGACCTAAAGAAAAGTGCTCATTTTATACACCTGTTTCAGGTCTAAATGTAAGGCTACTTTCACACTTGCGTTCAGAGCAGGTCCGTCTGATGTCTGCACAGACGGATCCGCTCCTATAATGCAGACGTTTGGATCCGTTCAGAACGGATCCGTCTGCATTATAGTTTAAAAAATATTCTAAGTGTGAAAGTAGTTCAGATGGATCCGTCCAGACTTTACATTGAAAGTCAATGGGGGACGGATCCGTTTGGAAATTGAACCATACTGTGTCAACTTCAAACGGATCCGTCCCTATTGACTTACATTGTAAGTCTGGACGGATCCGTTTGCCTCCGCACGGCCAGGCGGACACCCGAACGCTGCAAGCAGCGTTCGGGTGTCCGCTTGCTAAGCGGAGCGGAGGCTGAACGCTGCCAGACTGATGCATTCTGAGCGGATCCGCATTCACTCAGAATGCATTGGGGCAGTACGGATGCGTTCGGGGCCGCTTGTGAGACCCTTCAAACTGAGCTCACAAGCGGAGCCCCGAACGCTAGTGTGAAAGTAGCCTAAGACAGCTAGGAAGCGATCTTACATTTAGAAATGGCTGAGGATCTTCATAATTTTGGCGGATCCACTGCTAGTTTAAGGGTTATTTAAGAACGACATCTAAAACGCCGGTCTTAATAAATGTGCCCCATAATTTCTAAGTTCAGCCTGTTATCCTGCAAGTTGATAATCTGTGCCAGTACAAAAAAACACCCCCTTACAATGTGTGCCAGTACAAAAAATACCTCCTTATAATGTGTGCCAGTAGAAAAAAATGATCCTTATAATGTGTGCCAGCAAAAAGAAATGTCCCTTGAAAATGTGTGCCAGTACAAAACAATGCTTCCTTATGTGTGCCAGTACAAAAATGACCCTTTTAGTAACCCCAGTAGAACCAATATCCCCATAGTGCTCTACCCAGTTATAATAATGACCCCTCCATAGTGGCCCAATAACATTCTGCCAAAGAAAAAATTAACTCAAATACTTATCTTCATGCAGCTGTCAGACCTCTTCCAGTCTGCGCTGAGCTGTATGCTGCCCGGCTCATGTTATCTTGCCACCTGCACCAGCCTCTAATATGCTACAGGCACTAGGCCTGTAGCCTATCAGAGGGATTGGCCGGGCAGGGAGACATTGTTCCTGTGCCCCACTGCAGCATCTTACCATATTGCTGTCCTGAGGACGGCAATACAGTTAAATAGAGAGAGATTAGTGCTTCCCCAACTGTGATTTAAGTAGAACATAATACACACCTTAGCAGGGCCAATTCTAGCTTTCTGCTGCCTGAGGCCCCCCCCCCAGATTTCCAAATTTTTAATACAAACCCTACTCCCAGCCATACTGTTAGGCCTCCTGCACACAACCATATCCATTTTGTGGGCCAAAAATCACAGCTCCAGTCCTGCACTTTTTGTGGGTCCCATTGTAGAAATGTATATTCTTGTCCAAAAAAAGTACAATAATAGGACATGTTCTATAATTTGCGGCACAGCCACAGGCATGCTGATCTGTTCTTTCTTTATTTTTGTGTTCTTCTGACAGATCAGAAGAACAGAAAAATAACGTGATGTGAACTCCCCCTATTCTTCCTACACGTTCACAGTGTGTGCAGTCTGACATACAGCATAAACCATTCCTGTCTTCCAAATAAGAGGACTGTTCTTTGTAGTCTAACTTGTTTATTGGCAAAACAGGATTGTTTGGTAAAACTACAAGAATACAAATAGCATGTATAAGTATAAAGCATAGCATAACATTTGCATTCACAGTGAAAGCACATAGTAAAATGGCTGTCTATACATAGAATTACATGTCTAGCTAACAGTAGAAACAATTCCCTGAGTAACAATTACAACTAACTGAACAGCTGTGCATAACATATTATCCCTTAAACAAAAGGTAGATCTCTCACCAGATATGCTTTTACAAGGATGGTGGAGTTTGAGAAGGATGTTGCAGAAGAGGACGTCTCTAACCCCCACTCGAACCACAAGTGGGGTGATGGGGAGAGAGAAAAGGGGCGCACAATAGGGTAGTATGTTCGGGCAAGTTATGATATTGAGAAAGGAGAAAGGTTTACCTTATTGAGTTGTGCTAATAATAGGCACAACTCTAATGAAGACGTATATAAAATATAATCCAATTACACAAGGTCTGCAGCTGCAGGAAGGGTCTCTCCTGGAAAGGGTGTCCAATCCTCCAGAGAGTGCTCATCACGAAGAAAATACTGCAGTGGCGCAAATTCACTGATTGAGACAGTCGTGGAACTTCAAGTTGGATATTTCTTTTATTCAAAGGAAGCGCATGTACATGAAAACAACGCGTTTCGGGGACAAACAATTCCCCTTCATCACCAGATGAAGGGAAATTGTTTGTCCCCGAAATGCGCTTCCTTTGAATAAAAGAAATATCCAACTTGAAGTTCCACGACCGTCTTAATCAGTGAATTTGCGCCACTGCAGTATTTTCTTTGTGAGTTTGAGAAGGAGACATGCATAGGACAGCTCTGCTAATGTGTCCTGGTGACTGTAGGCGTCTCTTACCCAGGATACTATGCACTCACACAATGCTTTGCACCACCCACAATGCAGCAGTCTTTGTAGCAGGAAAAACAAATTGTAATACAACTTAACATCGCTAGATGGTGCTATAACCACACTAATCACTACAGAACAGTAACAGTACAGCCTGGATCGCAGCAGCTCCCTGTGACTCCGCCCACTTACCTCCGGGCCTTAAATAGAAGACAGGTGCTAAGCAGGGTGTTCCACTAATGGAGTGCGCACCCTGCTAGCTCCATTGCATTTGAGGACTCTGTCCACATATCCAGACCTGGATCCCTAACAACATTGTGAAGGACTGCCTACCTTCTTGCCACTGGCTTCCCCACTGCTGGCTTCCTAGCCAGGAAAAACTAACCGCAAGTATATGCCTGTTACCTGCTCTGATTAAGGTCCTGGAACTCAGAGTGGGGTGGTTCCTGCTGGTGTGAGGCGATATTCCCAAACCAACTCTGAACTCAGGACATGCTATACAAACTCTGAACCTACTGCATATTATATACTAAACTGAGGACATGCTATACTAACTCTGAACCTGCTGCATATTATATACTAAACTGAGGACATGCTATACTAACTCTGAACCTGCTGCATATTATATACTAAACTGAGGACATGCTATACTAACTCTGAACCTGCTGCATATTATATACTAAACTGAGGACATGCTATACTAACTCTGAACCTGCTGCATATTATATACTAAACTGAGGACATGCTATACTAACTCTGAACCTGCTGCATATTATATACTAAACTGAGGACATGCTATACTAACTCTGAACCTACTGCATATTATATACTAAAACTGAGGACATGCTATACTAACTCTGAACCTACTGCATATTATATACTAAAACTGAGGACATGCTATATACTAACCCTGAACCTATGGCATACTATAGACTAAACTGAGGGCATACTATATACTAACTCTGAACTGCGCACAAGCTTATACTAACTTGTGACTCCTGTATTACTGGGGGACCTTCCTTTCCAGCTGTAACTAATTAGATGGATAGCGGTAAATGATTTTGTTACCCCAAACTCTCCGCCCAAGACTGAGAGAGACGCCTGGGGTACATACTGAGTAACCGCGAATCCCACAGCCAAAAACAAGGGCGGTGGGATAATAGTGGATGTCCATTGCTTCCGCAGTTGAGATCCTAACTGATCAACTAGGTGCATTACACAGTCTGGGAATCATGCGTTCGCGGAGTGGCGCCAGTTTGGTCTGCCTCATGACATTCTATATGGCATTGTTCTTTGACGTCAATGGTCTTTAAGTATGCTACGGCTGCAATTGCCTTGACTGAAGCATCGCAGAAGATATACAGTCTTTGCATCTTGACTTCAGTTGATGGCACAGGAGCATAGGGTCATGCCACGTGAAGGGTGGTCAAAGCACCGAGAGACTTCTTCCAACCGGTCCACAGGTCCTTTTTATCTGCGGGTCATCCCAATCAGACGTCTCTGTGGTGAAGTCTCTTAACATCATTTTGCCTTGGAAAGTAACAGGAGCTACGAATCCCAGAGGATCATATAAGCTGTTTATGGTGGACAGAACTCCTCTGCGTGTGAAGTGCTTTTCTTCCTTGCTGATTTGGAAGGTGAATGTGTCTGCCTTTAAATCCCAAAGCAAACCGAGGCTCCGTTGCATGGGAAGGGAGTCAGTGCTAAGATCCAAGTTCTTTAGCTCACTTGAATGGTCTTGGGGTGAGAAGGCCTCAATTAACTCATGGCTGTTGGAGGCGATTTTGTGCAACCTCCAATTTGATAGAGCGAGCATTTCTTGGGTCCTTTTCAGGAGACTGATTGCGGTCTCGTTCGTGGGTGTGGATTTCAAGCAGTCGTCCACAGAGAAATCTTTTTCCACAAAGGATCTGACATCTGACCCACACTTTGCTTCACCCTCTCGGGCTGAATGTCTTACACCATAAATAGCAACTGCAGGGGAAGGACTGTTTCGAAGATGTGCACTCTCATTCGGTACTTTGCAATGTCTTCATTGGGGTCGTTGTTGCAGTACCAGAAGAACCTCAAGTAGTTTGTGTTCTTCCTTGACGAGGAACTAAATCATTATTTAAACTCAATCCCTTAATTTCAGGAGCTCAAAAGTAATTGAACAAATTAAATAATTGTGAATAAAATGCTAATTTTACTGGCCTTTACTGCAGCAGTTTTCAGTTGCTGTTTGTTTGTGGGCCTTTCTGTCTGAAGTTTAGTCTTTAACAAGTGAAATGTATGTTCTATTGGGTTCAGATCAGGTGACTGACCTGGCCATTCAAGAATATTCCACTTCTTTGCTTTAATAAACTCCTGGGTTGTTTTGGCTTTATGTTTTGGGTCATTGTCCAGCTGTATTATGACACGCTGACCAATCAGTTTGGCTGCATTTGAGCACACAGTATGTCTCTGAAGACCCCAGACTTCATCCTGCTGCTTCTGTCCTCTGTCACATCATCAATAAACACTAGAGACCCAGTGCCATTGGCAGCCATGCATGCCCAAGCCAAAAGACTGCCTCCGCCATGTTTTACAGATGATGTGGTATGCTTTGGATCATGAGCTGTACCTTCACCATACTTTTTTCATTCCATCATTCTGGTAGAGGTTGATCTTTGTTTAATCTGTCCAAACAATGTTCTTCCAGTAGTGTGCTGGTTTTAATTTATTTTTATTTTTTTAGCAAAGTCCAATCTAGCCTTCTTATTCTTGAGGCTTATGGGTGGCTTGCACCGTGCAGTGAACCCTCTGTATTTACTTTCATGCATTCTTCTCTTTATAGTAGATTTAGATACTGATATGCCTATATCCTGGAGAGTGTTGTTCACTTGGTTGGCTGTTGTGAAGGGGTTTCTCTTCAACAGGGTAATTATTCTGCTATCATCCACCACTGTTGTCTTCCGTGGGCATCCAGGTCTTTTTGCATTGTTGAGGTCACCTGTGCTTTATTTCTTCCTCAGGATGTACCAAACTGTAGATTTTGCCACTCCTAATAGTGTAGCAATTTCTTGGATACATTTTTTCTGTTTTCGCAGATGAAGGATGGCTTGTTTCACCTGCATGGAGAGCTCCTTTGACCACATGTTTACTTCTCAGCAAAATCTTCAAAATGCAAGCACCACACCTCAAATCAACTCCAGGCCTTTTATGCGCTGAATTGAGACTGAAATAATGAAGGAATTGCCCACACCTGCCCATGAAGCAGCTTTTGAGTCAATTCTCCAATTACTTTTTGTCCCTTTAAAAACAAAGTGCCACATGTAAAGGAGCTGAAACTCCTAAACCCTTCATCCAATTTTAATGTGATCTCTGTACACTGAAAAGTGACTACCGGGGTGTCTATGTCAGTGTCTATCTGCTTTCCGCCATGCTCCTCTGCTTGGGATGATACCTGAGAGGGTGGTGCAGGGTGTAAAGCCGTGTTGTGTTCTGTGCTACAGCATTCTGTGCATGTCACACTGACCTTACAGTTCCTGGTGAAGTACGATGTTGTAGTGCAGCATTTGAAGCAGATGTTGTTTTCTTTGAGGAATTATTTGCGGTCCTCTAAAGACTTCTCCCTGAAGGCTCTGCATTTTAATAGAGGGTGTGGGTTCTTGTGCAGGGGAATTGTTTGGTAAGATCTTTGGGTATGTTCTCTTCTTGAAAAGGACTTAAACAGCCTGAAAAGAGAACATTAGTTTTGTGGACTGCCACTGATATTTTATGAGGTTTGACAGTGGTAGTGGGACATGACAGAGTAAAGTCAAAACTGGGAAAATTTCTGATCCTTGCCTGTTCAGCGACAAAGTCTACAAACACCACGAAGGGAGGAAATGGTACATTACGAACCTGTTTATAATGAGAACATGCGTGATCCACTTCTCCTGTAGGTTTTAAGGAAGTTTTTGGACAATCGGGTTGACACTACTGGTGGTGTCCAGGAATGCTAGCCCTGGCAGATTTGCTTCTGCCTGAGCAACCTGTACCTCTATTAACAAGTCACTGAGTTCCCTAAACTTCTGGTAACCCCTACCCACTATTCTGGGGAAATTATCAATTCTCTTATATAAAGCATTTTCTATAACTTCTATTGACCCATAGCACTCATCAAGTCTTTCCCACACCATCTTTAGGCCTTTGCCCGGATAGTTTATGTTAATGTCTGTGATTCTTTTTGTATGTTCAGCAGACTTGCTTCCAAGCCACTTTACCAAGAGATCTAACTCCTTACTACAGGAAAGATCTAAGTCCCTTATGGCACTTTGGAAGGAGGCTTGCCATGCCCTGTAGTTCTCTGGGCGATCGGTGAACTTTTTAAGTCCTTTGGTAACCAGCTCCTGTTTAGCAAAGAAGTTAGCGAAGTCCATGATGGCCTGGTTAGCGCCAATAATACCAATTGTGTTGCTGTTATGCTGCATGTGTGGTGTATCACTATACCGTTTAGGGGTTTCTGGCTTAGGGAAGTCTGTATAATACCGTTCTGACGCGAAGGTTGCTCCTTTAAGTCGAAGCGAAGGTTGTAGCTTCTGTTCTGTAGGGCGGTAGTTTTGGTCAGCATCACTCTGTTGCATACCGTCCTGCTCGAGGTACTGTAGTTCAAAGTAAGATCTTTGACACTTTGTATAGGCTGGCTGATATTCTGCATCATAGTCATCTTCTGTCTTGGGATGCTGATGGATGTATTCTGAGATATGCTGTTTTGGATCTTGTTCATCTAGGTCTGGCCCAAGTAGTTGGCTGTTTCTCTGATTCGGGGAACTCCAAGGCTTCTAGGAACTCTGCTTTGGCCACTGCGACTGACGCTTCTTTCTCTGCGGTGAGTTTTTCCTGTCACGCTTGCAGGCATGCTGTCTCTTCTTCCAGTGCCGCTTGCACGCGTACTCTCTCTTCCTCCAGTAATGCTCTTTTTTTCCTTTGACGCTTGCAGGCATGCTCTCTCTTTAGTTGCATCTCTTGTGCAGCAAAGAAAGACTTTACTTTTGCAGCCTCAGCTTCTGCACGGGCGAGAGCAGCCTTTTCTTTTATTTAGGACTTTCTAGAGCATCTTGCTCGTGACCTGGTCCTGTATGATGATGTCTGTCTAGCAGACATTGTGTGCCTTTTGCTGGCTGATTAATGTCTCCGTGCGGACTCAGTCTATGTAGAAACTGACTTCAGAGTGGTCTGGATCATCCTGCAGTTGCTGGGGGCTGACCTCTCACTTCTTATGACTGTATGGCAGCCGCTGTAATCTTGTACGCAGGACTGCGTGTGTGATGGCGGCTCCGTATAGTCAGATCCACTATCGCTGGTGACTAGCATCTGTTTTACTGCCCTGTCTTCCTACACGTTAACACAGTGTGCAGTCTGACATTCAGCATAAACCATTCCTGTCTTTCAAATAAGAGGACTGTTCTTTGTAGTCTAACTTGTTTATTGGCAAAACAGGATTGTTTGGTAAAACTACAAGAATACAAATAGCATGTATAAGTATAAAGCATAGCATAGCATGTACTATAACATTTGCATTGACAGGGAAAGCACATGGTAAAATGGCTGCCTATATATAGGACTACATGTATAGCTAACAGTAGAAACAACTCACTGAGTAACGATTACAACTAACTGAACAGCTCTGCATAACTTAATATCCCTGAAACAAAGGTAGATCTCTCACCAGATATGATTTGCAAGGATGGTGGAGTTTGAGAAGATGACATGCATAGGACAGCTCTGCTGATGTGTCCTGGTGACCGTAGGCTTCTCTTACCCAGGATGCTTTGCACTCCCACAATGCTTTGCACCACCCACAATGCAGCAGTCTTTGTAACAGGAAAAACAAAGTGTAGTACAACTTCACACCGCTAGATGGTGGTATAGCCACACTAATCACTACAGAAATACCAAAACCCTGGCAGAATGAAATCATTTCCTGACCCTGCTGGGGAGAACACCCCCTAACCCTGTACCAGATTCATCAGCCAGTCAGAGTCCCTGTGATAAATCTGGTGCAAGTCTAGACAGCTTGTCTAAGTTTATGCCATTTTAAGGATCCGGCCAATGTTCTGTGAGTGTAATTCAGCATGCAATAAAACCAACATGAGATAAATTCAGAACAAGATGCATCAAGAAAAGCATGCACATATGAATACACCTTAAGAGTAGGTTTAAAAGAATACTGTATTTAAAACATACATGAATCTACAAGCTGGAACAGATGAAGATTAAAACCAACTAAAACTCACACAAGAAAATTACTGTATGTGCCATTGTACCTGTTGACCCACATTAAGGACAAAGAACTACACTAGGCATACAGATCAAATAGATACCACAAAATGACATCGCAACATAGTTTATAAGGCTGAAAAAAGACATCTGTCCATCCAGTTCATCCAGAGGAAGGCAAAAAACACCTGTGAGGTAGAAGCCAATTTTCCTCACTTTAGGGGAAAAAATTCCGTCCCGACTCCAGACAGGCAGTCAGAATAAATCCCTGGATCAACAACCCATCTCTAGTAACTATAACCTGTAATATTATTACACTCCAGAAAAACATCCAGGCCTCTCTTGAACTCTTAGTGAACTCACCATCACCACATCCTCAGGCAGAGCGCTCCATAGTCACTACTCTTTCCGTAAAGAATCCTCTTCTATGTTTGTGTACAAACCTTCTTTCCTCCAGACGCAGAGGATGTCCCCTTGTCACAGTCTCAGTCCTAGGGATAAATAGATGATGGAAGTGATCTCTGTACTGACCCCTGATATATGTATACACAGTTATTAGATCTCCGCTCAGTTGTCTTTTTTCTAAAGTGAATAACCCTAATTTTGATAATCTTTCAGGGTACTGTAGTCCACCCATTCCATGTATTACTTTAGTTGCCCTCCTCTGAACCCTCTCCAGCGCTATGTCTGCCTTGTTTACTCCATGTGTGGTCTGACTAGTGATTTGTAAAGTGGCAGGACTATGTTCTCATCACGGGCCCCTATGCCCCTTTTGATGCAACCCATTATCGTATTGGCATTGGCAGCAGCTGCCTGACACTGGTTTCTACAGCTTAGTTTGCAGTTCACTAAAATTCCTAGGTCTTTTTCCATGTCAGTGTTACCCAGTGTTTTACCATTTAGTATGTTCTGGTGACTTGCATTATTCCTTCCCATGTGCATAACCTTACATTTGTCAGTGTTAAACCTCATCTGCCACTTCTCTGACCAAAACTAAATATTATATGAAAATAATCCCCAAAAGAAGTATGGAAATGCAAGAAGAAATAAAAACCACTCCCTCAAAAATGCAAAAAAAATATAAAATAGAATGTGTGTAAATACTGTTTAATATGCACATGTTGAGTAGAGATGAGCGAATTTCTAAAAAAATTCAATTTGGATGGTTTGCCGAATTTCCCAAAAAGATTCAATCCGAAATTATTCTTGATTAATCACTTTAAAAAAACAACTATTTCCTGGATGCTGAGAGCCTGTATAGTAGTGTAGAACACTGTACATTGTAGAAACATGCATAGGGAGTCCTCTGTGCTAGTGAAACAGTACTGAGAGTGAATATGACACACAGATGACAGGCATCACTCTTAGAATCACTTCACTCATTTGGTCAGTTACGGGGCCAAAACTGACCAAATAACTCATGTGAACTTAGCCTTACAGGTCAATGTTAGTGCTAGGTATAAAGAACCGTGCAGTGGGCCAAGATTCTACTATAGAGTGATAGAGCGCACTCCTTTTACACCGTCATCAGCTGATTCCACATAGATTTCTACAGAACCTGTTCTGTAACACGCTGAGACAAGTAGTGTCCCCCTGACAGAGTGGAGAGGGTGTCAGCAGTAAGTTTGTGTTGATGTCACTGTATATTTTGCCCTTCTACTCATCCGTCATAAGAACAACCCCAAAAAAACGGATCCTGTCTTTTGAGCATCGCCCTTCACACAGTCAGCATTTGCTCGGTAATCCATCAGTACTGCTAAGGCCAAAAAAAACAAGAGTGGATCCAAAACAGAGATGATACGTGAATGGAATATTTGCATGTCTTCTGTGTTTTGTACCCACTCCTGCTTTTGGCTTCCAAATAATAATCTAATCCTGATACAAAATAGGGTCCGTGTGATACAGGCCTTACAGCTGCTCCAAAGGCAGGATCCATTGCGTTTCTCATTTTTCCATCCTTCTGACAGATCCAAAGAAGGGTAAAATAAATGGTGATGTCAACAAAGCCAAACAGGGACAATAGAGGCCCAGTGACAGAGTGGTGAGCGTGGCAACAGTATAAGGAGTAAACACAGTGGCCCAGTCACAGAGTGGTGAGGTGGCAACAGCATGAGGAGTTAACACAGTGGCCCAGTGACAGAGTGGTGAGGTGGGGGTCAAAAGCAGTGGTAGTAACAGCACAAGATGATATGTGGCAGTACAAGCACATGGCCGCAGGTGTGTGCAACATCCTAATAGTGGCTGAAGCAGGTGACCAGAAGAAATGTGTCCCGTTTGATAAAGTTTGGGTGTGGCAACCAGAATAATTTAGTCTGATGCATCAGGCACCGGCGTGTGGAAATCCTGGCTGAGCCACGTCTGATTCATCTTCACAAAAGGTCAGTCTCTCCACATTTTAGGTGAAAAGGAGAGTTCTTCATGGGGTAACTATGCCCCCAGCCGCACTAAACACCTGCTCTGATACCACACTACTGGCCGGGCAGGAAAGCTTGTCCAGGGCAAACTTGGCCAGTTGCGGCCACAAATCAAATTTGGCTGCCCAGTAGTCCAGGGAATCTTCCATGTGGGATGGCAGGGTGCAGTCTAAGTATGCCACCACCTGTTGATCAGGTTTTGGTCCATGTCTTGGTGCAGCTGCTGGTGGGTGGTTTCTTCACTAGGTGGGTGAAGAAAAGTGCTCATCAGAGACTCTAGACTTAAATTGCTGCTGATGGAGCTGGTATTGCTCCTGCCCTCCCACCCCCCTCCAGCAGCCATGACAGTGGAACATGAGAGCAGAGGGCCCCCCGGTCAGACCTTCGTGAGGATGGGTGATGGCGCACATAGGCAGCGGCCAACTCACTACATAGGATGTCTCAACAGTAGTTCAGTTTATTCTCCCTCTCAGTGGGTGTAAAAAAGAAGGCCCCCATTTTGGACCGGTACCGAGGGTCTAACATGGTGGAGAGCCAGTAGTCATCCCTCTGCCGAATTGTGACAATTCGGCTGTCACTACTCAAACAACTGGGCATGCATCGGGCCATTTGCGCAAGGGACTTGGAGGGACTCCCTGCCTCCATCTCCACTGCATACTGCCACTGTTTCTGCGAGTCTGGAGCATCTGCCTAGTTCTGGCCCTCTACCTTCTGCTCCTCCTCTCCTGTCACTTGTGCAGAAAAACCACTTATGCGTGAATGTCCTCCTCCTCCTACAGTTCAGCCCCCCACAGGGCTCAGGTGGCCATGAGATGTAGGCACCACGTCTCCTGTCGCCTAGCCAGACAGATTTAGCAGAATCTGTTCCAGGACATAAAGCAGTGGAATGACGTTGTTCATCCCGTAGTTTTGGTGACTGACAAATAAAGTGGCCTCCTCAAATGGCCTGAGCAAATGGCAGGTGTCACGGATGAGCTGCTACTGGCTAACGTCAAAGTTACACAGGGGAGTGCTCCATTCCGCCTGCATCATCAATAAATCGTTTATTGCCTTCCTCTGCTCATATACTATCCAACATGGAGGGTGGAGTTCCAACAGGAGGAAACGTTGCATACGAGGCAATGTTGGGGAATGCCATTTCGCCTTTGCAGCTCAAGAAGGGTGTGCTTTGCAGTGTAAGAGTGGCTAAAGTGCATGCATAATTTCTTGCCCATTTTCAGGTTGTCTTGCAGATGGGTGGAAGACTTCAGGAACTGCTTTACAACCAGATTAACCACGTGCGCCATGCAGGGCGCATGGCTCAGCACTCCTTGATGCAGAAGCGACACAATGTTCTTCCCGTTGTCGGTGACCATGGTTCCGATCTTAAGTTGGTGAGGAGACAGCCAGGATTAAATTTCTTGATGGAGGATGGGGAGCAGTTCCTCCCCTGTGCGACTTCGTTCACCCAGGCAAACTAGTTGCAGAACAGTGTGACACCGCTGTGTCCTGCACATATGGTACCCTGGAGGAGCACTCCGAATTGTGCCTGCAGTGGAGGCTGAGGTCAAGGTGAAGGATGATGAGGCAGCAGAGGACATTGGCACAGTACCCACAGCTTGAGACCATGGCGGCGGCAGTGCCGTCACCTGGCTAAGTTGCTGGTGTGGCTGGGCAGGAACTACATTTACCCAGTGGGCTGTAAAGGACATATATTGTCCTTGACCGTAGTTACAGCTCCACACGTCGGCGCTGCCGTTAACTTTAGCAGACAGGCTCAAGGACTGGCCCACCTTCTCTTCAGCATATTTGTGCAGGGCTGGTACTGCCTTTTTGGAGAAGTAATGACGGCTTGTGACTCTCCACCTTGGCTCGGCACAAGCCATCAGTTCTCTGAAAGGTGCAGAGTCCACCACATGGAAAGAGAGGGACTATAGTACCAACAACTTGGCCAGAAACACGTTCAGCTTCTGCACCGTTGGATGAGTGCACACATACTTTTGTCTATTTGCAATCGCCTCTGGGATTGATTGCTATTGAAATGACTGATGGGGAGTAGCAGGTTCATCAGGACCATTAGATGATGGGAAGGAAACACAGTTCCCTTCTGCTGAGGTGGTGGAGCCTTGACTTGCGGAAAAGGGGTGCAGGCCACTGGGTGATGCAGCGGTTGCTGCTTCAGGCTCTACCACTACATTAGAACCACAGTTTTCCCAGGCCACTTTATGGTGACACTGCTTGTGTTGACGCAGGGCTGTAGTGCCAATATTGGCACCCTGGCCACACTTCACCTTCTGCCCACAGATTCTGCAAATGGCCATGCTGACATCCTCCAGCGGCTTTATGAAAAATTGCCACACCGCAGAGTATGGCATCTTACCCCACACCACTCCGTGCTGACTGCCTCAAATGGCCATGCTGACATCCTCCGGCGGATTTTTTTAAAATTGCCACACCGCCGAGTATGGCTTCTTCCCCCCACTGCCTCTTTGAACCCCTGCAACGCTACTTCTTTCTGGACAGGTAGGCTCCTGCATAGTGGGCGGTCTACCCCGGGCACGTTTGGCTTCCAACCTCCCACTGCTGCCACCCTACTGACTCACAGCCACGCTACCACCCTGCTGGCTCAGCCGCTGCCTCACGTGCAAGCTGCCACCCTCTCCTACTGATGATGATGGTGAAGCCCCCTGTTCACCCAGCTCCCACGTGCGATCAGCCACATCATCGTCCACTACTGTCTGCACATCACTGATGTCACCCTCACCAGTCTCAGGGCCATGTGCCTGACAGCTCAGATCACTAGCGACACTGATGTCACTTGCGACGCAGCAGAAGACCGAGTCAACCATTCAAGCACCGCTGGGTTGCTGGTCAAGACACGACCGCTAGATGACACTGGGAGCTCAGGCCTGTTGCTGCGACTGCTGCTGCCACCCCCCCTTCTTCTGCTGCTACTTCTGCCTGCTCCTGTCCAACATAATGTAAATTCAAAGAAACTACAAGTGTAAAAGCAATACTATCAGACTTCAATTTCACTACTGCAAGGGTAAATAGACGTACTTATATTTACTATTAATACACCCCAAAACTGTCTGTATCACAATGTAATTCCACCGCAGAAGGGCGAATAGACGTACTTCTATATACACCCCAAAACTGTCTGTATCAAACCGCACTTTCCTTAAACAAGCAACGGTGAATGGAAATGGTTATTTTTCACCTAAATTCACCCCAAAACTGGTGGTATCAGACAGCACTTTCACCCCAATAACAATCAAAAATTACTGGAATGTATCATAGTGCAAACCACCTAAAAGCAGTAGTATTAGAGCAATTTGGATCCTCAATTAGTGCAGCAAGGTGTAATAGTAATCTCTCCTATTACTCAGGCTTTACACTCCCCTATTGGTCCCTATATAGTATGGAGTGCGTCCCTATCCTTTCCCTACACTACAGTATAAATAAGTTTTTTCTGAACTGCTGAATCGTTTAGATTTTTTTGCCGGTCCCATAGAAAATGAATGGAGGGCGGCTGCGCATGCACAGTGCACCCTCCTTCACTTGCGGGGCTCCATTCTCGATATAGGTGCCGGACCCAGCCATGGGACCTGCACCTATAAGACAATGGGTGCATATCCTAGCGATATGCCCCCATTGTCCATGATGAGACAACCCCTTTAACCGCCCCACATTTTTCTGCTAACAGCATATCTACGGCCATCCTAGTCTGCCATGTCATAAGGGAAGCGGCACTCAACTATACCTTTCACTACATCTATGGTATAATTCACAAATCTTTGCTGGTTGTGATAAATACACTGAGCAAAAATATAAACGCAACACTTTCGGTTTTGCTCCCATTTTACATGAGCTCAACTCAAAGATCTGAAACATTTTCTACATATACAAAAGACCCATTACTCAAAAATTGTTCACAAATCTGTCTAAATCTGTGTTAGTGAGCACTTCTCCTTTGCTGAGATAATCCATCCTACCTCACAGGTGTGGCATATCAAGGTGCTGATTAGACAGCATGAATATTGCACAGGTGTGCCTTAGACTGCCCACAATAAAAGGCCACTCTGAAATGTGCCGTTTGATCACACAGCACAATGCCACAGATGTCACAACGTTTGAGGGAGTGTGCAATTGGCATGCTGACTGCAGGAATGTCTACCAGAGCTGTTGCCCGTGCAATAAATGTTCATTTCTCTACCATAATCCTTCAAAAGCGTTTCAGAGAATTTGGCAGTACAGCCAACCGGCCTCACAACCGCAAACCACGTGTGACCACATCAGCCCAGGACCTCCACATCCAGCATGTTCACCTCCATGATCGTCTTAGAGCAGCCACCCGGACAGCTGCAGCAACAATCGGTTTGCATAACCAAAAAATTTCTGCACAAACTGTCAGAAACCTTCTGAGGGAAACTCATCTGCATGCTTGTTGTCCTCATCAGGGTCTTGACCTGAATGCAGTTAGTCGTCGTAACCAACTTGAGTGGGCAAATGCTCACATTCAATGGCGTCTGGCACGTTGGAGAGGCGTTCTGTTCACGGATGAGCATGTTTGGGATGCTTTGGATCGGTGTTTACAACAGCATGTTCCAGTTCCTGCCAATATTCTGCAACTTCCTACAGCTATTGAAGAGGAGTGGACCAACATTCCACAGGCCACAATCAACAACCTGATCAACTATGCGACGGAGATGAGTTGCACTGCGTGAGACAAATGGTGGCCACACCAGATACTGACTGGTTTTCTGACCCCCTCCCCCCAATTAGTAAGGCAAAACTGTGCACATTTCAGAGTGTCCTTTTATTGTGAGCAGTCTAAAGCACACCTGTGAAATATTCATGCTGTCTAATCAGCACCTTGATATACCACACCTGTGAGGTGGGATGGATTATCTCAGCAAAGGAGAAGTGCTCACTAACACAGATTTAAACAGATTTGTGAACAATATTTGAGAGTAATGGGTCTTGTGTATGTAGAAAATGTTTCAGATCTTTGAGTTTAGCTCATGCAAAATGGAAGCAAAAGCAAACGTGTTGCGTTTATATTTTTGCTCAGTGTATAATTTATCCAGTCTACATTCTTATTCGTTGTAGCCCACCAGAAAAGGATAGATTCAAATACTGCAGCTTTAAACTCATTAGGGGCACCTCGGGGAACTCCTATATCATCAATATATACTGTGGAGTCAAAAGACCCTTTAGGGGCTCCTCTTTTCTGTCCTCCATTTAGGTCCTAATTGATTACATCTTGCGGTAATGTGTACAGTATAGTGCTGGAAGGTCGGTATATCCCACCTCAGCTGGGTGAGAACTAAAATCCAGAAAGCTGCGATGGTTTCAGAAAAGTTTAGTGTGCTGAGACAGTTTTGTCTAGATTTTGTTCTGGGCTAGATTTTATTTGGACTGGTAGAAGGTTTGGTAGTGGGATCTGCCAGTCCTTACCCTTCAAGTACATGTATTGCCGTCAGCTGAGGAGATTGCAGATGAGGCCTGCTGTTGTAATCTCAGAGGGATAAAACAACCCACTGTGAAGTGACCCTAGAGAGGAGGAAGCTGACCTGCTAAGGGTTGGAGCTCGAGACCCTGTGTGTAAACTGTTCTTTAGAGGAAAGTCAGGGAGAAGACCTCTGTATTAGCTAGTGCCTAGAGGGGCAGGTGTTTATTTTTGCGATGTTTGTGCTGGTGCTGAAGTGCCACAATAAAGCACCATTTGGACTTTAACCCCGTTGTCAGAAGAGAAAGTCTGTGATTGCAACCCCTTGTGAGAGAGCGATCCCTTACAATATTCATAGTCAAATTACTCTTATATTATCTGAGAAGGGGGGTGTTCCTTTCTGATATTCCAAACAACTTTAAGCATTAAAACATACAGTAAACAATGCGATAAGACACAAAACTGAGACAAAGACTTCAGCACAGTGGGCATCAACCCACTTGTAATTACTAAAACGGATATTAGTAATATTCATTTATAACAATAAGGATCTAAACAATTTTCTGAGATTATTGTATGTCCAGTTAGAAATCCTCTAGAACCTTCTATCCAATATCACTTTGTAATGGTAATCTATGTACACATTTAGTAATTATTTCAAAATTAGTCAATAATCTACTCTTTCATGTATAAGATTCAATGATATTTCAGTAAGATATATATGGTCTGTTGGAACTTCAACAAGTCTTACGGTACCACAGCAAAAAACTAAGTTTCAACAACCAAACATTTACCACAATACGCTCAGAGCTCAGTACTATCTTTAATGTGCTGCACAGAGTTATTTATTCCTGTAGTCTTCTCAAACAGACTATGGACTCTCTGCGTCTCTCTTAGAGTAAAGACCCTGGTTATATCGAACTCAAACAATATCCTAATATTCCGATTATTCACAGATATGCCTAAAATTATCTCTAGGATTCTGATATTGTCCCAAGAACTTAATCCCAAAGACCTTAGTTTTTACTATCTCAAGAACTAGTCGTTTAACTCAAGAAACAATTTTCTAATATCCTGGTTTTGTCTGCACAGATATGATTAAAATTATCTCTAAGACTCTGGTAATATAGTCCCAGATACTTACAAGAGACCTTTTGACTAAAGAAAAAAAACAAAACAACTTCTATTTTAATTTCTTAACTTAATTCAAATGAAAAGTCCCTTTTCTCCTCTATTCGGAATCCGTCACCCTGTCTCAGTCCGTGTGGATTGGCCTCTTTTTACGGCAATTCAGCCAGAGGTCTTTTGACTATAGAAGTCTGAGACTTCCCCATACATGGTTTTCAGCCCACGTCTGTATGAAAAATGAGGATGTTGTATTCCGGCTCAAAGGACCAAGATGTTAGGAGAATTTCAAATATCAATAATTGAAGCACATGGTAATCTGAATTAAAAAGTAGGTCCAGCTATGCTAAAGTGTTGTCTGACCATATCAAGAAAGACAGGCTGTATTATAAGTAAGCTAAGTAAAAAGAAAATTACAGTTATGCCTGTGTGGTTTACTTGCGGTGTTGTATAGAGAATATAACAAATGCTTCTATAGAATAAGACAGGAAGCTAAGACAAGATGTAAAGATCGCTAACCCAGATATCTTTGCGGTTTATGTTTTATTCCTCTAAGTCAGTGATCTTTACAAAGAAGCAAGAAATAATATACTTAATTAACTCTTGATTAACATATGATATATATTTCAAAAGCTTTTCCAACAGGTATTTTTATACTACCACACAAATGTGCTTTTTTTTTCTGTAGTGACACACATTATAAAGAAAATGTTTACTACTGGGGGCCTTATGGTGGGCTTTATTACAATTAGGGGACTATGGAGAGCATGAATACTAGTATGAGCACTATGGGATCATTATTTCTTCTGGGGCACAGTGGGGACATTATTATTGTAGAGGCACTATTACTACTAAGTGCGCTCTGGCAGATAATTATTTCTATTGGTGGGACTTTGGAGAGCACTATTACTGGGGGGGCACCCTGGCACGGTATCAGCTTAACACAATTATTTTTGGGGAACATTGTTTACACTATTAGTGTCAGGGATATGGTTTTCTGGGCGCAGTTATATTTTATGGCAATGTGTGCCAATAATTGAAGGGAGCACTATCTATGTGGTCCTAATATTTTCAAGGGGATTATTTCTACACTATAGTATTGGGGAGCACAGTAGGCACAGTATTGGGGGTAGCAGGATGGGCCGTTCATGAGGTGGGAGAATGATGGAAAAGTAGAAAACCAAGATGTATGTCTGTCAAACTCTGCAGAGACTAGAGATGGCTGAAAAAAATCATGATGGCGATCTGTTCTGAAAGGAGAAGATGAGGACAGAAAACATCTACATCAAAGGAGATGGCACTGGATGAAAGTAGTGTGCTGCGCTGTATTAGGCTACTTTCACATCTGCTTTAGTGATTCTGGCAGGCTGTTCCAGCAGAGAACAGCCTTCCGGAATTCAGCGGATACAGCACTGCTGGATGCAGATGGAATGCCCGCCAGCCCCATCAACTATAATCTACCAAAAATGCCAAGATATGGCGGGACAATGGCCAATTCCTTGCATTCTCTGTGGGATCAGGTGGCCGGATCGTAGTGCTGCTGGTATGAAAGTAGCCTTACCCTGTATGTTTTGTATTGCTGCATGTAAGGGAATAGATTAGGTTAAGAATTTGGCTTGTGGGGGCCCAGGGGCCCTCTTCTGTCTGTGTCCGCCCCAGTTGGTTGGAGGCAAATTTGATTATATATATAATATATATATATATAAATAAAAAAATACACCGCAGCACTTCCAGTAGGTGAAAATAGTGGGATCCTATGGGTGAATAAAAGGATCCCACTATTTTCACCTACTGGAAGTGCTGTGGTGTATTTGTTATTGATTATCACCTTGTAATACCGCTGGCACCCCCTGCTGAAGGTTACTTCACTTGGTGTGCTGCCCTGGATTTCCATATCTCATATATATATATATAAAATCCAGAAAAAGGATGGCACTCCAGTAAGATGAAAAAATGATGATACCTTTATTCAACCATCCGGTGCAACGTTTCGGCTCTAAATGAGCCTTTTTCAAGCAGAGATACAAGGTGAGTAAAAACAAACTTATAAGTGAATCAATTAACAAAGACACACCCATCTCTGGGGGTGGCTACACAATTACAAACATGTGAGCGAATCCTGAAGACACATCCCACATCGGATGTGTTCACAAAAAAAATCAATGTCATGATAAAGAAGTGCAAAACACTGAGTGCTGAATAAAAAAACATATATATCACATAATTACACATTATAAGTGCATTTATAAATTACAGATCCCATGTGGATCAAGGGACACATGCATCGATCGGGCACACATGACTAATCGATGCGTGTGTCCAGTACCCCATGCGTGTAGAGGACAGAGTAGGAGCATAGAGATATGGACATATCCGACATCACCTGGAGACATATTCCATGCGGCTATACGGTATTGTAGACATTCCAACACACAGACACGGCGTAACCTTCATCCCGGACTTAGAACGTCATCAAAGCTTGCCAACATCACTGCGTCATCAAGACGCCCTTGACTGGTCACGGCGCATGCCCAGTATCGATCTATGTTACAGAGCGCCATCTTTGAAGCTGGGGAAATACCCTTAACCTGTGTAGCAGCATACTGAGGTATATTTAAGCATCAAACCTGTATGGAACCAGAGTGTGGCGGTCAAGACAGGTAGTGACAGCAAGGTAAACCAATGTGTCAGCAAACCATACCCAGGTATCAATCCTGTACACACACGGAAACCGCAGTGTGTAAACAGGTACATATCGTGGGTGCCATACCGCAGCTTTCACTCAAGAGGGCTCTCCTCTCCAGGTATACAGATGCCACAGGGGGTAAATCCAGCCGGCCAAAAGAGAGAATCTGGGCTGCATCGCCGCAAACCAGTACCACAGAACATGTGTATATATATAAGTCCCAGGAGGTTCGCCGGTCCTAGTGATATGGAAAAATATATAAAAAACATAATAAAAATGTAATAAATAATAATATTGTATACACATAGCCCATGGAAATAACGCTCCTGTGTATGATGCTCCTGTGTCCAATTCCTCCACTTGCTCCTGCCCAAAAGAGTGCTGAAGTGTAAAATGGTGATCTGGAGATAAAATAGAAAAATATATGAATATATATTTTTTAAGCAAAAAGAAATCTTGAAACAGATGTTAATAATCTTAGTGTGTACACACGATACAGGACATTAACCTGATGACTGCAGGAGGCAAACCACCCCTCATACCACGTCACCAAAATAAAACTCAATATTCAAGCCTTTGGGTTTTAGGCTCTCCAGTCTATGGATCTAGCTCAGTTCCCGACGTTTAAGCATTTTGGACCTATCACCCCCACGTCTAGGTTGGGGTATGTGATCGACAATCCAGCATCTAAGATCATTCTCTCTGTGTTTGGCCTCAGAGAAATGCCTTGATACTGGTAAATCCACACGTTTTTTCCTGATACTCAAGCGGTGGTTGTTTAACCGTGTCTTGAGGTCCGTTGTCGTTTCCCCCACATACAACAAGTTACATGGGCAAGATAAAACATAAATAACATAACTAGAGTTGCATGTGAGGTGAAACGAAATGTCATATGATACACCTGTACTGGGATGTACAAAAACCTTCCCCTTTCTGATATATCTGCAATTGACACAACCCAAGCAGGGAAAACACCCCAGGCCGGGTTGTGTCAAGGTGGTCTGTTTCAAGGACACCCTAGAACCCATGTCGGCTTTAACCAACTGATCCCTAAAATTTCTTGAGCGCCGATAGGAGAAAAGTGGTGGGCACTGGAACTCAGGGATACCCTTGAAACAAGAGCCCAAGAGGTCCCAATGTCTCCTAAGTACTTTATTGATCTGAGGGCTCAACTCGCTGTATATAGACACAAATGGAATTCTGTCAGTTTTTTTAATATTCTTACATTGTAACAATGCTTCATCACGCTTCAACAAGCGAACCTTGTTCATATGCTCATTCAATAATCGTTGTGGGTAACCCATATTGCGAAACCTATGAGCCATGGATTCAAGGGTCACATCAGACAAGTGGTCGTCAGACACAATATGTTTCACCCTAAGAAACTGGGAGAATGGTAATGACTCAACCATTCTCCTAGGGTGAGAACTATTGTAGCACAAGAAAGTGTTAGTATCAGTGGGCTTGACATATAACTCTGTCTGTAACACGTCCCCACAAAGTATAACCTTGGTATCCAAGAATTGAATATCAGTTTTCGAATGGACAAGAGTGAATTGCAGACTGGAGTCATGACTGTTCAAAAAAGTATGAAAATCAATCAACTGCTCTTCACTGCCAGTCCATATAAGGAAGATGTCGTCGATGTATCGCCACCACCTCAGCACATGTCTGAAGTGGTGTGATAGAAAGACGACATCTTCCTCAAAACACCGCATAAAAATATTTGCATACGTGGGGGCCACGTGAGACCCCATTGCCACGCCACGCAACTGCAAATAAAATGTGTCTTGAAAAAGAAAGTAGTTATGCCGAAGAACAATATCAAGTAGGGCGATGATGAACTCGGAAGCTTGAGGAGTGTATGTTAATGTCAATAACATTTTCCTGACCGCCTGGATCCCACTTTCATGTACAACGGATGTGTACAATGAAGTTACATCGAATGATGCTAATATCAAGGAGGAATCATATGGTACATCAATGTGTTGTAATTTAACAAGGAAATCTGTGGTATCTTGTATATAGGAAGACCCAATAGAAAATTCACGCAGTGTTTTGTCCAGAAAGATAGCTATGTTACTGGAGATGGAATCAGACCCCGAGACTATGGGACGTCCCGGGGGATCGATGAGGGTCTTGTGAATCTTGGGCAGCACATAAATCACCGGAGTGACTTGATATTGTTCTTCGGCATAACTACTTTCTTTTTCAAGACACATTTTATTTGCAGTTGCGTGGCAATGGGGTCTCACGTGGCCCCCACGTATGCAAATATTTTTATGCGGTGTTTTGAGGAAGATGTCGTCTTTCTATCCCACCACTTCAGACATGTGCTGAGGTGGTGGCGATACATCAACGACATCTTCCTCATAAGGACTGGCAGTGAAGAGCAGTTGATTGATTTTCATACATTTTTGAACAGTCATGACTCCAGTCTGCAATTCACTCTTGTCCATTCGAAAACTGATATTCAATTCTTGGATACCAAGGTTATACTCTGTGGGGACGTGTTACAGACAGAGTTATATGTCAAGCCCACTGATACTAACACTTTCTTGTGCTACAATAGTTCTCACCCTAGGAGAATGGTTGAGTCATTACCATTCTCCCAGTTTCTTAGGGTGAAACGTATTGTGTCTGACGACCACTTGTCTGATGTGACCCTTGAATCCATGGCTCATAGGTTTCGCAATAGGGGTTACCCACAACGATTATTGAATGAGCATATGAACAAGGTTCGCTTGTTGAAGCGTGATGAAGCATTGTTACAATGTAAGAATATTAAAAAAACTGACAGAATTCCATTTGTGTCTATATACAGCGAGTTGAGCCCTCAGATCAATAAAGTACTTAGGAGACATTGGGACCTCTTGGGCTCTTGTTTCAAGGGTATCCCTGAGTTCCAGTGCCCACCACTTTTCTCCTATCGGCGCTCAAGAAATTTTAGGGATCTGTTGGTTAAAGCAGACATGGGTCCTAGGGTGTCCTTGAAACAGACCACCTTGACACAACCCGGCCTGGGGTGTTTTCCCTGCTTGGGTTGTGTCAATTGCAGATATATCAGAAAGGGGAAGGTTTTTGTACATCCCAGTACAGGTGTATCATATGACATTTCGTTTCACCTCACATGCAACTCTAGTTATGTTATTTATGTTTTATCTTGCCCATGTAACTTGTTGTATGTGGGGGAAACGACAACGGACCTCAAGACATGGTTAAACAACCACCGCTTGAGTATCAGGAAAAAACGTGTGGATTTACCAGTATCAAGGCATTTCTCGGAGGCCAAACACAGAGAGAATGATCTTAGATGCTGGATTGTCAATCACATACCCCAACCTAGACGTGGGGGTGATAGGTCCAAAATGCTTAAACGTCGGGAACTGAGCTAGATCCATAGACTGGAGAGCCTAAAACCCAAAGGCTTGAATATTGAGTTTTATTTTGGTGACGTGGTATGAGGGGTGGTTTGCCTCCAGCAGTCATCAGGTTAATGTCCTGTATCGTGTGTACACACTAAGAGATTATTAACATCTGTTTCAAGATTTCTTTTTGCTTAAAAAATATATATTCATATATTTTTCTATTTTATCTCCAGATCACCATTTTACACTTCAGCACTCTTTTGGGCAGGAGCAAGTGGAGGAATTGGACACAGGAGCATCATACACAGGAGCGTTTTTTCCATGGGCTATGTGTATACAATATTATTATTTATTACATTTTTATTATGTTTTTATATTTTTTCCATATCACTAGGACCGGCGAACCTCCTGGGACTTATATATATATATATATATACACACACACACATGTTCTGTGGTACTGGTTTGCGGCGATGCAGCCCAGATTCTCTCTTTTGGCCGGCTGGATTTACCCCCTGTGGCATCTGTATACCTGGAGAGGAGAGCCCTCTTGAGTGAAAGCTGCGGTATGACACCCACGGTATGTACCTGTTTACTCACTGCGGTTTCCGTGTGTGTACAGGATTGATACCTGGGTATGGTTTGTTGACACATTGGTTTACCTTGCTGTCACTACCTGTCTTGACCGCCACACTCTGGTTCTATACAGGTTTGATGCTTAAATATACCTCAGTATGCTGCTACACAGGTTAAGGGTATTTCTCCAGCTTCAAAGATGGCGCTCTGTAACATAGATCGATACTGGGCATGCCCCGTGACCAGTCAAGGGCGTCTTGATAACGCAGTGATGTTGGCAAGCTTTGATGACGTTCTAAGTCCGGGATGAAGGTTACGCCGTGCCTGTGTGTTGGAATGTCTACAATACCGTATAGCCGCATGGAATATGTCTCCAGGTGATGTCGGATATGTCCATATCTCTATGCTCCTACTGTCCTCTACACGCATGGGGTACTGGACACACGCATCGATTAGTCATGTGTGCCCGATCGATGCATGTGTCCCTTGATCCACATGGGATATGTAATTTATAAATGCACTTGTAATGTGTAATTATGTGATATATATGTTTTTTTATTCAGCACTCAGTGTTTTGCACTTCTTTATCATGACATTGATTTTTTTTGTGAACACATCCGATGTGGGATGTGTCTTCAGGATTCGCTCACATGTTTGTAATTGTGTAGCCACCCCCAGAGATGGGTGTGTCTTTTTTAATTGATTCACTTATAAGTTTGTTTTTACTCACCTTGTATCTCTGCTTGAAAAAGGCTTATTTAGAGCCGAAACGTTGCACCGGATGGTTGAATAAAGGTATCATCATTTTTTCATCTTACTGGAGTGACGTCCTTTTTCTGGATTCTATTGTGGGGTGAGAAGTCTATTCCCTAGGATCGTGCACGCTATTTTTCACTCATTTATAGCCAGTGCCGCCATTTTTCCTGTGTGTATGTGTGTGTGTATATATATATATATATATATATATAGTGCCAACGCTGGGTCCTCTCTAGGATCATCATCATCTCAGCTTAGACGGTTGGCACACCTAAAGAAACCACTCCAACACTGCAGATTTGGGTGCCAACTGGCCACGACCCGCTTTATTGTCACCCTTACAGGCATCAAACATAACCCATAAACATAAATCCTCAGCCATCTGGCCACTAACTACACAGTAGTTTTGCCCTCTCTATCGGGATCTGGGTCTACCACCCAGCTCCCTAAAACACCACACAGTGCTTACACAGTGTTAGTGTCCCGGCTCCCACAGGCCTTGATGCAGTATGTTTCTTCCCCAGAGTGGGAGCCCCGATTGAGGAGCCCAGTCCATATTTACTTGAGCTCCTCAGCTGGCTGCTAATGACCTCGCATTACCAGCCTGGCTGATACACAGAGGTGAAACCCTATTTCCCCAGTCTCTCTTATTCTCACCAAGCTTCCTCTGGGTGAGATACACCATTTTTATAGCCTTCAAATGGCTCTCCACCCCTCTAAACCCATACATTCTAGCTGTTTCAGGTAATGAATTGTCAGGGATATAGTTGCTCCCGGGAAGAGAACCTACTGGGGGAGCTGATCCTTAAAGAGGTTTTCCATGAGTTTAATTCTGATGACTTATCCTCTGTATAGGTTATCAGTATCTAATTGAAGTGTATCCGACACCTGGGACCCCTGCCCATCAACCCTTTGAGAAAGCATCGGGGCTAGAAGAGCTGTGGCTTTCTTCTCAGCAAACCAAGCACAGTGCCGTACATTGTATAGCAGCTATGCTATTCTCTACTTCAATGAAGCTGAGCTTCGCCTAGGCCATGTGACCGATAATTGTGGCGTCACATGGCCTAGGCAAAGCTGGAGAAGCCACCACCTATCGGATACTGATGGCCTATCCAGAGGCTAGGTCATCAATGTAAAACTCCCAGAAAAGCCCTTTATTATTACTCTCAAAACTGAACTGGCTAAACTGTAAGGGCAGCTGGGAGAATGTCCTTATAGTAATTCTAATCTGAATAGCAGAGTCAATGATGGGGACAGTAACAACAATTTTAACTAATTTCCCTTTTTGTACTGTTAAGTCATGACAGAGCCTGTTAAAGGGGTTCTCCAAGATTCTTATACTTATTAGCTATCCTGAGGATAGCTCATGAGTATCTGATCGGTGGGGGTTTGACACCTAGAACCCCTGCTGATAAGCTGTTTGAAAAGGCATCGGCGCACCTACGAGCACAGCAGCCTTTCTGCATCATACCAAACACAACGCCAGTATCTTATAGGTGGGGATTTGACACCCAGGACCCCTGCCGATCAGCTGTTTGAGAAGGCACCGGCGCACCTGTGAGCGCCGCAGCCTTTTCGCAGCTTACCAAGCACAGCACTGTACATTGTATAGCAGCTGTGATTGGTATTGTGCTCAGTGGGACTAAAATTAATTGCTTAAAGATTTTAATAAGGAAGAATTTTATTTAATAAGGTTTGAGGGTTAAAAAGATAAAAAATTATATGAAACTGGCCTTGGGTAGTGGGTGTGGAATGTTATTCTAGCAGTCCCCTGGTATTCACCATTTAAACAGGGATCTGGACTTTGCGACTGGGGAACCACCAGGCTGCTACCTCCTGGAGTAGTCTATGTGGATCACAGATGATCCATGGGAGCTAGAGACACAGACGCAAACCACCAAATGATCAGTCAAAACTTTTAACAGTCATTAACAGACTACAGTTGTGGCAGGCAGAGAATAAGCAAATCTGAGAAAGGTGCAAGGTCAGGAAGGCAGCACAGGATCAGTATAGCGTAAAAGCACAGCTCAGGTCAGGAATGCAGGAATCAGGCAGAAGTTGGTACACAGACAAGCAGATTATAGCATTCTTGCAGGATCTAGCAAGCTATTGAACTTGTTGCTCAGGCAGAAAATGAGACAAACACAGTATATATAGCAGATTACACAATATAAACAGCCTAGCAGCTGCACACCGAGCCCAATGAGGAATTAACCCTTGCAATACTGCAGAATGAGAAGAGGCTCAAAGAAGAATATCCACAATAAACACACAAGACAACAGCACCCTGGACCTACGACAGACACGGTGAGTGGAGAGGAGTCTGTGCTCACCCAAACTGGTCCCGAATGTAACATATCACCACATCTATCACCACCAATACTATAAACCCAATTTTTTTTTGTTCATCAGGCCTCCCAAAGAGCAGAAAAAAAGCAATCAAAAGATGTATGTATCCAAAATTATTATCTCTAAAATTGTCAACTCATGGCAAGTAATTTCCCCCCCCCCCCTAAAGTGAGGAAAATTGGCTTTTACCTTACAGGGGTTTCTTTTGCATTTCTCTGGATCAACTTGCAGGATAACAGGCTGAACTCGATGGACAGATGTCTTTTTTCAGCCTTATAAACTATGTTACTATCCTGTAAAGAACTAGCCTCGCATAGCACAAAGGAGGTTGTGGCTCATAGAATATGGCGACAGCCCATAACAAAGGGAGCTATCTTGGGCAAAAGTAGTAAAACAAAAGATTTGTTCTATTCAGTGCACATATCCCAAAATGATATCATTAACATATCTATCAATGCTTTCAAGGAAAGCACACATTCTAGTTACTTAAAAAGGCTAAATGAATGGGCTACTATGAGAACTGGTACAGGTAGTTACCACCATCAAAAACATCTGAGGAACCCAAACAGTCTGTTAAATAATTGAATAAATTGTGTGGGCTGCATTTCAGTATCGAACAGGCTACAGTATATGGTCTGCAGGGAGAACCTCAACAAAGGAGCCCATATGGTCTGCATGAATGCCTCATACATTCTGGGCACTTCATATACAGGCTAGACTGAATAATGTCCAGAGAAAACCACAAAGGAGCCAGTACTTTCCATGCATTTCAGAACAGGCTACAATTAGGGTTGCCACCTTTCCCCGCAAAAAATACCATCCAAGTTAAGCCACACCCTAAAGGGTTGTGGGGGCATTGTCATAATGTGGATCGCAGTATTAATAGTGCCCTCATTAGTGCACCCCCAGAATGGATAATGTCCCCTATCAGTGACCCCGGTAATAGTAATGCCTCCATTAATACCCCCCAGAATTAATAATGCCCCTATTAGCGACCCCCCAGAATCAATAATACCCCCATTAGTGCCCCCAGGGATAGAAGCTTAGTGAGCTGAATACACCGCGTGGAAATCGGCTCACTACATCCCTTTGGGTACTTTCACACTTGCGTTAAACTCTTCCTGTATTGAGTTCCGTCCTAGGGGCTCAATACCTGAAAAAAACGGATCATTTTTATCCTAATGCATTCTGAATTGAGAGCAATCCGTTCAGTATGCATCAGGATGTCTTCATTCACTGTACGGTTTTTGGACGGAGAAAATACCACAGCATGCTGCGGTATTTTCTCCGTCCCAAAATCCGGAACACTTGCTGGAATGCCGGATCCGGCATTATTTTACATTGAAATGCATTAATGCCGGATCCGGCCTCAAGCGTTCCGGAAAAAGATAAATACCGGATCCGCTTTTCCGGACAGACGGATCCGGTATTGCAATGCATTTGTGAGACTGATCCGGATGTTTACTAATGGTATCCGTTTGCATACAGATTGCCGAATCCGGCAGGCAGTTCCGGCGACGGAACTGCCTGCCGGAATCCAGCAATGCAAGTGTGAAAATACCCTAAGGCTACTTTCACACTATCGGCAGGACGGATCCGACAGGCTGTTCACCCTGTCGGATCCGTCCTGCCGCTATTTCGCCATGCCATCGGACTGCCGCTCCGTCCCCATTGACTATAATGGGGACGGGGGCGGAGCTCCGGCGCAGCACGGCGAGAGGCCGCTGGACTAAAAGTACTGCGGTGCTGTGCCGGAGCTCCGGCCGTGTCCCCATTATAGTCAAAGGGGACAGAGCGGCGAAATAGCAGCAGGACGGATCCGACAGGGTGAACAGCCTGTCGGATCCATCCTGCCACTAGTGTGAAAGTAGCCTAAGCCAGTTTAATTACACTGTGGTTTGAACAGTGTTTACAAATAGACACTGACACAAAGTAACTACTGTCTGTGACAAAGCTGATATTTTTAAACATCTTTATTTAGGGCTCTTTCACACTTGAGTTGTTCTGTTCCGGCATAGAGTTCCGTCGTCGGGGCTCTATGCCGGAAGAATCCTGATCAGGATTATCCCCATGCATTCTGAATGGAGAGAAATCTGTTCAGGATGCATCAGGATGCCTTCAGTTCTGGAACGGAACGTTTTTTGGCCGGAGAAAATACCGCAGCATGCTGTGCTTTTTGCTCCGGCCAAAAATCCTGAACACTTGCCGCAAGGCCGGATCCGGAATTAATGCCCATTGAAAGGCATTAATCCGGATCCGGCCTTAAGCTAAACGTAGTTTCGGCGCATTACCGGATCCGACGTTTAGCTTTTTCTGAATGGTTACCATGGCTTCCAGGATGCTAAAGTCCTGTTTGCCATGGTAAAGTGTAGTGGGGAGCGGGGGAGCAGTATACTTACCGTCCGTGCGGCTCCCGGGGCGCTTCAGAGTGACGTCAGGGCGCCCCATGCGCATGGGTGACGTGATCGCATAGATAAGTATACTGCTCCCCCCTACTACTATGGCAGCCAGGACTTTAATAGCGTCCTGGGTGCCATAGTAACACTGAACGCATTTTGAAGACGGATCCGTCTTCAAATGCTTTCAGTTCACTTGCGTTGTTACGGATGCGGCGGGCACCTCCGGCAAATGGAGTGCACAACGGATCCAGACAACGCAAGTGTGAAAGAGGCATTAGTCAGACATTTTATATCAAGGATCTAATAAATGTTACATTTTAAAAGTAGGAATTGGCATATAAAGTTAAAAGGCGTTATTGGTATTATGGACCATTTGTAAATAATTTAAGTTTTGAGGTGCCTTTACATCTGGCCAATGGTCAGCAATAGTTGGTACTATGTGACTTGCTAAAAAAACACCAGTTTTGTCTCATTTGTCCAAATGACATCTCGCTTTTTTATGATTTTCTTTCAACAGTGGTTTCCTCCTTGGTTGTCTTCCATTAAGTCCACTGCGATGGATGGTATGATCTGACACTCATGTACCTTGACCTTTGAGTTCACCTCTAATCTCTTTAGAAATAGTTCTGGCCTCTTTGGTTACCATTTGTATTATCCATCTCTTGAATTTGCCATCAATTTTCTACTTGCGGTTAAGTCCAGGGAGGTTGGCTACAGTCCCATAGAGACCCTAAACTTCTGAATAACATGTTCATCTGCAGTAACGGGATCAAGCAGTTTGGAGATGGTCCTATAGTCTTTAGTTTTAACATGTTTGTCTATAATTTTCTAAGCTTTCTTTGGTTTATGTTCAGTGTGGTACACACTACGATACCATACAGCACAGTGACTACTTTTCCCCCTTCAAATAGACAGACTGAATACAAGTTTGAAGACACCTGCGATGCTAATTAGAGGACACACCTTAGTTTATACTGTATGTCACCAATGTCAAATTATTTTCAATCTTTTCTAGGGGTACCATTTTTGCTCAGGACAGTTTCATTAGTTTTTAAAATGATTCTGTTAAAGCAATATCTAATTTTCTTTAGCTGATTTTTATTTACTTTAGTCAGTTCAAAGATATTTCAGTGACCATTGTGGGTTGTACTTTCTTTAACGGAAGGGTACCAACAATTTTGTCCAAATGTACGTCAATGTCACTCAGATACGATTTACTATTGCTATTCAAGAACTTAGAGAGGAGGAAGAAAAAGCTGAAAATCATACAAAAAATAAAAAAATGACATGTTTTCCTAAAAATTCTGAGTTCTAGGAGACTAGAGGGTGGTATATACCAATTTCCAGGGCAATTTGATCCAATTTGGTTCAGTCCAAATCAATTAGAAAAAAATGGGCTAATCGGAACCAAACCGAATTTCTGAGACCAAGAAGGAATTGTTGGAATTGAGTAGAGCTTTGTGAGCGAATCTAATGATGATATATGTAAGCTATTACAATATTAGAGTAAAAGGATAAAACTGTACAGTTGAAAGGAAGCTCAAATACCCTTTTTGGCCACCTCTAGCCTGTATTCAAGATGAGATACAGTTGAGTATGGAGGCATACAGGTTCTGTATAGTATCCTGTAGCACATTTGCCCACAGATATTGCAGCTTGGCCTGTAGATCCTACACATTCATAGGTTGCAAAAACTGGCATTCCAGCTGGTCCAATAAATGCTTAATTGGCGATAAATCTGGCAACCAGGCAAGCCAAGGATGTGTTACAATCTGGTGGAAACATTCCTGGGAAACTCTTGCAGTGTGTAGGCTAGCATTAATCTGCCGGAAAATGCCAGATGGAAGTCCTGCCATTAGAAGCAACTCATTACTTGGGGCGACCGACTGACATATGTGATTGCTCCCCATATCATCACACCAGCAGTTGAGGAAGGATTAAAACAATGACTGCAAAGCATCCATACTCAAACCTGACCAGCATTGTATCAAAAACAGAACCTGGGTTTGTCACTAAAGACAAAACATTTATAGTCCGTAGCAGTACAGGTTTCTTATTCATGACCACTACACGGGTTGGTAATTAAAGCGCCACCTGTGTCTGGATGGTGGACAAAGTGTGGAAGCTACACGTGCTTGTTAGTGACCAAACAATCCTCTCTACTGCTGGTTTGGCTTGGGAGTCCAGGGCCTGTTCGCAGTGTGTTCATGCTCTTACAGGTGGTCAATTTAGCCACAATAACCATCCTGCTTCTCGCAGTCTAATAATGTCTAGCAGTCAGTGATCTCTCACCATGAGGTACACTACCCAGGGCAGTGGGAGAAGTACTTCTATACCTTCTTGTGGCAAAACACAGGGGGGAGATTTATCAAACTGGTGTAAAGTAGAACTGGCTTAGTTGCCCATAGTAACCAATCAGATTCCACCCTTTATTTTTGAGTGCTCCTTTGGATGGAAGGTTGAATATGACCACTTGCCGAAACCTATCACCAAGGAGTCAAACCATTCGTTTGAGGCTGTTTTGGAGACAAATTATTCTATCCATCTTCTTGATTACAGAATCCCCTACAACTACTAACTGTCTACCCCTACCTGCGCTACCACCCCCCCTCTACTACTAGTCGGCTATCTATCCAGCTGTTAGTGCTATGGCTGCTATTTCTGCTATAATCCTTTCTACTCCCCCTGACCACATTAACCCAGCTACTTGCCTGATTCTCCTGACCCATATCTCCATCTTCCATTTTTACAACCCCTAAATGTTTGCTTAGTAAGCAGCATGTCCCTCTCAAGTTTGTAGATCATCCCTTAACCCCTTAAGGACTTAGGACGTACCGGTACACCATGTTTGCCGAGTCCTTAAGGACTCAGGACGTACCGGTAGGTCCCAAGTTTAAAAGTAGATGGCGGCGCGGCGGGGGTTAATTGTGACCGGATGCCTGCTGAAATCATTCAGCGGGCATCCTGTCACAACGCGGGGGGGGGGGGGGGACCCCCCGTATTGGCAATCGCCGCAAACCGCAGGTCAATTCAGACCTGCGGTTTGCGGCTTTTACCTGCGGTTGCGGCGGCGGTGCCATCGGGTCCCCATGCAGCTGTGGGGGGGACTCGATGGCATGGAAGGCAGCGCGATGTCTAAGGAAGGCATCGCGCTGCCTTCCGGTGACGAGCCTGTGAGATCCAGCCCCCTGGATCTCACAGGCCGGAAGCTGTATGAGTAATACACACAGTATTACTCATACAGCCAATGCAATCCAATACAGAAAGTATTGGAATGCATTGTAAAGGATTAAAGCCCCAAAAGTTCAAGTCCCAAAGTGGGACAAAAAATAGTTTTCCCCCCAAAAAAATCTAAAGTTTCAAGTAAAAATAAACAAAAACATCATTTTCCCCAAATAAAGTAAAAAAAAATTGGTAAAAAATAGGAAAAAAAAAAAAAAAGTATACATATTAGGTATTGCCGCGTCCGTATTGACCGGCTCTATAAACATATCACATGACCTAACCCCTCAGATGAACACCGTAAAAAATAAAAACTGTGCTAAATAAACCATTTTTTTGTCACCTTACATCACAAAAAGTACAACAGCAAGCGATCACAAAGGCGTTTGCCCACCAAAATAGTACCAATCTAACAGTCACCTCATCCAGCAAAAAATTAGGCCCTACCTAAGACAATCGCCCAAAAAATAAAACTATAGCTCAGAATATGGAGACACTAAAACATAATTTTTTTTGTTTTTAAAAAAGCTGTTATTGTGTAAAACTTACATAAATAAAATAAAAAGTATACGTATTAGGTATCGCCACTTCCGTATCGACCGGCTCTATAAAAATATCACATGACCTAACCCCTCAGATGAACATCGTAAAAAATAAAAACTGTGCTAAAACCATTTTTTGTCACCTTACATCACAAAAGTCTAATAGCAAGCGATCAAAAAAATCACACGCACCCCAAAATAGTGCCAATAAAACAGTCATCTTATCCCGCAAAAATCATACCCTACCCAAGGTAATCGCCCAAAAAGTGAAAAAATTATGGCTCTCAGACTATGGAAACACTAAAACATGATTTTTTTGGCTTCAAAAGTGAAATCATTGTGTAAAACTTACATAAATAAAAAAAAAAGTATACATATTAGGTATCGCCGCATCCGTGACAACCTGGTCTATAAAAATATCACATGATCTAACCTGTCAGATGAATGTTGTAAATAACAGAAAATAAAAACGGTGCCAAAACAGCTATTTCTTGTTATCTTGCCTCACAAAAAGTGTAATATAGAGCAACCAAAAATCATATGTACCCTAAACTAGTACCAACAATACTGCCACCCTATCCCGTAGTTTCTAAAATAGGGCCACTTTTTTGGAGTTTCTACTCTAGGGGTGCATCAGGGGGGCTTCAAATGGGACATGGTGTCAAAAAAAACAGTCCAGCAAAATCTGTCTTCCAAAAACCGTATGGCATTCCTTTCCTTCTGCGCCCTTCCGTGTGCCCGTACAGTAGTTTACGAAAACAGATGGGGTGTTTCTGTAAACTACAGAATCAGGGCCATAAATATTGAGTTTGGTTTGGCTGTTAACCCTTGCTTTGTAACTGCAAAAAAATTATAAAAATGGAAAATCTGCCAAAAAAATAAAATTTCAAAATTTCACCTATTTTCCATTAATTCTTGTGGAACACCTAAAGGGTTAAAGTTTGTAAAATCAGTTTTGAATACCTTCAGGGGGGTAGTTTATAGAATGGGGTCATTTTTGGGTGGTTTCTATTATGTAAGCCTCGCAAAGTGACTTCAGACCTGAACTGGTCCCTAAAAATTGGGTTTTTGAAAATTTCTGAAAAATTTCAAGATTTGCTTCTAAATTTCTAAGCCTTGTAACATCCCCAAAAAATTTAATATTCCCAAAATGATCCAAACATGAAGTAGACATATGGGGAATGTAAAGTAATAACTACCGTATTTTTGGAGGTATTACTATGTATTATAGAAGTAGAGAAATTGAAACTTAGAAATTTGCCACATTTTTGATAAATTTGGTATTTTTTTTATAAATAAAAATATATATTTTTTTACTTAATTTTACCAGTGTCATGAAGTACAATATGTGACAAAAAACAATCTCAGAATGACCTGGATAAGTCAAAGCGTTTAAAAGTCATCAGCACTTAAAGTGACACTGGTCAGATTTGCAAAAAAAGTCCGTAAGGTGAAATAGGGCCGAGTCCTTAAGGGGTTAAAATTGCATTTAGCTCCAGATCTCTAATGCGAGCTTCGAGATGGGCAACATACTCACGTTTGTCATGTTGTGTATACATATGGCAAAGTGTGCATATTTTGAATAAAATGAGACAAAAAAATACAAAAACACAAACGGTTTGATTAATGCAGGCCAATAAGTTATATTTCTCATTGTGTTTCGATATATGTATTTACAGCATATGTGTGTTAACATATCAACAAAGCTAGAGAGAATAGCAAAACCGTTTAAAGGAATTTATTTGTACAAAACCAAAAAGGCTAAACAGAGAAATCTATATTTATATTATACACATAAAAGGTAACCAAGGGGGTTTGAAAATATTAAATGAGTTTTTTCCCATGATATCAATAGAATCTGACTGCTGTATGACCTACACAAATCCCAAAATCAAGGGTGCTCCTTTATCCCATTCCTGGCAGAGAGGTAACCACTTATTAACTCAACTACAATTAAAAGTAACTAAAATGACATTTCTGCACCGAAAAAAATTAAATATACTGTAACATGACTAATAATTTCATACGCTGCGAATTGAAGGTTATATATTTATTAGTATAGTAATATCAATCAGATCAGTTTTGTAATTAGAGAACCGGGAAGTGATAACCTGTAAAGCACCAGATGAAAAATATGTAAATCAATCATTGTAATTCTTCTTCAATTAAATATTTGTTTTATTCCATTATGATTTGTTCCCTGGCAACTTGAACCAACTCTTTAAGAGCTGAAAAGCTTTTTAAGTCATCTGTACACAATCCAAAATTCTGAATCTAAAAGGGAAGAGAGAAAACAGTAAAAGATTAAAATGCCTGACAGAAGCAAATGTTATAAAAAAAAAAATGCAATCAATGACATTTACAGTGCTATTTCTATCAGTTTAATGTACTATGCATGAAACAGCAGAAAGCATACTTCAGTAAAGAGCTCCCAGTGATCAGACACTTGTTACCTATCATGTGGATAGATGATAAACGTTGATTCAATGAAAACCATAAAGACATACAATGCAGCATTTTCCACTGCCAAATATCACGGCTAGGGACAAGTCTATGCCTGGCACTAGCTTGCATTGTCTCAGTCTAGCTCTTGCTGTTTAGTAACTATTCTTACCAAAGAGATTCCTGGACATACACGGACGAGCAAAAGGGTATCAATGTTTTGAACTTTTGACTTCCAGGCTCCACATCCAGTGATGGCCAGTTCGCCGTGTTCGCCCGCGTACACATGCGGGCTGCCATCTTAAATCACAAGTCCGGCAATGCACAGGAAGTCCTTACCTGTGCCTGCGCCGCGAGCCGGTCTGTAACAAATGCGGTCACCAGGAGCAGGCAGTTACGAGAACATCCGCTGGGGGCCTTCATCGGGCTGTTTGCCTGCTCCCGGTGACCGCATGGCAAACTGGCCATCACTGTCCACATCTCACCACCCACTACAGCTTCTAATGTGAGACTACCATCATCTTGGCTATCTCATAAATAAATTGGACTTGCAACTATTTAGCAGTTATGCAGATTCTTGTCATGTAACTGCATTGTTACTGTTTTGCTCCTGGTGGTGGAACAATATTTATCTTCTTGTATACTACAAAAACAGCCTGTTCTCACATTCTCTAATAGTCTGTTATTAGGTTGATTCCCAAGTGAAAGGTTACTGGTTTGAATCCAGGAGCAGCCATGAAGAGGATTTCCCAAGAAAAGAGAAACAGCATCATCCAGCTCATCCATAGCAGTATCTCGGACAAAAAAATTGCCAAAGTGCATCATGTGAGTGCCATGACCTTTGGAAGAATACAAAATGAAGTCCCTCCATCCATTCCAAAGCCAAGAGGTTGACGTCCAGGCAAAATATCGAAGTCAACAAGTCGAATCATCACAAGTTCTATCAGTTCTGGTGTGACAAACATGGCAGTGGAGGTGCCTTGTATGCTTTGTAATAGTACAATCATAAACATCCATGCAAGCAACGTGCATTACACAAGTCTGGAATGGTGGCCCAAAAAATAGTAAAGAAGCTTTGACTTTAATATCATCATAAGCAGCGTCAGATCGAGTTTGCAAAAAAGTACGAACAGTGGACAGTAGTAGATTGGAAAGGGGTGATTTGGAGCAATGAGACAGAAATCAATTGAATGGGCTCTGGTGGATGCAAATGGGTCTGGAAGAAACAAGGGAAAAAAGGGCTAACAGATCGATAATTGAAGTAACTGTCAAGTTCAGTGGAAGAAGCCTGATGATACGGGGGGTTGTTTTACAGCCAAAAGGTGTTGGATACTTGACCAGGATAGATGGTGGTCTCAATGCTGAGCTATATGTGAGTATCCTACAAGCAGAGTTACTTCGTACACTTGAGTACCATTGGTATGAAACAACCACCACGAAGCATACATGGTTGAAGTTATTGCTGCCAAAGGAGGTTCAACCAGTTATTAAATCCAAGGGTTCACATGCTTTTTCCACCTGCACTGTGAATGTTTACATGGTGTGTTCAATAAAAACATGGTAACATTTAATTATTTTTGTGTTATTAGTTTAAGCAGACTGCGATTGTCTATTGTTGTAACTTAGATGAAGATCAGATCACATTTTATGACCAATTTGTGCAGAAATCCATATCATTCCAAAGGGTTCACATACTTTTTCTTGCAACTGTGTATATATCTATATACCGTATTTTTTGCTTTATAAGACGCACCCGATGATAAGATGCACCCCAGATTTTAGAGTAGAACAATAAGAAAAAATATTTTTCATCAGACCTCATATCAGCCCACTCAGAGCCTTATAACACCTCAGATTAGCCCATCAGTACCCCCAATCAGACCTCAGATTAGCCCATCAGTACCCCCAGACCGACCTTAGATTAGCCCATCAGTACCCCGAGACCGACCTCAGATTAGCCCATCAGTACCCCCAGACCTCAGATTAGCCCATCAGTACCCCCAGACCTCAGATTAGCCATTCAGTACCCCCAGACCTCAGATTAGCCCATCAGTATCCCCAGACCTCAGATTAGCCCATCAGTACCCCCAGACCTCAGATTAGCCCATCAGACCTCAGATCAGACTAAAATAAAAAATCATCTTTCCTGTCCATCTTACCTGTCCTGCTCCTCTTCAGCTGTCGCGCTCTCATCTTCCCGGCCTGCGTTGCACTGTCACATGACTGCGTGCAGCGTCAGATCATAGTGCGCGCACTATGTCCTGACACTGTACGGGGTCAGGACAGTGCAGAGCAGGCCAGAAAGATGGGAGCGTGACAGCTGAAGAGGAGCCGTGGCACAGACCAGGAAGGGTAAATATTACCTGCGCTTGCGGCGCTTCGCTCCCCGCTCCTAATACATACTAGTGAGCGCTTCCATAATGGAAGCGCTCACTAGTATTCGTTTTATAAGACGCACAGACATTTTCCCCCCACTTTTGGGGAAATAAAAGTGCGTCTTATAAAGCGAACAATACGGTATGTATATATATATATATATATATATATATATATATATATATATATATACACATACACACATATACACATACACAAATACACAGTGAGGAACAAGGCTGGAAAGGGCTACGGGGCAATTGCCAAGCAGATTGGTGAAAATAGATCAACTGTTGGAGCAATTGTTAGAAAATGTAAGAGACTAAAGACGACTGTCTGTCTCCCTCGGACTGGGGCTCCATGCAAGATCTCACCTCGTGGGGTATCACTGATAAGAAAGGTGAGTAATCAGCCCAGAACAAGGGAGGAGCTGGTCAATGACCTGAAGAGAGCTGGGACCACAGTTTTAAAAGGTCACTGTCGGTAGAACACTACGCAGTCATGGTTTCAAATCATGCATTGCACGGAAGGTTTCCCTGCTCTAGTCATCATGTCCAGGCCCGTCTGAAGTTTGCCAATGACCTTCTGGATGATCCAGAGGAGGCATGGGAGAAAGTCATGTGGTCAGATGAGACCAAAGTAGAACTTTTTGGTCTAAACTTCATGTTTGGAGGAAAAAGAAGGATGAGTTGCATCCCAAGAACACCATCCCTACTGTGAAGCATGGGGGTGGTAACATCATGCTTGGGGGTGCTTTTCTGCGAAGGGGACAGGACGACCTCACTGTATTAAGGAGAGCATGAATGGGGCCATTTATTGTGAAATTTTGAGCAACAACCTCCTTCCCTCAGTCAGAGCATTGAAGATGGAAGACCCAGCCCACGACCCAACATGACAACGACCCGAAGCACACAGCCAGGATAACCAAGGAGTGGCTCTGTAAGAAGCATATCAAGGTTCTAGAGTGGCTTAGCCAGTCTCCAGACCTAAATCCAATAGAACATCTTTGGAGGGAGCTAAAACTCAGTGTTGCTCAGCGACAGCCCCTAAACCTGACAGATCTAGGGGAAATCTGTGTGGAGGAGTGGGCCAAAATCCCTGTTGCAGTGTGTGCAAACCTGGTCAAGAACTACAGGAAACGTTTGACCTTTGTAATTGCAAACAAAGGCTTCTGTACTAAATATTAACACTGATTTTCTCAGGTGTTCAAATACTTATGTTCAGCAGTGCAAGACAAATAAATTCTTTAAAAATCATACAATGTGGGGGCCGGAGACTGACCGCAGAGCGAGATGGAGGTCTGAGAAAGAGCTCCTGCTCCACAGACCCGCATTTTCATTACTAAAGACGCCTAAACTCCAGCTAGTATGGTCAAGATCGGGAGGGACAGACCCAGAGACCACCCTACGACCCCCAAACATAACAAGGAACAAGCGGAGATGGACAGGTCAGTAAGAAGCTGGCGCTTTCTCTGGCGCGAATGAACAAGATGGCGCCGCGTTCAACTGCACCTGACTCAGGGGAGGAAGAGAGAGAGGATGCCGGTGTGGACAGCGTGCTGGAATGCAGGGATGAACCGCAAGTAGAAAATAACGATATTCTAAGTCCTTTCTAAAAGACTCTCTCTCCCAAGCACTCGCCCCCCCTGCTGCAGGAACTCAGGGACACGCGGCATGACATAAGGGCACTGGGACATAGAGTGGAATCACTAGAATCCAACCAAACCTACTCACCGATCACAGCACCGCTGAATCGCACTGCCTGAAATCTCAAATAGACTCTCTCAACAACGCGCTCCTTCTGGTCGAAGACCAAGAAAACAGGAGTCTGAGAAAGAATATCAGGCTAAAAGGCATGCCAGAATCCATCGACTACAGGGCCCTGCGCGCCATGGCTCAGAAAATTTTCGCAGACCTCCTTGGAGAAGAGAGAACCCAACCCGTCTCCATTGAGAGGATACAAAGATATCTGCGCCCATCCCTAGGCAAGGATGTACCACCACGAGATGTGGCTTGCGGGCTGCTCAGCTTTTAAGACACCCCAGCTATACTTCAGGCAGCAAAGGGGAGGAAGTCCTCGGCATATGAAGGTGTGGCCATTCAAATATTTCAAGACCTAGCGCCCTACACATTGTTCCATTTTCGGGACCACAAACACCAGAGACTACACCAGATGGCATAATACACCATCATGGCGACTATACCCACAACGTCTTAACGTCAGGGGCTTCAACTCTCCACAAAAGAGATCCCATCTCCTGAGGAAGAGCAGGTCTGATATTTGCTTTCTCCAGGAGACCCATCTGAAAAACAATAAAATTCCCACCTTAGCACAAACTCCTTTCAAACACTGGTACCACTCCACATATAAATCAGCGGCAAGAGGTGTCAGTATAGCCATAGCTAAACATATTCCCTTTGAATACATCATAACACAATCAGACCCAGAGGGTCGCTTTGTCTTTGTAAAGGGCAATATTGGCCATGTGTTGATCTCCTTAGCAAGCCTATATGCTCCCAATAGCAAATAACATAGTTGGCTGAGATCAACACTGGCCAAATTCCATTCCTTTGCCGAGGGAATACGGCTAGTCGGAGGCGATTTGAATATCACCCTCAATCCAGTAATGGACACCTCCACAGGCACATCTAAGGTACATAACACATTTCAAAGACTAGACTACATACTCATCTCTGATAACCACTGAAATATGCTAAGAAAGTCCATGATAGGTAAGGTCACAATTTCAGATCATGCCCCAACTACCACCTCTCTGTCTTTTTCATCTCTCCCGGTCAGAGAGTGTACTTGCCGTCTGAATGAGACCCTTCTAGACTCAGAAAAACACTTATCAAACCTTACACAAAAACTGTCATATTTTGAAGAAAATAAACCCTCAGATACTTCACAGACCATAGTCTGGGAAGCGCACAAAGCCTTCATAAGAGAAGAACTAATAGCATTGGGCACTATAGTCAAAAGAAAAAGACAAACAGATGAACTCCCTATTAGCACAGATAGCATCATTGGAAACCATCCAGAAGCAATCCGAAGCACGGAAAGTGCAAGATGACTTAAATGACCTCAGACGACAATTAAAGGAACTATTAAACATCCGCTACGCAAAAGCATACCAGACTGCGAAGTTTGAATACTATGCACACAGGGACAAAGGAAATCAACTAATGACCCATTTAGTCAAGAAGCGCAAGGACGCTTAATACATAAAATGTATCAAAACAAACGAAGGAGTGGTATCTACAGATACCAAAACCATAGCTGCCGAGTTCTGCCGTTTCTATCACAAACTCTATAATATACCGCCATATAAACCTGCCCAAACAGAAGATACCCAAATCGACCATTTCCTAGCAAGCCTAAACCTACCATCCCTCAAAGACGAAGAGATCTCTTCACTTTTATCCCCAATCACGTCAGAGGAACTCTCAAAAATAATCTCCTCCCTACCACAAGGCAAAGCTCTGGGCCCTACCGGGCTCCCTGCCTGATACTATAAAAAGCTATTGCGCACACGACTCCCCCAAATCATCACCTGGTGCCAGGCTCTAATGATTGGAGAAGCCCTCCCAAAACAGGTGTTAGAAGCAACTATCACAATTCTGCCCAAGGAAGGCAAGGACAGCACAGTTTGTGGTAACTATAGGCCCATCTCCCTTCTTAACCTGGATGTGAAGATCTGGGCCGAGCTCTTAGCAAATAGGCTAAATAAACTAATACCTAAGATGATAAATCCAGATCAAGATGGTTTTGTAACAGGCAGGGAGGGGAACTCACATTCTAGCAGGATTTTAAATGCCATCAAGTTAGTGACAGACAAAAAGCTCCCCCTTATTCTTCTCAGTACAGATGCCGAGAAGGCAGGGAGGGGAACTCACCTAAACAAACCGTGTGCAAAGAGACCAGGGGTAGCGCCACCCTGGGTCTCTTTGCACACGGTTTGTTTAGGTGAGCTTCGGTCTCCTGCTGCCCCCCCTCTGGCTATATGATCTTGCTGTTTACCCACACTTGGTCTTTTTATGCAACATACTTCTATCTTTACTTGTGTTTGCATTTTTTATGCCATTGGGGGTGCATGTGTTGACCCTGCTTTACCTGGCACCTAATGGTTCCATCATTTATTTATTACACGGGTTGGGCATTGTACCCAGCACTTTCTTTTCCCATGTTATATACTATAATATACTTTATTATTCCATTCTTCCATCCGTGTGTTTCTCCTCCCGGGCTGGCGCTCTCTTTTTTGTTCTCCGCTCTCATTATCATCTTTAACGGCATCATATGTATTAGCTTTCTCTATTTCTGTTATTTTTTATCATGTTCTAATAAAATTTATATATTTTTGGTACTATGAGCTCTTTTTCTCTTTGTTTCTCATGTTCCTATATAGCTGTCCTAGCGCTAGGGTCCGAGTAAATGGCACACTATCAAAAACCTTTCAAATATGTAACGGAACCCGCCAGCTCTCCCCAACTCTTATCATCATTGTCATGGAGACTCTGCTACAAGCCAAAAGAAACAACCCAAATATTGCTGGCCTAAAGATTAGAGGGGTAGAACACAAATGCGCTGCTTTTGCAGATGATCTATTACTCCTAATTACCAATCCCACTAAAGCTCTACCACTAGAAATGAAACTATTCAACAAATTCTGAATACTTTCCAATTTCAAAATTAACTACACCAAATCAGAAACGTAAAATATTACCTACCACCATGACAAATTCAGAAACTAAGCTCCTCATTCCCCTTTAAATGGCAACACCACAAGCTCAAATACTTGGGAATATATTGGACTAATAAACCCTTCCAACTATATCATGCCAATTACTCCCCCCTTCTAAAACAAATGTTATGTCTCTTGGATGGGTCGGAAAAATCTCCTACAAACATATATAATGCCAAAATTTCTATATCTGTTGCAAATGGTACCAATATATTTACCACAATCTTTCTTCGCATCAATTCGCTCCCTATTCATATCCTTCTTATGCAAGGGCAAAAAACCGAGGATAGCTTATGATAGATTGGCCAGAGACCAAAGTCAAGGAGGCTTTTGACTCCCAGATATAATAAACTATTATAGAGCAACACAGCAGAAGAAATAGCTCCTAATACGCATTCCTAAATTTAGAACGTTGGGCGCTGACATAGAATTAGCAAACATGTCTGATTAGCAAATGATAGGTCTCTGGGGCATTCTAGACCCACCCCCCCCCCCACCCCTACTGACTAATAGCTTGCCCAAAGGGATCTTTCACACCATCAAATGTATGCAGACAAACCAAGCTCCGCTCTCTGACCCCCCCTAGATATCTCCCTTCTACTCTTCTGCCTTTCCTTCTCCAACCCGACATTGTAGAGCCTCCTTCCTTCTGGCACTGTCTTAAACTGCCTCACAGTTAATGTCTATGACTAAGACACACTTCGATATAGAGCAACTCTACTCCAGCTACGTTAAAGAAGGCAACTTTCTAAGCCAGACAGAATTTAAGCGCTCTTGCTTAATTCTACAATCAAAATATAGAGAGGTGCCGGAGGCAACGTGGTTTGAAAAAATATTGACTTCTGATACAATTCCTAGACACACTACCTCACTTCTATTCAAAATGCTACAATCTATGAACACCAAAGGTACACCCGCCTACATAACACATTGGGAGAAGGACCTGGGAAAATCCTTCACTACAGCGGAAATAGATCAGATCCACCTGAGATCCCATGGCTTTTCATGATGCATTAGAATTCAAGAGCATTCATACAAGACAATGACCAGGTGGTACAACCCCAGTAAACTCCACCACATGGGATTTAGGGACAATGACAAATGCTGGCATTGCCTAGTAGAAAAGGGCTCATTGAGCCACATATTTTGGTCATGTCCACTGATCAAAGGCTACTGGTCCCAGGTAGAAAATAGAATAAACCTGATATGTAATACTTCTATAAAACTCTCACCTATCTCTGTATTATTGTGGCTTCCCTCGGGCAATTGGTCTCCCAGGACATCTGATCTTCCTACACTGTTGGTCCAGGCAGCTAGATCGTTAAATCCCCTTCATTGGCTTAACCCAAACCCCCCTGATATTGCCCAATGGCAAAGGTGGATCAAATGTACCTCATGGAGGAGTTGGCTGGCTGGGCCAACAGATCCCATTAGAAATTTGGTAGACTGTGGGCTCCTTGGAAGGCCTATAGAACTAAAAACCTATGCACATAACATAAATCACTCATCTCCAAACTAATTAATACTCTCACCAACCAGTGAAGCCCCTGGCATGTTCAATAGATAGACAGACCGAAACAACTGTTTCGCTTGGGAACGGTGTGACATCTGGAGAATCATAATCCCAAGAAGAAATGGCTACCAAACGAGTATACAACTCACACACAATCGCTGTGGAATCCCGGAAGGAATCACTGAACACAGACCTCAACATATCAGCCTTTTTCCAAGGCTTCAGACTGAAACATGCTAATGGCTGACATCAAACCGTAGTTATGCGTTTCTGTTTACACCCGATGTACCTCCTCAACCCTTTGCCCCTTCTTCCCCCCTCCTACCTTCCCCCATTCATCTACCCCACCCCAAAATCCCCACCGTCTAATATCCCTCAATGTCCTTAGCCACACCTCTCACAAGCATTTGTTCATAAATTACGATAGTTCAAGGGACCTGCTTGTTGTTCGGATCCAAACCGTCGCATCTATACCTATGCAATATGGGTTTTCCTAATGTCCCGTTTACCATTTATACAAAATGTTAAAAAGATATTAGACAACAAAAAAAAAAAAAATCATACAATGTGATTACCAGATTATTTTTTTTTATTCTGAGTGGGAATGCACCTACAATGAATTTTAGACCACTCCCTGATTTCTAAGTGGGAAAACTTTCAAAATCGCAGGGTGTTCAAATACAGTACTTTTGTTCCTCACTGTATATACAGTGGATATAAAAAGTCTACACACCCCTGTTAAAATGTCAGGTTTCTGTGATGTAAAAAAAATTAGACAAAAATCATTTCAGAACTTTTTCCACCTTTAATGTGACCTATAAACTGTACAACTCAATTGAAAAAAAAACTGAAATCTTTTAGGTAGAGGGAAGAAAAAATATAAAAATAAAATAATATGGTTGCATATGTGTGCACACCCTTGAACTAATACTTTGTTGAAGCACCTTTTGATTTTATTACAGCACTCAGTCTTTTTGGGTATGAGTCTATCAGCATGGCACATTTTGACTTGGCAAGATTTGCCCACTCTTCTTTGCAAAAACACTCCAAATCTGTCAGATTGCGAGGGCATCTTGTCACGACCGCTATCCCAGCAGCAGTCGTGTCGCACCAGATGGAGGGGAAGGGGGACCCTTATCTACGGATGGGAAATAGAATGGCCACCCCTGACTAACCCCTAAGCTGGCACCTGTCTGCCCTGATACCCTAGACGGGGTGTGAACCCGTGCGGCGAGCAGGATGCCTAAACCCTCAGTCGCCCTAACAAGACTGGACTGGGGAAAGGCCGATGGGAGCGCTAGTCACCATCACTCACGTCTAGGAAAACAACAGGGGAAGACAGCAACAAACAAACAACAGCAGAGATAGACTTATCCAGTCACGAGCAGAGAAGGCGATCCCAAACACGACAGTCCACGCCGGACAAGAGCTCCACAGCAACACCATCAAACGATCCCTTCCAAGGTCAGAGTAGCACTGGAAGTAAGGACTATATCTGGCAATGACTGCAAGTGAAACTGAAACTAATATAGTAGCTGGAAGTGGCAGACAGGACTCACCTGAGAAGGATGCCTACAAACTCCCAGTCAGGACAAAAAGGTTCACAAGGCAAAACTCAGATGACATACCCTGAACCACGGAGCAAACTCACAAGCTATCGCGAGTAGCAAGTCGCTGCGACCTTCTCCTCCCAGACCTGTCTGGATCAGTCACAGTCGTGACAGTACCCCCCTTTCTACGAGGGGCCCCTGGACCCTCAAGACCAGGCCTCTCCGGATGGGAGCTATGAAAAGCCCGAATGAGTCTGTCCGCTTTTATCTCTGATGCTGGAACCCACATTCTCTCTTCGGAACCATAACCTTTCCAGTGCACCAGGTACTGAAGAGAGCGGCGAACATATCGTGAATCAACAATCTTTTCTACCTGAAACTCAAGACTGCCATCAACAACCACCGGTGGAGGCAGTAGTGGCAATGGTTCAGGAGGTTCAACATATCTCTTAAGCAGAGATCTGTGGAAGACATTATGGATCCTTAGAGTCTGAGGTAGCTCCAGACGAAAAGCCACCGGGTTAATGATCTTAATTACCCTATAAGGACCAATAAATCTCGGACCTAATTTCCACGAGGGAACCTTCAACTTGATATTTCTGGTAGACAACCACACCAAGTCATTCACCCCAAGGTCCGGACCTTCAGAGCGCTTCCTATCAGCCGCACGTTTGTATCTACCACCAATTCTCTTCAAACTTTCTTGCACACTCTGCCACACTGAAGAAAGTGAAGACGCAAATCGTTCCTCCTCGGGAATCCCAGACGGCCCCCCCCTCACTAAACGTACAAAACTGAGGATGGAAACCATACGCACCAAAAAATGGTGACTTATCGGTGGATTCTTGACGACGATTATTAATGGCAAACTCGGCTAACGGTAAATAAGATGACCATTCCTCCTGATTTTCGGAAACAAAGCATCTCAAATATGTCTCTAGGTTTTGATTGGTACGTTCAGTCTGACCGTTGGACTGCGGATGGAAAGATGAAGAAAACGACAGATGAACCCCTAAACGAGAACAAAAAGCTTTCCAAAATTTAGAAACTAATTAGGTACCACGATCCGAAACAATATCGGAAGGGACCCCGTGAAGCTTCACGATGTGGTCAATAAAAACCTGAGCCAGTGTGTTAGCATTAGGCAATGCGGCAAGAGCAATAAAGTGCACCATTTTACTGAATCTGTCAACAACTACAAGAATAACCCGCTGATACTGGTAGATCCTTAATGAAATCCATTGACAGGTACGTCCAAGGCCTGTTGGGGATGGCCAGAGGTAAAAGACGCCCTGCCGGACGAGTATGATCTACCTTAGAACGAGCACAGGTAGCACATGCAGACACAAAATTCAACACCTCCTGGCGCCATTTAGGTTGCCCTACTACCTGGGTGTCCTGCCAGTGTGGAGTTATGGTGTTCTTTTAGTATCTCCAGTCGTAAATTTTCTGGCACAAACAGTTTACCCGAGGGGCAGGAGGCCGGGGCGTCCCCCTGAGCTTCCAACACCCTCCCCTCCAAACCTGAGTGTAATGCAGAGACCACCACCCCCTTTTGCAAAATGGGCTCTGGTACCTCAACATTACCCCCTCCAGGAAAACTTCGAGACAAAGCATCCGCCTTAGTATTTTTTGCCCCCGGGCGATTAAAAATGACGCCACTCCTCAAAAGCCAACTTAATAGCCAAAAGTTCCCTGTTGCCAATATCATAGTTCCTTTCTGCAGTAGACAATTTCTTCGAAAAGAAAGCACACGGACGCCATTCACCAGGGGACGGGCCCTGAGATAGTACCGCTCCCACCCCCACCTCTGATGCGTCAACCTCTACAATAAAAGGAAGCGAGACATCTGGCTGTACGAGAATAGGGGCCGAGGTGAATCTCTCCTTCAGAGATGCAAAGGCAGTTTTGGCTGCATGTGACCATTTGGAAAAATCGGATCCCTTTCGGGTCATGTCCGTCAGTGGTTTGACCACCAAGGAATAGTTCTTTATAAACTTTCTATAAAAATTGGCAAACCCCAGGAAGCGTTGCAATGCCTTCAGGTTCTCAGGCAGATCCCAGTCTATAATCGCCCGGACTTTCTCTGGATCCATGCGGAAACCTGAATCTGACAACACATACCCCAGAAATGGCAGTTCTTTTACGGCGAACACACATTTTTCTAACTTAGCAAACAATTTGTTGGCCCTTAATATCTGCAGCACTTGTCTCACATGGATCTTATGAGTATCCAGATCTGGGGAATAGACCAGGATGTCATCAAGATATATCACAACAAATCTCCCGATAAGGTGACTAAAAATATCGTTGACAAAATGTTGGAATACCGCAGGCGCATTAGTAAGACCAAATGGCATGACCAGATTTTCAGAATGCCCTTCCGGAGTATTAAAAGCCATCTTCCACTCATCCCCCTCTTTGATGCGAACCAGGTTATAGGCTCCTCTGAGATCCATTTTGGAGAACCATTTAGCACCAGCAACCTGATTAAAGAGGTCGGGAATGAGAGGAAGAGGATAGGGATCTCGGATAGTTATCCGGTTTAATTCCCGGAAATCCAGGCAAGGACGTAGGCCCCCATCTTTCTTTTTAACGATAAAGAACCCTGCAGCCACAGGTGAAGAAGAGGGTCTGATGTGTCCCTTAGCCAAACTCTCCGAAATATAATCTTTCATAGCCTTCCTCTCCAGGCCGGAAAGATTGTATAACCGGGTTTTAGGTAGTTTTGCCCCAGGTAATAGATTAATCGGGCAATCATATGGACGATGAGGTGGTAACCCCTGACAACCCTTCTCAGAGAACACATCCATAAAATCTGACAGAAAGGCAGGTAAAGATGTTACAGAGAGTGTAGAGCACCTACTACTCAAGCAGTTGTCCTTACAATGTTCACTCCACTCCACAATCTCCCCGGCCTGCCAATCCACCACTGGATTGTGAGTCACCAGCCAGGGAAGCCCCAATACCATAGGAGCCGGAAGACCGTCCAGGACATAACAAGAGATATGCTCTTTATGGAGGTCCCCTACCTGCAGATGGATATTATGGATGATCTGAGTTAACCTCTCTCTGAGTAAGAGGGGAGGAGTCGATGGCAAAAACAGGAATAGTTCTGCATACCGGTTCCGGAGTAAAACCCAGAGCCTGAGCAAACCGTGAATCCACCAAGTTGACCCCCGCCCCACTGTCCAAAAAGACGGAACAGATCTCAGTTTTATTGCCCGCCTCAACGGTAGCGGACAACAAAAACTGAGACATGCGTATGGAGGAAACGAATACGCCCAGACTGTTCTCCTCCGCACAATCTGGGGACTCTAGTTTTCCGGCGGCTCCTTTGTTTGTGGTCTCTTGGGTTCTGAGGGACAAACCTTTACAAAATGACCCCTCCCCCCACAATGAAAACAAACCTCTGACCTATGGCGAAACTTAGGAGGATTCACCCGTCTAGTGGCGCCCCCTTTTTGCATTGGTTCGACTGGACCATAACAGACCGATCCCTGCCCTATAGAGGCCTCCGTAAAATTTTATAGTCTCTCCCTGAGTCGTCTGTCGATTCTTATGGACAGAGACATAGCAGCCTCAAGAGACCCAGGGACCTCGTATACCGCCAGCGCGTCTTTTAATTTTTCAGACAACCCCTGGCAGAACTGACTCCTAAGGGCCGAGTCGTTCCATAACGTATCAGTAGCCCACCTACGGAATTCGGAACAATATAGTTCAGCAGACCGGTTCTCTTGCCGAAGTCTACGTAGCTTAGACTCAGCCAGTGAGACCCTGTCCGGGTCATCATATACGAGACCCAGGGCTTCAAAAAACTCCTCCACTGATCGTAAGGCCGGAGAGTCTGATGGTAGGGAGAAAGCCCAAGCCTGCGGATCTCCTTGCAGGAGAGAAAATACAATGCCCACCCGTTGTTCCTCACCGCCGGAGGATCTAGGGCGTAACCTGAAGAACAATTTGCAAGCTTCTCTGAAGGTTACAAATAGGTCTCTCCCTTCTGAGAAAATATCAGGTAAAGCCACTTTTGGCTCAGGAGTACCTTGGTTTCCCGTAGCAACGGTGGAACTCAAGGATTGCTGCTGCAGCACTGTTGCTTTTAATCCTGCCACTTCAAGGGATAACCCCTGTAATTGTTTTGCCAAAACCGAAACCGGATCCATAGTGGAACAGACAAAATACAAAGCAAAACAGCAAGCAAAAAAAAAAAAAAAAAAAAAAGAAATGTCACTTTTTTTTTTTTTTTTAAAAGGCCAGATATACTGTCACGACCGCTATCCCAGCAGCAGTCGTGTCGCACCAGACTGAGGGGAAGGGGGACCCTTATCTACGGATGGGAAATAGAATGGCCACCCCTGACTAACCCTAAGCTGGCACCTGTCTGCCCTGATACCCTAGACGGGGTGTGAACCCGTGCGGCGAGCAGGATGCCCAAACCCTCAGTCGCCCTAACAAGACTGGACTGGGGAAAGGCTGATGGGAGCGCTAGTCACCATCACTCACGTCTAGGAAAACAACAGGGGAAGACAGCAACAAACAAACAACAGCAGAGATAGACTTATCCAGTCACGAGCAGAGAAGGCGATCCCAAACACGACAGTCCACGCCGGACAAGAGCTCCACAGCAACACCATCAAACGATCTCCTTCCAAGGTCAGAGTAGCACTGGAAGTAAGGACTATATCTGGCAATGACTGCAAGTGAAACTGAAACTAATATAGTAGCTGGGAGTGGCAGACAGGACTCACCTGAGAAGGATGCCTACAAACTCCCAGTCAGGACAAAAAGGTTCACAAGGCAAAACCCAGATGACATACCCTGAACCACGGAGCAAACTCACAAGCTATCGCGAGTAGCAAGTCGCTGCGACCTTCTCCTCCCAGACCTGTCTGGATCAGTCACAGTCGTGACACATCTGCTGTGCACAGCCCTCTTCAGATCACCCCACAGATTTTCAATCGGATTCAGGTCTGGGCTCTGGCTGGGCCATTCCAGAACTTTAATCTTCTTCTGGTGAAGCCATTCCTTTGTTGATTTGGATGTATGCTTTGGGTCGTTGTCATGCTGAAAGATGAAGTTAGTCTTCATGTTCAGCTTTCTAGCAGAAGCCTGAAGGTTTTGTGCCAATATTGACTGGTATTTGGAACTGTTCATAATTCCCTCTAGCTTAACTAAGGCTCCAGTTCCAGCTGAAGAAAAACAGCCCCAAAGCATGATGCTGCCACCACCATGCTTCACTGTGGGTATGGTGTTCTTTTGGAGATGTGCAGTGTTGTTTTTGTGCCAAACATATCTTTTGGAATTATGGCCAAAAAGTTCAACCTTGGTTTCATCGGACCATAACACCTTTTCCCACATGCTTTTGGGAGACTTCAGATGTATTTTTGCAAAATGGCTTGGATGTTTTTCTTCGTAAGAAAAGGCTTTCATCTTGCCACTCTACCCCATAGTCCAGACATATGAAGAATACTGGAGATTGTTGTCACATGTACCACACAGCCAGTACATGCCAGATATTCCTGCAGCTCCTTTAATGTTGCTGTAGGCTTCTTAGTAGCCTCCCAGACCAGTTTTCTTCTCGTCTTTTCATCAATTTTGGAGGGACGTCCAGTTCTTGGTAATGTAACTGTTGTGCCATATTTTCTCCACTTGATGATGACTGTCTTCACTGTGTTCCATGGTATATGAAATGCCTTGGAAATTCTTTTGTACCCTTCTCCTGACTGATACCTTTTAACAATGAGATCCTTATGTTTTGGAAGCTCTCTGTGGACCATGGCTTTTTCTGTGGGATGCAACTAAGAAAATTTCAGGAAAGACCAAATAGAGCAGCTGAACTTTATTTGGGGTTAATCAGAGGCACTTTAAATGATGCAAGGTGTATGCTGACTCCTATTTCACATGATTTTGAATGTGATTGCTTAATTCTGAACACAGCTACATCCCCAGTTATAAGGAGGGTGTGCACACTCATGTAACCACAAACATTGTTTTCTTCCCTCCACCTAAAAGATTTCAGTTTGTTTTTCAACTGAGTGGTACAGTTTATAGGTCACATTAAAGGTGGACACCATGTCCCATTTGAAGCCCCCCTGATGCACCCCTAGAGTAGAAACTCCAAAAAAGTGACCCCATTTTACAGGGAGTGCAGAATTATTAGGCAAATGAGTATTTTGACCACATCATCCTCTTTATGCATGTTGTCTTACTCCAAGCTGTATAGGCTCGAAAGCCTACTACCAATTAAGCATATTAGGTGATGTGCATCTCTGTAATGAGAAGGGGTGTGGTCTAATGACATCAACACCCTATATCAGGTGTGCATAATTATTAGGCACCTTTCCTTTGGCAAAATGGGTCAAAAGAAGGACTTGACAGGCTCAGAAAAGTCAAAAATAGTGAGATATCTTGCAGAGGGATGCAGCACTCTTAAAATTGCAAAGCTTCTGAAGCGTGATCATCGAACAATCAAGCGTTTCATTCAAAATAGTCAACAGGGTCGCAAGAAGCGTGTGGAAAAACAAAAGGCGCAAAATAACTGCCCATGAACTGAGAAAAGTCAAGCGTGCAGCTGCCAAGATGCCACTTGCCACCAGTTTGGCCATATTTCAGAGATGCAACATCACTGGAGTGCCCAAAAGCACAAGTTGTGCAATACTCAGAGACATGGCCAAGGTAAGAAAGGCTGAAAGACGACCACCACTGAACAAGACACACAAGCTGAAACGTCAAGACTGGGCCAAGAAATATCTCAAGACTGATGTTTCTAAGGATTTATGGACTGATGAAATGAGAGTGAGTCTTGATGGGCCAGATGGATGGGCCCGTGGCTGGATTGGTAAAGGGCAGAGAGCTCCAGTCCGACTCAGACGCCAGCAAGGTGGAGGTGGAGTACTGGTTTGGGCTGGTATCATCAAAGTTGAGCTTGTGGGGCCTTTTCGGGTTGAGGATGGAGTGAAGCTCAACTCCCAGTCCTACTGCCAGTTTCTGGAAGACACCTTCTTCAAGCAGTGGTACAGGAAGAAGTCTGCATCCTTCAAGAAAAACATGATTTTCATGCAGGACAATGCTCCATCACACGCGTCCAAGTACTCCACAGCGTGGCTGGCAAGAAAGGGTATAAAAGAAGAAAATCTAATGACATGGCCTCCTTGTTCACCTGATCTGAACCCCATTGAGAACCTGTGGTCCATCATCAAATGTGAGATTTACAAGGAGGGAAAACAGTACACCTCTCTGAACAGTGTCTGGGAGGCTGTGGTTGCTGCTGCACGCAATGTTGATGGTGAACAGATCAAAACACTGACAGAATCCATGGATGGCAGGCTTTTGAGTGTCCTTGCAAAGAAGGTGGTTATATTGGTCACTGATTTGTTTTTGTTTTGTTTTTGAATGTCAGAAATGTATATTTGTGAATGTTGAGATGTTATATTGGTTTCACTGGTAAAAATAAATAATTGAAATGGGTATATTTTTTGTTTTTTGTTAAGTTGCCTAATAATTATGCACAGTAATAGTCACCTGCACACACAGATATCCCCCTAAAATAGCTAAAACTAAAAACAAACTAAAAACTACTTCCAAAAATATTCAGCTTTGATATTAATGAGTTTTTTGGGTTCATTGAGAACATGGTTGTTGTTCAATAATACAATTAATCCTCAAAAATACAATTTGCCTAATAATTCTGCACTCCCTGTAGAAACTACGGGATAGGGTGGCAGTATTGTTGGTACTAGTTTAGGGTACATATGATTTTTGGTTGCGCTATATTACACTTTTTGTGAGGCAATGTTGTTATTTACAACATTCATCTGACAGGTTAGAGCATGTGATATTTTTATAGACCAGGTTGTCACGGATGCGGCGATACCTAATATGTATACTTTTTTTTTTATTTATGTAAGTTTTACACAATGATTTCATTTTTAAAGCAAAAAAAAAAATCATGTTTTAGTATTTCCATAGTCTGAGAGCCATCATTTTTTCAGTGATTACCTTGGGTAGGGTATGAATTTTGCGGGATGAGATGACTGTTTTATTGGCACTATTTTGGGGTGCGTGTGACTTTTTGATCGCTTGCTATTACACTTTTTGTGATGTAAGGTGACAATTTTTTTTTATTTAGCACAGTTTTTATTTTTTATGATGTTCATCTCAGGGGTTAGGTCATGCGATATGTTTATAGAGCTGGTCGATACGGACGCGGCGATACCTAATATGTTTTCCCCCCCCCCCCCCCCCTTATTTTTTACCAATTTTTTTTACTTTATTTGGGGAAAATTACATTTTTGTTTATTTTTACTTGAAATTTAAAATTTTTGGGGGGAAAACTTTATTTTTCCAACTTTTTTTTTCACTTTATTTTTTGTCCCACTTAGGAACTTGAACTTTTGGGGGTCTAATCCTTTACAATGCATTCCAATACTTCTGTATTGGAATGCATTGGCTATATGAGTAATACTGTATGTATTACTCATACAGCTTCCGGCCTGTGAGATCCAGGGGGCTAGATCTTACAGGCTTGTCACCGGAAGGCAGCGCGATGCCGCATGGGGACCTGATGGCACCACCGCCAGCAGCCAAAAACTGCAGGTCTGAATTGACCTGCGGTTTGCGGCGATCGCTGACACGGGGGGGTTTTCACGGGACCCGCCCGCGCATGTAGCCAAGGTGTCTGCTCAATGATGATACCCGTACGCCCTGTGTCCTTAAGTACCAGGACATCAGGGCGTACCGGTACGCCCTGTGTCCTGAAGAGGTTAAGGGTACTCTGCCTCAGGCCCAATTCTAGCCCATTTTGCAGAAAGTCTAGTATTTTATTTATCGGCGGAGAAGTGTTCGGATGCTCCTCCCCTAGCCAACTGCAAAATCTTTTTCAGACTTAGATAAATAGCTGATGTAATTCTCTTCCTACTAGCCTTAAGGATAAGGATTACTCTGTCTGAAAGGCCTTGTCTTCTTAGTGATTCACTCTCAGGATCCAGACTGCCAAATTGTAGATCTGGGCGTTTGGGTGGTTTATTGGGCCCTGATAGAGCATGTTTTCCCTGTAGGGTATTTTCCAAGGTTCCTCTAATACCCACTGTCTCAGGATTAAGAACCAGCTTCTCTTTGGCCAGTGGGGAGCTACTAAGATTATCGTTATTGTTTCTTTCTGTAATTTCTGCAGTAAGCGAGGAATCAGCGGAAAGGGTGCAAATGCATAAACTAGGTCCCACTCCCATCTTATTGATAAAGCATCTATTGCCCATGGTCTGTCTCTTGGATTTATTGAACAGAAGCGTCGGACCTGGGCATTTTCCCTGGAGGCAAACAGGTCTATCTCTGGTAGTCCCCACCTGGCAGTAATCTCGTGAAATATGTCGCGGTTTAATGTTAATTCTCCTGGATTTATTTCCCTTCGGCTTAGGAAGTCCACCTCTCTAGGTTCTCTGACCCTTTTAGATGGACTGCTGTTAAGGAGAGAATGTTTGTTTCCAACCAGGAAAATATTCTTTTGGCTACTTCCCTCAGCGAATCGGACCTCGTGCCCCCTTGGTGTTTCAGGTACACCACTGTAGTGATATTGTCCGAGAGGACCTTCAGATGCCTGTTTTTTAATAGGTCTACTGCTTCTGTGAGTGTCATAAGGACTGCATTCAGTTCTCTGAAATTTGAGGATCTTTCTTTTATGCTGTTTGGCCAGTCTCCCTGGAAAAACTGACTGCCTACCTTTGCACCCCAGCCTGAAGTGCTGGCATCTGTTATGACCTGAGCTTCTGGGATTCTGAGCCATTCTATACCCTGGAGCAGATTTTCTTCTTCCTTCCACCAGTCTAGATCTATTTTGACAGTTGACGGTACCTGTATCATCCTGTCTAGGGACGTCTGCTTCCTGTCCCATTTTTTCAAGATCCATGACTGCATGATTCTTGTATGGGCCTGAATCCATGGAACCGAATTTATGCATGCGGTTAAGTTCCCTAACAGGCTCAGTGCCCCCTAATGGAACACCTGTGAGATTTTTTTAAAGCAACTTATTTGGTTTCTGACAGTTCTTGCTTTGTCCTGGGGTAGATAAGTTGTTTGGGATACAGAATCTAACTGTACGCCCAGGAACCTTATTTTTGTAGATGGAGTGAGTATTGATTTTTTCTGATTTATCACCCATCCTAAACCTGAAAGGGTACTTATAACTTCTTCTTTAGTCCTGGAGATTTCTTCTTTTGAATTGCCAATTATTAGGAAATCGTCTAGGTAAGGGATGATATTGGTTCCCTTCCTGCGCAGAAAGGCGATCATTTCCACCACTAGCTTGGTAAATGTTCTAGGAGCCGATGAGATACAAAAAGGGAGGGCTACTGGAAGTGATCGAGGAGTCCCCCGGGATCTCTTATTGCAAACCTTAGATATCTCTTGGAGGCCTGATAAATCGGTATGTGACAGTAGGCGTCCTTTAGATCCACTGACGTAATAAAGGTACCCTTTGGAATCAGCGGATTCGTAGATGCGATTGACTCCATCTTGAATCTTCTGTATACTATAGATCTGTTTAAAAGCTTTAGATTTATTATTGTGCGGAATGTGTTGTCGGGTTTTTTGACTAGAAAGAGGCCTGAGTAGAACCCCTTCCCATTTATGGAGTCTGGCACCTCTATGACTACTCCTGATCTGAGTAAGTCCGGAGTACCCTGCCAAATTTTTTCCCTTATAATTCTGTTTTGGGTGGTAACGGAAAAATTTTCTGGAGGTGTTGGAGAATTCTATTCTGTATCCCTGGGTTATAATGTTTAATGCCCACGGATTTGATGTAACCCGAATCCACTGGTTTAGAAAACACTTCAATCTACCTCCCACTTTGGCATCATTGTCTATTGTTCTGTTTATTTTGGGGATTAAGAATGAATCCCCTACCCCTTCCACCTTTTGGTTAGCTCTTGCGACCCGTTTAACCCTTACCTCTGTAGGGCCTAGATTGTAAAGGGAATTGACGAAAGGGCCTTTTCTTTGTTTCTTTTTCCGTACAGAAACTTTCTTTTTATTAGCCGCTTTCTCCAGTATTTTATATAACACTGGGCCAAAAACAAACTCCCCTGAGAAGGCGATAGAGCATAGTTCAGACTTGGAGGTTTTATCCCCTGACCATGCCTTCATCCATAAAGCTCTTCTAGCTGAATTGGAAAGGGCTGCATCTCTCGCGGCAAAAGATACCAATTCTGCCGAGGCATCTGACAAAAAGGCTGTTGCTGATTTTAACAATGGTAAGGAATTTAAGATATCTTCTCTGGGAGTTTTGTTCTTTAGGTGATCCTTCAGCTCTGACAACCAGAAGTACATGGCCCTTGCCACGGATGTAGCTGCAATGTTAGTTTTTACACCAAACATAGATGCCTCCCAAGCCTTCCTTAATAAAGAATCTGCTTTGCGCTCCATTGGATCGCTAAGTTGTGATACATCTTCAGCAGGGGATGAAGGTAACTTCTTTGCTAATCTTCACCTCCCCAACGGGAGGACTCTCCCTGCATGCTAACCCCATAGGGGCAGTTAAAACACTGAGGGGGAGGAGCGGTGGGGACGCAATTTAAACTCTGTGTATTCCTGCCCCGACAGAGGTCAAGGGTCATCTCTCATTGTGGCATGGTGGACGAAATGGAAAAAAAAAAAATATATATATACACTGCTCAAAAAAATAAAGGGAACACTTAAACAACACAATGTAACTCCAAGTCAATCACACTTCTGTGAAATCAAACTGTGCACTTAGGAAGCAACACCGAGTGACAATCAATTTCACATGCTGTTGTGCAAATGGGATAGACAACAGGTGGAAATTATAGGCAATTAGCAAGACACCCCCAATAAAGGAGTGGTTCTGCAGGTGGTGACCTGACCACTTCTCAGTTCCTATGCTTCCTGGCTGATGTTTTGGTCACTTTTGAATGCTGCCGGTGCTTTCACTCTAATGGTAGCATGAGACGAAGTCTACAACCCACACAAGTGGCTCAGGTAGTGCAGCTTATCCAGGATGGCACATAAATGCGAGCTGTGGCAAGAAGGCTTGCTGTGTCTGTCAGCGTAGTGTCCAGAGCATGGAGGCGCTACCAGGAGACAGGCCAGTACATCAGGAGACGTGGAGGAGGCCGTAGGAGGGCAACAACCCAGCAGCAGGACCGCTACCTCCGCCTTTGTGCAAGGAGGAACAGGAGGAGCACTGCCAGAGCCCTGCAAAATGACCTCCAGCAGGCTACAAATGTGCATGTGTCTGCTCAAACGGTCAGAAACAGACTCCATGAGGGTGATATGAGGGCCCAACATCCACAGGTGGGGGTTGTGCTTACAGCCCAACACCGTGCAGGACCTTTGGCATTTGCCAGAAAACACCAAGATTGGCAAATTCGCCACTGGCGCCCTGTGCTCTTCACAGATGAAAGCAGGTTCACACTGAGCACATGTGACAGACGTGACAGAGTCTGGAGACGCCGTGGAGAACGTTCTGCTGCCTGCAACATCCTCCAGCATGACCGGTTTGGCATTGGGTCAGTAATGGTGTGGGGTGGCATTTCTTTGGAGGGCTGCACAGCCCTCCATGTGCTCGCCAGAGGTAGCCTGACTGCCATTAGGTACCGAGATGAGATCCTCAGACCCCTTGTGAGACCATATGCTGGTGCGGTTGGCCCTGGGTTCCTCCTAATGCAAGACAATGCTAGACCTCATGTGGCTGGAGTGTGTCAGCAGTTCCTGCAAGACGAAGGCATTGATGCTATGGACTGGCCCGCCCGTTCCCCAGACCTGAATCCAATTGAGCACATCTGGGACATCACGTCTCGCTCTATCCACCAACGTCACGTTGCACCACAGACTGTCCAGGAGTTGGCAGATGCTTTAGTCCAGGTCTGGGGGGAGATCCCTCAGGAGACCGTCTGCCACCTCATCAGGAGCATGCACAGGCGTTGTAGGGAGGTCATACACACTACTGAGCCTCATTTTGACTTGTTTTAAGGACATTACATCAAAGTTGGATCAGCCTATAGTGTGTTTTTCCACTTAAATTTTGAGGGTGACTCCAAATCCAGACCTCCATGGGTTAAAAAATTTGATTTCCATATATTTTTTTTTGTGTGATTTTGTTGTCAGCACATTCAACTATGTAAAGTACAAAGTATTTCAGAAGAATATTTAATTAATTCAGATCTAGGATGTGTTATTTTTGTGTTCCCTTTATTTTTTTGAGCAGTGTATATATATATATATATATATATATATATATATATATATATATATATACATACACATACACTGCTCAAAAAAATAAAGGGAACACAAAAATAACACATCCTAGATCTGAGTTAATTAAATATTCTTCTGAAATACTTTGTTCTTCACATAGTTGAATGTGCTGACAACAAAATCACACAAAAATTAAAAAATGGAAATCAAATTTTTCAACCCATGGAGGTCTGGATTTGGAGTCACACTCAAAATTAAAGTGGAAAAACACACTACAGGCTGATCCAACTTTGATGTAATGTCCTTAAAACAAGTCAAAATGAGGCTCAGCAGTGTGTGTGGCCTCCACGTGCCTGTATGAATTCCCTACAACGCCTGTGCATGCTCCTGATGAGGTGGCGGACAGTCTCCTGAGGGATCTCCTCCCAGACCTGGACTAAAGTATCTGTCGGCTCCTGGACAGTCTGTGGTGCAACGTGACATTGGTGGATAGAGCGAGACATGATGTCCCAGATGTGCTCAATTGGATTCAGGTCTAGGGAACGGGCGGGCCAGTCCATAGCATCAATGCCTTCGTCTTGCAGGAACTGGTGACACACTCCAGCCACATGAGGTCTAGCATTGTCTTGCATTAGGAGGAACCCAGGGCCAACCGCACCAGCATATGGTCTCACAAGGGGTCTGAGGATCTCATCTCGGTACATAATGGCAGTCAGGCTACCTCTGGCGAGCACATGGAGGGCTGTGCGGCCCTCCAAAGAAATGCCACCCCACACCATTACTGACCCAATGCCAAACCGGTCATGCTGGAGGAAGTTGCAGGCAGCAGAACGTTCTCCACGGCGTCTCCAGACTCTGTCACGTCTGTCACATGTGCTCAGTGTGAACCTGCTTTCATCTGTGAAGAGCACAGGGCGCCAGTGGCGAATTTGCCAATCTTGGTGTTCTCTGGCAAATGCCAAACGTCCTGCACGGTGTTGGGCTGTAAGCACAACCCCCACCTGTGGATGTTGGGCCCTCATATCACCCTCATGGAGTCGGTTTCTGACCGTTTGAGCAGACACATGCACATTTGTGGCCTGCTGGAGGTCATTTTGCAGGGCTTTGGCAGTGCTCCTCCTGTTCCTCCTTGCACAAAGGCGGAGGTAGCGGTCCTGCTGCTGGGTTGTTGCCCTCCTACGGCCTCCTCCACGTCTCCTGATGTACTGGCCTGTCTCCTGGTAGCGCCTCCATGCTCTGGACACTACGCTGACAGACACAGCAAACCTTCTTGCCACAGCTCGCATTGATGTGCCATCCTGGATAAGCTGCACTACCTGAGCCACTTGTGTGGGTTGTAGACTCCGTCTCATGCTACCACTAGAGTGAAAGCACCGCCAGCATTCAAAAGTGACCAAAACATCAGCCAGGAAGCATAGGAACTGAGAAGTGGTCTGTGCTCACCACCTGCAGAACCATTCTTTTACTGGGGGTGTCTTGCTAATTGCCTATAATTTCCACCTGTTGTCTATCCCATTTGCACAACAGCATGTGAAATTGATTGTCACTCAGTGTTGCTTCTTAAGTTGACAGTTTGATTTCACAGAAGTGTGATTGACTTGGAGTTACATTGTGTTATTTTAGTGTTCCCTTTATTTTTTTGAGCAGTATATATATATATATATATATATATATATATATACACAGTACAGACCAAAAGTTTGGACACACCTTCTCATTCAAAGAGTTTTCTTTATTTTCATGACTATGAAGGCATCAAAACTATGAATTAACACATGTGGAATTATATACATAACAAACAAGTGTGAAACAACTGAAAAAATGTCATATTCTAGGTTCTTCAAAGTAGCCACCTTTTGCTTTGATTACTGCTTTGCACACTCTTGATGAGCTTCAAAAGGTAGTCCCCTGAAATGGTCTTCCAACAGTCTTGAAGAAGTTCCCAGAGATGCCTAGCACTTGTTGGCCCTTTTGCCTTCACTCTGCGGTCCAGCTCACCCCAAACCATCTCGATTGGGTTCAGGTCCGGTGACTGTGGAGGCCAGGTCATCTGGCGCAGCACCCCATCACTCTCCTTCATGGTCAAATAGCCCTTACTTTCAAAGTTTTCCCAATTTTTCGGCTGACTGACTGACCTTCATTTCTTAAAGTAATGATGGCCACTCATTTTTCTTTACTTAGAATTTGTATTATGGCAAGAAAAAAGCAGCTAACAGTCTATTCAGTAGGACTATCAGCTGTGTATCCACCTGACTTCTCCTCAACGCCACTGATGGTCCCAACCCCATTTATAAGGCAAGAAATCGCACTTATTAAACCTGACAGGGCACACCTGTGAAGTGAAAACCATTTCAGGGGACTACCTCTTGAAGCTCATCAAGAGAATGCCAAGAGTGTGCAAAGCAGTAATCAAAGCAAAAGGTGGCTACTTTGAAGAACCTAGAATATGACATATTTTCAGTTGTTTCACACTTGTTTGTTATGTATATAATTCCACATGTGTTAATTCATAGTTTTGATGCCTTCAGTGTGAATCTACAATTTTCTTAGTCATGAAAATAAAGAAAACTCTTTGAATGAGAAGGTGTGTCCAAACTTTTGGTCTGTACTATATATACACACACACACTCACCTAAAGAATTATTAGGAACACCTGTTCTATTTTTTATTAATGCAATTATCTAGTCAACCAATCACATGGCAGTTGCTTCAATGCATTTAGGGGTGTGGTCCTTGTCAAGACAATCTCCTGAACTCCAAACTGAATGTCAGAATGGGAAAGGAAGGTGATTTAAGCAATTTTGAGAGTGGCATGGTTGTTGCTGCCGGACGGGCCGGTCTGAGTATTTCACAATCTGCTCAGTTACTGGGATTTTCACGCACAACCATTTCTAGGGTTTACAAAGAATGGTGTGAAAAGGGAAAAACATCCAGTATGCGGCAGTCCTGTGGGCAAAAATGCCTTGTGGATGCTAGAGGTCAGAGGAGAATGGGCCGACTGATTCAAGCTGATAGAAGAGCAACGTTGACTGAAATAATCACTAGTTACAACCGAGGTATGCAGCAAAGCATTTGTGAAGCCACAACACGCACAACCTTGAGGCGGATGGGCTACAACAGCAGAAGACCCCACCGGGTACCACTCATCTCCACTACAAATAGGAAAAAGAGGCTACAATTTGCACGAGCTCAACAAAATTGGACTGTTGAAGACTGGAAAAATGTTGCCTGGTCTGATGAGTCTCGATTTCTGTTGAGACATTCAAATGGTAGAGTCTGAATTTGGCGTAAACAGAATGAGAACATGTATCCATCCTCTGATGGCTACTTCCAGCAGGATAATGCACCATGTCACAAAGCTCGAATCATTTCAAATTGGTTTCTTGAACACGACAATGAGTTCACTGTACTAAAATGTCCCCCACAGTCACCAGATCTCAACCCGATAGAGCATCTTTGGGATGTGGTGGAACGGGAGCTTCGTGCCCTGGATGTGCATCCCTCAAATCTCCATCAACTGCAAGATGCTATCCTATCAATATGGGCCAACATTTCTAAAGAATGCTATCAGCACCTTGTTCAATCAATGCCACGTAGAATTAAGGCAGTTCTGAAGGCAAAAGGGGGTCCAACACCGTATTAGTATGGTGTTCCTAATAATTCTTTAGGTGAGTGTATATATATATATATATATATATATATATATATATAATATCTCTCTCTATCACTAACTGCATTTCTTAAAAAATAAAATAAAATGTGCAGATGCTAATGAGCACACTATTGATCGGTGCTCTGCAGCACGCATGCACACAGATCGTGCGTGCGTGCAAAAACTGGAGTATAAAAATTCACTACAGTGAACACGGTCTAAAAATTTATAGAAATATATACACTGCTCAAAAAAATAAAGGGAACACTTAAACAACACAATGTAACTCCAAGTCAATCACACTTCTGTGAAATCAAACTGTCCACTTAGGAAGCAACACTGAGTGACAATCAATTTCACATGCTGTTGTGCAAATGGGATAGACAACAGGTGGAAATTATAGGCAATTAGCAAGACACCCTCAATAAAGGAGTGATTCTGCAGGTGGTGACCACAGATCACTTCTCAGTTCCTATGCTTCCTGGCTGATGTTTTGGTCACTTTTGAATGCTGGCAGTGCTTTCACTATAGTGGTAGCATGAGACGGAGTCTACAACCCACACAAGTGGCTCAGGTAGTGCAGATTATCCAGGATGGCACATCAATGCGAGCTGTGGCAAGAAGGTTTGCTGTGTCTGTCAGTGTAGTGTCCAGAGCATGGAGGCGCTACCAGGAGACAGGCCAGTACATCAGGAGACGTGGAGGAGGCCGTAGGAGGGCAACAACCCAGCAGCAGGACCGCTACATCCGCCTTTGTGCAAGGAGGAACAGGAGGAACACTGCCAGAGCCCTGCAAAATGACCTCCAGCAGGCCACAAATGTGCATGTGTCTGCTCAAACGGTCAGAAACAGACTCCATGAGGGTGATATGAGGGCCTGACGTCCACAGGTGGGGGTTGTGCTTACAGCCCAACACCGTGCAGGACGTTTGGCATTTGCCAGAGAACACCAAGATTGGCAAATTCGCCACTGGCGCCCTGTGCTCTTCACAGATGAAAGCAGGTTCACACTGAGCACATGTGACAGACGTGACAGAGTCTTGAGACGCCGTGGAGAACGTTCTGCTGCCTGCAACATCCTCAAGCATGACCGGTTTGGCATTGGGTCAGTAATGGTGTGGGGTGGCATTTCTTTGGAGGGCCGCACAGCCCTTCATGTGCTCGCCAGAGGTAGCCTGACTGCCATTAGGTACCGAGATGAGATCCTCAGACCCCTTGTGAGACCATATGCTGGTGCGGTTGGCCCTGGGTTCCTCCTAATGCAAGACAATGCTAGACCTCATGTGGCTGGAGTGTGTCAGCAGTTCCTGCAAGACGAAGGCATTGATGCTATGGACTGGCCCGTCCGTTCCCCAGACCTGAATCCAATTAAGCACATCTGGGACATCATGTCTCGCTCTATCCACCAACGTCACGTTGCACCACAGACTGTCCAGGAGTTGGCAGATGCTTTAGTCCAGGTCTGGGAAGAGATCCCTCAGGAGACCGTCCGCCACCTCATCAGGAGCATGCACAGGCGTTGTAGGGAGGTCATACAGGCACGTGGATGCCACACACACTACTGAGCCTCATTTTGACTTGTTTTAAGGACATTACATCAAAGTTGGATCAGCCTGTAGTGTGTTTTTCCACTTTAATTTTGAGGGTGACTCCAAATCCAGACCTCCATGGGTTGAAAAATTTGATTTCCATTTTTTTATTTGTGTGTGATTTTGTTGTCAGCACATTCAACTATGTAAAGAACAAAGTATTTCAGAAGAATATTAAATTAATTCAGATCTAGGATGTGTTATTTTTGTGTTCCCTTTATTTTTTTGAGCAGTGTATAAATATACATTTATATAAACCCCTAACTACAATTTCTTCTTTTTTAACCCAAAAAATAGAAAAATTGGCAAAAAATAATTAAAATCAGCACAGATGTGAAAAACAAAAAAAAAGCGCAAAGAACAGTCCGCAGGTGCGCACTAAACAGCACTTGGGGGTCACAGCTCGCACGCAGAAAAGGTGGTGCAGAGTTGGAAAATGGTAAAAAAAAAATATAAAAAGTCCCAGCAAGCCACAAGCAGCACAGAACCTCTCTGCATGCAGTCACCAGCTAGAATGGCTGCATGCAGGGAAGTTCTGCCTCTTCCTGTGCAGCTAATAGCACTGCCATTGTCTGGAGCGTTGTTCCAGCCAATCGCAGCGCTGGAAGGGGACCCAAAACACTAGTGTCCCCTGCTTCACCTCGGAGGTGACAGATGCTGACCAGTTCAGCACCTGCTACCTCCCCCTGACCTCCTCCCCACCCGATTCTTCTTACAGCTTCTTCGCTGCGATGTGACGGTCTCATTGATCAGCCAATCGCAGCACTTGGAGCTGCCAGGGGGCGGTGCAGTACCATACTGCCCTTACTTGGTAAGGCTGCCTGCCGGTAAGAGCAGGCATGGTGCTGCGATTCACCCCCGATCCTTCCCCAGAGCCCTGCGGACCTTGCTGGCGTTAAGTCACGTCTGGTTGCGGCGTACATGTACGGCACAGGTCGTTAGGGGTTAAGGTTATGCAGTGAAAGTCTGGTGATATGTTATCAGTACACACAAGAAACAATCAAATTCAGAAGAAAGCAGATGGTGACAGGGAGCAGCACTGACACAAAGAAGAATTATTTTGTTAATAAATTTTAAGTACCTTTTTGTCATTTTAGCGTCTACTCATCCTCACAGATTCAGCATCTGAACACATGTGATTAGCTGGTATAATTAGAAAAGGATGTGGCCATACAATCTCTGCAGCAGAAGTTTATCTCACATATTACCTGTCATTGGCGTGGCTGTAAGGGGAGCACAATGAGGGCATAACTACTGTGAGGGGAGCACAATAAGGGCATAAATACTGTAAGGGGGCACAATGGGGCAAAACCACAGTGAGGAGGCACAATGTTTTAAAGCAGGCATCCTCAAACTGCGGCCCTCCAGCTGTTGTAAAACTATAACTCCCACAATGCCCTGCTGTAGGCTGATACCTGTAGGCTGTTCGGGCATGCTGGGAGTTGTAGTTTTGCAAGAGCTGGAGGGCCGCAGTTTGAGGATGCCTGTTTTAAAGTATGGGTGGTGCCAGACAAAGAACCTGCCCTGGGTGCCAAACACCTTAGGCACACCACTGGTACCTACTAAAATGAATAAGTTAACATATAATGCACGTGCCAAGTCTGCCAGAGAGGACACAATTCTTTAGCTGATAAAAGGTAAGTTAAGGCTGAAGTCTGGACATCTTTAATAATTTGCCTGTGAACATGCCATTTACTAATGGCAATAATAAAAACAAATGTAGAAACAATACAGTCATATTTAGTTACTTGTGTCCAAAATGATTTTATTTGTTTAAAGGAGTTATCCAATGTCTAAAACATTCCCCCCAATGTCTCATACAGATTATACTTACCCAACTCCCTGGCACCCGCGTTGCTCCTGATCCCTGCATGGCCACCAGGGTGACACTAGGAAGACTTGTCCCCATTGTGGCCTGCTATTGGCTGCTCGTCCCAGTCACCGGATGTTTAGATCCATGCGACGGGGAGATGCAGCGGCAGCCGTGAGAGGGTTCAGGAGCGGGGTAAATATAATCTATGTCAGGGGCCCAGATATTGGGAGGAAGGTTTTAGAAATTGGATAACCCCTTTAATTACTAAATCTCTTTGGATATACTAAAATGAAACAATTTTCCTACCTGATTTGCAAAATATTCCACATCAAGTGCTAACTGGAGCCTAATTTTGTTATCGTCGCTTATTCCACCATTGATAGTATTACTGGACATTGTAGTTTTTCGTGCTTGTTTCAGTCTTTTCAGACTTTCTTCCATTCTCTTAACAGAGCTGAGCACATCAGACACAGTCTCATAATACCTGTAAAGCACAAGGGATCCTCTGTCAGTTAACACCATTAGGGCAAAGTACTGATTGTATAAAAATCCAATATATGTGAATTTTTTTTTTTTATTGTACATTCAGAACTGCAAATGTGCCACTTGCAGCTTTCACCCTCCCACCATTCGCTTACACAAAGAACCAAGATGTAAAACCTTCCATGATGCTCTCAGACTTCAAATGAGTTCTGTGCCCAAAATATAGCATTTTGAATATTGAGCCTATAATTTAAAAACGGATATTCTGGCTGTTGGATGGCCTTTAATCTCTTGTGGAATTTAGACGCAACTATACACCCATTTTATTGGTGCACTACCTCAAATGGACATACATTTATGCTGCAAGGTGAATGGTGAAAAATTATCAATGCAACATTCTCTCCCCCCCCCCCCCCCCCCCCAACACAAAAAAATGGTGCCATAGAAAAAAATACAACTATCCCACAAAAAAAAAAAAAAAAAGTTTAGCAACATCAATGAAAAAAGTTATAGCTCTCGGGAATGAAAAAACTGAAAACTGTCAGGTCATAAGGTCCAAATCTGGTTGCAGTGGCAAGGGGTTAACATGTCAGTCCTTAGATTTTTTTTTACATATGTCCTTGGCAGTGAAAGGGCTAATCCAGTATCAATAGTATTGTCAAATATACTTACATCCAATGCTCAAAAGGTATAGAAAACTCAGTTGTCAAAGTAGAGAACCTTGATAAAATAAAGAAAACATTGAAAGGAACCTGTCAGGAACTACATGATGCCCGAATCATATGCAGCATGAAATCCTGATAGGCACCCTGGTAGGAAACAAATATCTTGCAGCATTTCAGCACACACATGGGCCCCGATAGACACAATTAAGAATAGAATGTGACATACCAAAGATATTTTTTGTGGCTGCCAAGTCAATTTCCGAAATCCAGCTATTTTGTGGGTGTTCCTACGGAGCACATTGTTTTTGGCCTGAATCAGGGTACTTTCACACTTGCGGCAGAGGATTCCGACAGGCAGTTCCGTCGCCGGATCCGTCAAAACATATGCAAACTGATTGCATTTGTCAGACGGCTGATCTGTATGACAAATGCATTAAAATTCCGGATCCGTCTCTCCGGTGCATTAGGATAAAACTGATCAGTTCTTTTCCGGTATTGAGCACCTAGGACAGAACTTAATACAGGAAAGACCCCAAAATTACTGCACTCCACTCCTCACCTGCTATAGCTGCAGTAGATGAAAATAAGTCAGAATTTGAGATGAGCGAATCAGTGAAGATTCGTTTCAGGTCTGGTCGGCCAAATTTTTTAAAAGTTCGATTCGGACCAAATAGAAGTTGCTCCAATGGCCTGAAAGCTGGTATAAAACCTCCTCTAGCCTCCTATGACTTATAAAAAAAAAAAATTTAACTAAAAAAGAGAGGTTTTCCTAAAAATGATTATTTTTTCCCCTCCCTCCAGCTCTGGCACGCAATGACAGCAACAGTAAATGAATGGGACTGACATACAAAGCTATGGGTAAACACAAATTTTACTGTTACAGCAAGTTTATAAAGACACCCCAACGGCATGTCTCATGCTTTTTGATATTCCAAAGCTTCCAAAACTTGTCCCTCATCGGGGAGGGGGGGGGCAGATAATGTTTAAACACACATTGTTTTATGAGATTTAAAAAATAAATAAAAAAAAAGGGACTTCTGGGAATGTGATGGTTGTCAAGTGGCATGATGCAGACCGCAGCCTCACAGAAAGTGATGGTTAGCAAGTGACATTAGTGGCATGATGCAGACCACGGCATGGAGCAGCCGTACACAACGTCATGGTAGGTAGACAGACAGACAGCAAGAGTGGCAAGATGGGGTGCCAGCAGCAAGGAGAGGTCTATTGATCACATTCAGCCTGCCTGGACTGTGAGAAAATTTCTGTATCGATTCAGTGATCACATACATTTATGTTGCGCCTTAAACTCATTTAACCTCCCTCCCCCTCAAGAAAATGTAAAAAAATTTCAACCGTGTGGAAAGTGAATACACAGAAACTGTCTCTCAGGAATTAGTGGCAGTGTCATAATGCATCGCAGGCTCCAACTTTGCCTGAACTTTAAGAAAATGACGGTATTGATGCAGTAATTCACAAAAATTCATCTGTGTTAACCCCCCGACTCCAAAGAATTTTACAATTTCAACCATGTGGAAAGTGAGTACACAGGACCCTCAGGCATTAGCGGCAGTGGCATGATACATTGCAGGCTCCAGCTTTTCCTGGACTGTGAGAAAACTTTGCTGTTGATACAATGATCATGTATATTAATGTTGTGTCTTAACCCCTTAAGGACTCAGCCCTATTTCACCTTAAGGACTTGGCCATTTTTTGCAAATCAAACCAGTGTCACTTTAAGTGCTGATAACTTTAAAACGCTTTGACTTATCCAGGCCGTTCTGAGATTGTTTTTTCGTCACATATTGTACTTCATGACACTGCTAAAATTGGGTCAAAAAAGTTAATTTTTTTGCATAAAAAAATACCATATTTACCAAAAATTTTGAAAAATTTGCAAATTTCAAAGTTTCAGTTTCTCTACTTCTGTAATACATAGTAATACCCCCAAAAATTTGGATGACTTTACATTCCCCATATGTCTACTTCATGTTTGTAGCATTTTGGGATTGATATTTTATTTTTTGGGGATGTTATAAGGCTTAGAAGTTTAGAAGCAAATCTTGAAATTTTTCAGAAATTTACAAAAACCAAATTTTTAGGGACCACTACAGGTCTGAAGTCACTTTGCGAGGCTTACATAATAGAAACCGCCCAAAAATGACCCCATTCTATAAACGACACCCCTCAAGGTATTCAAAACTGATTTTACAAGCTTTGTTAACCCTTTAGGTATTGCACAAGAGTTATTGGCAAATGGGGATGAAATTTGAGAATTTCATTTTTTTGCCTAATTTTCCATTTTAACCCATTTTTTCCACTAACAAAGCAAGGGTTAACAGATAAACAAGACTGTATCTTTATTGCCCTGACTCTGCCGTTTACAGAAACACCCCATATGTGGCCGTAAACTACTGTACGGGCACACAGTAGGGCGTAGAGTGAAAGGTGCGCCGTTTGGTTTTTGGAGGGCTGATTTTGCTGGACTGTTTTTTTGACACCATGTCCCATTTGAAGCCCCCTGATGCACCCCTAGAGTAGAAACTCCATAAAAGTGACCCCATCTAAGAAACTACACCCCTCAAGGTATTCAAAACTGATTTTACAAACTTTGTTAACCCTTTAGGTGTTGCACAAGAGTTATTGGCAAATGGGGATGAAATTTGAGAATTTCATTTTTTTGCCTAATTTTCCATTTTAACCCATTTTTTCCACTAACAAAGCAAGGGTTAACAGCCAAACAAGACTGTATCTTTATTGCCCTGACTCTGCCGTTTACAGAAACACCCCATATGTGGCCGTAAACTACTGTACGGCCACACAGCGGGGCGTAGAGTGAAAGGTGCGCCGTATGGTTTTTGGAAGCCAGATTTTGCTGGACTGTTTTTTTGACACCATGTCCCATTTGAAGCCCCCCTGATGCACCCCTAGAGTAGAAACTCCATAAAAGTGACCCCATCTAAGAAACTACACCCCTCAAGGTATTCAAAACTGATTTTACAAACTTTGTTAACCCTTTAGGTGTTGCACAAGATTTAATGGAAAATAGAGATACAATTTCAAAATTTCACTTTTTTGGCAGATTTTCCATTTTAATATTTTTTTTCCAGTAACAAAGCAAGGGTTAACAGCCAAACAAAACTCATTATTTATGGCCCTTATTCTGTAGTTTACAGAAACACCCCATATGTGGTCGTAAACCGCTGTACGGGCACACGGCAGGGCGCAGAAGGAAAGGAATGCCATACGGTTTTTGGAAGGCAGGTTTTGCTGGACTGTTTTTTTTTGACACCATGTCCCATTTGAAGCCCCCCTGATGCACCCCTAGAGTAGAAACTCCAAAAAAGTGACCCCATTTTAGAAAGTACGGAATAAGGTGGCAGCTTTGTTGGTACTAGTTTAGGGTACATATGATTTTTGGTTGCTCTATATTACACTTTTTGTGCGGCAAGGTAACAAGAAATAGCTTTTTTGGCACGTTTTTTTTTTTTTTGTTATTTACAACATTCATCTGACAGGTTAGATCATGTGGTAATTTTATAGAGCAGGTTGTCACGGACGCGGTGATACCTAATATGTATACCTTTTTTTTATTTATGTAAGTTTTATACAATAACTTCATTTTTAAAACCAAAAAAAGTTTTAGTGTCTCCATAGTCTAAGAGCCATAGTTTTTTCAGTTTTTGGGCGATTATCTTGAGTAGGGTCTCATTTTTTGCGGGATGAGATGACGGTTTAATTGGCACTATTTTGGGGTGCATATGACTTTTTGATCGCTTGTTATTACACTTTTTGTGACGTAAGATGACAAAAAATGGCTTTTTTTACACCGTTTTTATTTTTTATTTTTTACGGTGGTCACCTGAGGGGTTAGATCATGTGATATTCTTATAGAGCCGGTCGATACGGACGCGGCGATACCTAATATGTATACTTTATTTTTATTTATGTAAGTTTTACACAATGATTTCATTTTTGAAACAAAAAAAATCATGTTTTAGTGTTTCTTTAGTCTGAGAGCCATAGTTTTTTCAGTTTTTGGGCGATTATCTTGGGTAAGGTATGATTTTTGCGGGATGAGATGACGGTTTGATTGGTACTATTTTGGCGTACATGTGACTTTTTTGATCACTTTTATTACCTTTTTTGGGAAGTAAGGTGGGCAAAATTTCAATTTTCTCATAGTTTTTATTTTTTTATTTTTATGGTGTTCACCGTGCGGGGAAAGTAACATGACCGTTTTATAGATCAGGTCGTTACGGACGCGGCGATACCTAATATGTGTAGTGTATTTTTTTTTTTTTTTTTTTATTCAGTGATGAATGTTTTTTTTTTTATCTTAACTTTTTTCACTTTTTTTAACTTTTTTTTTGACCCAGACCCACTTGGTTCTGGAAGATCCAGTGGGTCTGATGTCTGTATAATACAGTACAGTACAATATATATTGTTCTATACTGTATTTTACTTACACTGAACAGATCTATGCTTTCAGCATAGATCTGTTCAGCACCATGGACAGCAGGACGCCTGAGCAGGCGTCCTGTTGCCATGGGAACCTTCCCCGTCTGCTCAGAACTTCGCAGACGGGGAAGGGTAAGCACAGGGCTGAGGGGGGCTCTCTGGGGGCTCTCTCCCTCTCCATCGGGGGGCTGCAAAGGCACAGCAGCCCCCCGATGGAGAGGGAGGGAGCTCCCTGACCGACGACAGTTAACTTTTTCCATACAGCGGTCCGTACGGACCGCGGTATGGAAAGGGTTAAACGGCTGACATCTTCACAGATGTCAGCCATTTATACCAGGGTGCCAGCAATGTGCTGGCACCCTGGTATAACCACTAGAAGCCAACGATCATTCATGGGGAGGCGGGCGGGGGATCGCGATCCCGCCTGCCGCACCGCCCGCCTCCCGCACCGCCCCCACCGCATGCGACACCCCCCCCCGCACCACCCGCCGGCATAAAATCGTGCAGGGGTGAAGGGGGGGGTGAAAAATATTGATTATAGGCACTCAAAAGTTTCTGATCCCCGCGGTCAGGGACCGCGGGCATCAGAAACTGCAAAAAGCGCAGCAAACCGCAGGTCTGAATTGACCTGCGGTTTGCTGCGATCGCCGACACGGGGGGGTCACATGACCCCCCCTGGCGTTGTCACAGGATGCCGGCTGAAGGATTTCAGCCGAAATCCCGTTCCGTTTAACCCCTCGGGCGCCGGAATACTGAGTTCAAGCTAGGACGTACCGGTACGCCCTGAGTCCTTAAGGACTCGGGAAATAGGGCGTACCGATACGCCCTGCGTCCTTAAGGGGTTAAAGAAAATTGCCCCCCCCCCCACCATATATTTTAAACCCTTAATACAGAGGAGCTTTGCCCGCCCGATCCGAGGCAGGGGTCCGGCACTCACTGAGAGCCGGACCCTTGCTGTATGCGCCGGCATCGGTGAAATCACCGATGCCGGCGCATTAATCCAGGGCTTGACAAATTTCCTTGGAATCTAGGAGCCAGCTAAAAAAGTTAGAAGCCAGGTGGAGCCGCGTCATAAAGTCCCCAGTAGATGCCCCCATAGTGCCCCCCCCCCACTTCTCCATAAAGCCCTCCCCCCAATAATGCTGTATACCATGTTACATATGCAGTGTACATGAGCTGTATAGTATGATATATGCAGTATACAGGACCATGATATATGTACAGTATATAGGACTATGACATACAGTGTAGGGGTGGGGTGGGTGATATGGCCTAAAATCTATATTGCGATATAATTTTAAGCATGTGCGATATGCGATATATATTGCAATATATTGTTTTCTATATTTGGGGGGTGTTTAAACTTTTTTTAATTTTTTTTTTTAAACTTTTTATTTAATAACTATTAGCCTCCTTAAGGGCTAGAACCCTTGTCATATTCACCCTAATAGAGCTCTATTAGGGTGAATAGGACTTTACACTCTCCCTGCTGCCCTGTGCTTTGTGCTCACAACAGCAGGGAGCTGACCATGGCAGCCAGCCTATCATGTGCCCCCCAGCCCCTGATCAGCCCCTCCAGCCTCCGATCAGCCCCTCCCTCTTATCAGCCCCCTCTGGTAACAAACCCAGCCCCCCTCCCTCCCCAGTATTAATCATTGGTGGCAGTGGCCACAGGGTCCCCCTCCTCCTCCCCCCTCATCATTGGTGGCAGTGGGCAGTTCCGATCGGAGTCCCAGCAGTGTAATGCTGGGGCTCCGATCGGTTACCATGGCAGCCAGGACGCTACTGAAGTCCTGGCTGCGATGGTATTTTAGTGAGCAGCATTATACTCACGTGCGCAGTGATCGCCGTGAGCTCCTTCTTCTCATAGGTCTGTGAGCCGCACAGACAGAAGAAGGAGCGACCGGCGGCCACGGCGCACGTGAGTATAATGCTGCTCACTAACATACCATGGCAGCCAGGACTTCAGTAACGTGACTCCTGGCTGCCATGGTAACCGATCGGAGCCCCAGCATTACACTGCTGGGACTCCGATCGGAACTGCCCACTGCCACCAATGAAGACAAACATTTCCGGCACCCGACCTCTGACAGGACGCTGTGATCCGCGCGATTAACCCCTCAAGCGGTCGGCGCTGACTGCGGCACGTGCAGACTTCAGACGTGTGCAAGGTGTCCATCGGGTCCCCGCGTTGCTGTGACAGGGACCCGATGGCAGCCCGATGCCTTCCTTAGGCATTGTGGCTGCCTTCCGGGAGAGCCTGTGCAATCCAGCCCCCTGGATCTCACAGGCAGGGAGCTGTAAGTGTATTACACTCAGTAATACACTTACAGCCAATTCCTTACAATACAGAAGTATTGTAATGCATTGTAAAGGTGATCAGATCCCCAAATGTTGAAGTCCAAGAGTGGGACAAAAGATAGTGAAAAAAGGAGTTGAAAAAAATAAAAAAAAAATAAAATAAAAATAGACATATTGGGTATCGCCGGGTCCATATTGACTCGCTCTATAAAAATATCACATGACCTATGCATCAAAAAGTCATATGCACCCCAAAATAGTACAAGTCATCTCATCCCGCAAAAATGATACCCTACCTAAGACAATCACCCAAAAACTGAAAAAAAGCTATGGCTCTCAGACTATGGAGACACTGAAACACTGTACACTGAAAATAAATAAAAAATAAAACCAGTGCCAAAAACAGCCTCACAAAAAGTGTAATATAGCGCAACCAAAAATCATATGTACCCTAAAATAGTACTAGCAAAACTGCCACCTTATCCCATAGTTTCCAAAATGGGGTCTTTTTTGGAGTCTCTACTCTAGGGATGCATCAGGGGGGTCTTCAAATGTGACATGGCAGTTTAAAATTATCCCAGTGAAATCTGCCTTCTAAAAACCATATGGCGTTCCTTTCCTTATGCGCCCTGCCGTGTGCCCGTACAGCAGTTTACGACTACATATGGGGTGTTTCTGTAAACTAAAGAATCAGGGCAATAAATGTTGAGTTTTGTTTGGCTGTTAACCTTTGCTTTGTTAGTGGAAAAAAATGGATTAAAAATGAAAATCTGCCAAGAAAGTGAAATTCTGAAATTTCATTTCCATTTTCCATTAATTCTTATGGAACACCTAAAGGGTTAACAAAGTTTGTAAAATAGGATTTGAATACCTTGAGGGGTGTAGTTTCTAAAATAGGGTCATTTTTGGGTGGTTTCTATTATGTAAGCCTCACAAAGTGACTTCAGACCTGAACTGGTCCTTAAAAAGTGGGTTTTTGAAAATTTCAGAAAAATTTCAAGATTTGCTTCTAAACTTTTAAGCCTTCTAAAGTCCCCAAAAAATAAAATGGCATTCATAAAATTATCGTAACATGAAGTAGACATATGGGGAATGTAAAGTAGTAACTATTTTTGGAGTTTTATAAATAAAAATGACATTTTTGACTTAATTTTACCACTGTCATGAAGAACAATATGTGATGAGAAAACGATCTCAGAATGGCCTGGATAAGTAAAAGCGTTTTAAAGTTATTACCACATAAAGTGACATGTCAGATTTGCTAAAAATGGCCTGGGCACAAAGGTGAAAACTGGCTTGGTCCTGAAAGGGTTAAAATTTCAACCTTGTGGAAAGTAAATACACAAACTGGTTTGAGAGGCATTAGTAGCATGATGCAAGCTGCAGCAGCAGCAGCTGTATAGAATGTGATAATAGGAAAACAAAAAGCAACAGTGGCAAGATGGGGCACCACCAGCAAGGAGAGATGGGCAAGGTCTATACATCGGAATCAGAGTGTGAAAATTCTCCTGAATACAGGCTTGGTTCATTTAGACAGCGATGCCCAACCTGCAGCCCTCCAGCTGTTGCAAAACTACAACTCCCAGCATGCCCGGACAGACTGCAGCTATCAGCCTACAGCAGGGCATGGTGGAAGTTTTACAACAGCTGGAGGGTTGAGCAACCCCAATTTAGACAAAAGTGATCTTTTAAACCCCGGAGGACGACAACTTTGTCTGTTTGGAGGCGTCACCACGCCCCTGCTGCAGTGAAAACCTCTCCAAGTTGACACTGAAGGCCTGGCAAGAAAGAAGATAGAGTGTGCTATGCCAGTTCAGGCCACTGTTCCAGTCTGCCTGCCCAGAAATCCATGGGGTCAGGGAACATGGTATGTGCCAGAGAGTGGTCAGAGCTTAAGTAGGCCTGACTAGGTGTTCAGACGGCAGCTTTTGGCTTGCTGACTGCCCTCTGCCAGGCGTGGAACCTGGAAAAACTGCTCCAACATGTCGAGACTAAAATGGCTGCTGCATTTTCTGCTGCTCGTGGCTGCGGGAGGGGGTTGACTCTGTGAGGGGCAGAGGGGGGCCTCCCATTCAGACATGCTTGCTGCAGGCTTATACACAGTGTTTTGTGGTAGTAATATAATTTTCTCTCCCTTTCTGCCAGAGGAAAACATTCCCCCATTTTGCCTTGGTAGCCAGGGACTAAAAGCATGGCTATCCAGAAATCATCAGACTGATGTCACCGAACTGCCTGTCACTGTGTAAGCAAGCGAGTGTACAGGTCGCCATACTGGCCAGCGTGCCCGAGCAGCCAGTTCTTTCCAACTCCGCCCACCACTGAGACAATTGGGTGTAGTCATCCTCTTTCTCCTCCAACTCCTCTTCCTCCTACTCAAGTGGCAGCACCTCCTCCCCCATTGGAGTTTCTCATTGTGCATAAGCATCAATGTCTCTTCAAAAATACATATGAGGGACCTCGCTTCATGGCGGTTGCTTCTGAATAGAGCTCCCGTCACCAAGCTCTCCATAAGCTTATCTACAGCGCGTTTTGCCCACTATGGTGAAGATTCAACCTAAGGAGTTAGCAGTGAAGATGTCCAGCGTGAGTAAAATCGCTAAACAGGACAAATCCATGGAGAAATACCTGAATAAACCGAGACCTCGCGCAGATACAGTGCAGCCCAAGATGGCGCAGGCTGGCGCGAAGCTGAGGGACGGAGGGGCCGGTGGCCTGATGGATAGTTCGGATGCAGAAGAGGATTATACTACTGCCTCTTCAGGAGCTACAGCAGATCCTCCGCTGACTGCAGCTTACCTGGACTTAGCCCTGAGCAAGGCTTTGGCCCGCTAGCTGAAGATCTTTCCCACATTAAAGCGGATATCCGCCATATTGGCGACAGGGTTGAAACCCTGGAACAGCGGGGTGAGGATCAGCAAAACTTCAATGTCGCGGTCAGACAATCATTGACCTCATGTCAAGCGGCTCTGAATGACTCCATCGCAATGATAGAGGATCAAGAGAATAGAAGCCGGAGGAAGAACTTACGGATAAGAGGTCTTCCAGAAGCTCCTGATAAGGAAAATTTATTCAGCATTATGAAGGAACTTTTCACCTTCCTGGTAGGTGCTGACCGGGCCACATCTATAATAGTGGAGCGTGTGCATCGTTCCCTCCGACCCAAGCCCTCACCCTCAGAGAACCCGAGGGATATCATTTGTGGGTTACTCAGTTATAGAGACACGGAGGCTTTACTGAAGAAAGTGCGGGATCTCCCTGATGTCTTTATTGGGAGTGCAGAAGTCCAGGTGTTTCAAGATATCTCTCCATCTACGCTACAGAAGAGAAGGGTGATGAAACCCCTAACCGTGGCACTGAGAGAAGCTGGGATTAACTACCGCTGGTTATTCCCATTCGGTCTCCTGATCTCCACAAGGAATAGAAGATTTACCATTCATACCCCAAGTGATCTGGAGCAAATATGGGAACCCTTGGGCCTCACCCCGATTAAGCTCCCGTCATGGCTCCCAGTCTCTATCATACCTGATTCGCCTGGTATCAAAGCTCCGTCTAGCTGGTCCACCGTCAGGAGACAAAAGTCCCTTAACCCCTTCCCATCTGGGCCCTTTGCCCCCTTCCTGACCAGGCCAAATTTTGCAAAACTGACATATCTCACTTTATGTGGTAATAACTTTGGAACACCTTTATTTATCCAAGTCATTCAGAGATTGTTTTCTCGTGACACATTGTACTTCATGATAGTCATAAATTTGAGTCAAAATATTTCACCTTTATTTATGAAAAAATCCCAAATTTACCCAAAAATTAGAAAAATTCGCAATTTTCTAAATTTCAATTTCTCTGCTTTCAAAACAGAAAGTGATACCTCATAAAATAGTTATTATTTAACATTTCCCATATGTCTACTTTATGTTGGCATCATTTTGGAAATGTCATTTTATTTTTTTAGGACGTTAGAAGGCTTAGAAGTTTAGAAGCAATTCTTCAAATTTGTAAGAAAATTGCCAAAACCCACTTTATAAGGACCAGTTCAGGTCTGAAGTCACTTTGTGGGGCCTACATAGTGGATACCCCCATAAATGACCCCATTGTAGAAACTACACCCCTCAAGGTATTCAAAACCGATTTTACAAACTTTGTTAACCCTTTAGGCGTTCCACAAGAATTAAAGGAAAATGGAGATCAAATTTTTAAATTTCACTTTTTTGGCAGATTTTCCATTTTAATCAATTTTTTTCTTTAACACATCGATGGTTAACAGCCAAACAAAACTCAATATTTATTACCCAGATTCTGCGGTTTACAGAAACACCCCACATGTGGTCGTAAACTGCTGTATGGGCACACGGCAGGGCGCAGAAGGAAAGGAACTCCACATGGTTTTTAGACGCCATGTCCCATTTGAAGCCCCCTGATGCACCCTTACAGTAGAAACTCCCAAGAAGTGACCCCATTTTGGAAACTAGGGGATAAGGTGCCAGTTTTATTAGTACTATTTTTGGGTACATATGATTTTTTGATCATTCATTATAACACTTTATGGGGCAAGGTGACCAAAAAATTGGTTGTTTTAGCACAGTTTCTATTTATTTATTTTTACAGCGTTCACCTGAGGGGTTCAGTCAAGTGACATTTTTATAGAGCAGATTGTTACGGACGTGGCGATACCTAATATGTATACTTTTTCTCATTTATTAAAGTTTTACACAATAATAGCATTTTTGAAACCAAAAAATTATGTTTTAATGTGTCCATGTTCTGAGAGCTATAGTTTTTTTATTTTTTGAGAGATTTTCTTATGTAGGGGCTCATTTTTTGCGGGATGAGGTGACGGTTTTATTGGTACTATTTTGTGGGACATACGCGTTTTTGATCACTTGGTGTTGCACCTTTTGTGATGCAAGGTGACAAAAATTGCTTGTTTCGACACAGTTTTTTTTATTTATTTTTTACGGTGTTCACCCGAGGGGTTAGGTCATGTGATATTTTTATAGAGCTGGTTTTTACGGACGCGGCAATACCTAATATGTATACTTTTTTTTATTTGTTTCACTTTAACACAATAATAGCATTTTTGAAACAAAAAAAATGATGTTTTAGTGTCTCCATGTTCTAAGAGCTATAGTTTTTTTATTTTTTGAGAGATTTTCTTATGTAGGGGCTCATTTTTTGCGGGATGAGGTGACGGTTTTATTGGTACTATTTTGTGGGACATACGCGTTTTTGATCACTTGGTGTTGCACCTTTTGTGATGCAAGGTGACAAAAATTGCTTGTTTTGACACAGTTTTTTTTATTTTTTACGGTGTTCACCCGAGGGGTTAGGTCATGTGATATTTTTATAGAGCTGGTTTTTACGGATGCGGCAATACTAAATATGTCTATTTTATTTTATTTTTTCTATTTTATTTTTTTTTTTTTATTCCTTACTTGGGATTTTTTTTTTTTTTACATGTGAACCTTTTTTTATTTTATTTTTTCAACACTTTATTTTATTTTTATTTTATTTTACACTTTTCGTCCCCCATAAGGTCATACAAGACCTCTGGGGGACATTTACTTCACTTTTTTTTTTTTTTTTTCACAGTTGATTTCTCCTGTAACTGGGGCTGAGATAGTAGCCCCAGTTACAGGACAAATGCACCCCTAGAGAGGCTGTACAGCAGCAATCCTGCGCTGTACAGCCTCACAGCAGGGCTGATCGAGGTCTCTGAGAGACCTCACACAGCCCCTGCACTCTCCGGTCCCGGCGGTCACATGACCGCCGGGCCGGAACAGGAAGCGCACAGCGCTTCCTGCTCTGCAGACACAGCGCTCGGTGAGCGCTGTGTCTGCAGCGATCGTGAAGACAGGGACACCTGGGCACTGTCCCTGCCTTATCTCTGGGTTGCCCTGCTGTCACTCACAGCGGGCAACCCGATCAGCAGCTGCACGATTAGCGTGCAGCTGCTATTTCTGACAGGACGTTTTAAAACGTGCTGTCAGAAATAGACGTCCACCCATAGGACGTTTATATCCTATGGGCGGACGTGAGGCGGTTAAACATGGCCATTCTCTTCAGCCTGACTCCAACGATTGAGAGAGAGAAGGAGTCATATTCCATTTATCATCATACCAGTTCCAGGAGTCTCTGAGGACTGCTTTACTTACCTGGTTGGACTCTCATTTTTCCTCGCTTTTATATGTTAACTACTAGTAGCATTAGTATTTTCTTATCCGCTGTATATGTCTATTCATAGAAGGAGGTAATTGTGAGCTTGCCCGCGTATGTTTGTTGGTTGAGTGGTCTACGATTTAGACCTGCATAGGTAGCTATCAGGCTTAGTTATGGCAGACTTATGTGGCATAAGCCAAGCAGTTACTTAGCCTCCAATGTTAGTAAGAAGGTTGCTCTGTGCTAAATACCTTATTGTGCTTTTTGCATACACCATAGAGGTGCAATCCTTAAGCCTATGTGTGGAGAGTCTGGGCGGATCAGGCTTCTTTTTCTCTTTTCTCTTTTTTGTTTTATCTGCCCCTGCTCCATTTCCATCGGAGCCATATATACCTACTATTTGTTCATTTTATTGTTCATTATGTTTACTTGTATGTTATCACAACTCTGGATCACTTACGTGAGCGGGTGTCTTTTAAGCGGACTACCTCCTGATAGATTGCTATGGCCCCGGTGAATTTAACAATAACCTCCCTCAATGTTAAGGGTTGCAACCACCCTGTTAAAAGGAGCCGTATTATGCAGTTGCTCAGGAGGGAGTCAGCAGACATCTTGCTACTGCAGGAAACCCACTTCAAGAAAGGACGCATCCCTAGCATGAATAAGTCCGGGTACTCCACTTGGTATCACGCATGTTTTGATAAAGCTTCTAGAGGAGTCAGTATAGGAGTACATAAAAACCTTCCTTTTGTAATGACCTCCATGATATCTGATCCTGAGGGAAGATATGTTCTATTGAAAGGTAGACTGGGCTCAAGAGAGGTTACGGTTTGCAATTTGTATGCGCCAAATAGTGGTACGGCTGGGTAGTTGTGCAGATTGCTCACCGTCATTTCACAGTTTTCATCTGGCCTTTTACTAATAGGAGGTGATTTTAACCTCACCTTGAACCCAGTACTTGACTCCTCGACGGGGAGATCGGCGGTCCCAGCCTCACTCCTGAGGAAATTGAACAAGTAATTACTTGATATGGGTTTGTGTGATGTGTGGAGGTCTTCCCATGGGGACACTAAAGATTATACTTTTTATTCAGTCCCTCACAAGTCCTACCATAGGTTGGACTATATATTTATTCCTGACAGGTCACTTGTCAATGTATGCAGGTCTGACATACTTGAGATCACGGTTTCTGATCACGCTCCTATAGTGTGTGTAGTAGCTCTTCCAGAATTAGAGGGATGTGAGTGGACATGGCGGATGAATCCCACGATTTTGGAATCTGCCTCACAGGTTACAACTCTTAGTGATAAATTGTCTGACTATTTTAGGTTTAATGACACTCCTGAGGTCTCCCCATCTTCTGTTTGGGAGGCTCATAAGTCAGTCATTCGGGGAGAAATTATTTCACTTAGCTCGCATCTTAAAAAGAAGAGACAGGAGCAAGTCACCTCACTACTTACTACAATAGCGGAATTGGAAGCATCCCACAAAAGCTCCTTGACTCCTGACATTCTTAAAACCTTGACTAGTCTGAGGAATGAATTAAAATCTGTTCTGAATATGAAGGCAGCCCAAGCCTACCTGAGACTTAGGAACAAACAATACGCCCACGGCGATAAAGGCAATAAGCTCATGTCTACCTTAGTAAAAAAACAGATACAACGCTCCTTTATCGGTCAAATGGTTGATGTAAAAGGTAAAAAACATACCTCCTCCTCAGGCATAGCGGGAATCTTTGCCAGATTCTACCAATCCCTCTATAACATTAGATCAGGGGAACGGGATGGGGAACCTACTCTCAGAGCCCAATCAATTAAAACCTTTCTGGATGCTCTAGATCTGTCGGTTATTCCTGAGGAAGCCAAAACCTCTCTTGTAGCCCCAATTACTTTGGAAGAAGTGAGCAGAATTTTATCTTCTGTTCCCAAAGGTAAAAGCCCGGGCCCAGACGGGTTACCTATTAATTATTATAAGAAATTCTTCCCCATTATAGGCCCCTATCTAGTTAAGTATTTTAACTCACTGCTTTCAGGTACCTTACCAACGAAACAAAACTTGGAAGCTTACATAGTGGTTATCCCGAAACCGGATAAGAACCCCGAATCTCCAGCAAGCTATAGACAAATTTCTCTGCTGAACGCAGATTTGAAGCTATGGGCAAAGATTTTGGCTCACAGAGTTGCTCCATTGTTGCCTGGGTTGGTGTCTCCTGAGCAGACGGGCTTTGTGGGGGGTAGAGAGTGCAGAGACAGTACATTCCGAGTCTTACAGGCAATTGATTATGCTCTAAAACGTGGATCCCCTCTCGCTTTGCTCAGTACAGATGCTGAGAAAGCATTTGACAGAGTGGATTGGGGTTTTATGCAAGCTACCCTTAAAAGATTTGGCTTTCCCCAGATCTTCATCTCTGCTGTGCTCTCTCTGTACTCCTCCCCCCATGCCAGAGTACGCGTAAATGGGTTATTATCCCCCTCATTCCCAATAACTAATGGGACTCGGCAAGGCTGCCCCCTTTCCCCCTCCCTTTTCATTCTATTCCTGGAGACACTGATCCAGGCAATACGGCAAGAAGAGGCGGTGGCGGGGCTACAAGTTGGCCCTGTGACACAAAGTGGCTGCATTTGCAGATGACATGCTCCTCCTGTTGTCTAAACCTGCGGCAGCTTTCCCTGCTTTACTTAAATTGCTGGAGACATTTGGGGAATTGTCCAATTTTAAAATAAACCTTGCCAAATGCAACGCTCTCTCCATTAATCTCCCCCACAATACCGTCTCAAACTTAGCCGCTAATTTCCCCTTTAGATGGGCTCCCTCTCATATCAGTTATTTGGGAATAAAAATCACCTCTAAGCCTTCACAGCTGTACAATCTTAATTATTCTCCTATCCTGACAGAGGTTAAAAAACAACTAGATGATTTACGTATCCCCTTCATGACCTGGCTTGGTAGGGTGCATATGATAAAGACCTATGTGCTTCCTAAAATTCTTTATACTATACAGACACTTCCAGTGTATGTCCCCGAACAATTCTTCACTGCTCTACGTAAAATTCTCTCCTCCTTTATCTGGAAACAAATTAAACCCAGAATTTCTCATGATATGCTGATACGCCAGAAACATAAGGGGGGAATCGGATTGCTGGATTTTAGGTACTATTATTTATCCTCCTTCCTTCGGCTACATTCAGAAATATTAAATCCTAATAATCTCAAATTAGGCTGTCAAATTGCGAGACAAGTTCTCACCCCTACTGAAATTACTAGACTGTGGAAGGTCAAAAGAGCCACTGGTTCACCCACACAACGGCACCGATGGGTCTTGTCGAATTCCTCACCCTTCTACCAAGGTGTCCTTTCAGCTTGGCAGAAGTTGTCGTATCTATTGGGTTTCCAGACACGCCCATCGCCTTACATGCCTATTAAACTCATCCCTTATTACATGCTTAATGGTTACTCAGATACATATGGTATGTGGTCAAGACTAGGGAATCACACTATTGGAGATGTACTGACCAACAACTGTGTACCACATGAAAGAGATCTTCGGGAGTCACTCAGGTTGGATAGATGGTCCACATTACATTATATCCACTTCAGCTTTTTCTGTAGGCAATTTCTGGACTTAACCCGCACTGCATACCTACCCTCCTGGTATGATGTCCTTTTGACAACAAATTCACCAGTGAAGAAAGCTCTTTCATTAATATACAATAAAACTTTGGAAGCTAACTCCGAGTCTACTCCCTCTTTTATAATTCAGTGGGAAAAGGATATGGGCGCCCCTCTTGAAGCAACGGATAGAGTGGACATTCTCCGTCATTCCCATAGCTACTCTAGGTGCGTCCGTATCCAGGAGAACTCATATAAACTTGTAACCCATTGGTATCGAGCCCCCGTTATTTTACATAAAATGGACCCCTCCTTCTCTCCTTATTGCTGGAGATGCCAAGGGGACTTGGGCATGAATTACCACGTGTGGTGGACATGCTCGGAAATTGCAGGATTTTGGGAAACGGTGTCAAAGGACATACAGTCTATCTGTTCTATTAGCACTCCTTTGACTCCCAAGACAGTTCTACTGAACCTGCCAACTAAAGATTATCCTCTTTCCAAAATTTCGCTAGTCCCTCACCTAATAGCGGCAGCCAAGATCCTTGTCCCACGACATTGGCTCTCAACAGTACCTCCGTCTAGAGGGGAGTGGATAGATAGAGTTGGAGAGATTTGTAGATTTGAGGAGTTATCCAGCTGGGAAACTTTCACTCATGATAAATTTCTTAAACAATGGGCTCCTTGGTTTGCCTGGTGTGGCTCCCACGGGTAAGGTAACTCGTTGCATCTGCTTTTTCACCTGATCTAGTCCGTCTGCTATGGTCTCCTGACTGCCCCAACTAATTAGCCCTTATATATTGTAGACTGCCTATTCCCTTTTACTGTAGTAGGGAATTTTGCTCATCTGAATTCACCATACCAACCGCAGTAACACTGTCTTGCCCCTTATTTATGTGATCCACGATTTGTGTGTCGTTTAAGTTTATTGTTTAATGTGTGTTATTTTATTGTTTAATTGTATAACTGATAGCCTGTCCAGTTGTTTCAGGCATATGATGAACAGGGAAATAACACTGCTGATGTGATACTCTATTGCTGTGTTGTATGTACACAATCTGAAATGTATACCCTGTATCAACTTGTCCTGTCTCAATAAACAAAGATTTGAAAGAAAAAAAAAAAAAAAGAAAAATACATATGAGGGGGATGAGGGACAACAGCATGATCAGCATGAGCTGACATATTCCCTGCTGAGGTGGTCTGATGCATGACCAAATTGTCCACGGCATTCTGTTGCTCGTGCAGACACTCGAGCATGGGCAATGTTGAATTCCAGCGAGTTGGAATGCTGCAAGTGCTGGAGAGTGTTCCTCACCACGTGAGAATAGCTGAAAAGAGGGACAGTCTCCTGGACATTGCCAGCACCTTTAACAAGCCAGCCGACATTTATTTATTTTTTTAAAAGGACATGCAGCGAGCATATGCTATTTTTGCTGAACACCTTTCCCAGTTGGAGTCCGTGAGATGACAGCCAGAGGGATGTTTGTTGCTTAATGCACTTGACCATCTGCTCTCCCAGGGCGATCAGCTCCAACAAGGTGTGGCAACGCATGACTTTGCATTATACTCTCCTGATGAAGAGGGCTGTGCGCCCTTGAAATGCGTTGACATAATAATACAAGTTTTCCTTTACCAAGAACCCACTGGTATCTAGTTTCCTGGCTACAGCGCCGATCAAAAAAGGTTCACATCATTACTTTTTCTACACAGATTTTCCTATCCCAACGGCCCAATCTGAGGCACGGGCAAAGAACCTTGGCAGCAGTACAGGTATCCCGCACGCTGAACGGCAAAATACCAGCAAGGCTAATTACAGATGTTGTGGCGTGACACACCTAACGGTAAGCACAACTTTATAATTGACATCTAACCCTGTGATACAGCGACACACATGAGGCACGGCCTCCCGTTCTCTTCCTTTTTTCTAACGCATGACTTGACACATGTGACAGGAAGGATGGGTAGCGTGACTGACGCTGTGCCCTGCTTCTGTTAGGGACAGGACCATGTCCGTGGAGGAGGCAGGTAAGTGCCTCCTGTGGGAGCCAGCCCCATGCTATGGTAGGAAGGGGTCAAAAGGACCAGGAGAAGAATGACAGACTTGTTTTGATTGGGAAAGCTGGCCTGTTGTATTTTCCACAAAGGATCCGCTGTTATTGCCTCATGTGCTGCAGTGTACCTATAATGGTGTATGAATGGCCAAGGCTTATTTTAATCCTGCAGATCCTTGTGAAGAAAAAGCGCCATATGGGAGTTGCTTGCACAGAGCTACAGGCAGCCAAGCTGGGCTTAGCTCTGGGACCTTTTGGGCCTAACCCACCCACAGCATCAGCTCCATCACAGATCCTGATGCAGACCTGGCCCTGGCTGTTCTTTGTTATCTTATTGCTGCCGCCACCACCCTTCTCCCCTAATGTTGCCTCCTCCTCAGAATCCTGATCTCAGGACCTGTCCAGCACACAATCATCATCGGAGGTCTCACCCTCTGCCGTTTTTATCAGACTATGAGACATCATGATGGGCTCCTGGGCCCCTCTCCCCTGCGTTTTGCCCGACTGCCACTGTTGCTGCCCCCACCGCCAGTGCAGTGGCTACAGGTGTCACTATTCCCACCTCCATCACGCCAGGTATGCATGGGGTCAGGAGCCTCCTCTCCAAACGTATCCTCAGGACAGATCAAATTAGGAGGGTTTTCGCACAATTCATCAACAGAGACTCTCTTGACTATCTGCTGTAGGGAGTGGTGAGGTTTTCTTGCCACTTCTCAGAAAAAAGGAAGGTACCCCGCTAGGAATGGGCAGTGAAGACTGAGAAGACTACACTGAAAGCCTTTTTTGGGGCTGCTAGGTGGAGGAGCAGGAGTAATGCTGTGATCCCTGGCTCCACGTCATGGTCTCGGACTCTCACGTCACCTCCACGTCATCCTGCTGCGAAATGAGAGGAGGAGTGAGCCATGCAATCCACAATCTCATCCTTTTTCTCCTCAACTATAATGTTGCGCCTTCCCGAAGCCAGCAGGAACTACTGTGACCTACTACTGCCGTTACTGGCTCAATTCATGCTGCTACTACCCACATTCTGGCTCTTTCGTTTGGAAGCCTTTCGTAGCCTGGTAATTTTTGGGCCTCTCAGATAATTTTGTGTACCCTGTGTATTGGTGTAATAATCACACATATATATATATATATATATATATATATATATATATATATATATGCTGCTAGTTTAAATATAATCAACTGAAAAAAAAAAAAAAAAAAAAAAAAAAAAAGATTAAAAACATGTGAAATAAAGAAACTGATTTGGGCCTAATCACTCCCAGATACTTTTGTGTGCTACCTTGTCTATTGATATAGCAAGTATATACACTGCTCAAAAAAATTAAGGGAACACAAAAATAACACATCCTAGATCTGAATTAATTTAATATTCTTCTGAAATACTTTGTTCTTTACATAGTTGAATGTGCTGACAACAAAATCACACAAAAATAAAAAAATGGAAATCAAATTTTTCAACCCATGGAGGTCTGGATTTGGAGTCACACTCAAAATTAAAGTGGAAAAACATACTACAGGCTGATCCAACTTTGATGTAATGTCCTTAAAACAAGTCAAAATAAGGCTCAGTAGTGTGTGTGGCCTCCACGTGCCTGTATGACCTCCCTACAACGCCTGTGCATGCTCCTGATGAGGTGGCGGACGGTCTCCTGAGGGATCTCCTCCCAGACCTGGACTAAAGCATCTGCCAACTCCTGGACAGTCTGTGGTGCAACATGACGTTGGTGGATAGAGCGAGACATGATGTCCCAGATGTGCTCAATTGGATTCAGGTCTGGGGAACGGGCGGGCCAGTCCATAGCATCAATGCCTTCGTCTTGCAGGAACTGCTGACACACTCCAGCCACATAAGGTCTAGCAATGTCTTGCATTAGGAGGAACCCAGGGCCAATCGCACCAGCATATGGTCTCACAAGGGGTCTGAGGATCTCATCTCGGTACCTAATGGCAGTCAGGCTACCTCTGGCGAGCACATGGAGGGCTGTGCGCCCCTCCAAAGAAATGCCACCCCACACCATTACTGACCCAATGCCAAACCGGTCATGCTGGAGGATGTTGCAGGCAGCAGAACGTTCTCCACGGCGTCTCCAGACTCACGTCTGTCACATGTGCTCAGTGTGAACCTGCTTTCATCTGTGAAGAGCACAGGGGCGCCAGTGGCGAATTTGCCAATCTTGGTGTTCTCTGGCAAATGCCAAACGTCCTGCACGGTGTTGGGCTGTAAGCACAACCCCCACCTGGGGACGTCGGGCCCTCATATCAACCTCATGGAGTCTGTTTCTGACCGTTTGAGCAGACACATGCACATTTGTGGCCTGCTGGAGGTCATTTTGCAGGGCTCTGGCAGTGTTCCTCCTGTTCCTCCTTGCACAAAGGTGGAGGTAGCGGTCCTGCTGCTGGGTTGTTGCCCTCCTACGGCCTCCTCCACGTCTCCTAATGTACTGGCCTGTCTCCTGGTAGCGCCTCCATGCTCTGGACACTACACTGACAGACACAGCAAACCTTCTTGCCACAGTTCGCATTGATGTGCCATCCTGGATAAGCTGCACTACCTGAGCCACTTGTGTGGGTTGTAGACTCCGTCTCATGCTACCACTAGAGTGAAAGCGCCGCCAGCATTCAAAAGTGACCAAAACATCAGCCAGGAAGCATAAGAACTGAGAAGTGGTCTGTGGTTATCACCTGCAGAACCACTCCTTTATTGGGGGTGTCTTGCTAATTGCCTATAATTTCCACCTGTTGTCTATCCCATTTGCACAACAGCATGTGAAATTGATTGTCCCTCAGTGTTGCTTCCTAAGTGGACAGTTTGATTTCACAGAAGTGTGATTGACTTGGAGTTACATTGTGTTGTTTAAGTGTTCCCTTTATTTTTTTGAGCAGTGTAGATTGTTTGTACAAAGTGCTGAGTGCCACTTTTGTAAATTTACACAAATAGACAAATGTGAAGACAAACATAAATTTGTCTCCAGTTCATAAATCAGGGCCATAGTTTAAAGGGAATCTGTCACCTATTTTGACCCTATTAAACCGTTAAAATAGCAATGTGCAATAAAGAACCTTGTTACCTACATGTGTCTTTCTTTTATTCAACTTTTCATTCTTATAAAAAAGCGATTTTTCTGATATGTAAATGAGGTTCCAAGTTGCCCAGAGGGGCGTTATTACTCTGCTCTGGTGCCCAGTAACGCCCCTCTTTAGTGCCCAGCCCGCCTTTCTTCCAAGCCCAGCACGCCTCCTCATAAATAAATGTCCTCCCACATACTGGCCGAACGGCGCCGCCCCCTCCCCACCACGTCATTTAATTTATTCATTGCACCATCGTGCTTCCTCCTCTCTTAGCCTACGGCGCCGCCCCCTCCTGATTACGTCATTTAATTTATTCACTTCATCGGGCGTTCCTTCCTCCTCTCTTGGCCTACGGCGCCGCCCCCTCCCATTACGGGCCGGTGCTATGAATACATGGGACGTAATGGGAGGGGGCGGCGCCGTAGGCCAAGAGAGGAGGAAGGAACGCCCGATGAAGTGAATAAATTAAATGACGTAATCGGGAGGGGGGCGGCGCCGTAGGCTAAGAGAGGAGGAAGCACAATGGTGCAATGAATAAATTAAATGATGTGGTGGGGAGGGGGCGGCGCCGTTCGGCCAGTATGTGGGAGGACATTTATTTATGAGGAGGCGTGCTGGGCTTGGAAGAAAGGCGGGCTGGGCACTGCAGGGGGGCGTTACTGGGCACTAGAGCAAAGTAATAACGCCCCTCTGGGCACCTTGGAACCTCATTTACATATCAGAAAAATTGCTTTTTTTATAAGAATGAAAAGTTGAATAAAAGAAAGAAGACACATGTAGGTAAGAAGGTTCTTTATTGCACATTGCTATTTTAACGGTTTAATAGGGTCAAAATAGGTGACAGATTCCCTTTAAAATAGAGCCACAAACCGTCCTGGAAGAGGCTTTCAGCTTGCCTGACAGGCCAATTTGTGTATAGAGAGAGACCTACCAATCAAGCAGAAGCGGGTGGAGAGTTGTGCCATGACTTCTCCCCATTTCTGGCTCTTTTCTAAACTTTCTTCTCTCTGAATTGTCACAGTTCAGGTAGCATGAAGAATCTAAGGCTACTTTCACACTGGCGTTTCTGGTTCTGCTTGTGAGATTCATTTTAACAGGTATAGTTTAACACAAGCTCTGTTACTGTAATTTTGTCTAACTGATTCTCTCTGCTACATCTTTGTTATAGTGCAGTAACTGGATTTTAATTTTTGGATTTTAATTTTTGGATTTTAATTTTTGGATTTTAAGATGCCAGATTAAAAGGAATTCCACTGTAAATAATTGTCATGCAACATGTGCTACTAAACTGCACTGCTGGTGAGATTGACAACTGACTTCTCATAACTATAATGAGAGTTGAGTTAAAACGCTCATTGCCTTAGCCACTACAAACTTACAGTACGCTGTGGGGTTAGAGTCTGGTCTACAAGAAGTATCCTGCATTCAAGAATAAAATAAACTTTTAAATTTAACCTCATTATTTAAGACAAATGATGAGGTCTTATCTGTAAACATATACCAACTATTTAAATACTATTTCTCCCTGTATGACAAAAAACACAAAACTTGTAGGTTGTCAAAGCTAGTGTTCCAGCTGGTCTCATAAATGCTCAGCTGGCAATAAATCTGGCTACCGACTGGGCAGGCCAAGAAAGTGCTGCAATCTGACGGTAGTAAATTATGCAAAAATATATTAACCCCTTAAGGACCCTGCCATTTTTCACCTTAAGGACCTGGCAAATTTTTTGCAAATCTGACATGTGTCACTTTATGTGGTAATAACTTTGGAACGCTTTTACTTATCCAAGCCATTCTGAGATTGTTTTCTCGTCACACATTGTACTTCATAACAGTGGTAAATTTGAGTAAAAATATTTCATTTTTATTTATAAAAAAATACCAAATTTACCCACAATTTGGAAAAATTCATAATTTTCTAAATTTCTATTTCTTTGCTTTTAAAACAGATAGTAATACCTTCTAAAATAGTTTACTTTACATTTCCCATATGTCTACTTCATGTTTGGATCATTTTGTAAATGACATTCATTGGTCACACAGCTCCCCAAACATAGCACTAAGGAAGGGCTATGGATGTGTGAGGAGTACTGAAGGGGTTAACTCTGCAGCTGAGGAGGAAGGGCAGGCTAATCCAAAGCTTTGATCTCCTCAGCACTAGAGAAGTAGAATTACAAGTAGCTCAGTTCTTATCAACTGTGTGTTTACTCACAGTGACAGTTTTACTGCAGGACCAAATTGTTCCTCCTAGTGCGTTAAGTACCTGCAAGTTAGGACAAGCATTCTCGTCCAAGGTCCATAAAGTGTTAATTTAGCATCTTAAATATGGTAAACATGTTTCTAGATTATTGTTGCACTGTCACTTTAAAACTATATGATCACTGCTTTATAAAGTTTGTATTTTCTCATGTATTGATTCATGCATTAAGTACTGCATACACAGTTTATTGAGTGCAATAGTCTGACATTTTGAATCATTATATTGGCTATTAGTACCCCACAGATGTGACATGCCATTGTTTTGCACGGCCAGGTCGGTGTGTATCATACGCCCTGTCTGCTATCACAGGACCCGGAAGTGCGCTTGAGTGTGGACCGATGACTTGCATCATCATGCTGCTGTGCCGCCATGAATTAATTAGGTGCGCTCAATATATCCTGTTTAAATTCCTGGAGTGAATGTGTGTGTGTGTGTATATATATATATATATATATATATATATATATATATAGAGGAAAAGAAATCAAGGCAGCACTCCTGGTAGTCGGGTATGGGTGCCAGCGGCGAAAAACACCTTTCCAAGGTGTACAATATAGAATAAAGAAAGACACCGCAGCACGTCCGTTTGGTGAAGATAGTGGGACCCTTTATTCACCTGTGCGACGTTTCGGTCCGCTTACTGGGACCATTTTCAAGCAATACAGCATTGTGGGAACTGTGAGCATTTTATGCAGTCATAGTCAATTAACATACACAAGTGGCAATCGATAAAATATACAAAATACAAAAGGTATAGTAAATATCAAAAGAATACAAATGTGACAGGCCCGGAAGGTAGTTAAAATCAAAGCCGTGATCGGCATACATGAGGCTTCCAGGTATACATATTAGTCAATAATACAGTAAAAATACAGAAGTGACAATTAATAGTGAATCATTATCACCTGTGAATATGTGAAGTTGACAGGACCGTACGTGGAGTTGGGCGTGCTCGATGGTGGGAGGATGAACTGTTGCGTGATGCGCCGCATGGAAGTGGCGTCCCGGAACTGCTACTGCGCATGTCCGTGACGTCACTGTAAGTCAAACACATGATCACCCAGTGAAACGTCACGTGACACGGCAACATAACATATCAATGCCGTAGGTAAAGGTAAAAACCAACATCAAAACAAGAAATTCTGTGGCAATACACGGATAGAACACCCAGGGTATGTGGTCGGGCAACATGCCATCTTGCGATGCCCTGTCGTCCGGCGTCAGCGGGCACAGAAAAAGGGGGAAGGTGAAACAGCGGCAGCCATCACCCTCCCACTATGCTCGTCACAGTTAACCCCTTATCGGGTGGGAATCCTGCACAGTAACTTTCTAAGTATACAAGTGACAGTAGTAAATATAGCAGTAGTAAACCGTATAATAAGCAGTAATCCAGGGATAAGCCGCACATGTTTAAAGTAAGCATCACGCCTCCCGCTGAGCTAAGCCCATCCAGCAATAGGTCCTGAAAAGCGAAACAATAAAAGAAATATATTAACCATTGTTTCACTTTTCAGGACCTATTGCTGGATGGGCTTAGCTCAGCGGGAGGCGTGATGCTTACTTTAAACATGTGCGGCTTATCCCTGGATTACTGCTTATTATACGGTTTACTACTGCTATATTTACTACTGTCACTTGTATACTTAGAAAGTTACTGTGCAGGATTCCCACCCGATAAGGGGTTAACTGTGACGAGCATAGTGGGAGGGTGATGGCTGCCGCTGTTTCACCTTCCCCCTCTTTCTGTGCCAGTTGACGCCGGACGACAGCGCATCGCAAGATGGCATGTTGCCCGACCACATACCCTGGGTGTTCTATCCGTGTATTGCCACAGAATTTCTTCTTTTGATGTGTGTTTTTACCTTTACCTACGGCATTGATATGTTATGTTGCCGTGTCACGTGACGTTTCACTGGGTGATCATGTGTTTGACTTAGGCTACTTTCACACTAGCGTTCGGAGCGGATCCGTCTGATGTTTCATCAGACGGATCCGCTCCGATAATGCAGACGTTCGCATCCGTTCAGAACGGATGGGTCTGCACTAAAACTTAGAAAATTTTCTAAGTGTGAAAGTTGTCTGAGCGGATCCGTTCAGACTTTACATTGAAAGTCAATGGGGAACGGATCCGTTTGAAGATTGAGCCATATTGTGTCATCTTCAAGCAGATCCGTCCCCATTGACTTACATTGTAAGTGTGGACGGATCCGCTCGCCTCTGCACGGCCAGGCGGACACCCGAACGCTGCAAGCAGCGTTCAGGTGTCCGCTCACTGAGCGGAGCGGAGGCTGAACGCTGGCAGGCGGATGCATTCTCAGTGGATCCGCCTCCACTGAGAATGCATTGGGGCCAGACGGATGCGTTCGGGGCCGCTCGTGAGCCCCTTCAAACGGTGCGCACGAGCGGACACCCGAACGCTAGTGTGAAAGTAGCCTTACAGTGACGTCACGGACATGCGCAGTAGCAGTTCCGGGACGCCACTTCCATGCGGCGCATCACGCAACAGTTCATCCTCCCACCATCGAGCACGCCCAACTCCACGTACGGTCCTGTCAACTTCACATATTCACAGGTGATAATGATTCACTATTAATTGTCACTTCTGTATTTTTACTGTATTATTGACTAATATGTATACCTGGAAGCCTCATGTATGCCGATCACGGCTTTGATTTTAACTACCTTCCGGGCCTGTCACATTTGTATTCTTTTGATATTTACTATACCTTTTGTATTTTGTATATTTTATCGATTGCCACTTGTGTATGTTAATTGACTATGACTGCATAAAATGCTCACAGTTCCCACAATGCTGTATTGCTTGAAAATGGTCCCAGTAAGCGGACCGAAACGTCACACAGGTGAATAAAGGGTCCCACTTTCTTCACCAAACGGACGTGCTGCGGTGTCTTTCTTTATTCTATATATATATATATATATCTATATATATATATATTATAGAAAGAAACCAAAAACGAAGCTCAGCAGCACAAGACCAAAAACAGTGGGTGCAAGTCCTCTCAGCCGCAGGCTAAGACGGCTATGAATAAGTATAGTTTCCAAAGATGAGGCAGCACTCCAATAGACGTAAAAAGTGGATTCTTTATTCCCCTCTGTGCAACGTTTCAACCGTCTCAATGCGGTCTTTCTCAAGCATAACAAAATGGTGTCATCAAGGGATATATATACCCACAATACATTGCAAATAATAAATGTGACAATTATACAATCTTAAGACAATATAGCATAAACAGTACATTATATAGTGTAAAAAAACCCACATGTTGTATAGCCAAGTGATCTATATTGCATAATATTTATCATAGTACAATACAGTGTACAAACACATTTGATCATTGTGATAACAATCAAATAAGTTAATTGACCAATATCCAATTCATCAAAAAAGTGTAACATCACCTGTGCATATAAATAAGTGCATATAGTTTAAAAACAAACTCACACCGGATCGTATGGGTCGGCGCGCCAAACTTCCGCGTCCTCACCGTCAAAGTGCGCATGTCCAAAGTCCCTGCCACGTCACCAGAAAGACGCCCCAAGCCGAGGAGCCAGGCGTCATCACCATGGAAACGTGTAAACACATGACCAGAGCGATAGACTCGTGACTCCTCAGGAGGGCGCGCCGGGTAGAACCACGCCCACAAGGCCGGACCCGCGTCGCCAGGCAACAGTGAAACACTGCTCCCCCGGCACCAGCAGTCCCGCAATGTGCATCGCGGTCCACCCACAGGTCACATAACAGGTACAGGCACCCGGGCACAAAAACGGCAGAAGAGGGGGAAATAACAGACGAGAGGAGAGAAAAGGGACACTGGCATCGCAACAATGAGCTATGTGGGTAGAAGGACCAAAAAAGGTCACTGTAATTTGTATATATGTATAAACCAGAGTGAACGTGGCTTGCATAAAGTATATCAGCACTGGAAAGAATAACCTGTGCCATACTTCCATAATAGGACAACAGGCCGGGGACCAAAAGGTCCCGCCGTTGTCACGGCAGAAACCCCGGTCCATGGAGGGCAAGGGATCAGAGACACGTCCATGCCACAGGTCCCAAACCCAAACACCGACCCGACAGGGAAAGTAAGCAGCTCTCACCCACCGTCCACCTGCCTTGAGCACGGATGGCAACCTCCGGACTTGATTGCTGTGAAATATTCAAGACCAAGAAAAATCCAGCTTCCAAGATGCAAAAGGTGGAATCTTTATTGTGCGTTTAAAATCCAAATGCAAGACATCACAAGTTACAGTAACGCGTTTCAGACCGCAAGTAAATCAGGGTCCTTCATCATGACCATATATATACACATATACATACACACACACATACATACACACATATACCATATACACACACAGTTAGGTCCATAAATATTGGGACATTGACACAATTGTAACATTTTTGGCTCTATACACCACCACATTGAATTTGAAATGAAACGAACAAGATGTGCTTTAACTGCAGACTGTCAGCTTTAATTTGAGGGCATTTACATCCAAATCAGGTGAACGGTGTAGGAATTACAACAGTTTGCATTTGTGCCTCCCACTTGTTAAGGGACCAAAAGTAATGGGACAATTGCCTTCTCAGCTGTTCAATGGCCAGGTGTGTGTTATTCCCTCATTACCCCAATTACAATGAGCAGATAAAAGGTCCAGAGTTCATTTCAAGTGTGCTATTTGCATTTGAAATCTGTTGCTATCAACTCTCAAGATGAGATCCAAAGAGCTGTCACTATCAGTGAAGCAAGCCATCATTAGGCTGAAAAAACTAAACAAACCCATCAGAGAGATAGCAAAAACATTAGGCGGGGCCAAAACAACTGTTTGGAACATTCTTAAAAAGAAAGAACGCACCGGTGAGCTCAGCAACACCAAAAGACCCGGAAGACCACTGAAAACAACTGTGGTGGCTGACCGAAGAATTCTTTCCTTGGTGAAGAAAACACCCTTCACAACAGTTGGCCAGATCAAGAACACTCTCCAGGAGGTAGGTGTATGTGTTTCAAAGTCAACAATCAAGAGAAGACTTCACCAGAGTGAATACAGAGGGTTCACCACAAGATGTAAACCATTGGTGAGCCTCAAAAACAGGAAGGCCAGATTAGAGTTTGCCAAATGACATCTAAAAAAGCCTTCACAGTTCTGGAACAACATCCTATGGACAGATGAGACCAAGATCAACTTGTACTAGAGTGATGGGAAGATAAGAGTATGGAGAAGGAAAGGAACTGCTCATGATTCTAAGCATACCACCTCATCAGTGAAGCATGGCACTACCAGTGTCATGGCGTGGGCATGTATGGCTGCCAATGGAACTGGTTCTCTTGTATTTGTTGATGTGACTGCTGACAAAAGCAGCAGGATGAATTCTGAAGTGTTTCGGGAAATATCTGCTCACATTCAGCTAAATGCTTCAGAACTCATTGGATGGCGCTTCCCAGTGCAGATGGACAATGACCCAAAGCATACTGCAAAAGCAACCAAAGAGTTTTTTAACGGAAAGAAGTGGAATGTTATGCAATGGCCAAGTCAATCACCTGACCTGAATCCGATTGAGCATGCATTTCACTTGCTGAAGACAAAACTGAAGGGAAAATGCCCCAAGAACAAGCAGGAACTGAAGACAGTTGCATTAAAGGCCTGGCAGAGCATCACCAGGTATGAAACCCAGCGTCTGTTGATATCTATGCGTTCCAGACTTCAGGCTGTAATTGACTGCAAAGGATTTGCAACCAAGTATTAAAAAGCTAAAGTTTGATTTACAATGATTCTGTCCCATTACTTTTGGTCCTTAACAAGTGGGAGGCACATATGCAAACTGTTGTAATTCCTACACCGTTCACCTGATTTGGATGTAAATACCCTCAAATTAAAGCTGACAGTCTGCAGTTAAAGCACATCTTGTTGGTTTCATTTCAAATCCATTGTGGTGGTGTATAGAGCCAAACATGTTAGAATTGTGTCGATGTCCCAATATTTATGGACCTGACTGTATAAATATATATATATACACTGCTCCAAAAAATAAAGGGAACACTTAAACAACACAATGTAACTCCAAGTCAATCACACTTCTGTGAAATCAAACTGTCCACTTAGGAAGCAACACTGAGGGACAATCAATTTGACATGCTGTTGTGCAAATGGGATAGACAACAGGTGGAAATTTTAGGCAATTAGCAAGACACCCCCAATAAAGGAGTGGTTCTGCAGGTGGTGACAACAGACCACTTCTCAGTTCCTATGCTTCCTGGCTGATGTTTTGGTCAATTTTGAATGCTGGCGGTGCTTTCACTCTAGTGGTAGCATGAGACGGAGTCTACAACCCACACAAGTGGCTCAGGTAGTGCAGCTTATCCAGGATGGCACATCAATGCAAGCTGTGGCAAGGTGGTTTGCTGTGTCTCCAGCCAGAGCATGGAGGCGCTACCAGGAGACAGGCCAGTACATCAGGAGACGTGGAGGAGGCCGTAGGAGGGCAACAACCCAGCAGCAGGACCGCTACCACCGCCTTTGTGCAAGGAGGAACAGGAGGAGCACTGCCAGAGCCCTGCAAAATGACCTCCAGCAGGCCACAAATGTGCATGTGTCTGCTCAAACGGTCATAAACAGACTCCATGAAGGTGATATGAGGGCCCGACGTCCACAGGTGGGGGTTGTGCTTACAGCCCAACACCGTGCAGGACGTTTGGCATTTGCCAGAGAACACCAAGATTGGCAAATTCGCCACTGGCGCCCTGTGCTCTTCACAGATGAAAGCAGGTTCACACTAAGCACATGTGACAGACGTGACAGAGTCTTGAGACGCCGTGGAGAACGTTCTGCTGCCTGCAACATCCTCCAGCATGACCGGTTTGGCATTAGGTCAGTAATGGCGTGGGGTGGCATTTCTTTGGAGGGCCGCACAGCCCTCCATGTGCTCGGCAGAGGTAGCCTGACTGCCATTAGGTACCGAGATGAGATCCTCAGACCCCTTGTGAGACCATATGCTGGTGCGGTTGGCCCTGGGTTCCTCCTAATGCAAGACAATGCTAGACCTCATGTGGCTGGAGTGTGTCAGCAGTTCCTGCAAGACGAAGGCATTGATGCTATTGACTGGCCCGCCCGTTCCCCAGACCTGAATCCAATTGAGCACATCTGGGACATCATGTCTCGCTCTATCCACCAACGTCACTTTGCACCACAGACTGTCCAGGAGTTGGAAGATGCTTTAGTCCAGGTCTGGGAGGAGATCCCTTAGGAGACCGTCCGCCACCTAATCAGGAGCATGCACAGGCGTTGTAGGGAGGTCATACAGGCACGTGGAGGCCACACACACTACGGAGCCTCATTTTGACTTGTTTTAAGAACATTACATCAAAGTTGGATCAGCCTGTAGTGTGTTTTTCCACTTTAATTTTGAGTGTGACTCCAAATCCAGACCTCCATGGCTTGAAAAATTTGATTTCCATCTTTTTATTTTTGTGTGATTTTGTTGTCAGCACATTCAACTATGTAAAGAACAAAGTATTTCAGAAGAATATTTAATTAATTCAGATCTAGGATATGTTATTTTTGTGTTCCCTTTATTTTTTTGAGCAGTGTATATACACACACACAGCTTTTTAGTAATCACACACCTCCTGACAAAGCCAGTAACGCACGTTGAGGTGATCCTTTTTTCCTGGTTGCGCTGTACCTCACTTCACTATGTCACAGGGTATGTGCTCATCTCTCTCTTTGTATCCATCTGTTTAATGCTTAGATTACCACATATGCTGATGTTATCTGGCATCATAGGTGTTATTACAATATGGTATTTGATCTATATAGGGACTGCTATAGTATATGCTGGTGCTATTTGGCATTAGACATCAAAATAGTGCAATTTAAATGCTTTTTTGCACATTCTAATTGATGGTGTATCTAATGTTGTATGTACATATTGGCTGCATTGTCTGGTATTATAAATTTAGATGCTATTTTGCATCCACAATTATATTTATTATAATACTGTTGTAACAGCAATATTAGACTTTACAGCCAATTGTAGGAGTTTTTTTGCACATATGCTATAATGTTTGTATCCCTTTAGGAAGAGAGGGCACATGTTATAACTGCTTTCGTGCCTCCTCTTACATCTTGTAAGAAATACTGCGGGGAATATGTAATGCCAGAGTGCACTCTGTACAGAGGATTTATTTTTTTCCTTTTTCAGCAATACTGACTATGTATTTGTATTGGAATGAACTGTACTGTGTATGTCATGATATGGTGTTCGTTACCGCATCATGACGTAGACAGTACGTCATGAGATCAAAGTGTCACTGCAAGTATACTTGCGGTAACAAGGCATCTAAACGGGTGTCACGGACAGCTCAGCTGTCCGGGCACCCGCAGAGGACCAATCAGTGCAGTCCCTGCCTTTGGATCGCTGCGATTGGTCAGTCAGATTTAACTGACCAATCACAGCATTAAGCAGCAGGATCAATTCCTACAGCGCAGCTCCGATCTCCTCAGTGAGTGTTGAGGAGATCGTGGCTGAGCTAGGACCAGGAAAGCTTCATGTCTGACACCTGTCCCACATATACAGGGTGAGTCACTCCAAGGGTGCCTTCACATGTGGCAGATTATGTTGCAGAAAATGTCTACGAAAACCATTTCCATTCTTCTGATTGGGGTTCATTCAGCATGTGAAGGCGCCATAAAACAGAAGAGACCTATTGGATTTTTTGTACAGACCATTTTTTGCTAATACATATCATTATGAGGATATGTTTCATAGTTTGAAGCCTTTTAGTCTGAGGAAAACTTCACTTCTGCTCTTTGATGCACTCAAAGGAGGGGTGTTTACTGCAAGCCAGCTGATTAATGACAGGGAACTACCCTGTATCAAAATCCAGTATCTAGGGTCCGAATCAATGGCGAATACTCTGCCCCTTTCCCCTTGACACGCGGAACACGCCAGGGTTGTCCCCTCTCCCCCTTGCTCTTCTTGCTGTTCTTAGAGCCAATGGCATGTAAAATTCGAGCAGATGGGGAAATATCGGGTTTTGGGTGCGAGGGAGAGGTAACAAAATCAGTCTCTACGCGGACGATATGTTACTATTCCTGGGGAGAGGATATATGAACTTGCCTAGGGTTATGGATAGCCTGGATGAATTTGGGTGCCTATCTGGATATGAGATAAACTGGGAGAAATCAAAATTTCTCCCACTAAAACGTCCTGTCCCACCCGGTCATAATCTCTGAGTTAGCATATTGACCCCAGCAGACTCCTTATTATATCTAGGTATCCAGATAGGGACCAAAGTGGAACACTATACGAAATTGAACATACTTCCAATAATAGATAGAGTTAAGGAAAAAATTAGAACATGGCTTAAATTTCCCCTGTCACAAATCAACCGCATAGCACTTATAAAAATGACGTTACTACCAATGTTACTATATGTATTTAATGCTAGCCCAATAACGATAGAAGATACATTTTTTAATAAGCTAGAGTCCCTTTTCAATGAACTAATAGGGGGGCGCAAACGAGTCAGAATTAAGATACAATATCTGTATAAAGAAGAGGGCGGACTCTCTGTCCCTTTTCTAAAGGGATATTATATAGCTGCCCAATTGAGATGGTGTGTGAGGAATCGAAAGAATAAATGCATTCGGCTTATTTATGGGGAGCACTGTAGACCCTGGGAGGATCTCTTTCATATTCTTGAAACTGGCATCATGGAGAAGAGAATAATAATGAACCCGTTCGGCAGGATGCTCGGGTATATTTGGCAACAAGTTAGATATATGGTTGGAGTAACCCAGGCAGTTCAGTACACCCCACTGTGGGGGAATGCACACTTACCACAAGTTATGCTATTGGGTGATGTTGAATATTGGGAAAAATATGGGATATGCCTAATTGCACAAGTTTTTCATAAAGGACAGATTAAGCCTTTAAATGAAATCCTAGCAGATATTACACTAGGATTTATTGATAAATTTAGATATGAACAACTACGACACGCTATTCACTACACGGAGAATAAGAATTATTTAAATATTGTAAGGAACACTTTTTTAGATTTTTGTCAAGACATGACTCTCAATACTTATATATCACACATTTATGCAAAGTTAAGATATGAATACACTAAAACTAGGGGTGCACCGAAATGAAAATTCTGGTCCGAAACCGAAAATTTAGGATGCCCTTGACCGAAAACCGAAACCGAAACTGCCTTTTTGCCCAAATACTTTTAAAATACTTTTTTTTTAATGATTTTATTAATAATTCTTTTTCATGAATGAAATTCATCTGTGGGTGGCGCTGTTATGGAGAGGGGGATCTGTGGGTGGCGCTGTTATGGAGAGGGGGATCTGTGGGTGGCGCTGTTATGGAGAGGGGGATCTGTGGGTGGCGCTGTTATGGAGAGGGGGATCTGTGGGTGGCGCTGTTATGGAGAGGGGGATCTGTGGGTGGCGCTGTTATGGAGAGGGGGATCTGTGGGTGGCGCTGTTATGGAGAGGGGGATCTGTGGGTGGCGCTGTTATGGAGAGGGGGATCTGTGCACTGTTATGGAAAGGGGATATGTGCACTGTTATGGGCATAACAGTGCACAGATCCCTTTCCCCATAACAGTGCACAGATCCCTTTCCCCATAACAGTGCACAGATCCCTTTCCCCATAACAGTGCACAGATCCCTTTCCCCATAACAGTGCACAGATCCCTTTCCCCATAACAGTGCACAGATCCCCCCTCCCCATAGCAGTGCACAGATCCCCCCCTCCCCATAGCAGTGCCATAGACCGATCCCCCTACCCATAACAGCCCCGGCCCTGCTGCTCACAGCATCACTCACTGCATCTTTATTTTACCTTACAATCGTGACGCTCCGGTAACAACTCTGCAGGCAGAGCGGAGGGCGGCGTAACGTCACTTACTCACGTGACGCACCTGCTCCGCCCACTTTATGAATGAAGGAGGCGGAGCAGGCGCGTCACGTGAGTAAGTGACGTTACGCCGGCCTCCGCTCTGCCTGCAGAGTTGTTAGTTACTGGAGCCTCACGATTGTAAGGTAAAATAAAGATGCAGTGACAAAGTAAACCGCCCGCCCGGCGCCCGCCCGCAGATGGTGGGTGACAAATCCCACACCCCATATTTTCGGCCGATATGTAACAATATCGGCCGAAGTGGATTAGGTGCATTTTCGGCCGATATTTTCGGCTGCCGAAATTTCGGTGCACCCCTAACTAAAACAATCACATTCAGAAGTGAGGCTAAATGGGAAAAGGACCTGCAAAATGGGGAACCCATCCCGTGGAACGCTGTGTACAGAAATATTAAAAGATCGACGGTCTCCCCTGCCCATGCATGGATTCTTTTGAAAATCACACTCCGTCTCTACTATACACCAGCCTTTCTGCATACTATCTATAACGATAGGAAACAGAACTGTTATAAATGCAGCAAAGACAGAGGAGACTATATACATCTGCTGTGGGAATGCCCAGGGATAAAAGAGTATTGGATCAAAATATTCCGGAAATTGCGGGATAGTTCCCCTATGAAATACGAAGCATGCATTAGTTATGTTATCCTGGGCGCTTTCCCAGAGACAGATAAAAATAAAACTGAGCAGATACTCTGGCTTCGGGGTATCGCACTGGCCAAAATAATAATTGTTAAATATTGGGGCACTACGGAATATCCTAATTTTCAGGAGTGGATGGAGCGGATGAACAGGGTTAAGCAATATGAATACATCCTCGCCCAAACAGCAGGGAAAAAGGCAGCTTGGATGCGGATATGGGGCAACTTGAAATGATAATACTAGGCGTAACGACAGTAGCTCCGCGGAAAAAAAGGGGGTTGGAGGGAGGGAAGGGGGGGGGGTTAAAAAATAAGAGGGAAATTTAGCATAGGATGAGATTATGTATGACTGTATTATTGCTTTGTGATACCAAAATTGAATACTGTAGCTCTTTATTATTTGTAAAATAAAATATAATTATATAAAAAAAAAAAAAGGCAGGGAACTATAGTTGGCAATCAGAGCAGCAAACCATCCTAAATTCCTGAACTGTCCACAAAAAAGTTAATAATTTTTTATGTTTCCTTGATTTTATTTAAACTATAGAGGAACTCGTGCAGAATATCATTCTAATTATCAAAATTTTAAAAGGTGTAAGCAACTACTGCTTTATAATCCACACGGCTGCTGGTGGGTTACATAATGATCAGATGCTACCAGCATTGATTAACATTGGGAGCTTCAAGTACATTTGTGCGCAGCAGTCCTCCTGGATTCAACTGTATTGCCATCCTCAGAATGACAATACAGTTGAATACTGCGGCGGGGAATGGAAGCAGACAATTGGAGGCACTATAGGAGACTTTACTAACACTGGGGGCACTATATGGGCATTATTACGAAGGGCACTATAAGGGACCTTGTTACTGGGGGTACTGTTAAAGGAAATAATTATTAATATTGTTTTAATTTTAATATTAATAGGCGTAAACAGCTGTTGCTGACTCCGCCTATTTCCTAGCTTTGCCTGTTCTATACACACGCACACGACAATACAATGACAGCACTATAACAAGCTATCTACACTAGACAAAACACACAATCCCCACTATAACTCCCCCCCAGAATCACTAGCTAAACATACACTCAAATACGATAACTGTACCCTCCAAAACCTCTCTATAAGCTATCCCTATAGGGTAAAAAGGGGTTAAATACGATACTTGGGTAACAGGGTAGCAATGCAGGGGTTAAATGAGGGCAAGGATAAGAGGTTTAGGGCTATGCAAAATGATGGCAATGCAGGGATTAAAAGAGGTAAGTGGAAGTGCAGGGGTTAATGCAGAGGTACAGGGCAATGCAGGGTCAGGGGTGATATAGCAATGCAGGGGTTAACAGGGTTATGTGGTGGTGGCAGTGCAGGGGTAAATGCAGAATATGGCAATGCAGGGGTTAACAGGGGTATGTCACATACCCGAGCAGCCCGCGCTGCAGGCAGTGAACGTGGGCTGGCGAGGAAATAAGACATCACCGCAACAGCCCGCGCATCCTGCCACTTCTAGGCGGAGGATCGCTTTGATCCTCCTGCTTTTGAAGTGGCCGTGTACCTCCGATGCTGTAATTACAGCGCCGGAGGTACTCGGCACACAAGGACAGAGGATCTTTTTGTTCCCCTGTCCTTGTTATGCCAAACATCTCTTTGATAGCATGCGCCTGCAGGAGGATTCAGCAGCTCGGGGGAGGGGGGGAGCTGGACGGGACACCCGTGATTGGGGGACATTTATAAGTGGGAGCATATAATATACATACCCCCACTGGCCATTCTGGGGTATATACATCTCTCTGGATCCATAATCCTTGCGCTTCCCTCTACAGGTACAATAGGGAGGTATTATTGCTTGAGGGACTGTAGGGGGAATTATTAATATGGGGGGGGGGCGCTATACAGGCATTATTATTGCCCTAACACCCTACATGATGTTAGTATTGTATGTATAAGGTAGCGTAATGGTCGCTGCACCCAAACGCGTTTCCCCCAAAGGAAGGGTTCATCAGGGGGTAATAAAAGGGAAAAAGATAGAAGAAATAATTTAGATGTAAGGAGCTTAACCGCCTCCGGACCGCCTAACGCAGGATCGCGTTGCGGAGGCGGCAGTCCCAGGCACAGTCATGCATATATGCGTCATCTCGCGAGACGCGAGATGACGCGCTTAGCCGGCCCGCGCATGCGCATCGCGGGCCGGCAAAAGTTAGAGGGGGGTCACGTCATCAGCTTGCCAGCCAATGATCGTGGCTGGCAAGCTGATGATTTTTAAAAAAACGAATCAGAAGCCAGTTAACACATTATATTTGTAAATATGATGTGTTAAATGGCTTCTCTGCTCCTCTGCTGGTCCTTTTCGTCGGTTGGTCCCAGCAGAGGAGCAGACATCACAGTGAGTACACACCAAACACCACACTTAGCCCCAGATCACCCCCCATCACCCCAATTAACCCCTTGATCACCCCTGTCAATCACCTAGTGAAAGGAAAAAAGTGATCAGTGTAAACTGTCTCTTTTTTTTCCCAACTGGTTTTAGGATAGTTTAGGCCCCTTGGTTAGGTAGTTTAGCGTCAGTTAGCGCCCAGCCCACCAGACCGCAGTCACTGATTCGCTGATTAGCGTATCGCTAATCAGCATTTGTACTTTTATAGTATCTGTAAGTGATCAAAACTGATCACAGTCAGATCTATAATAGTATTAGTGTCACCTTAGTTCGCCCTCCACCCAAAACGCAGTGTTTGCCCGATCAGGCCTGATCGGTCGCCCACACGTGCGTTCACCCACCCCCGCCCCGCCGCAGTGACAAAAAATATATATATTTTTGATCACTGCACAATCACTTTCCAAGCGCTGCGGCGCTAAAAAAAAAAAAAAATCAGTTTTAATATTTTTTATCAATCGCAGCGGCCTCCGATACTTCGCTAGCCTCCCATTTGTAAGACAGGCTTGCTTTTTTTCTTGGGTAGTCTCAGTGAGTACCCCTAAATTTAGTAGTCCAAATGTCAAACAGGGGGTATTCTTCTGAAGAGGCCTACAGGCTTCTGACCCAGTCGGATGAGGAATGGGAACCCTCATCTGATGAATCTAGCGGGTCAGAATATGAACCTGTAAGAAGGCAGTGGCAGTCTGACCCAAAGTTCGGACGAGGAGGTTGAGGTCCCTGATAGCACCAGACTAGAGGTTGCGCAGGATCCGCTTCAAGAGCAGCAGAGTGGGGCTGGCGCTGTCAGATTACGTGGTGAGGCATACACCAGCAGTGCAGCCCTCCCTGGACCTAGTACCAGCACTCCCGTACAACATGGTGAAGTGGCAAGCACCAGAAGGGCAGTTGAAGCTGGTACGGTGGCACGTGCAATAGTTACCACGTCGCAGCCACCGCACAGACAGGCCCGTAGACCCCCTAGAGTCCCTGAGGTGCTGGCAAATCCTGATTGGCAGTCCCCAACTTCAGCCGCACCATTAGTTCCCCCTTTCACCGCCCAGTCTGGAGTTCGGGTTGAGACAGTTCAGATCGGTTCGGCCCTGGGATTTTTTGAGCTGTTCTTGACTGCGGAGCTCTTGGACTTAGTCGTGGCAGAAACAAACCGGTATGCCACTCAATTTATATCCGCCAACACGGGAAGCTTTTATGCCCAGCCTTTCCGGTGGAAACCGGTCCAAGTTTCCGAATTAAAAAAATTTCTGGGCCTTCTCCTCAACATGGATCTAACCAAAAAGCATGAATTGCGTGGCCCCATCCACCAGTGTAGTTAGCCGTCTACACGAGCGACATTTCCCCAGTGTCGTTGCCGGTACCTCAACCCAACCGTCACCCCGAAAAGATGTCCTGTCTGTAGCAGGAGTGGAATAAGGCGTGACACCCGCTATTTCTGTCCTGACTGCCCTGACCACCCTGCCCTATGCTTTGGAGAGTGTTTCCGGAAGTACCACACACAGGTACACTTAGCATAGGGATTGCATCTCACAGGACAGGCACACAGGGCTATTAGGGCCCTTACACTCAGAGCTGCTGCAAACCTCTCCTTTCACCTGGGACAAGTGCATAATGTACTTCGCCACATCTTTGGGCGATTTGCACTTTGCACATTGTCCCATGGGGAAGGAGAGGTTTGTCCTATAAAAAGGTAAAAAAAAACAAAAACAAAAAAACACCGGTAAGCAAAAAAGTTAACGTTCAGTTCAAAAAGTTAAATAAAGTTTATATGTTCTGTTCAAAAGTTATTATAAAGTTAATAAAATTTATTGCGTTGCGGCCTGGTTTTTTCTTTTTTTGTTTTGTTTTTTTTTACCTTCCAGGTGGACCAACCGATCAACTAGCTGCAGCACTGATGTGCATTCTGACAGAAGCATTGCGCTGCTGTCAGATTACACACAAGTCGGTGTATGCGGCGCTGCAAGACGAGATTTCTCCTCTGCAGTAAAAGATACGTTTGCCGAGGCATATGAGCTGAGAAGGCGGCGGTGTTCATATGCTTTGGCAAACACTTTGTATATATATATATATATATATATATATATAAAAAAAATCCCGGCAATGATTTATTCATCCACATCGATTGATGTGAATGGAGAAATCGGGTTTGCCAGGGCATACGAGCTAAGTGGGTATGGATGTTGGGCGGAGCTCCTATGCCCTGGCAGACGCCTTTCCCCTCTTTTTTTTTGGCAGAGATTTTTTCATCCACATTGCCGTTCATTTTTTCTTTCAGCCCAGAGGCTGAACGGAAAAAAAAATATCTCATTACCCGTATGCTCAATATAAGGAGAATAGCAGAAACTCCTAATGCTGGCCATATATGTAATGATTGCGGAGACCCTCAAATGCCAGGGCAGTACAAACACCCCACAAATGACCCCATTTTGGAAAGAAGACACCCCAAGGTATTCACTGAGGGGCATATTGAGTCCATGAATGATTGAAATTTTTGTCCCAAGTTAGCGGAAAGGGAGACTTTCTGAGAAAAAAAAAAAATAAATCAATTTCCGTATAACTTGTGGCAAAATTTTTTTTTTTCGATGAACTAGCCATGCCCCTCATTGAATACCTTGGGGTGTCTTCTTTCCAAAATGGGGTCACATGTGGGGTATTTATACTGCCCTGGCATTTTAGGGGCCCTAAAGCGTGAGAAGAAGTCTGGGATCCAAATGTCTAAAAATGCCCTCCTAAAAGGAATGTGGGCCCCTTTGCGCATCTAGGCTGCAAAAAAGTGTCACACATCTGGTATCACCATACTCAGGATTAGTTGGGGAATGTGTTTTTGGGTGTCATTTTACATATACCAATGCTGGGTGAGATAAATATCTTGGTCAAATGCCAACTTTGTATAAAAAAAATGGGAAAAGTTGTCTTTTGCCGAGATATTTCTCTCACCCAGCATGGGTATATGTAAAATGACACCCCAAAACACATTCCAACTTCTCCTGAGTACGGCAATACCAGATGTGTAACACTTTTTTGCAGCCTAGGTGGGCAAAGGGGCCCACATTCCAAAGAGCACCTTTAGGATTTCACAGGTCATTTTTTACACATTTTGATTTCAAATTACTTACCACACATTAGGGCCCCTAGAATGCCAGGGCAGTATAACTACCCCACAAGTGACCCCATTTTGAAAAGAAGAAACCCCAAGGTATTTCGTGATGGGCATAGTGAGTTCATGGAAGTTTTTATTTTTTGTCACAAGTTAGTGGAATATGAGACTTTGTAAGGAAAAAAAATAAATAAAAAAAATCATCATTTTCCGCTAACTTGTGACAAAAAATAAAAAGTTCTATGAACTCACTATGCCCATCAGCGAATACCTTAGGGTGTCTACTTTCCGAAATGGGGTCATTTGTTGGGTTTTTCTACTGTCTGGGCATTGTAGAACCTCAGGAAACATGACAGGTGCTCAGAAAGTCAGAGCTGCTTCAAAAAGCGGAAATTCACATTTTTTTACCATAGTTTGTAAACGCTATAACTTTTACCCAAACCATTTTTTTTTTCCCCAAACATTTTTATTTTTTATTAAAGACATGTAGAGCAATAAATTTAGAGAAAAATTTATATATGGATGTCGTTTTTTTTTGAAAAATTTTACAACTGAAAGTGAAAAATTTAATTTTTTTGCAAAAATTTAGTTAAATTTCGATTAATAACAATAAAAGTAAAAATGTCAGCAAATGAAAGCTCTATTAGTGAGAAGAAAAGGAGGTAAAATTCATTTGGGTGGCAAGTTCCATGACCGAGCAATAAACGGTAAAAGTAGTGTAGTGCAGAAGTGTAAAAAGTGGCCTGGTCATTAAGGGTGTTTAAGCTAGGGGGGCTGAGGTGGTTAAAGGGGTTCTCCGGGAATTAAGAAAATGAAAATAAATATTTCTTTATTATAAATATATTCTCAAATACCTATTATTTATAATGGCTCGTTTTGTCTGGGGAGCAATCATCAGGGGAAACAAAATGGCCGATGTCTCATTAGTTCACACAAAACCTGTCCTGATCACACATGAGGACAAGTTACTTTACAACACTGAGGTAAAGAGCTGCCTCCTCCTCATCTCTACTTGTCAGGGAGTATGAGCCTGAATACAGATAAGAACTTAAGCTGAATCTCTGGGGAATTTAGTTCATGAGGAGACATGAAGTACAGAGAGGACGGACAGGACAGACTGTGGTAATGTGGGGCTGTGGAAATGGAGACTGTAAACAAGTGCTGCTGCTCATTAGCCACACCTCACCCTCCTCTCATGTCTCCTCATCATTAACATTTCCACAGAGATTCACCTGTATTCAGGATCATGATTCCTCACAAGCAGAGAGGAGGATGAGGCAGAACTATGGCTCATTGTGGTGAAGTAACTTGTCCTCTTGTGGATTTAGAACAGGTTTTGTGTGTACTGATAGGACGGCTGCCATTTTATTTCTCCTAATGATTGTTCCCTAGACTAAACAAGCCATTCTAAGTAGGGATCAACCGATTATCAGAGTTACCGATATTATTGGCCGATATTCATGATTTTCAAAGTTATCGGTATCGCCATCCTACCTTGCAGATAATGCGTCCACCGCGCTATCACAGAACATGTCAGCATGTTCATGTTCCCTAAGCAGCACAGGGGAGGGGTCGCCCTCTCCATTTCCCCTGTGCGGCGCTGCCAATGAACAGAGACGGGAGGAGGAGGGTCGGGCGCACTGCGCCACCAATGAAAGTTAACGTCTAATACAAATACAGGAGGCGGTGCCCAGCCTATATGACAGAAAGCTGCGATCAGCAGCAGTTAACCCCTCGTTCAAACCTCCAGGAGACTGGGACCAAAAGCGGTAGATCCATTCAGATTCCTTCTGAAGGATCCTTTGGTCCCAGTCCCCTTTTCTAGAAGCGAACTGTATTATTTCAAGTGCTGAAAACTTGAGAGCATGAGGATCACCATTGTGAACTGCTGCCGCTGATCGCAGCTCCCTGTCAGAGGGAGGGTGCCATCTATGTGATTCTACGCTAACACACTCGCCTCCTGTATTAAACGTTAATCATCGTTGGTGGCACAGTGCGCCCTCCCCCCCCACCCCCCAATATTAAAAACATTGGTGGCACAGTGCGCCCTCCCCCCAACCCTTAGTATTAAAATCATTGGTGGCGCAGTGCGCCTCCCACCCCCAATATTAAAAACATTGGTGGCGCAGTGCGCCCCCCACCCCCAATATTAAAAACATTGGTGGCACAGTGAGCCCTCCCCCACCCCCCAATCTTAAAAACATTGGTGGCACAGTGCTCCCTCCCTCCACCCCCCAGTATTAAAAATATTGGTGGCGCAGTGCGCCCTCCCCCACCCCCCAGTATTAAAAATATTGGTGGCGCAGTGCGCCCTCCCCCACCCACAATATTAAAATCATTGGTGGCAGTGACCACAGGGTCCCCTCCCCTCCTCTTCATTGGTGGCAGTGACAGCTTCTGATCGGAGCCCCAGCAGTGTAATCTTGGGGCTCCGATCTGTTACCATGGCAGCCAGGACGCTACTGAAGCTCTGGCTGCCATCCTAATCTCCCTGCTGCTGTGTACTATGCACAGGGCAGCAGGGAGAGTGTAAAGTCCTATTCACCATAATAGAGCTCTATTAGGGTGAATAGGACATGGGATTAAAAGATCTCAGGTTCTAGCCCCTAAGGGGGGAAATAGTTATTAAATAAAAAGTAAAAAAACAAAAAACATCAAAATATTAAGTATAAATCACCCCCTTTCCCAATTTTACATATAAAATATATAAACAATGAACATATCACATATTGCCACGTCTTAAAAGTCTAAACTATTAAAATATTTTAAAAAAAATAATGTGCTTTTCACCGTAACAGAATTTTATTTTATTTTTTAAAAAAAATGAAAATGCACAGAATATCGGTATAAGTTATCGGCTATCAGCCTGAAAGTTCACGGGTTATCATTATCGGTTCTAAAAAATCAATATCGGTCTATCCCTAATTCTGAGTAATGAAAAGGTATTTGTTAACATATTTATTATAAAATAATATTTAAGTATTTTAATTTTTTTTATATCTGGAGAACCCCTTTCAAATTATATTCAAGTACGGTACTTGCCCCCACTAATGTCTGCCCAGGTGATATTCAGAAAAGACCAAGATACCCACAAGAAAATACAGACCCATACACACAATATTTGCAATTTCTTAGAAATGGTGGTAATAAATAGTCAGTGTGACAAGTCAGCACTTCCATTTGGCAGTGAGGGGGCTGGCATGCTCCTCTATTAACACAGAGTGGTGCAGCAGTGGAATGGCGCCAGTACTAAGGCTTAAATTCTGGCACTGCATGGAGTTTCCGCCCGCCGGAGTTATAATTTCCGGTCTAGGTGGAACACACCCGTCCACTTGCTGTATGTGGAGCGCATCGGCGCTGGTGAAATGGAACGCACAGGCGGAATAGCGCTCACACTAACACAAGATGATAAAGGGGGCAGCTGAATGATCTACTACTACTGACACATCTAAAAGATAATTATATATAAATGTGATAAAATTTAATTTGGTGTGGAAGTAGGTAAGAACTGCTGGTAATACATAAAGATAATAGTGCCCACATTAAGTGATTAGCCACTTATGCCTTCTGACCAGATCTTATACCAAAGAGGAGACAATGGGTACCAAGTAAAGATACTTCAAGGCCCCAACCAAAAAATAGCAAATATAGATATTGTGGCAAACCTTACCACTAAATATTATTCTGATGCGTCTCCCAATGACCAGCTACAAGTATAATATGAATACCGTAAACTAAGGCAAAGAGAAAAATAACCCGAACCAACCAAAAAGTAATCTGACAAATGAAGCATGTGAACGTTAATCTCTCTGGGACCAAAAGTGGTAGATCCATTCAGATTCCTTCTGAAGGATCTTTCGGTCCCAGTCCCCTTTTCTAGGAGCGAACAGTATTATTTCAAGTGCTGAAAACTTGAGAGCATAAGGATCACCATTGTGAAAATCAACTGTGATTAGCTACCGGCATATTATTTTTCTTGTTCATAACATTAACATGTTCGTAGATCCAGCGTCTAAGTTCTCTAAAGGTCTTGCCTGTGTAATCCTTAGGCCGAGTTCACACGAACGTGTGTGACCCGTGCCTGTGCTGCGGCCCGCAAATAGCGGGCCGCAATGCACGATCGCCGGCCGTAGGTCAGCCGCATCGGATCGCGGACCCATTCACTTTAATGGGTCCGCGATCCGGCCGTTCCGCTAAAAGATAGAACAAGTCCTATCTTTTAGCGGAACGGAAGTACGGGACGTAACCCCACGGAGGCACTCCGTAGTGCTTCCGAGGGGTCCTGTTCCGTGCGGCCGTTCCGCGATTCCGGATTTGCGGACCCATTCAAGTGAATGGGTCCGCATCCGTGATGCGGAATTCACACGGAACTGTGGCCGTGTATTTTGCCACAGATGACACACGTTCGTGTGAACTTAGCCTTAGGGAAAGTACATTGGCAAATATATACCACGCCTTTACTTTTGCAATTAATGAAATCTTTGATGACATAGTTGCGTTTAGTCACGGAACAATTTATTGTTTTGGCAGTACATACCAAACTAAATGCTTTGCAGGATCCACAACGAAACATGCCACACAGTTTTCTATCCAACCAAGTCCCTTTTTTTTTGCGGTGGGCAAACGCAACTATGTCATTAAAGATTTTATTAATTGCAAAAGTAAAGGCGTGGTATATATATTTGCCAATGTACTTGCCCTAAGGATTACATATGCAATACCTTTAGAGAACTTAAAACACAGGATCTGCGAACATATTGACGATATTAACAAGAAAAATAACATAGTTGATTTTCACAATGGTGATCCTCATGTTCTCAAGTTTTCAGCACTTGAAATAATACCATTTCCTCCTAGAAAGGGGGACTGGGACCGAAGGATCCTTCAGAAGGAATCTGAATGGATCTACTGCTTTTGGTCGCAGTCTCCTGGAGGTTTGAACGAGAGATTAACGTGCACGTGCTTCATTTGACAGATAACTTTAACTTTTTGGTTGGTTGGTTATTTTTCTCTTCGCCTTAGTTTCCGGTATTCATATTATACTTGTAGCTAGTCACTGATGGGAGAAGCAACAGAATAATATTTAGTGGTAAGGTTTGCCACTATATCTACATTTGCCTGCTTTTGGTTCGGGGCCTTGAAGTATCTTTACTTAGTACCCATTGTGTCCTCTTTGGCATAAGATCTGGTCAGAGGGCATCAGCGGCTAATTAATGTGGGCACTATTATCTTTATGTATTAGCAGCACTTATCTACTGCCACACCAAATTTAATTTCATCACATTTATATATAATTATCTTTTAGATGTGTCAGTAGTAGTAGCAGCAGTAGTAAAAGATCATTCAGCTGCCCCCTCTATCTTCTTGTGTTAGTGTGAGTGCTATTCGGCCTGTGCGTTCCATTTCGCCAGGGCCGATGCACTCCACATACAGGAAGTGACGGATGCGTTCCACCTAGACCAGAAGTTATAACTCTGGCGGGTGGAAACTCCATGCGACGCTAGCATTTAAAGGGTTTCTGTCATGAGAAAGAACGTTATGTAGCTGACTGACATTAGCCATGTGCTACTGTCAGCAGTACATAACAGTATGCTTTATAATTCCCTGCCGCCATTCTCTTAAAATAAAGACTTTTAAAATACGCCAATGAGCCTCTAGGTGCTATGAGGGCGTTGCTTCAGCATCTAGAGGCTCGGTCTACGCACCCTTTGGTATGCCCAGGTCCAGTTGATTGACTCTTGAGTTCACCTCAGTGTCCCGTAAATCCCGTGCCTGCGCTGTCTCGTTTAATATTTGGCGCAGACGCAGTGAGTGAAGGACGCGCTCCTGCTGCAGGCTCTCTCACTAGACCTGCGCCAAAGAAAGGAAGCCGGCAGCAGAAGTGCGTCCTTCACTCACTGCGCCGAATACTAAACGAGATGGCGCATGCCTGGTATTTATGGGACACTGAGGAGAACTTGAAAGTCCATCAACTGGACCTGGGCGTGCCAAAAGGGTGTGTAGATCGAGCCTCTAGGTGCTGAAGCAACGCCCTTATAGCACCTAGAGGCTCATTAGTATATTTTAAAAGTCTTTATTTTAAGAGAACGGCAGCAGGCAGGGAGTTATAAAACATACTGTTATGTACTGCTGACATTAGCACATCGCTAATGTCAGTCAGCCACATAACATTATTTCTCATGACAGAAACCCTTTAAGCCTTAGTACTGGCGCCGTTCGACTGCTGCACCAATAGATGAGCATGCCAGCCCCCTCTCTGTCAAATGTAAGTACTGACTCGTCACACTGACTATTTATTACCACCATTTCTAAGCAATCGCAAATATTGTGTGTATGGGTCTGTATTTTCTGAACATCCCCTGGGCAGACATTACTGGGGGCAAGTACTTGAATATCATATTAAGCTCCTTACATCTAAGTTATTTCTTGTATCTTATATAAGATCTTTTTCCCTTTATTACTCCCTGATGAACCCTTGCATTGGGAGAAGCGCGTTGGGGTGCAGGAACTATTACGCTACGTTACACATACAATACTGACTTGTAGGGTGTTGTTAGGGTGGCTTAGGATAGGAACGAGGACAGGGAGCCCCTACCTTCTGGGGGCATCCCTGGGCTGAGGACTATATAGGGTTTATCAGGGAGAGATTATTCCATTCCCAATATTGGCTCCTCCGACCCATATTTGATATCCACTATTATCCTATATCATATAGGACCTTTTCTTTATTATTATATATTTTTTCTATTTTTTTGTGTGTTTATAGCACTTGATCACTCACATTTAAAAGGTATCTTTAATAAAGGATCATGCCCGTTTTGAGATATACCATAATAATAGCGTGATTAAGGGTTTCATTCTTGAATGTCAGTTTTTCAGTTTGATTATTGGGGGCATTATTATTAAGGCACACTCAATAGGGGGTATTATTGCTGGAGGAACTATAGGGTGCATTATTAATACAGGGACACAATAGGAGACATTACTTGGGGCACTATAGGAGCATTATTATAGCTGGAGGCAAAAAAAAATTCTGCAGTTAGTTTAGGGGCACTGCGGTGCACAGCTGGAACAGTATTGGGGTGGCAACAGGAAGATACAGTTGGGGCACCAGAATGGGGAGTTTGTATTGAGATGGTGAGGAGAATCATGGAAAGGTGAGGAATCTAAGATGTAACAAACCCAAAAGTGATGAGACGTGACTAAAAGAAGTCATTATGGTGGTCTGCTCCAAATGGAGAAGATGAGGAAAGAACATCTAGATTAAAGGAGAAGTAACTGGATGTAAGAGGTATGTAGTCCTGTTATATTTGGTAGAGCTGAAAGCAGTATGCTGTTGGTACAGTTGGCTCATGCCATGTCCTGCATCTCACCTCCTATGCCGCCTCCTCCATATCTTAACTAGAGCCAAGTGTAGGAGGAGGAAGACGACAGAGCCTGCAGCTGGTGTTGGCCACCACAGAAGGGCAGTTACTGGGGAGGTATTCTGTGCTGCTGGGGCAGTATACTGTGTCGCACTGCGGTAGTTGGTCCTGCTAGGGCAGTAGATTGTAGAGCATTGTGGTGCATAATTGGTTCAGAACCAAAATATCAAAATGTAGAACAATATACTGTCCATCTACGGCATTGCTGGCCTCACCTACTTGAGTTGACCCCTTTTACTCATATTGGTCCCTCCTAAAACATGGAGCCATTTTTTTTTTTACTAGGACTACTTTAAATTCACAGTCTGCTGCTGATCCTTATGGTTCATTAAAGACTATGAACACCATTAGGGGCATTTGTTTACCACTATGGAACTCTCTGCCGGAAGAGGGGGTGATGGTGAACTCGCGAAAAGAGTTCAAGAGAGGCCTGGATGGATTTTCTGAGTGTGATAACATTACAGGTTATAGTTAACAAGATTTCTGGGGAGGTCATTGATCCAGGGAGTTATTCTGATTGCCTGATTGTAGTTGGGAAGGAATTTTTTCCCTTTAAAATGAGGAACACTTCCACCTTCCACCTCATGGGTTTATTTTTTTCGCCTTCCTCTGAATCAACTTTAAGACTGAACTAGATGGAGCTATGCTTTTTTTTTACCATATAAACTATGTTAATGCATTCTACTCATTTTGGGCTAAAAATATATTTAGTTTGTTAAAAATTTTCAACAATTTTCAAACACAGCTTTCACGTTCAGAGCACTTTGCAATCAGCTTCTGCTTCCCCTTTTGAGTGAATCTGTCAGAGACCAGCTCTGACAATTAGATCTATATCCCAGTTTGATAAGAATTTAGCTTAAATAAGTAATGGGTTCAGAGACAAAGGCTTTAGATCAACCCAACAGAGTAGATCAACTGAGAAGGGGGAAGCAACAGTCTGCAAATGCACTGAAGGTAAAAGCTTTAGAGGAAGACTGTTGACAATTTTTAATAAAGATCAATTGAAAAATGATTTTTAGACAAAAATTTGAGAAAATAAAATAAAAATGCCCCCAAAGGTGTCCATAGGTTTTCCAATGTGCAATTTAAAAATAGTTGTCTGCTTTTTAGATCGATTGTCCAGAAACAAAAATCAGGTTGGCAAATCTACTGGTAATATGATGACATAGACCGGTAAACTCTGGTTACATTCCCAGCATGCACACTTGCTTAGCTGTTCTATGACCTTCCACAGAAGTGAATTAAGCATGTTTGGAGTTGTAGTTTCAAAACAGTTGGAGTGTCGGAGGTTGCTGACCCCCGACAGACAGCTTTAAACTGCACCAGATAAATCAAAGTTTACAATGTCTCACTCTTAGATAGTAGTATACAGCTGGAACCCTACTCTCACTGCAGAGATCGGAGATATGTCACAGTCAATAGCAATTACATTATCTGAGTGGTTAGACAGAGGGAGAGAGCTACCACTGTCCTCCAAACTGCACCCCAAAAATGCAACTGCAGGGTGCAGAGTAGTTTTCATGACAGCTGGGGGCCTTCTGAAGGCCACCAGGCCGGCTATGTTATTGCAGTGCTCCACTGCAAGGGGTTAATATGACTACTTTATGAACCACAAGTCCCATAATCTGTGTCTGGGGAGGGAGTGAGCTCCCTGCCAAGTTATTAGGCATGGACTGGCACCACATCTTGCTCTAGGGGGAAGTAGTATAGTTGTGTGTCAGCTGTAAGGCAGCAGCAAGAAGTATAATTTAACATGGAAACTCTTTACTATGTGGGTTAAAAGCAGCAAGATGATTGCATATGTGTGAGCCCTTGAGGGAAAGTTACAGGGTCCTACAGAATGTACATTGGCCATAAGAAGGAAAGTGCCGAGCATCTGTCAGAGAAGGCAACTTACATTGAGGTCACAGACTTCCATGCATGTTGGTGGGATCAATATGCTTCAAGTTCCTCATCATACTAAAAAAAAACTGACTGGCCATCTGCTGAGAGACTGTATTTAGCTGGAGATACCAACATAGTGAAAGTGAGACAAATTGCACCCCTTGGTCAATTTGGGACGATTGTGCAGATTATAAGAAAGATGCTTAGAGGCAACTTTTACTGTGCGCACTGCCTCCCATACACAGCTTTGCAAAATTGCATATGCCAACTGTAAAGACTGCTCTTGATGTGATCAGTGCATGCCCGAACCATCTATTGAACTGCCTCAGTAAAGTGCAGCGGACTTGATGCATCAAACCCCACCTCACCATTGTGCCGCACTGCTCTCTGCATAACCATAATGCTGCATTGCCAGCCCTTAAACAGGATGGGCTGCCTTTCCCCCAAAACCTATTTACATCAAGGGCACCTCCACTACCACCAGAACCAGAGTGTGCCCCGAAGGTAAAAGGGTCTCCCTTCCCATCACTTCACAGCCCCAGGGAGCCAAAGAGTGAGTACATTGCTACCACCATTTCTGGACCATCTGCATTAATTTTGGAATCACAAACAAGATTTATTCCTCTGTTTCTTGCTGTGAAAACTGTTGCAGGTACTTTGTACCACCCTACTTGCGGTCACAGAATGGATTATTGTGGTAAAGCATTTTGTCGCTGACCACCCCCAGTTATAAAGCCCTGTTTAGCGCAGGAAAAGACCAGACCTTCCACTGGGAGTGGTAAAATTGCTGAAAAAGGCTCCCCGCTGAACCAAAGTTCCTACATATAGTTCACAGGAGAAGCAAAAATTACTTGTACTTAACCAGAAGTGAGATTAATTCCAGCACTGTTCTAAACTCCGATTGAAGGGTGCAAGCAACACATCCATGTAGGCATAAGGCAGTGTGATGTGATCAGAAAGAATTAGAACCCTCTGTGTCAAGGCTCGCACATTACACCATTCACCTCCCTTCCTGACACTCCCCTCAGCCTGCATCTACATGATCACTGGTGGCAGTGGAGAAAGGAGGATAGTGTTCCTCCCTTCCCACTGTGATAAGGCTGGCAAACAGGAGCAGTGTGCGGCCATTGATAGAAAAGAAGAGCAGCAAGCGAGAAGCTGCTAATCAGAACATGCCGTGCAACAAGAAGCACATACTTACTAGCTATGTTCTCTCAGTCCGACCTGTTAAGTTGCACAAATACGGTACAGGCAATGTCACTACTGAACCAAAAAGTTCAAAGTATTAAAACAGTATTAGTATTTTGATGCAACCCTATTGGCTGACCTGCGCATTCCATGGTGAAACAGCAATGATGCACTCTGCCCAAAAGTTACATTCTACTTGTACTAACCTTTTATGGGGATTGTGGACTGACTCTGCTTATCCGTACAGAATTTGGTGCTGTTGGTACATTTTGTTGACATTCTATATGTCTCCTCAGTCCTGTCAAAACGTGACAAGAAACCAGAGACTGTGCCCAAACTAGGTGTCAGCTGCAGGGATACAACTCTCCATGCCTATGTCAGTCTGTTCTGGCAATCAGTTACTGTGAGAGATCATTCAGGCAAGCACCAGCAGATTTTATATAATCCGGTAGAGCAGTTCTCATACAATAAGAATAAAGTAACAATTGGGCACCCCCATTTTAGACAATACAACTAGAGCATACAAGAATATTGACATGAAATTCAAATCTTCATTTAAATCTCACATAAGGTCCAGTACTTGTTCAGACACTCTTGTCTTACAATTATTGTGTGTATTAGTCTACTCACTTGTGTGTACATTCTGAGAGGGCTCCTTTCAGCCATTCTTGTCTGGTTACTTCTTTTACTGTATTTCCATACTCCTGCTGAAGTTGGCACAGTGGCTTGAGAGCACTGTCAACATAAGGGGACGCCTTTGTGGGTACCTCCTGTAAATAACAATATACATTTATATATATATTTTAAAAAAAGTGTGATAAAAGATAATTCAGATGTTTTGACTTAAAAGGTACACTTTAACCCCTTGAGCCCCTGGCGATTTTCCGTTTTTTATTTTTCCATTTATATAGCCGTTTTAAGGGATTGTTTTTTGGGACAAGTTTTACTATTTAATGACACCATTTACTATTGCATACAATGTAGTGGGAAGCTGGAAAAAAAAATTCCAAATGGGGCGGAATTGAAAAAAAAAACCAAAAAAAAACTAACTGCTAATTCTGCCACAGTTTTATGGGTTGTTTGTTTTTACAGTTTTCCCATATGCGGCAAAACTGACATGTTGCCTTTATTCTCCAGTATGATTACGGCGATATCACATTTATACAGTTTTTCTTGTGTTTTAATACTGAAAAAACAGAAAAACTTAAAAAAAAAAAAATCTTTTCATCGCCATATTCTGACACCCATAGCTTTTTAATAGTTATGTTTATGGTGCTGTGTGAAAGCTCATTTATTGTGAAACAGTCTGTAGTTTTTATTGATACCATTCTGGGGTGCGTATGACTTTTTATTCATTTTTCTGTATGGTAAAGTGGCAAAAAATGGGAACTCTGCCATTTTAATGTATTTTTTCCATTCCGCCATTTGCTGTATGGGATAAAAAAAAAAATTTGAATTTTTTTATAATAGTATGCACATTTTCGGATGCAGCATTGTCCATGAGGTTTACTTCTATATTGTTTAGATTTTTTTTATTCTGGGGAAAGGGTGGAATAATTTGAAATTTTATATTTTTAAAAATGTTTCCCTTTTTTTCAGTCAATAGATTGCATCTTGTATCCTATAATGCTTATCTATGCATTTTAAATATTACTACATACAGATACCTAAGGTGGGTACTTAGTATGTTCTGGTCTGTGTAGACAGACTTGTTCTCAGGATAGCCTGAAGACTGGCCGCTGGCCAAGGCAACTGCTAAAACCACGGTCAAAAGGTTTATGTTAATTTGTCTGTAGATATGGGACCCCAGAAACCATAAAAAGTGATAGGGGCATACATTTCACTGGTGAACTCATGAAAAAGATCATGGCAACCCATGTGCCCTAGCACTCACAAAGTAGTGGCAGGGTGGAACGTTTAAATGGCACCCTGAGATTATAAACTTAGAAGTGTATGGAGGATACACAATTTCCTGGGGTGGAGTGTCTACCTATTGCCTTGCATTCAGTCAGAGTCACCCCTAGAGGAAATTACACATTGTATAGAGACAGTTTCTAATGTGTTGAATGATGACTGTGACAATAAGCAGTCCAGTCCAGTCATCCAGTCCTAGTAATTGTAAAAATGTAGAAGGTAGCTGGATTTTGGTAATACTGAGGGTTATATTTCAAGTCTTCTTCATTAGCTTGTTGATATATGTATATATAATGTAGAATTTTTGTTTTCGTGTATTCCTAAACTATGCAAAGTATGTAGCACAATACAATCCAGGTACGCAGAACGAGAAGCTGATGACCGGTACTCCTCCTCCTCCCAGATATAATACTCTTTACATACAGAATACAGTTCTAGGAATGGGTGAAGATTGGACTAAGTCCACCTATTGCCCTTAGGGTAATGGAAGGTAGTCGACTGTAGATGAGAATGGTGTCTATAATAGTAGCTTAACTGTCACTGTGATGGCTGCCATGTTATTGTATGGCAAAACATACACTTACAGACTGCCGTGGGTATTACGTTTGTGACCAGGTAGCCAATAAGTGGGTCACACCTGGAGCATTCTGTGCTTGTAGTCTTACACCAGTCACATTCATTCTTCCTCATGACAACAGACGTAAATGCAGTCACTAAGCATGCCTTTTAATGTTGGGTTGAAGACAATACTCCCAGACCCAATGGTAAACCACATTAATGAGCATTCCAAATAAGTTCTTTAGGATCTTATTCATTCAGTGTAGGTATCTTACAAGGACTGATGCAATTTGCTATGCCTATGTTGATTATATACATTGTTTTTAAGCTATGTCTCTGGTGAATCTCAATGGCTGAAAGAGGAAAATCATGAAAAAGACGCCTGATGGAAAGGTCTGGTATTATCCGATTATGATATAATTTGCAGAATGCTCAGGAGGGAATTAGGTGAAGAGACATGTGATTAGCATATGTTAAAGGGATTCTCCAGGAATTACAAAAATGAAAATACTAAAATAGTATTTAATAATAAATATATTCACAAATACCTTTCATTACTTAGAATGGCTTGTTTTGTCTAGGGAGCAATCAATAGGAGAAATAAAATGGCCGCTGTCCTATCAGTACATACAAAACCTGTCCTAATCACCCAGGAGGACAAGTTACTTCACCACAATGAGCTATAGTGCTGCTCATCCTCCTCTCTGCTCTGCTTGTAAGGAATAATGATCCTGAATACAGGTGAATCTCTGCGGGAATGGAGATGATAAGGAGACATGAGAGGAGGGTGAGGTGTGGCTAATGAGCAGCAGCACTTTGTATGCAGTCTCCATTACCACAGCCCCACATTACCACAGTCTGTCCTGTCCGTCCTCTCTGTACTTCATGTCTCCTCATAGACTAAATTCCCCAGAGATTCAGCTAAAGTTCTTATCATCTGTATTCAGGATCATAATCCCTGAGAAGTAGAGCAGAGTGGAGGATGAGGCATCTCTTTACCTCAGTGTTGTAAAGTAACTTGTCCTCATGTGTGATCAGGACAGGTTTTCTGTGAACTAATCGGACATCGGCCATTTTGTTTCCCCCTGATTGCTCCAACGAGCCATTATAAATAATGAAAGGTATTTGAGAATATATTTATAATAATGAAATATTTATTTCCATTTTCTTAATTCATGTAGAACCCCTTTAATGTACCGCCTGAGCAATGCCTGAAATTATTCACAAAAGGCAGGGGGGGAGGATTTGTCAAAACACAGAGCCTTTCTGTCTCACTGTGCCACTGATTATGATTAAAGGAATCATTTGCTCTTAACTTACCGGAGTGCCGCTCATTTTCTGGATTATGTATATGTGTATATATATATATATATGTAAATATGTATATATATAGGTAAATTAAGAGCAAATGATTCCTTTAATCATATACACGCATACACAAACGAATATACTACATTTATGAACCTTTGCATAAGCAGTTTCTCGAGAATTTCTAGGGAGTAGCCAAGAACTCAAGGTTAGTAAATAAAAGTTACCTTTACAAAAGTAGATGATTGGTAAGACTACGTGATGAACGAGTAGTTTCTTGGTGTAGTGAACGTTTCAACAATAACCCTTTAGACATGCCAATTAATGTTCACATAACCGTAATTATGATTGCATGTTCCATCGTTTGTAAACCAGACCGTTGCATTTACACAAATGTAACTGTGCGTGAAGTGAACGATTCCTGTTTACACGTATGAAATTGTTAACAAACGATGATTTTTGTGCCCAAACGATCAAACCAATGAGAAATCTACTGGCAGTCGCTCTATCGTTCATTGCTTTTACACTGCTCAATAATTTAGCAGTTTCGCTTGATTTATAAACCATTTCCACGATAATCGCCATGTGTAAAAGGTACCTTAAGGTATGATCTCTGCTCTAATGGTCAGTGGTATGACCATGAGAATAATATATTGCTTGTATGTTTGCTTTAAAGGCTTTGCATAAAGTTTTATTGTTCTTCCCATATAAGAACCCACCTCACACCCTAAATAAACAGGACATTCCTTTGAGTAAACCTTGTGTCTCGTCTTTCATCTGCTTAATTGTACTTCAATTTGGAGCCCTACTGTAATGCATGAATTGCAGACTTCGTTAACAATGTGTTACATAGTTGCTCAGGTTGGAAAAAGACAAAAGTCCATCAAGTCTAGCCTGTAATCCTGCTATATTGATCCACGGAATAAAAACCTGGATCAATGTCCATCTTCCTTTAAAAAAAAAAAAAGTTGTGCTAAAGGGAAATGGTGTATAGAACATGATTTCTACACATTGTCATAAGCCTCAATGTTCTTTTGAATTACAAAGTCATCTAAACCTTTTTCGAAGCCATCTACTGTATTTTGCTGTGACCGCCTCCTGTGGCAGGCTATTCCAGAGATTCACAGTCTTTATAGTAAAGAATGCTGGTCGCTTCTTATGATTTAATGTTTTTTTTCTCCAGGCGTAGGGAGTGTTTTTTGAGGGAGTGTAAGTGCTTCCCTTGATATTTTTTGTATGGTCTTCTTATACAGTCGTGGCCAAAAGTTTTGAGAATGACAAAAATATTAGTTTTCACAAAGTTTGCTGCTAAACTGCTTTTAGATCTTTGTTTCAGCTGCTTATGTGATGTAGTGAAATATAATTACACGCACTTCATACGTTTCAAAGGCTTTTATCGACAATTACATGAAATTTATGCAAAGAGTCAGTATTTGCAGTGTTGGCCCTTCTTTTTTAGGACCTCTGCAATTCGACGGGCATGCTCTCAATCAACTTCTGGGCCAATTCCTGACTGATAGCAACCCATTCTTTCATAATCACTTCTTGGAGTTTGTCAGAATTAGTGGGTTTTTGTTTGTCCACCCGCCTCTTGAGGATTGACCACAAGTTCTCAATGGGATTAAGATCTGGGGAGTTTCCAGGCCATGGACCCAAAATGTCAACGTTTTGGTTCCCGAGCCACTTAGTTATCACTTTTGCCTTATGGCACGGTGCTCCATCGTGCTGGAAAATGCATTGTTCTTCACCAAACTGTTGTTGGATTGTTGGAAGAAGTTGCTGTTGGAGGGTGTTTTTGTACCATTCTTTATTCATGGCTCTGTTTTTGGGCAAAATTGTGAGTGAGCCCACTCCCTTGGATGAGAAGCAACCCCACACATGAATGGTCTCAGGATGCTTTACTGTTGGCATGACACAGGACTGATGGTAGCGCTCACCTTTTCTTCTCCGGACAAGCCTTTTTCCAGATGCCCCAAACAATCGGAAAGAGGCTTCATCGGAGAATATGACTTTGCCCCAGTCCTCAGCAGTCCATTCACCATACTTTCTGCAGAAGATCAATCTGTCCCTGATGTTTTTTTTGGAGAGAAGTGGTTTCTTTGCTGCCCTTCTTGACACCAGGCCATCTTCCAAAAGTATTCACCTCACACCTGCCTGCTGCCATTCCTGAGCAAGCTCTGCACTGGTGGCACTCCAATCCCGCAGCTGAATCCTCTTTAGGAGACGATCCTGGCGCTTGCTGGACTTTCTTGGACGCCCTGAAGCCTTCTTAACAAGAATTGAACCTCTTTCCTTGAAGTTCTTGATGATCCTATAAATTGTTGATTGAGGTGCAATCTTAGTAGCCACAATATCCTTGCCTGTGAAGCCATTTTTATGCAACGCAATGATGGCTGCACGTATTTCTTTGCAGGTCACCATGGTTAACAATGGAAGAACAATGATTTCAAGCATCACCCTCCTTTTAACATGCCAAGTCTGCCATTTTAACCCAATCAGCCTGACAATGATCTCCAGCCTTGTGCTCGTCAACATTCTCACCTGAGTTAACAAGACTATTACTGAAATGATCTCAGCAGGTCCTTTAAAGACAGCAATGAAATGCAGTGGAAAGTTTTTTTTGGGATTAAGTTAATTTTCATGGCAAAGAAGGACTATGCAATTCATCTGATCAATCTTCATAACATTCTGGAGTATATGCAAATTGCTATTATAAAAACGTAAGCAGCAACTTTTCCAATATTTGTCATTCTTAAAACTTTTTGCCACGACTGTACATTTGTACAGGTTAATCATGCCCCCCCCCCCTTAGATGTCGTTTGTCAATGCTAAACAAATTCAATTCTTTGAATCTTTGCTCATATCTAAGATCTTCCAGGACCTTTATAAGTTTAGTAGTTTACCTTTGCACTTTTTTAAAAAAAAAATTACATTTTTTTTTTTTAAACTCCAGGGCATCTTTTTTTATGGATTGGTGCCCGGAACTGAACTACGCAATCCAGTACAATGCTTTGTACAGTGGCAATATTGCATCCCTGTCCCACAAGTCCCTAACTCTTAATACAAGACTAAATTCTGTTGGCCATAGAGGCAGCCGACTGGCATTGCATGCTGTTATTTAGTCGATGATCTACTAATACATCCAGATGCTTCTCAAAAAGTGACTCTCCCAGTTTTACTCCCCCCAGGACATATGCTGTATGCAGATTATTAGTATTAGTATTACAAAGTTTGATGTCATCTCCAAAAATAGAAACTGCACTATTAATCCCATCCTCTATGTCAATAATGAATAAGTTAAATAGCGGACCCAAAACTGAACCTTGAGGGACACCACATAATCGGGGACCATTCAGAGTCTGAATCATTTACCACAACTCTTTGGATACAATCATGAAGCCAATTTTCAATCCCATTACAAATTATATTTTCTAAACCAATAGACCTCAATGAACCCATTAGGCAGTATCAAATGCCTTTGCACAGTCCAAAAACACAATATCGACAGCCTTCCCTCTGTCCAGGCTTCTACTCACCTCCTCATAAAAACAAATCAGGTTAGTTTGACAGCTTCCGTTTTTAGTAAAACCATGTTGGCTATCACTTATATTATTAGCAGTTACATAATCCTGTATGTAGTCCCTTAAAAATTTTCCCCACTACGGATGTTAAAGGGAAGCTGTTACCATTGCAATGTTCAATAAACTACCTTCTTTCCAGCAAGGGTCTTCTTTCTTTTTTTCATGTCATTTGGATAAATTTTTCGGTTATGCTAATGAACCTTCAAGGTGCCCAGTGGGGCGTTATTCCTACCGTCTAGAGCACAGTAACGCCCCCTTCAGTGCCCAGCCCGCCTTCATTTCAAGCCCAGCACGCCCCAATTTCAAGCCCAGCACGCCTCCTCAAATTTTCTCCCACAGCCTAGCTGAACAGCGCCGCCCCCTCCGCTACTTCATATAATTTATTCAACATACGAACCTTGCTTTATCCTTTCTTGTACATGAAATCTCGCGCAGCCGCAGTATCGCCGACTGCCTACGCATGGCCAGTGACACTATTGAGGCTGTTGCCCTCAGGAGCCGTAGGATCGGACAGGCGCAGGCAGTCGGCGATACTGTGGCTGCGAAAGAAAGGATGAAGCAAGGTTCGTATGTCGAATAAATTATATGAAGTAGCGGAGGGGGCGCCGCCGTTCAGATCAGCTGTGGGAGAAAATGTATTTATGAGGAGGTGTGCTGGGCACTGCAGGGGGGCGTTACTGGGCTCTAGAGGAGAGGAATAACGCCCCTCTAGGCACCTTGAAGGTTCATTAGCATAACCGAAAAATTGCTTTTTTATCCAAATGACAACATGAAAAAAAGAAAGAAGACCCTTGCTGGAAAGAAGGTAGTTTATTGAACATTGCAATGGTAAAAGCTTAATATGCTAAAACCTGATGACAGATTCCCTTTTAAGCTTACTGGTCTATAATTTCCTGGTGAAGACCTAGCACCCTTTTTGAAAATGGGCGCCACATTCGCCTTGCGCCAGTCCCTTGGTACAATGCCTGTCATTAAAGAATCTGTAAATATTATGAACAGAGGCAAAGCAATAACTGATCTCCTTTAGAACCAGGGGCCTTGTTTACTTAATTTTTTTTGGCATATTAAGGACCATATGTACCATCAGCCAAATACAGTTATTTGCGATATTTACACCAGTGGCACCACCCTCATAAGATGGCCTCTTTTCTTTTGTATATACAGAGCTAATAAAAAACATTTAGGAGCTCTGCCTTCTCTTTATCCCCGGTGACCAACACCCCGCTACCACCATTTACTGGCCCTACAAGTTCTGACCTTGATTTTTTTTTTTTGCATTTGAAGAATGTTTTGGAATGTTTTTGGGGGCTACAACTGACCCCTCAGATTTGTATTTCTTAAAAGCCCTCTCTCATTTATTGCCCTTTTTACACTATTTGTAAGTCATGTGGGGTTTAATTTTATTCATTTGTACTTGTTACCTCTAGAAATGTATTTAACAGTATACTTATTCAAAGTAGATTTAAAGCACTCCCATTTAGCATTAGTGTCATAATTAGAGTTGTTACGATACCAAAAGTTTGATTCGGTTTCGATACCATAAAAAAAAAAGTATTGCGATAATCGATACGACGCGAAAAAAATAAAAACACCAAAAAAAGCTGCGTGCATTCCGCATTTTAGGGAACGTCCGGCCCATAATAGAACAGTCCAATCCTATTTTTTGGGGGAACAAGGCGTTCACTGCATAGGACTTTTTTATATTTTAATAGTTTGGACTTTTCGGACGTGGCGATATGTAATATGTTTATTTATTGTTTATATATTTTATATGTAAAATTGGGAAAGTGTGATTTATACTTTATTTCCCCCTTAGGGGCTAGAACCTGGGATCTTTTAATCCCTTGTCCTATTCACCCTAATTGAGCTCTATTATGGTGAATAGGACTTTACACTCTCCCTGCTGCCCTGTGCATAGTACACAGCAGCAGGGAGATTACCATGTCAGCCAGAGCTTCAGTAGCGTCCTGGCTGCCATGGTAACAGATTGGAGCCCCAAGATTACACTGCTGGGGCTCCGATCAGAAGCTGTCACTGCCACCAATGAAGAGGAGAGGAGGGGACCCTGTAGTCACTGCCACCAATGATTTTAACATTTAATACAGGAGGCGGGTACGGCACCTGAGGGGTTAACTGCTGCTGATCGCAGCTCCCCGCCGGCACCCGGCTCCTGGATTTGTATTAAACGTTTACCTTCATTGGTGGTGCAGTGCGCCCGTCCCTCTCTCCCCACTGGTGGCAGCGATGGCACAAGGGGGAGGGAGAGAATGCTTCCTTCTCCCCTGTGCTGCTGAGGAGAACACGGAGCACGCTGAGAGCAGCGTGCTCCATGTTCTCTGATACTAGACTGCACAATAGTGAAGCCTAGTATCGAAAAAAAGGCAAATCCCGGTATCGAGGTCGATACCAGACAAAAGTATCAATTGGGTATCGAAAATGCGATACCTGAAACAACCCTAGTCATAACGTGACAATATTTGCCCCCAGTCTATGCCCTGAAGGGCAGTGCTGAACCCTTGGAAATTCTCCTTTTTTTAAATTAAGCGTTAAAGAGTTTATTTTTTTTATTTTTTTTTACAGTTTAGTTGAAATATAATTATATTGTGGTCACTGTTACCAGGGGCAGACTGGGAACTTAAAGTGGCCCCGTTTTGTAGCATCACCATATTGTGGCACATTATACCACCCCTAACAGAGCCAAATACCACAGTGGATCACAAAATACTGCCAGTTTATGTTATTCAGGCTTTTAAAGGGCAACATCCATATGGCCTGAATAGGATCCAAGACTCATGCTATAAAAGCTAACACTTTGCAAAGCCGACACCCACATTGTCTTAACAGGCTCCAAGATGTTCAGACCATGTCTTGTTTTACTAGACTTTCTCCTGGTTTTGCAAGGGTTAACACCCTGATTTCACCTTTAGTTTCCACCCAACACCTTACTCCTTATCATTAGTGGATCATGTGACATTTGCACCTGTGAGAGTGCAGTCATTTTAAACACCATGGGGAATAATTTGTTTTATGTCATGAATAAGGACCGAGTACAGTCCAAAACGCGTTGAATGGTGTGGGGTGATGTCCTGCTGTGTGCCATTTAGAACTTTTTTTTTTTTTTTTTAAAGATATTTGAAATATAAAATCTATGGTTTTATCCAAGATCTGAGTGCTGGACCCGCTTCTTTGTTTTTACAATGTGGATTTGCTTATCTTAAGGATCCAGGCACCGAGGACTGGCAAAGGCGGTGTTCTGACTGCATTAATTTTATTTGCACAAACAGGATTGGCCTTTCTCTTCTGGGATTCCTTTCCACTCCCTCTAACTACATTAACCCAGCTACTTGCCTGTTCCAGTTCATCCACCACCTGATCTCCAACTTCCATATCTACCCCACTAACTGCTTGATCAATGAGCAGCATACTCCCCTCAAGATTGTCAATTGCCCTTAGTGTTGCATTTTGCTCTTCCAGATCTCTTGAACGAGATTCCAGATGGGCAACATGCTCACATCTTTCATAGCGGTATTCACTCATCAACACCTGCTCCAGTCATGCATACATATAGCAGACTGTGCACTGAAGGAAACCTCCAACGTTGCTAGCCATAAAGAAGAAAAAAAACAGATTACTTACAGGCTGCTCCTTGTCTCACACAGATGCAGATTCATTTATTTCAATGGTGCCGCAAAAGATGCGGACAGCACACTGTGTGCTGTCCGCATTTGTAGTTCCATTCTGCAGCCCCGCACAAAATATAGAGCAGGTCTATGATAGTGGCGGCCATGTGCAGTCCGCAAATTGTGGAATGCACACAGTCCGGTTTCTGTGTTTTGCAGATCTGCAAAACCCTATGGTCGTGTGAATGTAGCCTAACTCAACTTATTCACAAGTCCCTTAATGCAGCAAGCCCAGTGACAGCAAGCTCAGAATGTGTCCAGCGGTGCAATTAATAGCACCTGGGAGAACAAACCACTCCCCTTAACCAGGTACACAGCAGAAGAATAAAAAAAGTTATAAGTTATGTTTGTACCAAAATACAAACACTTAGCACAAAAAAGACCTTTGAAATAAACTATATGTAACTATTTGCAATCTTTCAAATAGCCCACAGAATCACACTCAGCAACAGCACTCCGGTTCTGTAACTCCACTTATTCACAAGCCACTTCGTGCAGCAAGTAGTGTTGAGCGAACTTGTGCTTTCAAGTTCGGCGTACGAGGTTCGGGTTATCTAAGAATTCCTTTATGGCCCGTGGTAGCGGAATCCATAACAGAATTCTTAGATAACCCAAACCTTGTACGCCGAACTTGAAAACACATGTTCACTTAATACTAGCAGCAAGCCCAGTGCTCCTTTGATAAAATCTGTTTTGCCAGCTATATCTAGACCAGCCTTAGAGCAAAATTCACAGTACATCACTTCTTTCTCTTTATTATATCAAAGCCAAACAAATTCCTGAAGCCACAAACTTTAAAAAATTTCACTCAGATCTGTAGGCAGAACTTTGTCACATTACTGGCTCTTTGATCCAATGACTGATCAGATAAACCGTTGTCTGTTACTAATGAAAGGCCTTTACTTTTTGTCCCCCCCACTGTGCTCTTTTTCCTGCCAGTAATGTCCCTCAAGTGGGCACTGAAGAAAAAAAAAAAAAAAAAAAGCCAAAAGCTAATACTCACCCGTGTCCCGTTCAACTGCATTTATGATGCAGGCAACAAACTCTTCTGGTCTATAGCCAGGGATGGTTGGACAAAGGCAACCAGACACACGTCACTGCGCTGCATCCTGGCAAAGGCAGAGGCAATGACGCCATGATGCCCACTGACGCCAGGATTTACTACCACATAGGCCTCAGGCCTACTAGGCCTGAAACCTGAGGTCTACGAGGGTGATCAGCATGAACTAAAAAGTCTTGTCGCCATTTTGGGAGTTTGCACTGTAGGGGTAACTGAGGGTCTCTTCAAATACAAGGCACCCAAAAACCATTGTAGCAAAATCTGCCCACCAAAAACCATATGGTGCTCCTTCTCTTTCGACCACTGCAATGTGCCCATAAAGGAGATTACAACCACATATGAGGTGGTTTCTATAAAGTGCAGAATCAGGGTAATAAATGTGTTTGTTTTGCTGTTAACTCTTATAGAAAATATGCACAAAAAAAATAAAAGAATTATGTTTTTTTGTGCTTACCTGTAAAATCTTTTTCTTGCAGAGTTCGTCGGGGGACAAATGAGACCATGGGGTATAGCAGCTGCTGCCACTAGGAGGCGATACTAGGCAAAAAAGTTAGCTCCTCCTCTCAGCTATACCCCTCCTGCATACACTGAGCTAATCAGTTTTGTACAAAAGCAGTAGGAGCAGCCAGGAGAAGCCAACCGAAAGAAAGAACCAGAAGAGAAGTGAAGATGGGTCAGGACAGGTGGGACCCATCTGGAATATACAGCAATGTACTTACTGGGTGGGTGCTGTGTCCCCCAATGAACTCAGCGAGAAAAGGATTTTACAGGTAAGCACAAAAAATCCTATTTTCTCGCTCGTATCATTGGGGGACACAGAAGACCATGGGACGTTCCAAAGCAGTACCATGGGGAGGGAACAAAAGACCAAAGCAAAGCTAAAGCTGGCCATGAGGTCCCACACAGAACTGCGGGGAAAGGATGCAAAGGAACCCAGAATAGAACAGGAAGAGCATGAATCAGGACGGCCAACCAGAGCGTAAAGGATGTAGTGGGCAGAAGAGAAAAGCCCAGTTAAAGCTAACGGGCTGGAGATACTTCAGAAGATGTGGATAGCAGAACAGAATATCCACAAGAAGGATAAGCCTCTCTGACGAATGAACATGATGTCTGGGAAGTACCTTTGGGTATCGAGTACCACAGAACTGGTGTTGAAGTCCGGAATAGAAGGCCAGGACGGTTTGCCTGACAATAGGCTCCATGGAAAGTGAGGGAGATTCACCTAATAGAAATAGGTCTGCCGACTCCGGGTACATATGAGACCCGGCCACAAAGCAACAGGAGGACCCCAACAAAACTCAACCAAATGTTTAAGTACCAGGAAGTGAGATTTCAACACAGAAAAAAAACATGGAGGTCAGGAAGGAATCAGCTGGGCAGAAGGCAAAAGACCAGTCCTTGAGAGGCCTCCTAAGTAGGTGGGGAGACCTCTCTGGGCCAATATGAAATAAAGTAGGGATGGCCACTAGTGACAAAAGCCACAATGAGAAACTCATTAGAGGAACTGACCAGAAAAAAACATGCTCGAACGGTGAGAAGACAGAGGAAAAAAATAAAAAAAAATAAAAAATAAAAGCTTCTTCAGGGATCGAAGAGAGAAATGTAGCTCCTCCTACTTTGGAGTGGAGTACACGCGTGTTCAAGTAGATAGTGCTTTAGGCAGCAATATCATTTTGATCAAGTTTAACCTCCCCATGATAGACAGAGGTAGAGTCTTCCACGACCTGAATTTATCCACAAAGTTCCGGTCATGAGAGAGGTATGGGTCCCTTGTAATGATGACTCCCAGGTATTTGAACTGATCAACTACCATAAGGTTATGGAATACAGAAGGCCATCCCGCAGACCACAGGGGCATAAGGGCCAACTTGGTCCAGTTAATACGCAGACCTGAGTAATAACCAAAGTTTTCGATAAGATCTATTACCCTTGGCAACGTTGACTCTATATATATATATATATATATATATATATATATATATATATAGGTCATCTGCATAAAGTCCTATCCACTCTTCTCTATCACCCAAGGACATCCCTTTAAACAACGAGTGATAAAAGGACACCCCTGCCTAGTTCCTCTGTTCAATGGGAATGTTGGAGATAAGGACCCATTAATTAAAATGTTAGCTGTAGGTTTAGCACATATTATAGAAATCCACCGTATAAATACTGGACCAAAGCCAAATCTTTCTAAAGCTTGCAATAAATAGGGCCACTCAACCGAGTCAAACGCTTTGGCCGTATCTAAAGCTGCTAGAGCCCATCTTTTATTACCTGCATAGCAGATTTGTGTGACAACCTGTGCTCTTCGTATGTTACTGGAAGTGGATCGACCTGGGATGAATCCAGTCTGGTTTTCATGTATTATGGAGGTTATTACCTTGTTTAGCCTGTTCGCCAGAATTTTAGTTAGTATTTTATAATCTAAATTCAATAAGGATATGGGACGATAAGACCCACATTCCAAGGGAGGTTTGTCAGGTTTTAACAGTATGACAATAGAGGCTTCATATAATGAGTCAGGGAGGAAACCCCTCTCCAGGGAGCTAGAATACACTGTGCAACTGAGGTCCAAGGATGTCTATGTATTTAGAATAAACCTCCAGTGGAATACCGTCCGGGCCTGGGGATTTGCCTGAGGCTAATCTTTTAACAGCCTCCTTGATCTCTTCAAATGTAATTTCCTCATCTAAAAGCTCCCTATCTGGGACGTCTAATTGGGGATGCGTCACTTCCTGCAAATACTCCTTCAAGTCAGAGTCCGTGTACCGAGCCACAGATCTATACAGATCCCGATAGAACTCGTTGAATCTATCTAAAATCCCTTCGGGCTCCTCTACCAAATCACCTGTGTCACTGGCAATGCGTAGTACCGGGGGGTCATGTTGTTTCTGCGTATCACCTGCGCCAATACTTTCCCAGTTTTATTACCCTGCTCAAACGATTGCTGCTGTAGGAATAGAAGTTTACGGTCACTTTTCTCTTTAAGATGATTCATATATGATCTCCCTTTTAACATCCAGTCTAACCTATTAGCTTCCGTTGGGTCAGAAGTATACGTTCTCTCAGCATTTCTACAGAGCTCATCCAACGCCTCCTCTCTGCGTTGCGAAGACTTTTTTTTATGTAGGAGATAGAGGATTTGAGACAGCCATGCAGAAAGAGTATCCCACAATAGAAACAAGTTTCCATCCACCTCATTCATATCTAAAAATACACGAAGTTGACTGGAATACGATCATTTACATTCATTAACAACAGCCAGAATGGGTGAATGAGTCTTAGTTGTACGTAGGCTCATGTCTGACGTAGCGGACAGTGCGATGATAGGCGCGTGGTCAGAAGGGCCCTGCGCACCATAATGGATATATCGCAACGACAGATGAGTGCTTACTGTGCAAAACATATAATCTATCCTCGATAGTGCCCCCTTGGAGGGAGTAAAGCAGGAGTATACCAATTGGACTGGATTTTTTTCTCTCCACATATCCAACCATCCTATCTCCGAAATAAATCTTGCCAAGATAGTACTGGATGATCTAATAGTAACATTCTGTGACTGGTTATGACATCTATCCAGAGATTCATCCAGCACCATGTTGAAATCACCCATACAGATGACCCTCGCCGTAGGAAACTGTGCTGCGAAGCCCACTGCTGCCTACAGCAAAGATTAACCGGCGGAGGATTATACAAGTTTAACACAACGTATGGGATACCATTGGCGTGGGCATAGGTAAAAATTTATCTCCCACCCGGATCAGACACTACCTGATGTGGTTCCCATCTGACTGTACGATGGATTAACAGTGATACTCCCCTAGAATATGAGGTCACATACGCATTTTCCACCCATTGCGCCTAGGGCTTATTAACTCTCCCTCCTGTGTTTATTGTTAGATGTGTTTCCTGCAGTCCTAGAACGTGAGGGGCATACCTTCGTATATGTGCAAATACCGCCAGACGTTTCCTAGGGCCGCCTAACCCTCTCACGTTCCAGGACATTACCCTAAGAGCAGCCATTTGACCCAATTGACCCTATGAAATAGTAAATCACTGAGAATCTGTGAATGACTGTACATATGATGTGAAATGTGAGTACCGTGTAAGTTGCATATTCATACCAAGCCTTAACAGAACATAACTGATAACAGAACATAGGTACCCAAGTTCTAAAATATAGAACAATGAGTAAGTTATTAATGATAGTGGCCATGTGCTCGAGGAATCTGTCCAGTGTAGATAGGTGTTAAACTGAGACAGGTATTAAAACATACTCCCTCACCAAAATAGTATATTTACCAGTGACAGAATTTAAAGCTATATCCCAAAAACAGTGCCTATTAACTAACGGAACATAATAACAGTAGATGATACCGCTCAATTGCATGTGTGTGATGCTGACCAGGAAACCATGTCTATAGATACAACCATCTCGAAGGTAAACGAGTATGCATATCACTTCCGAACCGCGGTGCTGTTCATCTGGGAGGAGATCTTCTTGGTCTCACAGAAAGCCAGTCTTCAGCTTCCCTGGGACTGGAGAAGAAAAGCAATTTCCCGCCATCCACCACTCTCAGGCGAGCCGGATACTCCGTGGAATACTGGATATTACAGTCACGCAGACGTTTCTTAATACTGACAAAGGTCGCTCTTTTCTTCTGTAAATCTGCAGAGAAATCAGGATATAGAGATATATTTGCTGATCCCATGGTTATGGTTTGCTTTACCCTGGTTTGTGCAAGTATGAGATCTCTATCTCTCCAACTGAGCAGGTGAGCCAGCAAGGGCCTAGGAGGTGCCCCAGGAGGTGGTGCCCTGATTGGCACCCGATGCGCTCTCTCCACTGCGTAGGCCTCCGAGAAGGATGCCCCAGGGAAAATAGATTTAAACCAACCCTCCAGGAAGGCTGCTGGGTCGGAGCCCTCCGATCTCTCCGGCATTCCTAAGATTCTCACATTATTGCGCCGTGCACGATTCTCCAAATCATCACATTTTTGCTTCAAAGAGTCCACAGCAAGCTCCACATCCGTAATCCTATCAGGCAGTAGTCTCGTGGTATCCTCCAACTCAGAGACCCACTCCTCAGTAAGTCGAGCACGCTCTCTTAGCTGTTGTACATCATGGCGCAGAAGCCCCAAATCGACCCTCACCTCCTCCTTCTTGCCAGTAAGAGATGATTGGCAGCCTGTAATCGCCGCCATCAGCCGCTCATGTGATGATTGCAGGGTGACTTCTGGCACCTCTTTGGTCTGCTGCGCCGTCTGTCCTCTGGTCTGCGGTGCACGTGCAGGGGAGGAAGGAGCGGCGCCATGTTGAGCTTCCTGCCTGGCGTATTCTTTAAGGAGGTCCGCCGCAGCTTGGGCCTTATTTGGGCTCATGGTTCGGTTCTGCTGCCACCGGGGACTCCGAGGCACTGTTCGGGAGTAACAGGCAAAGTTGTAGTAGCTAGGATGGCTCAGGATAAGCGACGGGAGTCGGAGCTGCGCTCAGACACGTCCGGCCATGTCGGCAGTTGGCCACGCCCCCGCCCAAATAGCTGTTTACGAACATAAATGGTGTGTTTGTAAACTGTAGAATCAGAGTAATAAATATTGGGGTTTGTTTTGCTGTTAACAGGCTACTTTCACACTTGCGGCAGAGGATTCCGGCAGGCAATCCGGACGCAAACGAATGCATCCGTCTGAAAAATGCATTGCAATGCCAGATCAGTCTTTCCGGTTGTCATCCGGAAAAACAGATCCGGTATTTATTTTTTTCACATTTTTTAAAGGTCTGCGCATGCACGGACCGGAAGAACTGATCCGTCAATATGGCATTTTTAATCTAATACATTCAGGCAAGTGTTCAGGATTTTTGGCCAGAGAGAAAAATGCAGCATGCTGCGGTATTTTCTCTGGCCAAAAAACGTAAGAGGGACTGAACTGATGCATCCTGATCACAATGCATTAGGATAAAACTGATCAGTTTTTTTCCCCCCGATATTGAGCCTCTAGGACAGAACTCAATACCGGAAAAGAAAAACGCTAGTGTAAAGGTACCCTTATAGGAAAAATTGGATTAAAATAAAAAATTTGCACAAAAACTGACAACTGTAAAATTCACCTCCATTTTTCCTTCAACTCTTTTGGAGCACCTAAAATGTTAACATAGTTAGAAAAAACAGTTTTGAATAATCTGAGGGGTGTTGTTTCTAAAATGGGGTCATTTATGGGTGGTTTCTATTATGTAAGGACCTCAGAGACTTCAGAATTGAATTAGTCTTTGAAAAAGTCAGCTATGTAAATTTTATAGAAAATTTTAAAAACTGCTTAAATTCTAAGCCTTCCAACGTCCTAAAAAATAAAATGAAAATTTCAAAATAATGCCAACATCAAGACATATAGGGAATCTTAAGTAAAAAACATCTATCTAATGAGGTATCACTATCTGCCTTCAATGTGTAGAAATTCAAAATTAGATAACTGACATTTTTCCTACATTTTCTGTAAATTTGGGATTTTTTTTATATAAAAGTAAAACTTATCAACCCAAATTTATATCTAACAACAAGTATGAGAGATCATGAGAAAATTATCTCAGAATGGCTCGGATAAATAAAAGCGTTCCAAAGTTATCAGCACAAAGTGACACGTCAGATTTGCAAAATTAGGCCTAGTCACGAAAGTGAAAAATGGTCTTGAAAGGGTTAAAAAACTGTTTTGGAATTTTTCTCAAATTCTAAGCCTTCCAACGTCCTTAAAAAAAGAAAATGAGATTTACAAAATGATGCCAACATAGAGTAGGCATATGGGGAATGATTACTTGAAGTATTACTATCTGTCTCTAGAAAATTGCAAATTTTTCCAAATTTCCTGTAAATTTTTATTTATAAAAGGGAAAAAAATATATAAAAAAATAAATAAAATGACTGTTAACATGAAGTACAATGTGTCACAAGAAAAACTTTGAATCAGTTACATAAGTAAACGCCTTCCAAGTTATTACCCACAAAAAGTGACAAGTCATGTTTGCAAAAATAGGCCTGGGCAGGAAGGTGAAAACTGGCCTGGTATAGAAGGGGTTAATAGCTCAGACATTTTTTTATCACAAGCGATATTTATTTTTATATGTAAAATTAGGAAAGGGGGTGTTTTAAATTTTTTATTTACTTTTTTTTTTTTTTATTTTTTTTTTTACTTTTTACTCCATAACTTTAAGCCTCCTTTACGGAACTATAACCTCTTATCTTCTGATCCCTTGTCCCATAGAAAATAATAGAGATTTGATTTAGCCGCTCATATCTCCTGATTGGTAGCAGCTAGAGACATGGGCCTGGTCTTGTTTGAAAGCTGGCTTTCATACAAGACCAAAATAACAGCATTAGCAGAACATCAGCAGGAGAGATCACTATTCGAAATCGAGTCGGGAATGAACGTGGTAAAGCTTACGGTACTTTTACTTTCACTTTACTCACTGCATCCCGATTTCTAGTGATATCTTCTCATGTACTGAAGCTAATGCTGTTATATTGGTATTGTTTGAAAGCTTGGAATGTCAGCTGGAAAACATCTCTCTAGCTGCTACCAATCCAGAGATATTATGTTAATTATACCACACAGTGACCACCATAAATAAATTCCACAAAATAATGTCAAAATTGCAGTCCCCACCGCTAAAATATAAATAAATAGAAAAGTTATTTAATACACTATATATACCCCAAAATGGTTCATGCAAAATACAAATTAAAAAGTTATGACTGCTAGGGGAACATGTTACTGGTTCTTAAGGCTAAAATTATGTCAATAAAGGGTTAAAATGCAATTGTGTCCCTTGAGTTGTGCGCCAACAAGATTTACTTCAGACCTTTATTAAAAATATACGATGAGACTTTTTTTCTGATTTTAATGCGACTGTGAGGAGGTTAAATGGTTAAAGGTAGCCATACATATTAAATATCAGCCCAACCAATGTGTATATTTATGATGGAGTTGGAAGGAATAACAGTTGGCTGAGCAATTGGTCAACAGACATCTGAAGCCTATAGCGACCTTGAGAACATACTCTTCACTTGTAAATAAAATACATTTCCTGAAAAGTTTAAGGAGATACAATTTGATTCCAGTCTGCCATTACTATACACTGTTATTTAACCCTTTTAGTACCAAGCCACTTTTCACCTTAAATCCCAGGCCAATCTTTGAAAATCTGACATGTGTCACTTTATGTGGTAATAACTTTAGAATGCTTTTACTTTTCCAAGCCATTCTGAGATTGTTTTCTTGTGACACATTGTACTTGAGGAGAGTGGTAAATTTGAGTCAAGATATTTTACCTTTATTTATAAAAGAATCCAAAATTTAGCAAAAATTTTGAAAAATTCTCCATATGTCTACTTTATGCTGGCATAATTCTGTAAATGTCATTTTATATTTTTAGGACGTTAGAAGGCTTTTTTCCAAACCATTTTTTTTAAGCACCAATTCAGTTATGAAGTGATTTTGATGGGCTTACGTAATGGAAACCACTGATAAATGACCCCATTTTTCGAAACTACACCCCTCAAATTATTCAAAACTGATGTTACAAACTTTGTTAACCCTTGAGGTGTTCCACTAGAATTAAAGGAAAAGGGAGGTGAAATTTAAAAATTTCATTTTTTTGTTAATTTTTATTATTAATTTTTTGGTGCAACACAGCAAGGGTTAAACCTCAATATACATTACTCCGATTCTGCAGTTTACAGAAATACCCCATATGTGGTGGTAAACTGCTCTATGGGCACACGGCAATGGTCAGAAGGAAAGGAGTGTCCTATGGATTTTGGAGGCAGATTTTGCTAGAATGTTTTTTAGGCACCACTATGTATTTTAAGAGACCCTGACGTGCCCCTACAGTGGAAACCCTCAAAAAGTGACCCCATTTTTGAAACTACACCCTCAAAAACTATATTAAAAGGGGTGTACTGAGCACTTTGACCCCCTAAGAGTTTTACAGAATTTGGAACACTTGGCTGTGAAAATGTAAAGTTTCATTTCTTTCAATAAAATTTTGCTTTAGCCCCAAGTTTTTCAATTTCACAAGGGGACACAAAAAACAAAACAAAAAACAAAACAAAACACCCCATAATTTGTTACCCATATGTAGTGGTAAACCGCTGTGGGGGCACATGGCAGGACTCAAAGGAAGGAGCGCCATATGGGTTTTGCAGCACAGATTTTGATTGGTTTACGGGTGCCATTGGTTTTTATTTTCTGAATGATTGTCTTATGTGGGGGTTCATTTTTTGCGGAATGAGGTGACGTTTTTATTGGTACCATTTTCAGGTATATCCGATTTTTTGATCACTCGATATTATGCATTTTGTAAGGCGAGGTGACAAAAAATACTGTTCTGGCATAGTTTTTATTTATTTTTTCAGCGTTCACCTGAAAGACTATATCATGTGATATTTTTATAAAGAAGGTTATTAAAGGGATTCTGTCATGAGATTTGAGCCTTATAAGCTAAACATATGGCCAGGTCCGTACTAATAACATGAATCCTAAACTGCCCTTATTAAACCTGCTTGTGGCTCTATTAGCCCAAAAAACTGGTTTTTATAAGCTGTCACTCACCTACCTAAGGTGCCCAAGGGGTTTTATGTTAACCCAGGGTGCCCACCCACACCCCTCGCCGTCTGGTGCCCAGCGCCGCCTTCCTCACCTCAGCCCCGCCTCCGCAATCCTCCCGTCCCTCTGCTAGATCCGGCGCCTGGGCACTAGGCTCAGCCTGATGAGCCGCGGACTCCTGGCAGCGGCTTCGTTGAGCGAAGTGCGCATGCGCCGGCCTGATGTTATGGACACGGCGATATCCAATTTGTCTACTATTTTTGTTAAGTTTTACAAAAGTAAAAGCATTTTTGAACAGAATAAAATCTTGTTTTTGTGTTGCCATTTTCTGAGAGCGATTTTTTGGCGATTGTCTTAGGTAGGGGCTCATTTTTTGCGATACGAGATGACAGTTGGTATTACACTTATTGTGAGGCAAGATGACCAGAAAATGGCTTTCATGTGATATTTTTATTGAGCCAGTCGATACAGACGCGGCGATACCTAATAAGTCTTTTTTCCTTTTTTTAGAATTTTTTTAACTTAATTTTGGGAAAAGGATGTTTTTTGAAACAACAAAAATGTTCTATTGTGTAAATTTTTTTGTCCCACTCTGGGACTTCAACTTTTGGGGGTTTGATCCACCTGTACAATGCATTACAATACATCTGTATTGTAATGCATTGGCTAAAGTGTATTACTCTTCAGCCTGCTTGCCTGTGAAATCTAGGGGGCTGGAGCTCACAGGAGCCTATGGAAGGCATCGGGCTGACCTCCCCAGCCATTGGATCCCCGTCAAAGCAGCGCAGGGACCCAATAGGGATAGTGCACATGCCGCGGTCCATGCCGGCGCATACAGCAAGGGTCCGGCTATCAGTGACTGCAACACCCCTGCCGCTAATCGGGCAGGCGCAGCTCCTGTACCCTCCCCGATCAGTGCGCTGTAGCTGAATGGCGCTGGGATTTAAGACACAATCCCCATCGCACGGCACTGGTATAATATATATATATATATATATATATATATATATATATATAGTTAGTTAGTTAGTTTTTAAATGGGTAGACTATGGAAGTTTGTACCACAGATCCTGAAAATTAAATTGTATTTAAGACAATCGTACTCAAAAGAAAACTAATGAGCCAACATCTGTCAATCCCACCAAAAACAATCTATTGGAGTTGCTCCTGAGACATGTATTCACCGGCGGCGCTCAGCCATAACTGTCAATACAATCCATCATAACTGGTGAGTGCCGCTACTTTTTCTTTTTTGTTGGATGGGTTGTATTTATGACAGTTTAAATACTAACTTTGTTGGTTCTTCTGTAAAGTCTAGGGACTTCTAGGACACTTCTAAAGTACACCAAGCATGATTCTCCTAGGTCCACTGAAATTCTGTTGTTTATGGCTGGGAGAGGTGCTGATAAAGAACTGGATACGTCCCCCAGTGCACCTAGAAAAACAATGAAATTGTTTAGTATTTTTGAAATTTAAATGAAATATTTCAGGAATATCCACAGTTTAACATTTTCAGTAAAGAAATATCTAATATAGTAGTAAAACAAGTGTTTATTTTAATATGGAGCCTGTCACCTTCCTATTAGACCTTCCTATTAAAACACAAAGCACTGTTAGATAATGTTTGCTCACAAGAATAAAATGTTTCTATTCCCTTCCCGATCTGAGCTTGACTTTTCATAATATGCAAATTAGGCCAGAACCTCCCCTCCTTGCCAGCGAAGGGAAGATTACATCACCACCACCTGGCGATGTCAGTCAACGCAGTGAGGAGCTGGGTGCAAGAAGGAAGAGAGCTTTGCTGTGACAAGAGCAATGTTGACATCCTTTTTGCACCAAACAGCTTGTCAACATATCAGTAGAAACATAAGGAATGGAGCTTCACATTGAGGATAGAAACTTTTATTCTGGGGAGCCTCATTTCAAATCTTGGATTGCATGGCTACAATACCATCCTAAATGGCTGGACAAAAAGGCTCCTGTAAACTTAACACACTACCCAATCACGGAAGTCAGAGAAGTTGTTATCGGAAACATCTCTTTGCTTTCCTGAACATATCCAGAAAAGGACCAAAGCAACGCTATGACTTTAAAGTGTACTTAAATGCTCACAATAACTTTATTTAAACCTGTTCTAAATGTGCTGAAAATAATTTCGGAGATTCGGAGGACGCAAGCGGTGCTGGGCTCCTTCACAAGGGGACTTGGCAGGGCACGAAGAAGGTTAGTACAGCCCCTTGGGCTCCTTACAAGGGTCATTTACATATCTATAAAATAATTTTTTAAACACAATAAAAAAAGGACACCGCTTTATGGGACAGGTATATTGCGGATATGCTAGCGGCGATCTAGCCGTGCATGTCCGCAGCTCTATAAGCTAAAACAAGGTGACAGAATCCCTTTAACAAGACAAAACAAATGCCCTGCATCTTGAAGTCAGAAGACCGTGTACAGATGTAGACAAGCGAAATGATGGTTAACGCGTTATCTCATGGATAATGTAGTCAAAGATCATATAGTACATGACAATCTTGTTCTAACAAAGCTAGGACCAGTCCTGTACCTCACATGGATCTAGAGATCTCCCCATCCATTGCTCTGCTAGATTTATATCAAGCTGACAGCTCAAGGGGAGTGTCCATAATCTCCCCATCACAACTCAGGAGGCAGTTGAAGGGTGAAATGGAGCATGTGCGGACTTCTCAGTGAGCAGGACAAAGAAATAAGAACAACCAGCAGGTGGCGCTATACAGATACATTTTATTGAGTAACTCATTGGCTATGCTAAATTTTTAATTACATGCAATTAAAAAGTACACTGCTCAAAAAAAAAAAGGCAACACATAAATAACACATCCTAGATCTGAATTAAATAAATATTCTTCTGAAATACTTTGTTCTTTACATAGTTGAATGTGCTGACAACAAAATCACACAAAAAAAAAAAATTAAAATCAAATTTTTTTAACCCATGGAGGTCTGGATTTGGAGTCACCCTCAAAATTAAAGTGGAAAAACACACTACAGGCTGATCCAACTTTGATGTAATGTCCTTAAAACAAGTCAAAATGAGGCTCAGTAGTGTGTGTGGCCTCCACGTGCCTGTATGACCTCCCTACAACGCCTGTGCATGCTCCTGATGAGGTGGCGGACGGTCTCCTGAGGGATCTCCTGCCAGACCTGGACTAAAGCATCTGCCAACTCCTGGACAGTCTGTGGTGCAACGTGACGTTGGTTGATAGAGCGAGACGTGATGTCCCAGATGTGCTCAATTGGATTCAGGTCTGGGGAACGGGCGGGCCAGTCCATAGCATCAATGCCTTCGTCTTGCAGGAACTGCTGACACTCCAGCCTTATGAGGTCTAGCATTGTCTTGCATTAAGAGGAACCCAGGGCAAACTGCACCAGCATATGGTCTCACAAGGGGTCTGAGGATCTCATCTCGGTACCTAATGGCAGTCAGGCTACCTCTGGCGAGCACATGGAGGGCTGTGCGGCCCTCCAAAGAAATGCCATCCCACACCATTACTGACCTAATGCCAAACCGGTCATGCTGGAGGATGTTGCAGGCAGCAGAACGTTCTCCACTGCGTCTCCAGACTCTGTCACGTCTGTCACATGTGCTCAGTATGAACCTGCTTTCATCTGTGAAGAGCACAGGGCGCCAGTGGCGAATTTGCTATCTTGGTGTTTTCTGGCAAATGCCAAACGTCCTGCACGGTGTTGGGCTGTAAGCACAACCCCCACCTGTGGACGTCGGGCCCTCATATCACCCTCATGGAGTCTGTTTCTGACCGTTTGAGCAGACACATGCACATTTGTGGCCTGCTGGAGGTCATTTTGCAGGGCTCTGGCAGTGCTCCTCCTGTTCCTCCTTGCACAAAGGCGGAGGTAGCGGTCCTGCTGCTGGGTTGTTGCCCTCCTACGGCCTCCTCCACGTCTCCTGATGTACTGGCCTGTCTCCTGGTAGCGCCTCCATGCTCTGGACACTACGCTGACAGACACAGCAAACCTTCTTGCCACAGCTCGCATTGATGTGCCATCCTGGATAAGCTGCACTACCTGAGCCACTTGTGTGGGTTGTAGACTCAGTCTCATGCTACCACTAGAGTGAAAGCACCGGCAGCATTCAAAAGTGACCAAAACATCAGCCAGGAAGCATAGGAACTGAGAAGTGGTCAGGTCACCACCTGCAGAACCACTCCTTTATTGGGGGTGTCTTGCTAATTGCCTATAATTTCCACCTGTTGTCTATCCCATTTGCACAACAGCATGTGAAATTGATTGTCACTCAATGTTGCTTCCTAAGTGGACCGTTTGATTTCACAGAAGTGTGATTGACTTGGAGTTACATTGTGTTGTTTAAGTGTTCCCTTTATTTTTTTGAGCAGTGTATATCAGATTCAAGATTCAGGTGCAAGTTTGAAAACTGTAGCACATTTTTCATGGGACAACTCCTTTAAGTAAACAATGGCAAGAAAATGTTAATAGACTTTTTCAATGGCTTTTGTCACAAGATTACACTGACGTGTCAATTTTTAGCTCCATCTGTATATGGCTTCTAGAAACAATAGCTGTGTAATTGCAAAAAGAATACTGTGCAGAATGAATAAAAAATTTGCATAGGATATACTGTAATGCATTCACAGAACTGTACATAAATGAAATGGGTAGGAAGATCACGTTACCTTTAATTATTTCCATATTCTTAAATCCAGTTACACTAAGTTTGACTTTAATCACATCCATTAATCCTGGAAACTAAAAAACAAAATAAAATGTAACTGGAGGGGCTGTGCTCAGAACTTTCTAATAAACTGGAAGTATTCACAAGAGATTAATCAAAGGTGTTTTACACCTCTCACACGGGCGTCCCAGATTTGCTCCAGGTGCGTCACGTGTGCATTGCGGGAAACCCGCACGAGTAGGCACGCAATTGCAGTCAGTTTTAACTGATTGCGTTCTGATGTTCAGTTTTTATCTCGCGGGTGCAATGCAATTTGCACACGCGTGATAAAAAACTGAATGTGGTACCCAGACCCAACCCGACCATCTTCACTGAAGTTCGGGTTTGGGTTAGGTGTTCTGTAGATTGTATTATTTTCCCTTATAACAAAATAATAGCATTCTTAATACAGGATGCTTACTAAAATGTGGCTTAAGGGGGTTAAAAAAATAAACAAACTCACCTCATCCTGTTGGTCGCGCAGCCGGCATCACCTTCTCTCTTCTTCTTTCAGGACCTGCAAAAGGACCTTTGATGAGTGCGGTGATGTCAGCACAGGTTCTGCTGAATAAAGACAGAAGATTTCTATCTTCAGTCAGCAGGACCTGCGCTGACGTCATCGCGATGACCACGTGATGAGCGAGATTACGTCAAAGGTCCTTTTGCAGGTCCTGAAAAAAGAAAGATGCTGACGCCGGCTCCGCGAACAAGAGGATGAGGGGAGTTAATTTTTTATTTATTTTTTTACCCCTCAAGCCACATTTTAGTAAGCATTCTGTATTCAAAATTATATTCTTTTCCCTTATAATCATGTTAAAGGGGAAATAATACAGTAATTTGACTTATCAATTTACTAACATCTCCCAGCAACCATGCGTGAAAATCACTTTGCATCCGCACTTGCTTGCGAATCCTATGCGATTTTCACGCATCCCTATTCATTTCAATGGGGCCTGCGTTGCGTGAAAAACACCGATTATGGAACATGCTGAGATTTTCACGCAACGCACAAGTGATGTGTGAAAATCACAATTCATCTGAATAGCCTCATGGAAGTGAATGGGTCCAGATTCAGTGCGGGTACAATGCGTTCACTTCACGCATTGCACCCGCGTGGATTCTCTCCTGTGTCAAAGGGGCCTTAAGCTTTAAAAAAAAAAAAATTCAACAGTTGAATAGATCAAATAGATAAAAATGTATTCCGTAAGCTGTTGACAAAATAGAAAATTGCACTGAGACTGGTTGCTATGGACAAAAACGCCACACTTGCTGTTAGACAGTTTTGATAAATGAAGGTCAATGTTGTTCTGTTAACATGTTCGCTTAATTTCCTAACTCCTGTAATAATGGAACTAAGGCTCAAGTCTTCGGCCCCCTTCAGACGGGCGAGTATTCCGCGCGGATGCGATGCGTGAGGTGAACGCATTGCACAGGCACTAAATACCGACCCATTCATTTCTATGGGGCCGTTCACATGAGCCGTGATTTTCACGCATCACTTGTGCGTTGCGTGAAAATCGCAGCATGCTCTATATTCTGCGTTTTTCACGCAACGCAGGCCCCATAGAAGTGAATGGGGTTGCGTGATTTTTATTTTATTTTTTTAACCCCTCCAGCGCTATTTTACTATGCATTCTGTATTCAGAATGCTATTATTTTCCCTTATAACCATGCTATAAGGGAAAATAATACAATCTACACAACCCCGATCCCAAATCTGAACTTCTGTGAAGTTCGGGTTTGGGTACCAAACTTGCGCGATTTTTCTCATGCGAGTGAAAAACGCATTACAATGTTTTGCACTAGCGCGGAAAAATCGCGGGAGTTCCCGTAACGCACCCGCACATTTTCCCGCAACGCACGTCTGAAAGAGGCCTTAGACACATGTCAATGACCACTTTCCCTCCATGAAAAAAGGTTCGTCTTTCATCTGATGATGTCCAAGTTTTGTCCATTTTTAGTCTTTGTGTACATTTTCTTAAATTTGTGTCATCCATATTTTCCCGCTTAACAGAAACAGAAGGTGGCCCATGCAATTTTTTAGAGGGTATCCTAGCAACAATCTGCAAAAAACTGACCAAACAGTGCGTTTTCATTGGAATCAAGGATTTAAAAAAAAAAAAAAGGAAATATGAATATGCCATCTGAATTCTATAAATCATGTGCTGGACATGAAGAACACGGTATGAGTAAGGGCTAATTCTTCTGTCTATGGACTTTCTGTAATACGCCAAGAGTTTAACCCCTTAAGGACTCAGCCCTATTTCACCTTAAGGACTTGGCCATTTTTTGCAAATCTGACCAGTGTCACTTTAAGTGCTGATAACTTTAAAACGCTTTGACTTATCCAGGCCATTCGGAGATTGTTTTTTCGTCACATATTGTACTTCATGACACTGGTAAAATGAAGTAAAAAAAATAATTTTTTTTGCATAAAAAAAATACCAAATTTACCAAAAATTTGGAAAAATTAGCAAATTTCAAAGTTTCAGTTTCTCTACTTCTGTAATACATAGTAATACCCCCAAAAATTGTGATGACTTTACATTCCCTATATGTCTACTTCATGTTTGAATTATTTTGGGAATGATATTTTATTTTTTGGGGATGTTACAAGGCTTAGAAGTTTAGAAGCAAATCTTGAAATTTTTCAGAAATTTACAAAAACCCAATTTTTAGGGACCACTACAGCTCTGAAGTCACTTTGCGAGGCTGACATAATAGAAACCACCCAAAAATGACCCCATTCTATAAACTACACCCCTCAAGGTATTCAAAACTGATTTTACAAACTTCGTTAACCCTTTAGGTGTTGCACAAGAGTTATTGGCAAATGGGGATGAAATTTGAGAATTTCATTTTTTTGCCTAATTGTCCATTTTAACTCATTTTTTCCACTAACAAAGCAAGGGTTAACAGCCAAACAAGACTATCTTTATTGCCCCGACTCTGCCGTTTACAGAAACACCCCATATGTGGCCGTAAACTACTGTACGGCCACACAGCGGGGCGCAGAGTGAAAGGTGCGCCGTTTGGTTTTTGGAAGGCAGATTTTGCTGGACGGGTTTATTTACACCATGTCCCATTTGAAGCTCCCCTAATGCACCCCTAGAGTAGAAACTCCATAAAAGTGACCCCATCTAAGAAACTACACCCCTCAAGGTATTCAAAACTGATTTTACAAACTTTGTTAACCCTTTAGGTGTTGCACAAGATTTGATGGAAAATAGAGATACAATTTCAAAATTTCACTTTTTTGGAAGATTTTCCATTTTAATATTTTTTTTCAAGTAACAAAGCAAGCGTTAACAGCCAAACAAAACTCAATATTTATTGCCCGGATTCTGTAGTTTACAGAAACACCCCATATGTGGTCGTAAACTGCTGTACGGGCACACGGCAGGGCGCAGAAGGAAAGGAATGCCATATGGTTTTTGGAAGGCAGATTTTGCTGGACTGGTTTTTTTGACACCATGTCCCATTTGAAGCCCCCCTGATGCACCCGTAGAGTAGAAACTCCAAAAAAGTGACCCCATTTTAGAAACTACGGGATAGGGTGGCAGTTTTGTTGGTACTAGTTTAGGGTACATATGTTTTTTGTTTGCTCTATATTACACTTTTTGTGCGGCAAGGTAATAATAGCTTTTTTGGCACTTTTTTTTGTTATTTACAACATTCATCTGATAGGTTAGATCATGTGGTAATTTTATAGAGCAGGTTGTCACGGACGCGGTGATACCTAATATGTATACAATTTTTTTTATTTATGTAAGTTTTACACAATGATTTCATTTTTAAAACAAAAAAAGTTTTAGTGTCTCCATAGCCTAAGAGCCATAGTTTTTTCAGTTGTTGGGCGATTATCTTAAGTAGGGTCTAATTTTTTGCGGGATGAGATGGCTGTTTTATTGGCACTATTTTGGGGCGCATATGACTTTTTGATCGCTTGCTATTACACTTTTTGTGACGTAAGATGACAAAAAATGTTTTTTTTTTACACCGTTTTTATTTTTCTTTTTTTTACGGTGGTCCCCTGAGGGGTTAACTCATGTGATATTTTTATAGAGCCGGTCGATACGGACGCGGCGATACCTAATATGTATACTTTTTTTTTTGCTTATGTAAGTTTTACACAAGGATTTCATTTTTGAAACCAAAAAAATCATGTTTTAGTGTCTCCATAGTCTGAGAGCCATAGTTTTTTCAGTTTTTTGGCGATTATCTTGGGTAGGGTATGATTTTTGCGGGATGAGATGACGGTTTGATTGTTACAATTTTGGCGAACATGCGACTTTTTTGATCACTTTTATTAGCTTTTTTGGGAAGTAAGGTGGGCAAAATTTAAATTTCATCATAGTTTTTTATTTTTTATTTTTATGGCGTTTACCGTTCGGGTAAAGTAACATGACCGTTTTATAGATCAGGTCGTTACGGAGGCGGCGATACCAAACATGTGTAAGGAATTTTATTTTTTTCATTTTTAATCAGTGATAAATGTGTTTTTTGATTTTTACTTGTTTTTTCACTTTTTTTTTGACCCAGACCCACTTGGTTCTTTAAGATCCAGTGGGTCTGATGTCTGTATAATACAGTACAGTACAATATATATTGTACTGTACTGTATTTTACTTACACTTTGTCTGAACAGATCTATGCCTTTAGCACAGATCTGTTCAGCACCATGGACAGCAGGATGCCTGAGACGGCATCCTGTTGCCATGGGAACCTTCCGTCTGCTCAGTAGTGGTCAGAACTTCGCAGACGGGGAAGGGTAAGGACGGGGCTCTCTCTCTCTCCTTCGGGGGGCTGCAAAGGCACAGCAGCCCCCCGATGGAAGAGGGAGCTCCCTCTTACTGTTAACTTTTTCCATACAGCGGTCCGTACGGTTCCCCGCAAGTACAGGTACTTGTCTCAATAAAATCCGGTGAAAGGTCCTCTTTAATTCCCTTGAGTCCAGAGGATTTTTCATTTTGTGCTTTCCTGAAGCCATAGCTTTTTATTTTTGCATTTACATAGCCGTATGAGGGCTTGTCTTTTGCGGGACAAGTTGTACTTTCTAATGGCACCACTTAATATTGGACACAATGTAGTGGGAAGCTGGAATAAAATTCCAAATGGGGTGGGAATTTGAAAAAAAAAATGCAATACAGACACAGTTTTATGGGTCTTGTCTCTATGGTGTTCCATATAAGGTAAAACTGATCTGTTACCTCCATTCTCTGGGTCAGTACAATTACAATACCACAGTTTTTCTTGCTTTTTAATACTGAAAACAATTTTTCTCTTTTCTTTGCCATATTCTGACTGTTATAACTTTTTTTTATTTTTATAGTTATGTCTACAGTACTATGTGGGAGCTCATATTTGTTGGGGACAATCTTTAGTTTTTATGGATATCATTTTTGAGTGTGTGTGACTTTTTGATCACATTTTATTCATTTTTTTTAGGGGAACTGAGGCAATGAAAATATGGCGAACTGGCCATTTTTTTTATTTTTTTTATTACACCATTCGCCGTATCTCACGGACGTGGTGATGCCTATGATCTCTAGTTTTTTTTTTACCCCCTCATAGAACATATGTGATCTTCGGATCACTTTTAGCTTACATTGTAGTTCAATAGCACTATATTGTAAGCCTGGTTTTCTAATATCCTTTGGAGCCCTGTCATCTGAAGACCTCGATAGAAACTACACTGCTGGGTGATACGCTGGGTCACTTATGACCAGTCCAGCACATCGGAGAGAAGGAACAGTTCCCCAGACAGCCGCAAGGGTTAGTTGTTCCTGGCTGTGAAGTGCAGCACGTTAGTTGTTCTTGGCCGTGAAGCGCAGCATTTAGATTGCATCTAAAGGGTTAAATGGCTGTGGTTGGCATTTTCACCAGTTGCACTCATTAGCCTCGGGCCTCTGCTGTTTGAAACAGAAGAGACCCAACGGCTAAGGCACATGTTGCACTTAAAAGCAGTAGCCATAGTTAATAATAGCACTATATTGTAAGCCTGGTTTGCTAATATCCTTCGGAGCCCTGCCACCTGAAGGCCTCCATAGAAACTGCAGCTCTGATACGCTGGGTCTCTTCAGAGAGGTCCAGCACATTGGAGAGAAGGAACGGCTTCCCAGACAGCCACATGAGGTAGCTGTTCCTGGCCGTGAAGTGCAGCACTTCCGAGGTTTCAGCATTTCGATGCTGAGGTCACTTTTGACTGCGGCATCTAAAAGGGTAAAATAGCTGTGGTTGGCATTTTCACCGGTTGCAATTATTAGCCTCAGGCCTCTGCTGTTTGAAACAGAGACCCAGCAGCTAAGGCACTTGTTGCACTCATAAGCAGGAACCATATTTAAATACCCTTCTTCTGCCGTACAACTACGGCGCTGGTACTCCATAGATTTCACCCTTCACGACATCCGCTGTACATGTACGGCGGATGTCGGGTCTTTAAAGATGGCGCCTGCTCCAGAGCGGATCAAGTGCCATAGCCAGTCCAAAAGCAGTAGCTGAGGACAGCCTAGTGCACAGCTTCCTGCAGCACCTTACAACACAAACTGGCAAAGGTGGAAGCCAAAGAATGGATCTGGTAGAACTTGGCAAAGATGTGAACTGAGGCCCAGGTAGCAGCCTTGCAAGGCGGATAATAAACCTCCCAGGAAGCCCCAACAGAACAGGTGCCCGGTCACCAGGAAGAGCGGAACCCTACCTTTGGCTACATAGGCTTCCTTGATCACAAACCAAATAGATCTGGATATGGAGGGCTCCGAAGGATATTAGCAAACCAGGCTTACAATATAGTGCTATTATTAACTATGGCTACTGCTTTTAAGTGCAACATGTGCCTTAGGCTTCCTTGATCACAAACCAAATCGATCTAGATATGGAGGTCTTGGAGGATGCCAAACCCTTACGCTAGCTAACATTCAGGAAGGGCAAAGAGGTTATGAGAATGATGGAAGAAGTAATGACCACAAGAAAAGCAACTTCCCAGGATAACAAGCAAAATTTCCCTCAAGGGAGAAGATTCTAATTTCAGTTTATTTTTAATACTTTGTATAGATAGTTGAGTGTTAAACATTTTTGCAATATCCTTCACTAAGCACTGTACAGGTGCCATAACTGTCACTGCCTATCACCCTGCCTATCTGACTTGCACACAGGCAACAGGACTGCTACCCAGCCAGAGAGGCTGGCATCAGTAGTAGACCCCTGTCAGAGGAAAGGCAAAAAGGTATTGCCCAGAGAGAAGGCTGGGGAGAAAAGCCACAGGATGAGGTCCTGATGAACCTGGAGGGGAAAAAGAATTGGCAGATCCAGAGAGGATGGGGACTTGTCCCAGCGGGAAAGAATCACCAAATACAGAGAACGCCTGTGGAACTAAGCATACAGTACCACCTCAAAAGAGGCCAATGTGAGTGCCTGTGAAGGAGAGACATACCAAACAGAAGAAATTGGATCTTAACCTCTGGAAGGAGGACTCCCCACCGTACTCCGTGGAAGAAACGGGGATAACAACTAGGTCTGGACACAGGGAAAAGGGAGCAGGTCACCCCCTACAGCCACCCTAATCCTGGCCCTGACTCCTCACACCGTATGAGCAGACCCAGATGGTAGGACGACTCATATCCAGGAACCTCGGACCCTGGAATCCCTGAACAGCCCTACAGATAATGAAAGGGCATGAGACAACCTGTTCCTCCAAGAATCGGAAGAACAGGAGTCTCACCTGGCCTAGATGCAGGGAAAAGGAGACCGTGAACACCTACTGGATCGGCACGTAAGAACCAGAACACCACAATTACCTGCCGCAGCCACACAAATGGAACCCGTGCATAATGTACTTGAGCGCACACCCCAAACAGGACACAGTACAAACACCAAACATGGGAACCAGCAGACCAGTAACTGCCTGGACCCCAATGCGGACAAGATGCATGAAGGTACCAGGCAGAGCTGCTCACTGATTTGTAGTTCCCCACTGGGGAACCCTGGGGCCCTCTCACCGAATGCACAGGAGAATGTCTAGGAAACATGCAGGACTACAAACTCCAACAGACCAGACATAACAACAACAACAACAACTAGACATAAAACACCAACCCGTAACATACCACACAGAGTAGGGAAAGGAAGGGAAGGTGATATCAAGATGACATGGGGGAGACATCAATGTCCCACTAGGTGGTCCTCAAGGACTGGGCAGATGGAACACCCAGGAAAGGAGCAAAGCTCCAGCACCAACAAAGGCTGGAGTACAACTGAATCCATCCTAAAAGCCACAGGCAATATAAACCCCTAGTGGCCACACCCAGCCAAGTAGTTATCCCCACCAGTACCAGACAGGGAAAGAACCAGGAGAAAGGAGGAAGGTAAAAACATGCTGCAACAACAACATGTTGCTCCTGGCAACCAGCATTCATGGCACACGTGTCACGGCGAACAATACTGTGACACAACTGTGACACTCTGCCCTAATAGGTGTCAAAGATCATGCCCAAAAAGTTGACCCGAAAAAGTGAACATAAAGTCCTGGATGACCAGAAGGGTGGTCAGATTGTCCTCAATGGAGGGGTCCTTAACCAGGAGATTGTTTAGGTAGGGGATCACAGTAACCCACCTAAAAGACCTTCAACCAGAACAGGCTTTGCTAGTGTGGATCTGGTGGTAATGAGGCGCAAATGCCAGGAGGGTTTTAGATTAAATGACAGGCACTGCATCTCAGAGGAATGAGAAGGTATTTTGTCCTGATGGGAGGAAGGGCCCTGAAAGGAATGTTACCTCTGCAATGAGGAGAAGAAGAACTAGGCAGGCAAATGGTACTTTTCTGGGGCAGAAAGGAACACCTTACCCTGTGGGATCAAAAGGTATGTTCTTTCAGATGCTTAACAAGAAGTCTGCCCCCTGAAAATGGGATGGCAATGAGGACCTTTTTTTAGGCCCCAATGGCCTCCAAGGACCTAAACTATATGGTGAAATGGATTCTAGGGAGACATCTCAAAGGAAGTGGGAGGAAGCCAGAAAAAAATGGAACCAGAGCACAGATAGGATGAATAAAAAGTGCAGCTCCAGACAGTCCGAGCAGAGCAGCACTTGAGAAACATAGGTTCTGGGACAAGACCAGAGGAAGAAGCTCCAGGACCCAGGCATTGCACCCAGAGCAGGGGAACCTGAGAGGGACCTATGGGGAACAAGGGGACCCATGGCTTTTACCTGTCTAGAATCTTGGGATGACATAGGGTCATCCCTTCAGTAACCTCAGACAGTGTGGCGTTACTGGAATTCCAGCTATGGAAGCAATTTAGGGGGACTGGGTAACTGCAAGAATGTCCAAGATCGCAGAGGGATCAGCTGAAGAGACAGCCCACAATGAAGCTGTGGTAAGCAGTAAAACTTCTGCAATAAAGAATTCAGGCTAAGGAAAAAAAATAAAAAATACAAAAATTAAAATAAAAAAACTATGCAGCAGACCTGGGCATACAAGTAGTGCATGTGTCCTATGGATACAAAGGCTAAAATTGATTAGCTTAGCTTCTGTGGAGAGGTTATAGTTCACCTGGGCAGAGCCAACACTTTTTGCATCTCTACTGTCAGCCTCCTACTGGCAAAGCCTATACCCATAATGCTCTGTCCCCCAGTGCCATTAAAGGGGTTATTCAGCTTTTATTATGTGATGGCCTATCCCCCATTGACTGGTAGAAGTCTGAAACCCTGAATTCTCACCAATCAGCTGTAGTGATGGAACTACAGTCGTGGCCAAAAGTTTTGAGAATTACATAAATATTGGAAATTGGAAAAGTTGCTGCTTAAGTTTTTATAATAGCAATTTGCATATACTCCAGAATGTTATGAAGAGTGATCAGATGAATTGCATAGTCCTTCTTTGCCATGAAAATTAACTTTATCCCAAAAAAAACTTTCCACTGCATTTCATTGCTGTCATTAAAGGACCTGCTGAGATCATTTCAGTAATCGTCTTGTTAACGCAGGTGAGAATGTTGACGAGCACAAGGCTGGAGATCTTTATGTCAGGCTGATTGGGTTAAAATGGCAGACTTGACATGTTAAAAGGAGGGTGATGCTTGAAATCCTTGTTCTTCCATTGTTAACCATGGTGACCTGCAAAGAAACGTGTGCAGCCATCATTGCGTTGCATAAAAATGGCTTCACAGGCAAGGATATTGTGGCTACTAAGATTGCACCTCACCAACAATTTATAGGATCATCAAGAACTTCAAGGAAAGAGGTTTAATTCTTGTTAAGGCGGCTTCAGGGCGTCCAAGAAAGTCCAGCAAGTGCCAGGATCGTCTCCTAAAGAGGATTCAGCTGCGGGATCGGAGTGCCACCAGTGCAGAGCTTGCTCAGGAATGGCAGCAGGCAGGTGTGAGCGCATCTGCACGCACAGTGAGGCGAAGACTTTTGGAAGATGGCCTGGTGTCAAGAAGGGCAGCAAAGAAGCCACTTCTCTCCAAAAAAAACATCAGGGACAGATTGATCTTCTGCAGAAAGTTTGGTGAATGGACTGTTGAGGACTGGGGCAAAGTCATATTCTCCGATGAAGCCTCTTTCCGATTGTTTGGGGCATCTGGAAAAAGGCTTGTCCGGAGAAGAAACGGTGAGCGCTACCATCAGTCCTGTGTCATGCCAACAGTAAACCATCCTGAGACCATTCATGTGTGGGGTTGCTTCTCATCCAAGGGAGTGGGCTCACTCACAATTTTGCCCAAAAACACAGCCATGAATAAAGAATGGTACCAAAACACCCTCCAACAGCAACTTCTTCCAACAATCCAACAACAGTTTGGTGAAGAACAATGCATTTTCCAGCACGATGGAGCACCGTGCCATAAGGCAAAAGTGATAATTAAGTGGCTCGGGGACCAAAACGTTGGCATTTTGGGTCCATGGCCTGGAAACTCCCCAGATCTTAATCCCATTGAGGATTGACCACAAGTTCTCAAGAGGCGGGTGGACAAACAAAAACCCACTAATTCTGACAAACTCCAAGAAGTGATTATGAAAGAACGGGTTGCTATCAGTCAGGAATTGGCCCAGAAGTTGATTGATAGCATGCCCAGTCGAATTGCAGAGGTCCTGACAAAGAAGGGCCAACACTGCAAATACTGACTCTTTGCATAAATGTCATGTAATTGTCGATAAAAGCCTTTGAAACGTATGTGCATGTAATTATATTTCACTACATCACAGAAACAACTGAAGCAAAGATCTAAAAGCAGTTTAGCAGCAAACTTTGTGAAAACTAATATTTGTGTCATTCTCAAAACTTTTGGCCACGACTGTACACAGCACCATCAACTGCGTAGTGGAGGAAGCCCATTCCTGTAACGCTGCTCCTACTGAAGTCAATACAATCAGCACTGCAGTAATGAGCTCTATCCACTATACAGCTGATGGAGCCGTACATTACCACTGCTGAAACTACACCTGAACAGCTGATTGTGTGGGATGCGGGTTATCTGACCCCAACGTATCAGCCTAGTGATGGCTTATAGCTTAGCATAAGCTGGACAATACCTTTAACAAGGAAAAAAACATTACCAAAAAACCAAAAAGATATAAAACCTCTTATTAACCACTTCCCAACTGCTCATTGACCATAAACGTCCTGGGCGGTTGGGTTTATCTCTGATCAGACGTTTTAGAACGTCTTTTCAGATATTGCAGCTGCATGCTAATCGCGCAGCTGCTGTGCAGGGGGCCTGTTGTCAGTGACAGCACGGCACTCCAGAGAGAAGGCAGGGACAGTTCCTGGGTGTCCCTGCCTTCTAGATCGCTGTATACACAGCGCTGAGTATACAGCCAGGAAGTGACGTGCTGCTTCCTGTACCGTCCCAGTGGTCATGTGACAGGAGCTGTCAGGTCTTCCATAGACCACGATCAGCCCTGCACTGAAGCTGTACAGCGTTGTATAACGCTGTACAGCTTCTCTTGGGTGGTGTAGTATACAAAATGTGGTCACTTTTTGGGGGTTTTTATTGTGGGGGTACCTCAGCATCTCTTCAAATGCAACATAGCGCCCCAAGACCATTCCAGCAAAATCTGCGATCCAAAAATCATGTGTGCCGTGTGCCCATATAGCGGTATATGAGCTCATATGGGGTGTTTCTGTAAACTGCAGAATCAGGTTAATAAATATTGGTTTGTTTAGTTGTTAACCCTTGTTAATTACTAAAATGTGAAATTTGCAAAACAAAATAAAAAATGAAATTTTACCTCTATTTTGCTTTGTTTCCTGTGGAATACTTAAAGGGTTAACAACATTTCTAAAACCAATTTTTAATAGTTTGAGGTGTAGTTTCTAAAATGGGGTATTTATGGGTGGTTTCTAATATGTGAGCTCCTCAAAAAAACTTCAGAACTAAACTGGTCCTCAAAAAATTGATTAGGGCAATTTTTTTAATTTTAAAAAATTGCTTCTAAAATTCTACCCTAACGTCCTAAAAAAAATTAAATTACATTACTAAAATGATGCCAACATAAAGTAGACATGCTAATTGTTAATTAATGAGCATTTTATGAGGCATCACTGTCTTAAAAGTAGAGAGATTTAAATTTAGAAAACAGTGAATTTTTCTAATTTTCGTTAACTTTTGGATTTTTTTCATAAATAAAAGGTGAACTATATTGACTCAAATTTACCATTAACATGATGTACAATGTGTCAGGAGAAAACAATCTCTGGCATTCTAAAGTTATCACCACATAAAGTGACAAATGTCAGATTTGCACATTTAGACCTGGTCAGGAAGGGAGTAAATGGTCCGGTCTGGAAATGGTTAATAGTTACATTTTTAGATGCTTAGTTTATACACTAATTCAGATCTTAATTTTCAGTTTCTACATCATGTAGAATGACAGATAGGACTAACCATTCTGTCCTTATACTTGTATTCACCAGGAAGCCAGTTTCTGCCTTTCCTGTGCAGATGGAAACTACAAGCAAAGCGTGAAGGAAAACCGTCATCTGCTGTATCTCTGCCCCTCAGCAGCTCTTCATTCCTCCCACTACAATGGGTGGAAACAACATTATGGGGAAAACACCCACCTTCATTTACACTCTTTCCCTTAGGACGCCAGTATTCTGGGACTTGTAGGCAAAACTGCGGCAACATGGGAAGGAATTTTGAAACAGCAGCAGCCAATTTTAATGAATATTGTTGAAAAAAAAGGCAGATAAAGATGGCAGGCCAGCACAGGGAAACCAGACTTGTGGCAGGGATGAAGCAACAATATGAACGGTTTTAAAATACAGTTGTGTTCAAAATAATAGCAGTGTGTTTAAAAAAGTGAATAAAGCTCAAAATCCTTCTAATAGCTTTTATTTCCATACACAAATGCATTGGGAACACTACACATTCTATTCCAAATCAAAACAAGAAGAAAATATATAAAAATTGAAGACAAGTGAATATTAGACTGTTCAAAAAAAGAGAAGTGTTTGTATTCTGCTTTGCAAATACCGTATTTTTCGCCCTATAAGACGCACCGGCCCATAAGACGCACCTAGGTTTTTGGGGAGGAAAATAAGAATTTTTTATTTTTTTTACCAAAAAGTGTGCTTTTGGTGGGTTTGGAACTAATGGTGGTCTGTGGATGACTGACACTGTTATGGGGGGGATCTGTGGATGACGGACACTGTTATGGGGGGGATCTGTGGATGACGGACACTGTTATGGGGGGATCTGTGGACGACGGACACTTATGGGGGGCATCTGTGGACGACGGACACTTATGGGGGGCATCTGTGGACGACGGACACTTATGGGGGGGATCTGTGGACGACGGACACTTATGGGGGGGATCTGTGGACGACGGACACTTATGGGGGGGGATCTGTGGACGACGGACACTTATGGGGGGGATCTGTGGACGACGGACACTTATGGGGGGGATCTGTGGACGACGGACACTTATGGGGGGGATCTGTGGACGACGGACACTTATGGGGGGGATCTGTGGACGACGGACACTTATGGGGGGGATCTGTGGACGACGGACACTTATGGGGTGGATCTGTGGACGACGGACACTTATGGGGGGGATCTGTGGACGACGGACACTTATGGGGGGGATCTGTGGACGACGGACACTTATGGGGGGGATCTGTGGACGACGGACACTTATGGGGGGGATCTGTGGACGACGGACACTTATGGGGGGGATCTGTGGACGACGGACACTTATGGGGGGGATCTGTGGACGACGGACACTTATGGGGGGGATCTGTGGACGACGGACACTTATGGGGGGGATCTGTGGACGACGGACACTTATGGGGGGGGATCTGTGGACGACGGACACTTATGGGGGGGGATCTGTGGACGACGGACACTTATGGGGGGGATCTGTGGACGACGGACACTTATGGGGGGGATCTGTGGACGACGGACACTTATGGGGGGGATCTGTGGACGACGGACACTTATGGGGGGATCTGTGGACGACGGACACTTATGGGGGGATCTGTGGACGACGGACACTTATGGGGGGATCTGTGGACGACGGACACTTATGGGGGGGATCTGTGGACGACGGACACTTATGGGGGGATCTGTGGACGACGGACACTTATGGGGGGGATCTGTGGACGACAGACACTTATGGGGGGGGATCTGTGGATGACGGACACTTATGGGGGGGATCTGTGGATGACGGACACTGTTACAGGGGGGGATCTGTGGCTGGCACTGTTACAGGGGGGGGGGGATCTGTGGATGGCACTGTTATATATGTGCCATTCACAGACTCCCAACCCCATAACAGTGCCATCCACAGTGCCCCCCCAGCCCATAACAATGCCATCCACAGACCCCCACCCCTTAATTGTGCCATCCACAAATTCCATGTGCCCCCCCCGCCGCCGCATACAAATATAAAATGTATTATTGAATTAAAAGTTATTAAACATGCCCCCCTCACTCCTAATAGTACCGTATATCCCAATTTCTTCTGTATAATGCCGGCAGGCGGGCCGGGCGGCCGGCGCGTCCCTCAGTGACGTCACTTGTCTGCGCCGCCTGCTTCATTCATAAAGGAGGCGGCGCAGGCACGTGACATCAGGGAGTTACGCTGCCGCCCGCCCGTCCTGCCGGCATTATACAGAAGAAATTCGCATATACGGTACTATTAGGAGTGAGGGGGGCATGTTTAATAACTTTTAATTCAATAATACATTTTATATTAGTATACCGGAGCGGTGGGGTGGGGCTATAGTACAGTGACCGCACCGCCCCACCGCTATTGCCGGCCCCAGGCTCCTCCTCCCAGTCCCTCCCCCGGCCCCCGTACATCGCATCCAGTGATGTAAAACTGCCAGCATTCGCCCCATAAGACGCAGGGGCATTTTCCTCCCATTTTTGGGGAGGAAAAAGTGCGTCTTATGGGGCGAAAAATACGGTATTCCCTATTTAAACAGAAAAATGTTTGAAGATTTTCCTTTCCTTTGAATCTCTTAACTACAGTCGAGGCCAAAAGTTTTGAGAATTACATAAATATTGGAAATTGTTATAGTTGCTGCTTAAGTTTTTATAATCGCAATTTGCATATACTCCAGAATGTTATGAAGAGTGATCAGATGAATTGCATAGTCCTTCTTTGCCATGAAAATTAACTTTATCCCAAAAAAAACTTTCCACTACATTTCATTGCTGTCATTAAAGGACCTGCTGAGATCATTTCAGTAATAGTCTAGTTAACTCAGGTGAGAAAGTTGACGAGCACAAGGCTGGAGATCATTATGTCAGGCTGATTGGGTTAAAATGGCAGACTTGACATGTTAAAAGGAGGGTGATGCTTGAAATCATTGTTCTTCCATTGTTAACCATGGTGACCTGCAAAGAAACGCGTGCAGCCATCATTACGTTGCATAAAAATGGCTTCACAGGCAAGGATATTGTGGCTACTAAGATTGCACCTCAAATCAACAATTTATAGGATCATCAAGAACTTCAAGGAAAGAGGTTCAGTTCTTGTTAAGAAGGCTTCAGGGCGTCCAAGAAAGTCCAGCAAGCACCAGGATCGTCTCCTAAAGAGGATTCAGCTGCAGGATCGGAGTGTCACCAGTGCAGAGCTTGCTCAGGAATGGCAGCAGGCAGGTGTGAGCGCATCTGCACGCACAGTGAGGCGAAGACTTTTGGAAGATGGCCTGGTGTCAAGAAGAGCAGCAAAGAAGCCACTTCTCTCCAATAAAAACATCAGGGACAGATTGATCTTCTGCAGAAAGTTTGGTGAATGGACTGCTGAGGACTGGGGCAAAGTCATTCTCCGATGAAGCCTCTTTCCAATTTTTTGGGGCATCCTGGAAAAAGGCTTGTCCGGAGAAGAAAAGGTGAGCGCTACCATCAGTCCTGTGTCATGCCAACAGTAAAGCATCCTGAGACCATTCATGTGTGGGGTTGCTTCTCATCCAAGGGAGTGGGCTCACTCACAATTTTGCCTAAAAACAGAGCCATGAATAAAGAATGGTACCAAAACACCCTCCAACAGCAACTTCTTCCAATAATCCAACAGTTTGGTGAAGAACAATGCATTTTCCAGCACGATGGAGCACAGTGCCATAAGGCAAAAGTGATAACTAAGTGGCTCGGGGACCAAAACGTTGACATTTTGGGTCCATGGCCTGGAAACTCCCCAGATCTTAATCCCATTGAGAACTTGTGGTCAATCCTCAAGAGGCGGGTGGACAAACAAAAACCCACTAATTCTGACAAACTCCAAGAAGTGATTATGAAAGAATGGGTTGCTATCAGTCAGGAATTGGCCCAGAAGTTGATTGAGAGCATGCCCAGTCGAATTGCAGAGGTCATGAAAAAGAAGGGCCAACACTGCAAATACTGATTCTTTGCATAAATGTCATGTAATTGTCGATAAAAGCCTTTGGAACGTATGAAGTGAGTGTAATTATATTTCACTACATCACAGAAACAGCTGAAACAAAGATCTAAAAGCAGTTTAGCAGCAAACTTTGTGAAAACTAATATTTTTGTCATTCTCAAAACTTTTGGCCACGACTGTACTATTTAGTTGTATGACCGCTGTTTCTGAGAACTGCTGTACATCTGTGTTGCATGGAGTCAACCAACTTTTGGCACCTGTGAACAGGTATTCCAGCCCAGGATGATTGGACTACATTCCACAGTTCTTCTCTATTTCTTGGTTTTGCCTCAGAAACTGCATTTTTGATGTCACCCCACAAGTATTCTATTGGATTAAGACCCGGGGATTGGGCTGGCCACTCCATAACGTCAAACTTGTTGGTCTAGAACCAAGATGTTGCACGTTTACTGTTATGTTTGGGGTCGTTGTCTTGTTGGAACACCCATTTCAAGGGCATTTCCTCTTCAGCATAAGGCAGCATGACCTCAAGTATTCTGATTTATTCAAACACCTTAGTATGAGAAACATCCCCATATCATGATGCTTGCGTCACCATGCTTCACTGTCTTCACAGTGTACAGTCGTGGCCAAAAGTTTTGAGAATGACACAAATATTAGTTTTCCATCGTGCTGGAAAATGCATTGTTCTTCACCATCCTGTTGTTGGATTGTTGGAAGAAGTTGCTGTTGGAGAGTGTTTTGGTACCATTCTTTATTCATGGCTGTGTTTTTGGGCAAAATTGTGAGTGAGCCCACTACCTTGGATGAGAAGCAACCACAAACAGAAACTGAACTGAAGACCCCTCCTGCAAAAGGCAGAATGGGTGGGAGCTGTGTCCCCCAATGGAAAAGTTGAGAAAAAGATTTTACAGGTGAGTTTCACAAAAAATCTCCTTTTCTCGTACTTTTATCCATTGGTGGACACAGACCATGGGACGTCCTAAAGCAGTCCATGGGGTGGGAAAAAAAATCACAGCACCGCTAGGAGGAACGTCCAACGGTCAAACCGGAACCACAGCCTGCAAAACCCTGTGGCCAAAGACAGCATCAGCCGAAGCCAGTGAATACGACTGATAGAACTTCGTAAAGGCCTGTAAGGACGACCAGGTGGCCGCCTTACACAGCTGAGACGCAGAGGTACGATTGCGCCTTGCCCAGGAAGCCCCCACCGCCCTAGCGGAGTGAGCGGTAATCCGAGCCGAGGGAATCCGAACGGTGGGCGGAAGCCGCGAGATACCCTTCAGGGCCCGTACGACATCCAGGGAAGGTAGAGTGCGTTCCATGTGGTTCGACGGGGAAGGGCAAAAGGAGGGCAGAACAAAAAGGGCAAAAAGAAGGGAACCGGACGGAGCACAACCTCGTCCTGGAGAAAAACCAGAAAAAAGGCTCCTGGCCGGAAGAGCAGTCAGCTCAGACACCTGTCTGATGGAAGTTTACTTATCTGCTCCTGCAGATCTTCTCCCTCGACTCCAGGACCAGCAGGGATGCACCTCTTCAGACTTCTGACTCCTTGCCCAGGAGTGCAGTGCTCTGGTGGAGGGTGGCAGCAGGTGACCCAGGAGCTGGTGGGATGCCGGAGCTAACAGGTAGAGCCCGGATCCACTTGCCTTCTTGGGGGGATAATGGAGGCAGCCTGGCAACGTCCCATAGACGGCGGCGGGCACTCCATGGGGACCAGGAAGGCGCCATGCCGACCTGTGTCCCCATCTAGAAGAAAAATAACAAAAGGGAGACGAATCAAAAAAGTGTCAACCTCCTTCACCAGACACTAAGCAAAGACTGAGTTCCTCCTGGTGGAGTCGGGTAGTATAGCCCGAGGAGGAGGAGCTCTTTTGTATTTGCATAGTGTCCCTTCTACTAATACCTCTAAGCCAGGCATCCTCAAACTGCGGCCCTCCAGCTGTTGTAAAACTACGACTCCCACAATGCCCTGCTGTAGGCTGATACCTGTAGGCTGTTCGGGCATGCTGGGAGTTGTAGTTTTGCATCAGCTGGAGGGCCACAGTTTGAGGATGCCTGCTCTAAGCTATACCCATGGTCTGTGTCCCCCAATGGATAAAAGTACGAGAAATAGTGATTGATCAGGTTAGTGATATCTGACTGCTATTATTCTGAACACAACTGTACTTTTAGACATATCTTTAGGATTAGAGGAAAAAAACAATGGGAGTGCTTCTTTAAATGCCTCCGGACCGCCTAACGCAGGATCGCGTTACGAAGGCGGCAGCCCTGCGCAGAGACGAGAGATTTCCTGTGAACGCGCGCACACAGGATCGGAAGGTAAGCGAGTGGATCTCCAGCCTGCCAGCGGCGATCGTTCGCTGGCAGGCTGGAGATGCGATTTTTTTAACCCCTAACAGGTATATTAGACGCTGTTTTGATAACAGCGTCTAATATACCTGCTACCTGGTCCTCTGGTGGTCCCTTTTGTTTGGATCGACCACCAGAGGACACAGGCAGCTCAGTAATATGTAGCATCAAACACCACTACACTACACCACCCCCCCCGTCACTTATTAACCCCTGATCACTCCTGATCACCCCATATAGACTCCCTGATCACCCCCCTGTCATTGATCACCCCCTTGTAAGGCTCCATTCAGACGTCCGTATGATTTTTACGGATCCACTAATACATGGATCGGATCCGCAAAACACATACGGACGTCTGAATGGAGCCTTACAGGGGGGTGATCAATGACAGGGGGGCGGGGATCACCCCATATAGACTCCCTGATCACCCCCCTGTCATTGATCACCCCCCTGTAAGGCTCCATTCAGACGTCCGTATGTTTTTTACGGATCCACGGATACATGGATTGGATCCGCAAAACACATACAGATGTCTGAATGGAGCCTTACAGGGGGGTGATCACCCCATATAGACTCCCTGATCACCCCCCTGTCATTGATCACCCCCCTGTCATTGATCACCCCCCTGTAAGGCTGCATTCAGATGTCCGTATGTTTTTTACGGATCCACGGATACATGGATCGGATCCGCAAAACACATACGGACATCTGAATGGAGCCTTATAGGGGGGTGATCAATGACAGGGAGGTGATCACCCCATATAGACTCCCTGATCACCCCCCTGTCATTGATCACCCCCCTGTAAGGCTCCATTCAGACATTTTTTTGGCCCAAGTTAGCGGAAATTTATTTATTTTTCTTACAAAGTCTCATATTCCACTAACTTGTGTCAAAAAATAAAATCTCACATGAACTCACCATACCCCTCATGGAATCCAAATGCGTAAAAATTTTTAGACATTTATATTCCAGACTTCTTCTCACGCTTTAGGGCCCCTAGAATGCCAGGGCAGTATAAATACCCCACATGTGACCCCATTTCGGAAAGAAGACACCCCAAGGTATTCCGTGAGGGGCATATTGAGTCCATGAAGGATTGAAATTTTAGTCCCAAGTTAGCGGAAAGGGAGACTTTGTGAGAAAAAAAAAGAAAAATAATCAACTTCCGCTAACTTGTGCCAAAAAAAAAAAAAATTCTATGAACTCGCCATGCCCCTCATTGAATACCTTGGGGTGTCTTCTTTCCAAAATGGGGTCACATGTGGGGTAGTTATACTGCCCTGGCATTTTAGGGGCCCTAAAGCGTGAGAAGAAGTCTGGAATCCAAATGTCTAAAAATGCCCTCATAAAAAGGAATGTGGGCCCCTTTGCGCATCTAGGCTGCAAAAAAGTGTCACACATTTGGTATCGCCGTACTCAGGAGAAGTTGGGCAATGTAATTTGGGGTGTCATTTTACATATACCCATGCTGGGTGAGATAAATATCTTGGTCAAATGCCAACTTTGTATAAAAAAATGGGAAAAGTTGTCTTTTGCCAAGATATTTCTCTCACCCAGCATGGGTATATGTAAAATGACACCCCAAAAAACATTGCCCAACTTCTCCTGAATACGGCAATACCACATGTGTGACACTTTTTTGCAGCCTAGGTGGGCAAAGGGGCCCACATTCTAAAGAGCACCTTTAGGATTTCACAGGTCATTTTTTACAGATTTAGATTTCAAACTACTTTGCACGCATTTGGGCCCCTAAAATGCCAGGGCAGTATAACTACCCCACAAGTGACCCCATTTTGGAAAGAAGACACCCCAAGGTATTTCGTGATGGGCATAGTGAGTTCATGGAAGTTTTTATTTTTTGTCACAAGTTAGTGGAATATGAGACTTTGTAAGAAAAAAATAAATAAATAAAATCATCATTTTCCGCTAACTTGTGACAAAAAATAAAAAGTTCTATGAACTCACTATGCCCATCAGCGAATACCTTAGGGTGTCTACTTTTCGAAATGGGGTCATTTGTGGGTTTTTTCTACTGTCTGGGCATTGTAGAACCTTAGCAAACATGACAGGTGCTCAGAAAGTCAGAGCTGCTTCAAATAGCGGAAATTCACATTTTTGTACCATAGTTTGTAAACGCTATAACTTTTACCCAAACCATTTTTTTTTTTATCAAAGACATGTAGAACAATAAATTTAGAGAAAAATTTATATATGGATGTCGTTTTTTTTGCTAAATTTTACAACTGAAAGTGAAAAATGTCATTTTTTTGCAAAAAAAATCGTTAAATTTCGATTAATAACAAAAAAAGTAAAAATGTCAGCAGCAATGAAATACCACCAAATGAAAGCTCTATTAGTGAGAAGAAAAGGAGGTAAAATTCATTTGGGTGGTAAGTTGCATGACCGAGCAATAAACGGTGAAAGTAGTGTAGTGCAGAAGTGTAAAAAGTGGCCTGGTCATTAAGGGTGTTTAAGCTAGGGGGGCTGAAGTGGTTAAGCTAAAAACCGGAGCAGTTGCAGCCTTTATTTTGAATTGTGGTGGATTGTGACACATGAACTTTTGTTAGAGGTTGTCCGGTCCCAATATCAAAATTCTTTTTATGTGCTCCTAACACCCCTCACCATGCATACATATGCCCCCAATACCTGTTTTTCATGTCTGAGCTTTCCATCCCCCCCTGGAAGACACCAGACTATTCTGGCAGATCTGTTTACTTTCTCCACTTCTTGTTTTGTTGAATACATAACTTTATTGATACACAAGCCTGGCTGCACTGCACAGTGATGAGTCACAGGCTGGCCACGCCCCCCACACTACTATGCCTGCAGCAGCCACACTCACTACAACTCCTGTGTCCAACTTTTTACACCCAGACATGAATCTACTTCTCACCCAGTGTCTAAATCCCATTACTGACCGTCCACAGGCTGTGCCCTAGCATGTGTATCTAATCCTATCCTGTGTGATACAGCCTGATGAGCGGTGTATCTAATCCCATCACTGACCGTCCACAGGCTCTTCCCTCATCTCCATCAGCAAGCGTATCCAATCACATATGTATCTAATCCTATCCTGTATGTGTGCCTGATACACATCCTGTTGTGCTCGATACTGCCTGCTGAAGTGTGTATTTAATCCCATTTTGTATGATACTGCCTGCTGAAGTGTATATCTAATCCCATCTTCTATGATACAGCCTGCTAAACTGTGTATCTAATCCCATTTTGTATGACACAGCCTGCTGAGTGGTGTATCTAATCCTATCTTGTATGATCCTGCCTGCTGAGCTGTGTATCTAAACCCTTTATATGCACACAACGGTATCCATTTTGCGATCCACATTTTTTGCAGTCCTATGGATTTGAGGTCCTCATTTTGAAGACCAGAATAGGACATGTTCTGTCTTTATTGGACAGACATACGGATGTAAAAAGCACACTGATGACGTCCATGTGCTTTCCACATCCGTATGTCTGTTCTGCAAAAGACAGAACATGTCCTATTCTGGTCCTCATAATGCAGATCTAAAACCCATAGAACTCAATGGGACTGCAAAAAAATGTGAATCGTACACAGGCAGTAACCTCATTTAGTGGATCTGCGAATTGCAGACCGCAAAACAGATACAGTTCTGTGCACGAGCCCTATCACATATGCTCTGCTCCCATAACAATGACATCCACACAGTGAAGCCCACAGTGCCCCCCATGACAGTGAAGCCCACAGTGCCCCCCATGACAGTGAAGCCCACAGTGCCCCCCATGACAGTGAAGCCCACAGTGCCCCCACTATGCCATGCAGTAGCCAAAGTGCCCCCTGTTGGCCAGCCAAAGTGCCCCCTGTTGGCCAGCCAAAGTGCCCCCTGTTGGCCAGCCAAAGTGCCCCCTGTTGGCCAGCCAAAGTGCCCCCTGTTGGCCAGCCAAAGTGCCCCCTGTTGGCCAGCCAAAGTGCCCCCTGTTGGCCAGCCAAAGTGCCCCCTGTTGGCCAGCCAAAGTGCCCCCTGTTGGCCAGCCAAAGTGCCCCCTGTTACATGCACAGCATAGCGATCAGCCTCTGTGGCTGATCGCTATGCTGTCACCAGTGATGGCCAGTTCGCAGTGTTCGCCGACTAACACATACGATCTGCCATCTTTATTCCCAAGTCTGACGATGCAGAGGTAAGTCCTTACCTGTGCTTGCGTCGCTCTGAAACACATGCGGTCACCGGGAGCAGGTAGTTCCGAGAACAGCCCGATGAAGGCTGTTCTCGGAACTGCCAGCTCCCAGTGACCGCATGTGTTTCAGAGCGGCGAGCGGCGCAGGCACAGGTAAGGACTTACCTCTGCATCGTCGGACTTGGGAATAAAGATGGCAGATCGTATGTGTTAGTCGGCGAACACTGCGAACTGGCCATCACTGGTGACAGCATAGCTATCAGCCACAGAGGCTGATCACTATGCTGTGCATGTAAGAGTAAGCTTATATCGCGCTATACAGGAGTCAGCACAGGCTTCACATAGAAGCCTGTAAGATACAGAGACTGATGGCCAGCCGGCAGTCCTGCACATGCGCACTAGCATTCAGCCTAATGCGCTGTGAAGACTGCCAGCCAGCGCTTACTCCAGCAGGAGGTGGTGACGTCACTCGTGGCGATCAGTCTCCTGCTGGAGAAATAAAGAGAGAAGACAGGAAGAGAAGAAGAGGGACTTCGGCCAGAAGATAGAAAATCCATCAGGAGGGACCACATGACCGGGAGGTGGATCTCCAAACTGGCTGCACTGGGGAAGGTAAGTATAAGGCAACTAACCTTCCCTTGACCGGTTAGATTTAGCTAGCAATTAGTTTTGGTCCGGAGAACCCCTTTAATGTTATCTCCCCCTTACCAGTCAAAGAGTATATTTGCTCTTATCATATATGAAGGAGTCTTTTCAAAGGGAACCTGTCACCTGGATTTTGGGTATAGAGCTGAGGACATGGGTTGCTAGATGGCCTCTAGCACATCCGCAATACCCAGTCCCCATAGCTCTGTGTGCTTTTATTGTGTAAAAAAAAAACATTTGATAGATATGCAAATCAACCTGAGAGGAGTCCTGTCCTGGAGATGAGTCAGGAACAGGACTCATCTCAGGTTAATTTGCATATGTATCAAATAGTTTAGTTTTTTTACACAATAAAAGCACACAGAGCTATGGGGACTGGGTATTGCGGATTTGCTAGCGGCCATCTAGCAACCCATGTCCTCAGCTCTATTCACAAAATCCAGGTGACAGGTTCCCTTTAACTAAGCATTTGTAAAGCTTCACGCCATACCTCGCCCGCTTAGAGGTAACATACTGGCGGAAAATGAGTCTCCCCTTGAAAGCAATGAGAAACTCATCAGCCGCGACCTCCCTTCCAGGTACATAGGCCTGCACAAATTTGGCCCCAAAGTGATCGATGACCAGCCTGACTTTGCACAGGCGGTGGGGGACACATGATGCATTATCTGCATAATGCAGGCAATTCCGGATGGCCTCAAACCGGGAGCGTGTCATGGCCGTACTGTAAAGTGGGGTCTGGTAGAGGACATCCCCACTCCAGTAATGCCTGACACTAGGTTTTTTGACTAGGCCCATGTGCAGCACGAGGCCCCAAAACGTCCTCATCTCGGCTCCAAAAGGAACCTGGGTGTTGAGCAACAAACTGTTGGGCGTACAGGTTTGTTTGCTCCACCATTAGATTAACAAAGTGGTCACTGAAAAAAAGACTAAAGCAGTCGTATTCATTGAAGCCCACTGTGGAAATCTGGATTCCTGGTTGGCCTACAAAATCAGGAATCAAGGGCTCAAAACCCTCTGGGGGTATTCCAGACAAGTTCACCGGTAGGGGGCTCCGGTGGACTTAACTGGTGGGCAGGAAAACTAGTACGAGCCCCAGAGCTTCTCGTACTAGTGTGGGTCACAGGGTCCCTAGCATGGCGGTCTCCGCCGCTTGGGGGCTCATCACGATGATGAGGACGCGGATGACCAAAGGAAAGTGGGGTCATCCTCGTCCTCGCTGGGGCTCTCGGACTCGGAGGCAAGCTGGGCGTATGCCTCCTCGGCCGAGAACATCCGGCGGGCCATAGGTGAATGTGTGTGCGTGTGTGATAAACATTATTTGGTGTGCGTGTGTGTGGGGGCACGGGTGTTTGCGAACTTACCCTAAACCTAACAGAAAAACAAAAAAGTGAAAAAAGAAATAAAATTAAATTCAAACTAAAATTAAATTCAAAATAAAATTAAATGATCAACCATCTGAAGTTAATCAGCGGTGGGGTGTGCGATGCGCTAACAGTGGCCGGACGCTAAGAGTGCCGGCCACAATCGGGGGGGAGGGGGGGGGTCTAGGGTCACACAGCTGTGCTGTGGACCACAGACATCCGATTTTAGGGTGATGCAACAAAAACTGGCGCATTATTTTTTTTCTCACTAACTTTCCCTGAATATCCCTGCCTAACCTAACCTTTCCCTAAATACCTTGGTAGTGCTGGGGCACAGATGGGGTGCTGGGGCACAGATAGAGGTGCTGGCTGATGATCCCTGCAGCTCTGAACTGCCCGCCTGCCCAGCTGACCAATGAGAGGCGACCCTGAGAGGTGATGTCACCATCACCTCTCAGGATCGCAGGATGGTGATTGGTGGTGTATTATCACACCACCGATCACCATCCTGTTCCTGGCATAATGACTCTCCTGGATATCAGCGTGCTGGGTACTCTTATCATCCATTATAGTGGACAAGGATCGACAGTTTTCCAGTAGAGATCCACTGAAGATTGTAGGCTGGCTTGGCTCCTTCTGACCGTGCGCTGAAGGGTTTAAATACCCTAGGGATGGTTCCCTGCCTGAGCACTCATGCGGCCTCAGTAGGAGCTTCCTTCTCCTACTTCCGGAACGCACTCAGTGTGCGTTCCAAGTACCGGAAGTTGCGTCTTACAACTTCCGGTTCGGGTACAGGGCACGCAAATAACTCAAACCCCGCCCCCACCCCTGTAAGCTTCGAGACAGGGAGGAAGGCAGAGTAAAGTTCCCGGACCTCCTGAACACCGCCAGGAGGATCTGGCGTGTCAGCATCCCCTCTCGGTTATGCTGGGACTGCCCAGGGACACTAGTCCGATAAACTATCCAGGACTCAGAAGGATGAATCCCAGGCTTAGTAGGCGGCTCCTAGAGGAGACTTCTGCCTCACCAGGTGCTCCTGCAGCCTAATCCGGCTGTCCACAAAACGTCCTATCCATAGGACAGGAAACAAAACTGGTGGTATAGGGGAGGTATCCCTCCTGAAGTGCTCTCCACGAAAGTTCCCGTTTCCTGTCCTGGATGGAGGCAGTCTCTCAAGGGTGCTGTCATGGGCGTAAGGGAAAAAAAGTGCACGGACCAAATGACGTCCGTAAAAAAAAAAAAAGACGGTGGGGGGGGGGGGGGGATGACGGGGGAGGGAAGGGACAGGGATGGAGGGTGGTTTAGGGATCTGGAAAGCTGCAAATGAAATGTGCAGCTATTCCAGATGTTGTTCTTTCTTCTTTTCTTCTTTCAGCAGGAAAGGGTTAAATCGCAGTGGTGGTGCACCAAAAGTCCCAGCAAGACAACAGCAGGACAGAAAGACACAGAACCTCTCTGCACGCAGTCACCAGTTAGAATGGCTGCTTGCACGGAAGTTCTGCACCTTCCGGTGCAGCTATAGCGCTGCCATTGGCTGGAGCGTTATTCCAGCCAGGAGCAGCGCTGGCAGGGGACCCAAAACAATGGTGTCCCCTGCCTGACCTAGGAGGAGACAGGTGCTGTTCAGCACCGGTCACCTCCACATGGCATCCCCCGCAGCTCCGTATCGCAGCCGGAGCTGCGATGCGCATGTCTGCGGAATCCAGCCAATAGCAGCAATCGGGGCTGCAGGGGGGTGGAAATACGCCTGCTGTACAGAGCAGTCATCGTACCCCGATCACCAAGCGATTTCGCTCAGGGATCGGGTGTACACAGTGCCGTACATGTACAGACCACGCTTCCAGCGCCGTACATGTACGGCGCTGGTATCCTAAGGGTTAAAGGGGTTCTCCGGGCTTTAAAATATTGATGACCTATCCTCAAAATAGGTCATCAATATCAGATAGGTGGGGGTCCAACACCCCCGCAGACCAGCTGTATGAGGAAATGGCACGCACAGTGTGCACATGCAGTCTTCCATCTCTCTTCCTGCTCTGCTGCTTCTTTGCCATAGACATAGCAGCAGCAGTAAGAGAAGGGAGACGGCACGTGCACACTGCGCTCGCAGTCTCCTCATACAGCTGATTGGTGGGGGTGCTGGGGGGGGGGGGTCAGACCCCCGCCAATCTGATTTTGAAGACCTTCCGTAGGAGGCAGGTCCCGATGCTTCTGCAAGGCAGCCTTCCCACCCACTGGATGATTGTCACCACAGCACGGGGATCCGATGGGATCTCTCACCCACCGCAAACATTTTCTATGCCGTGGTCAGTGCTTTTACAGCGATGCCCGGCTATCAATGACTGCCGATCAGCATGACATTATAGTACGTCAAATTGCGGGAAGTTGTCTCCTGCTATGACGTACAATTACGTCATATGTCAGGAAGGGGTTGCATCTTGGGTTGAAAACATTATCATTTTGTCTAATCTGTTCTCATCAGAAAACAGAGACAAAATAGATTTATAGAATTAATGGTGCTATGCAAGCCAAGGCATGAACTACTTTAGTCCATATCTTACAGAACACAGACCCTAAGAGCTTTGTCTCCAGAAGTCCCTAGGTCTGTGTCCTTCATAGACATACAGACCTCACTGCCGTATTAAAAATTGCCTGTAGGTTGAGTTGGAACAACCCCAGAAATATTAGGCAACTAGCAGATTTGGGCGACATTTATTCATTTTTTAAAATGGCAAAAAAAAATGCTGCTTTTTTCCCTATGTTTCTGACACAAAATAAACCATACAAGTAGAGAACAAAATCAAACTGAACACATCCACAGTGTGCACAGCCAAATCCCATAGTATGCTTATATGTCCCAGTCCAAGTATTCCTTGTGTTTTTGGTGGAAATCGCTTAGCCTAGCAGTTTGGTATCAAGCCACAAGCTTGATACAAAGCATATCTGTGACAGACTGAACTCAAATTAAAGGGAATCTGTAACCATATAGCAGTAGGTAAAAAGGTTGGATGCTGTAGATCTGTGCTTATCAGCGGAGTCTAATGATACCTGTGGCATCTCCAGATGTACCAGCAATACAGGCTCTACTCCCTGTCTGCTACGCTGCACCTCCACTGCCGTGAAAGACAGGCCAAGCAGTGAGAACATTCACGCATGACCCTAAGGCTCACGGGCCGTACACGGATGGAGCATCCGGCGGATCCACAGCAGCTGACCATTTTACCTACGGGTATGTGGTCACACATGCTCTTTAATAATAAAACAATATTTGAAGAAAAGCACTAACATGTTAAAATCAGTTGACTGTTCTCACCTGCTCCATTATTTTCTCTATATCTGCAACAATAAGAATCAGCTGATGTGTTGACAACACAGAACACTGGGCATCTGGTATCGATCCAATTTGCTGGTCTTCAGAGCTGGAAGCAGGGGATTCTTCTCTGACAAGGGTTGTCATCAAACTTTTGCTTTCAGTTAAATTGTCTTCTGAAGCCGCACAAATTTCCAACTGTAAAATATTATAAAAAGGGTAACTAACCCTTCATACAACTTTATGTAAAAATATTCTAAATGCCCTACAAGCACACATCACTACTCCTGCCTGTGCCTGCTTCACTCCGCTAAATCCTGGCAAAGGACACTGGCGCATAGCTTCCTGTAATGTGCAATGCAGAGCTAAGCTGAACAAAGCGGGCACAAGCAGGAGCTCTGCATAAAACTCAGATGCTCCTGACTGTCCACTTTGCTCAGTTAATAGCTCTGCATCGTATATATTTTAGGAAACCCAGCAGTGATGTGCTGTGCTATGGTTTAGCTGTGCAGACCTTCATAGGCAGGAGAAGCAATGAGTGCTCCTACCAGTACAGAGCTTGCTGAGGCCCCCTTTCCTACAAAATTTTAAATGCCCTATAGCTCATTTTTGTAATATAATTTATCGATTTAACTTTCCAACTGCCAAAAATAAGCAAAAGTTCACAGTATCTATAGCGCTTTGGAATCTGTACACTTGTACACCACAAACATGTCAATCGGGGTCACTGAATACGTGTCGGTGTGTAGGATTCCAAATTGCTACTGACACCCTCAATTTCGGATGCCTAATTGGGCAGTAAAATAGATAAAGTATTTCACAAAAATAAGTTTTAGAGCATTTATAATATTTTTAAATAAAGTAGTATAAAAGGTTAGAGGATATGCAAATGAGCTTTTAACAAATGAGAGGCCTAGGTCAAAATTTGGGGAAAACAATATCTACTTGGAGAGCGCCTTAAACTGCATGAGAACAGGTGATCAATATCAGACATGACGGGGTCTTCGGCCAATCTGTATTTGAAGAGGAGGCAAAGGATGGGAAGAAAACACATTTTTCTGATAAAGTATTTTACCAAAATAAAATCACTGACCCTACACAATATTAAAACAATATGTAAATGACGGTTACACTTTTAACACTTTTGTGAAAAAATACCAAAGACTTCAGGGTGACATTTTTAAAGGGGTATTCCAGTACTTTGTAGTTATTAGGGTAGGGCTAAATTTTATAGCATGACTGATATAGTTGCAGCCCAAGGGAATACACTGAGCTGCATGTAATCTATTGAACTGCAGCTGTCACTCAATAGTTAAAATCAATCAGTAGAATACAAGCCCAGGGAGTCTAAGAAAGTCTGAAGAAAAATTGGGGAAAAACACGATTCCTCACCTCTTTAATAAATACACAATAGCGTGACAGCAGTTGCAAGGTCAGCTTCCAGAAACGGTGAGCAAGTAAGGGTAGATAGATCTGATCAGACCAGCATGCAGTTAGACAGGCCCATAGGACACTAGTAGCTTTAAGACAATATACACCTTTAGCTGATAAAGACAAGAAAACACAACAAAATAAAATTATTTAACAATCTATCCCTTTAAAAGCTGGAGACATGTACAGCGAAAGTAGTCATGTTAAATAATCCACCCGCTCACGAGCACCATAGTCCCTGGGTATTCTGCCATTTCATTACAGATATCAGAGACATTTAACCCTTCAGATGCCGTGGTGAAAATGTGGGAGCCTCTCACTCTGTCGGTAACAGCTTCCCTGCACCAAGTAAAGGGAAGCAATTGCCTTGTAATGACAGGCTGTAGTCTGCTGAAGGAAAATTCCAATACAGGCCTGCATGACAAAGCACTGCAGTGGAATAAACGGAATTGTCTACTCAGTAATAGATCAAAACCCATGAGTGAACAGAAATGGCAATTATGATTGCTTGTTAGAGTCACCAAGGAATAAATAAGTAAAAAAAAAAAAAAAAAAAATTTGAAAGAGAAAGAGAGACCTCCATCTCATCTGTCGGTCCCAGAATAATCATGGCAACCAAGGGTCTAAAAAGGCCCCAGAGTCTGCCACTAGTACATCACCAGACATCTATTAGGCCATGATCTACAGTGACACTAATGCAGGCACTAATACTTTAAAATATTAGGTATTACACAAGTTAACAAATGAACAAAACTTCAAGTTGAGAGTTAAGTTTAAGGGGTTGTGCCACTTCAACAAATAGCATTTATTATGTAGAGAAAGTTAATACAAGACACTTACTAGTGTATTATTATCCATATTGCTTCCTTTGCTGGCTGGATAAATTTTTCTATCATATTATACGTTGCTCGTTTCCATGGTTACGACTAGAGATGAGCGAATTTCTCAAAAATACGATTCGGCAGGTTTGACGGATTTTCCGAAAAGATTCGATCCGAATTTATTTGCGGCAAATAGCGTTAAAAAACAGTTATTTACTGGCTGCAGAGAGCTTGTATAGTAGAGTGGAACACTGTGCCTTTCAGTAACACGCATAGGGAGTCTGCTGTGTTCGTGAAACAATACTTTGAGTCAGTATGACACACACACACACACACACACACACACGACAGGCGTCGCTCTTAGAATCACTGCACACTTAACTTATTTGGGCAGTTACGGGGCCAAATAACTAAAGTGTGACCAAATAACTCAAGTGTGAACAGCCTTACAGGTCGATGTTAGCGCCAGGTATAAAGAACTGTGCAGAGGCCAAAGATCCAACTGTAGCGTGAAAGTGCGCACTCCTTTTACAAACTCGTCAGCTGATTCCACATAGATGTCTACAGAACCTGTTCTATTTAACGATTATACAAGTAGAGCCCCCCTGACAGAGTGGGGAGGGTGTCGGCAGTAAGTTTGTGTTGACGTCACTGATTATTTTGCCCTTCCTCTGATCCTTCAGAACAATAAACCCCCCCAAAATACGGATTCTGTCTGTTGAGCATCTGCCTTCACTCGGTCAGCATTTGGTCAGTAATCAGTCAGTATTGCTAAAGCCAAAAAAAAAGGAGTGGATCCAAAACAGAGATGACACGTGAATGGAAAGTTTGCATGTCTTCTGTGTTTTGTAACCAGTCCTGCTTTTGGCTACCAAATCATAAGCCAATTCTGATGGGACCATACACGCCTTACAGCTGCTACACAGACAGAATCCATTGTGCGCCTGATTTTTCCTTTCTTCTGACAGAACAGAAGGGTCAAATAAATTATGATGTCAACCAGGCTAAAAAGGCAAAATAGTGGCCCAGTCATGGAGTGGGGACGGTGGGAGAACAGCTTGAGAAGTCCACAGAGTGGCCCAGTGACATAGTGTGGAGGTGGCAGCAGCATGAGGAGGCCACAGACTGGCAAGGTGACATAGTATGGAGGTGGCAGCAAGCAGCATGAGGAAGCCACAGAGAGGCCCAGTGACATAGTGTTGAGTTAGCAGCACCATGAGGAGACCACAGAGTGGCAAGGTGACATAGTGTGGAGGTTTATGCACAGAGAGTAAAAAAATAAGAGAAACTCAAGGCGCCAGTGGAGAGGGAGTGTTGGCAATGGAGTAACTGTTTGGAAACCAAAGTAGTGGGTATAGAAAAAGAATAAATGAAAAAGGACAAAGCCACCAAGGCTACTTTCATACTTGCGTTTGGGGCGGATCCGTCTGGTATCTGAACAGACGGATTCGCACCTATAATGCAAACAATGGTATCCGTTCAGAACGGATCCGTCTGCATTATATTTCCGAAAAAAATCTAAGTCTAATTGTTAGTCAAACGGATCCGTCCTGACTTTGCATTGAAAGTCAATGGGGGATGGATCCGTTTGAAATTGCACCATATTGTGTCAACGTCAAACAGATCCGTCCCCATTGACTTACATTGTAAGTCTGGACGGATCCGTTTGGCTCCGCGCGGCCAGACTGCAAGCTGCGTTCGGGAGTCCACCTCCTGAGCAGAATGGAGGCGGAACGGAGCCAAACTGATGCATTCTGAGCGGATCCTTATCCACTCAGAATGCATTGGGGCTGTACGAATCCGTTCGGGGCCGCTTGTGAGAGCCTTCAAACGGAACTCACAAGCGGAAGTGTGAAAGTAGCCTAAGTGGTGTAGGGGAAGGCTGCTATTGGGAGAACAACGCAGATATCGATCTGTGTGTGAGAATTACGTGAAAAAGATCCAGCTGGTACAGTAGGGCTCATCAGAACATTTATGAACCCAAAAAGACCAGCAAGGAGAAGCGCCACAACCCCTGTAGTGAATCGTAGATGTTAAAGTAGTGACACCTGAAAAGGTGAAGTACTGGAAAACCAAAGTATGAGTAGAAATAAACTTGTGGGAGATATGCTTAAAGTAGGCTTAGTCAATGTAATATAATATGGTATGAATTCCTAAAAATCGGCACAAATATAATGTACAGTAGTATGAGATACAAGAGGGTGTCACTCCAAATATTATAGCTGCTAATCAAGAGAGACAAAGACCAGACCGGAAGGTTTGAGCTAGTGGCTAGTGGTAATTAAAGATTAAAAACGCTCTTTAAAAAAAAAAAAATAATAATAATCTTTAAAAATGTAAATGTTTACTCACTTCACTGGGGGGTGGTTTGCCGGATAAGCTCAAGACACCAGCAGAACCTATATAACCCCCTGGCCGGAATCACATGTAGAGTGATAGGTATTGATGGCAGCTCAATCACAGTAAGCTTCAGGTCAATTCATTTATTGTAGAATTCGGCTCAACGCGTTTTGGAGTAAAAGAGTGCAGACCCCTTCATCAGGAGCAACATATGAGAAAGAACACACATGTCTAGAGAGATAGATATAGAGAGAGAGAGATATACCATATTTTTTGCCCTATAAGACGCACTTTTCCCCCCAAAAGTGGGGGCTAGATGACACCGGGAGCTCAGGTCTCTCAAAGTGACCCCTGCTGCCACACCCCCTTACTCTGCTGTGACCTGTGCCAGAAACATTTCAGCCTCTGCCCCTCCCCTGTGCAGGGCCTGTCACTTCTCTGTCTGACATACTGTTAGATCAAATAATTAAATAAATAAATAAATAAAAATACACCCCAAAAAAGGCTGTAATTTTCTCACTTCACCACAAACGGCTAGTAAGCCATTTTTAAGCCCCTTTTTTCCCCACTAATGCACCCCAAAAAAGGCTTTAGAACATATAACTGCACCGCTGAACAGCAAATAAGCACTTTTTTCCCCCCACTAATACACGTCAAAAAAGGCTGTAATTTACTCACTTCACCACACGGCTAATAAGCCTTTTTTTCCACTAATACACGCCAAAAAAGGCTTTAGAACATATAACTGCACCACTGAACGGCAAATATGGCCTTATGTTTTACCACTAACACACCCCAAAAAGGTTTTAGAATATATAACTGCACCGCTGAAGGCAAATACGCCCTTATTATTTTCCTCTAATACACACCAAAAAAGGCTTTAGAACATACAGTATAACTTCACCGCACAAGGGCTAATAAGACGTAGGAATATTTCCTAGTAATACACCCTGTTAAGGCCTCTTTCACACGAGCGTGATGGATTAGGTTCGGATGCGTTCAGCGTGCGTTCATTGAAAATCGCACCATTTTGCAAGCAAGTTCAGTCAGTTTTGTCTGCGACTGCATTGAGTTGTTAAGTTTTTTCCACGCAAGTGCAATGCGTTTTGATGCGTTTTTCATGCGTGTGATGCAATGCTTCCGGATGCAATACCCTTACTGTAACTTTCTCTACATGATAAATGCAACTTGTTGAAGTGACAAAACCCCTTTAAACACAGTGTAAGGCTACATTCACACGTCAGTATTTTTCTACATCCCGATTTTCGGTCCGTTTTTTGCGGATCCGTTGTTCCTGAAAATGTTTTTGCGGATCCGCAAAAAACGGAAACATGTGAAAACTCAAATCCGACAGTATATTCTAACACAGAGGCGTTCCCATGGTGATGGGGACGCTTCTAGTTAGAATATACTGAGAACTGTGTACATGACTGCCCCCTGCTGCCTGGCAGCACCCGATCTCTTACAGGGGGCTGTGATCCGCACAATTATTGTGCGAATCATAGCCCCCTGTAAGAGACCGGATGCTGCCAGGCAGGAGGGGGCAGACCCCCTCCCTTCCCTGTATTAAACGTGACCAGTGCGGCCCCCCCCCCTCTATATTCATTGGTGGCCAGTGCGGATTCCCAGTATTAAATGTGACCAGTGCGGCCTCACCTCTGCCCCCACCCCCCATCATTGGTGGCCAGTGCGGATTCCCAGTATTAATAAATGTGACCAGTGCGGCCCCACGTCTTTTCCCCTCCCCCATCATTGGTGGCAGCGGAGAGTTCCGATCAGAGTCCCAGTTTAATCGCTGGGGCTCCGATCGGTTACCATGGCAGCCAAGACGCTATTGCAGTCTTTGCTGCCATGGTTACTTAGCAATAAATAGAAGCATTATACTTACCTTCGACTGCGAGCTGCGATGTCTGTGACCGGCCGGGAGCTCCTCCTACTGGTAAGTGAAAGGTCTGTGCGGCGCATTGCTTTTAGCACAGACCTGTCACTTACCAGTAGGAGGAGCTCCCGGCCGGTCACAGACATCGCAGCTCTTCAGGTAAGTATAATGCTTCTATTTATTGCTAAGTAACCATGGCAGCCAAGACTGCAATAGCGTCTTAGCTGCCATGGTAACCGATCGGAGCCCCAGCGATTAAACTGGGACTCCGATCGGAACTCTCCGCTGCCACCCATGATGGGGGGGGGGGGGGGGAAGAGGTGAGGCCGCACTGGTCACATTTATTAATACTGGGAATCCGCACTGGCCACGAATGATGGGGGGGGGGGGGGGGAAGAGGTGAGGCCGCACTGGTCACATTTATTAATACTGGGAATCTGCACTGGCCACCAATGATGGGGAAGGGGGGTGAAGAGGTGAGGCCGCACTGGTCACATTTAATACTGGGGAGGGAGGGGGTCTGCCCCCTGCTGCCTGGCAGCCCTTGATCTCTTATAGGGGGCTATGATATGCACAATTAACCCCTGAGGTGCAGCACCTGAGGGGTTAATTGTGCAGATCACAGCCCCCTGTAAGAGATCGGGTGCTGCCAGGCAGCAGGGGGCAGTCATGTACACAGTTCTCAGTATATTCTAACTAGAAGCGTCCCCATCACCATGGGAACGCCTCTGTGTTAGAATATACTGTCGGATCTGAGTTTTTCACGAAGTGAAAAATCAGATCTGTAGAAAACTTACTGGGAATCCGCACTGCCGCAATGGCCACCAATGAATATAGAGAGAGGGGGGCCGCACTGGTCACATTTAATACTGGGGACAGTGGTGTAGGGATCGCCATAGCAACCACAGCAGTGGCTATGGGGCCCTACGCCACTGGGGGCCCGTCCGACCGCATTCATTTATTTTTAAACAGACACTACACACAGGCAGCCAGGTGGTGGCGTAACTACCGGGAAGTTAGTTAAATATCGATGTCTTAATGTTCAGGGCCCCCTTCACAGCAGCAGTCTTCATGTTCAGGCCCCCTCGCTAATGTGATCTAATCTTACTGTATTCTAAAGTCTCCTGATGTGTCTGGGATTCGAACCCACAACCTCCAATGTATCAGTGTATCAGAGGCAAAGCATTTACCCTCACAGCCATAAAGGAGGCATTGCAACTGATTGAAAAAAAAACTGACTTCTACTGTTATAGCTGGCTAAGTGTACATCTATACACATGACAGCTGCCCCAACACACCCAGCACTGCTATATCTCTATATGACAGCTATCCCAGCACACTCAGCTCTGCTACATCTCTATATATGAGCAGATATAGATGTACACTTAGCCAGCTATAACAGTAGAAGTCTCATATTTTTTCAGTCAGCAGCAAGGCATGTGGTTAGATGCTTTGCCTCTTAAACAGAAGGTCGTGGGTTCGAATCCCAGCAGAAACCTTTTCTGAAATACAAGCACTGACTCCATATATGGACATACAGGGCGGGACACAATACAAGGCTGGACACAGGAAGAGGCTGCATCGCATCGCTGACATGGAGGTAAGTAGAAGTGTTTATTTTTATTTTTTTAATACCCAACTGTTACTGCCATGGGGGGAGCGGGGGGCACTTGATACTGGCACATGGGGGGGGGGGGAGGGGGGTTGGCACCTGATACTGGCACATGGGGGGGGGGGGGGAAGAGAGGCACCTAATACTGTGGATGGCACTGTTTAGGGGAGGGGGATCTGTGGATGACACTATTTAGGGGAGGGGGATCTGTGGATGGCACTATTTAGGGGAGGGGGATCTGTGGATGGCACTATTTAGGGGAGGGGGATTTGTGGATGGCACTATTTAGGGGAGGGGGATCTGTGGATGGCACTATTTAGGGGAGGGGGATCTGTGGATGGCACTATTTAGGGGAGGGGGATCTGTGGATGGCATTATTTAGGGGAGGGGGATCTGTGGATGGCACAGGGGGGGGGGGGGCCATAATTTTTTTTTTGCTATGGGGCCCATGCATTTCTAGCTACGCCCCTGACTGGGGAGGAAGCCTAATTTCCAGGAACGGAATCCGCATAAAACGGATGACATACGTAATGACATACGAATGTCTTCCGTTTTTTGCGGATCCATTGACTTTGTATTGGTCCAGGATCCGATTTTTGTGGAAAAGAATAGGACATGTTTTATATTTTTTCGGACATGCGGAACGGAACAACGGAAACGGACAGCACACATTGTGCTGTTCGATTTTTTCCAGGACCCATTGAAAATGAATTGGTCCAGATCTGGTCCAGATCTGTTCCGCAAAAAACGGAACAGATCAGGAAAGAAAAAACGGACGTGTGAATGGACCCTAATGCAAACATACATTTCTGTGCTATACAGTATGGTGAACATCTCCATTATCTCCTACAAACTTACAAAGTGTCACAAAATGCATCAAATATGCAAGTATTTTGAATCCTGCTATTAAAAGGGTTATCTGAGACTAATAAATGTCCCCAATATGCTTGGGCCCCTCACACTGAATATACTTACCTGGCTCCCCGCGCTGCTCCTGTTCCCCGCACTGCTGCAGCTGCTTCTCCCCGTGCACAGATGAAAACATCCGGTGTTGGAGGGGGAGCAGCTAATAGCAGGCGGGGATGGGGACGAGCCTACATAAAGTTACCTGCGATGCTAGGGGGGCTCGTCCCCATCACTGCATGCCATTGGCTGCTCCCCCCCCCCCCCCCGACACTGGATTTTGTCATCCGCACACCGGAAGAAGCAGCTGCTGCATTGTGGGGACCAGGAGTGGCGCAGGGAGCGAGGAGCCAGGTAAATATAATCAGTGTGAGGGATCTGGGCATATGGGGGACATTTTTTAGTCTCTGATAACGCCTGTAAATTATTTAGCCAGATTTTGAGTTGAGAGACTGTTCCAGCATTTATAGAAGTCCTATTATATGATATATATTATATAATACCAACTAAAATGTGATATGATGATATATACCTGAAGCTTCCTCTAGGCGATAAACTAAAGCAGATTCTAAGCTTCCGGCTATTTCTTTAAACCTAAAAGAGGAAAACAAAATTATCTTTAAAACACCTTCCAATTGCCTTTGCCTAGGATTTATCTTACAGAAATACTGTACATGTGTATGACAAAGATATATAGATAAATCCAAAATCAAATGTAAACCACATTCAGAGAACAATATTTGTAATTTTCCATTGATTTACTGTAGCTGCCTGAAGGTATTTTTTTTTTTTACAGGATGAGTTGTATTTTTCGAAGGCACTATTTTAGAGCTCACAGAACGTGAGAACATGTGGGAATAAAAACAGCAATTCCGCAATAAGTGCAAATGTATACCATTCACCATGCGGCATAAAAGGAGATTTTTGTATAACTTACCAGTAAAATATTTCATTGGGGGACACAGGAACCGTGTGTATAGCCATGTCCTCTAGGAGGCGTTGACACTAGTAAAAGCTGTTAGCTCCTCCCCTGGCAGCTATACCCCCTCTAGCCTGGAGAGAAAGCTTCAGTTTGTGTACAAGTAGTAGGAGAAGCAAGCCAACCAAAGAAAAACACGTGGAAAACCAACCATGTCAAAGGACCCAACGGGGTTCAAACCAGCAACAGCTACAACTGTGGCCGGACAACAATACTGGGTGGGTGCTCTGTCCCCCAATGAAGAGCGAGAAAGAGATTTTACTGGTAAGTTATACAAAAATCTCCTTTTCTCGCCCATATTCATTGGGGGACACAGGAAACGTGGAACGTCCAAAAGCAGTCCACAGGGAGGGAAAAAGCCACAGACCCATGGAAGCAAGCATCCCTGTAGGCATCTAAGAACTTTCGCCTGCAAGACCACGCGCCCCACGCAGCGACCGTTGATGCATAAGTATTTCTTGTGAACATGTGTAAGGAGGAGCCGGGAGCCGCCTTACACAACTGTGCAGCCGAAGCGCGATTCCTCCTAGCCCAAGAAGCGCTCACCGCTTTGGGAGAGTGAGCCGTGACACCTAAGGGCGGAACCCTGCTCCAGGTGCGGTATGCTTCAGCACTTGCAGACCGAATACAACGTGCAATCGCCCCTTGGAGGCCGCCAATCCCTAGCGAGGACCCTCCGGAGAGAAAAGGGGGTCCCCGTACGCCGAGAGGGACTGGAGGCTGCTAATAATGATTAGAGCTCTGACAACGTCCATAATGTAACTCCCTTCCGTAGAGTGCGAAGGAAAGGGACAGTGAAGGAAGAACAATTTCTTCATTGATATGGAAGTCAGAGACCACCTTCGGGAGAAGAAGGAATGGGCTGGCGAACCACCTCATCCTTGTGAAGAACCAGGAACGGGATCTTGCAAGAGAGCACCCCCAACTTAGACACCCGCCTGATGGATGTGATAGCCACAAGAAAAACTACCTTCTAGGACAGGAGGCGGAGTGAGAACTCCCGCAAGGGCTCAAGGGGAGAAGACTGGAACACAGAGAACTATATTCAGATCCCAAGGCTATAAGGACGGTACAGAGGAACCGTATGTGCCACTCCCTGAAGGAAGGTTTCCATGGGCACCAGAGGACGCTGGAAAGCTGCCCCAGGAGAGAAGCGCCAACACCTTACCCATCAGGGTAAGTATGTAGAAAGGATAGGACCGTGGGGAGAGAAAAACACAGAGTGAGGTGATGTCCCGGCTTTAACAGAAGCCCAGGAAGGACCTCCAGGTCCCATAATAGATCCTGGGTTATGCAGGCTTCCTGGCCTGAATCGTAGTGCGGAAGACATCCGCTGAAAACCCTCTCCTCGTCAGAATGGGGGTCTCAATAGCCACGCCGTCATTGAAATGCTGATGTAAGACCAGACCCCGTGAAAGAAGGTCGTCTGAGTGGTAGTGACCAAGGGACGTCTCCAGGAAGGAGAACGAGGTCGCGACAGGGTCATTTCGGAGCAACTAGAATTTGTCGGAATGTCCTCCATCTTGATCTTCCGTAGAACCCTGGGAAGGAGGGGAAGAAACACGTAGGGAGGAAGGGGGGGGGGGGGACTCCAGCCAAGGAGAATAAGGGCATCCACGTCGCATGCTTCCGGAACTCTGGCTCTGGAGAGAAAGGTGGATAGCTTTCGTGTAGATACCGTTAGCACACCCGGACCAATGGAAGAGTCCCTGTAGAAGGAGGGGTGTGGAGGGCGCCACAGCCCACCAGTTGGGACCGGATCGTGCCTGGAATGGAAGGCCACCAAATGAATACCCCGTGCAAATGCAGATGAGGGAAGGTAGCAACGTAGGAACTACCAAGGCATGCAGGGTGGCTTTGAACCATGAGCCAGAGGAGGAAAGACAGAAGATTAGGCTAGGTCCAAGCCCATTCCACTTTCGAGACCGGCGCTATATAGAAGTAGCCAAGGATTAAGTGGCTGTGCAAAAAAAGCCCGAGAAGGAAGCCAGGCAAGGGGAGTCGCACTGTATTGCTAGCCCCATACCCCAGCAGAGGGGGGGGGGGGGGGGTCACCCGTAGAGGCCACCGAATCCAGTGCTAAAAGTCCACCACCTGACGAAAGAGCTGCGCAGTAAGAACCCAAGCATGTAGTGGAAATGCAATACCGCTCCCACAGTGGTAGCCAGCACTTGCCCAGTCAGTGCAAAACTGAGGGGGAGGCCAGAGACTATCCGTAGAAGCCATGTACCATACTGCCCCAGTTAAGTAGAGCTAACCTTAAAAACTACCTGGGAGGTTCCAGCGGACCCCACTGGATTGCGCAGGTGGAGAATTATCAACCAAACGACCCAGGAGGGTGGATTGGGAATGTCAGAGGTCCTTAATGGAATTGCGCATGTGGAGAATTATCAACCAACAACCCAGGAGGGTGGATTGGGAAGTCCAGAGGTTCTCCACTGTATGGCGCAGGTGGAGAATTATCAACCAAACGACCCGGAGGGTGGATTGGGAATACTTCAGCTCTCCTCCACGCGATTTGCGAAGGTGGAGAACTATGCAAAGTCCTCCTTATCCGAGATAGGCCACGGCCCAGGCTGGGACCACACAGACAGGGTGGTCCTGCGGTGATGAGGGCTGAGGAGGGGGACACTTATGAACGCACATTTTCATCTATTTTTTTAAAAACTAGGAAGCAGGCCTCAAAGACAAGAGGCAGGAAGGGGTTAAATCCCTCCACATTATGGCACACTGTACGAGAGGTAGAACCCCAGTAATCAGGTGCTGGTCTAAAAAGGAAGCTGGCCGGGAAGGGTTAAGGAAAGGGGGTCCGTACTTGTCTAGAGGACTGGAGGGCGGAGCTCAGCAGGTGTCTGAGGGGGGGAAGCAGGGCGGGAAGAATTTGCGTCAGAGTGCCCCCCCCAGGGACGAAGACTGCCCCCTTCCTGCGCACAGCCTCAGGAGAGGCCACCGAATTCTGCACCGGCCATCACAGAGGGACCGGAGCAGTGCGAATTTGCGGGCCGGGCAGAGAGAAGCGCGGGCCGAAACACTGTGCGGTGCAAGGTCGATCGTGTGGCGATTAACCCCCTCCAGAGCGCCGTGCTCTCACTGCAGCGAGTCTGCTCCCGAAAGGGGTTGGATCATGGCGGCAGGTGTGGGGAGCGGGAGACTCCTCCTCTGCCCCTCTGCATGACTGACCGAGCGCCCTGGTGCACAGCATTGCGCTTGGCCTCCCTAGAGCAGTGCCATTAACCCCCTATGTGCCTTGTAAGGGGGGAAGACTATGTAGACCAATGACAGGATCTGACCTGCGGCATATAGCGAGTCCTTCAGAATCTCGCCCCTGTAAGACATATTGCAGTCTTTCACAGAAGCCCAGGAAGGCATAGAGAGGGTCTTGAACCCCTGAGGTATAGGCTGGCCCTGCTTGATAATGAACGAGGGAGGGAGAAGAGGGTTAAACATACTTCCCTAGTCCAGTGTACTCACCTCATCTTCATCCTCTTCTCCTGCCGCCATCTTCACCCTTCCTCTTCTCCAGCAGGGTCACCCCTTCAGCTACTGGCACCGTAGTGGCAGGATGCTGGAAGGGGGGCTTGGACGGGTGACCCTTCTGCTGGCGGGATGCAGGGGAGCGAGGCTGCCCTGGTCCACCTTGTCTTTTTGTGTGGGAGGAGGCAGCGTGGCGGGCCAACGCTGGCGTGCTCCCACAGGAGAACAGGGAGGCGAGGCAATAGAAGGAAAATAAAAAGTCTTCAGGAGCTACACACACAGATAGATAGAGAGATAGAGAGAGAGATAGAGATATATATATATATATATATATATATATATCTATATCTATATAATATCAATAAAGAAGACCGGCACTCGCTGTTGATAATTTCTTCGTATTTATTCAGTCACATGTACAGGCAATAAGTGACGCGTTTCGGTGCTAACCGCACCTTCCTCAGACTTATCATCATACAAAGAACATTTCATGTTTAAATAGAGCGCCCAAATACAGGGAAATGACATCACACAGAAAACCACACCCACCAATCAGTGTTAAAACGAAAACATATGAGTTCCTTTAAATTCACTTTAGTTTGTTCCTTACTTCTTTCTTCCTTCATTATGTTCGCTATAAATAATACATAGAAAAAAATCTTTTATTTTCTTACAAAGGATATTTTTATCAAAAAATTATTATTTTCATTATTTTGTTTTTTATTTTTATTTCTTGTTTTAAAGTTTTTTATTTGTTTTTAATTGCACTATTGCAATACTCAAAAATATAACATTGTAGAAAAATTATTATCCTGGGAAAAATATTATTATACCAAGGTCTATCAGAGGAAGCTTTGTACATTATACTCCCGGTTGTGCCGGTCTTCTTTATTGATTCTGCATTGGGACGCCATCCCATAGACTCGTGCACCGTGAATATACAGCAGTGCCGACCTGTGATTATTATATATATATATATATATATATATATATATATATATATATATATATACTGTATATACTCGAGTATAAGCCGACCCGAGTATAAGCCGAGGCCCCTAATTTTACCCCCAAAAAATGGGAAAAATTATTGACTCGAGTATAAGACTAGGGTGGGAAATGCAGCTATAATGCAGAGTGCATGTGTATATAATGCACACACTCTACATTATATACACACATCTGCAAGAGGGTGACTCAGATTGATGGGAGTCTGACTCTGACTCCCTGTATTTAATGCAGAGTGTGTGCATTATATACACACACACTCTGCATTAAATACAGGGAGCCATCCACAGATCTCCCCCCTAAACAGTGCCATCCACAGATCTCCCCCCTAAACAGTGCCATCCACAGATCTCCCCCCTAAACAGTGCCATCCACAGATCCCCCCTAAACAGTGCCATCCACAGATCCCCCCTAAACAGTGCCATGATGGCACTGTTTAGGGGAGGGGGGAATCTGTGGATGGCACTGTTTAGGGGGGGAGATCTGTGGATGGCACTGTTTAGGGGGGAGATCTGTGGATGGCACTGTTTAGGGGGGAGATCTGTGGATGGCACTGCCATCCACAGATCCCCCTACAGTGCCATCCACAGATCCCCCTACAGTGCCATCCACAGATCCCCCTCCCCGACGCTCACAGCAGTATATTTATAAAATAATCAGTAACTATACTTTAATCATTGCTCATTGCTGAGCTCTTTACTCTGATTATTTGGATATCTTACTTTGTTTTAGCTCCAGTAATAGCAGGCAGTGCGGGCGGGCGGCGCTCACTCACTGACGTCACGCGCCTGCTTCTCCCACTAGGCGGCGCAGGCGCGTGACATCAGTGAGTGAGCGCCGCCCCCCGCACTGCCTGCTATTACCGGAGCTAAAACAAAGTAAGATAGCCAAATAAATAATCCAGGGCTTTACTCATTATCTCCTGGGGGGCCCCGTGGGCCCCCCTGACTTAGGGGCCCGGTCGCAATTGCGACCGCTGCGACCCCTATAGCTCGCCACTGTTGGTCTGTATTATGGCAATGTAAGTTGCCATAATACAGACCTAGACTCGAGTATAAGACGAGGGGGCTTTTTGAGCACAAAAATATGTGCCAAAAAACTCGTCTTATACTCGAGTATATACGGTATATATATATATATCTCTATTATACACACACACACACATACATATACACACACACATATACACGTGTATATATATTTATCTCTAAATAAAAAATAAAAAAAGGGAAGCAGTGTTTTGTTTTTTGTTCCACCTGTTAAAAATATTAGAAGTATTTCAGTATAAAGGTACCGTAAATTAAATGCTGCTAATAAAAAATACAACTCGTCACACAAAAAACAAGCCCTCATACAGCTATGATGATTAAAACATAAAATTATTATGCCTTTTGGAATGCAGGGATGGAAAAACAACGATCAAAAAATAAAAACACACAGCGCAAAGGGGTTGTCTCACTTCAGCAAATGTTATTTATCAGGGGGAAAAAAACAACTGGATCGCACATCCACAATGCTATGCCATGATCTAAATAAACTCGCTTCTCAGCGCCACATTAAAGTGTACAGCCCCCCATACTGCATGCTGTACAAGAGGCATTAGTGTAAATTTTGATCAAAAGGCATAAGCCCACTCACCACACCAAGGTCACCTCTGAGTGGGAACTACTCTGACAAAAAGGCGCAGCGACAATGTGGTGACAAAGCGGCACTGCCCTAGTAGGCGACGGGACCCAGGAGTCAAACAGCACCTCTGCTGTCTGACAATGCCACCCATGGCACTGGGTCCCACCAACCCACTAGCCTGCCGGGTGCTGCGGTGTCGGTGGTCGCCGTGCAGTGCCAAATTTAGAATAGGGTCCCATTCGAAGAGGCAACCTTGTCGCGGTGAGTGGGCCTATGCTTTTTGATCAAATTGTATACTAATGCCTCATGTATAGCATGCAGCATAGGGGTAGGTATACGATAAATTGCGCTGAGAAGCAATGTCATTATGCAGGGAAGCAGTAAGATAAAAGCATAGTATTGAGGATGCACAATCCAGTTCTTTTTCTTATATTTTACAAATGTTATTTATCATGTAGACAAAGTAAATACAAGGCACTTAGTATTATCATTTTTCCATTTTTTGCATCATACACTGCATGTATCCAGGCGTCACAACCTCCCTGCAATCCAGCAATGGTGGCCACTGTGCTTGTACCCTATGAGAAAAAGTGAGGACCTCTCTGGTGGCATAAAGATGCATATGCAGCAGCTCCCATTCCGGTCATCTTGTATATGAAGTGCAGCAGTGGTTGTAAGTAACCCCTGGATACAAGCAGTGTATAATGTGATCGAAAAATGAATCAAGCCAGCCAAGGAGGCAATATGGACAATCACAAACCATTAGTAAGTGGCTATTAACTTTCTCTCCATGATAAATGACATTTGCTGAAGTTACACAACCCCTTTTAAAGCTACATAAAGATTCTTCCACAAGTAAGAAGCCCAGCTATCATTAACAGCTGCAGCGTCAGGAAAGGTAGAAGTATTTTACCACTTTTTAGCTTACACATTATAGAAAAAAATCCAGGGAAATGTACATTTTAATTTTAAGCATGTTCTAAAATTGACACATTTTTTTTCTGCAGCACTTGACTGGGGAATTCACTTGTGCAGAACTATACTCTTGCAGATTTGCAATGAGGCAAGGAACAAAGCTGCCAAGCCAGAAAGTGGCAATACAGTCACATGATGATCTGTACACTTGACCAATTCTAAAACGAAAAACATTATGAAACCTGTTAACTTTTCCTGTTCAACAAGAAATCTGTGTACCGAAATAAACTCTGGTTACCTTATCTGAAAATAGACAGGCAAATTCCACCTGTTATTGAAGCTGTGGTAAGAGGGATGAGCGCGTAATCTTTTTACACTTGCTTGTGAACCACATTGCCTTTCAAATTTTCGGAGGAAATCCATGCTTATACAGTATTTCTGAGAAAAGGCAATAATAGTTTTATGTTACACTCATATAGTCAATTATAGGGGCTTTACCACAACATGAATTTATGGCATATCAAATCTAAATAGACAGAAACCCAGCGATCAGTGTTGCCGTATTGATACACAATCAATGTTTAAAGGGAACTTGTCATGTTGGTGTATTAGCTTAAAAGGGTTGTTCGGGCTTTTACTATTGATGACCTATCCTCAGGATAGGTCATCAATATAAGATCGGTGGGGGTCCGACACCCGGCACCCCTGCCAATCATCTGTATGAGGAGACGACCAGAGCAGTGTCCACGTACAGTCTCGCTTCTCTTTTCCTGTAAGCTGCTGCTGTCTATGGCAATCATCATAGAAGAGAGAAGGGAGACTGTACGTGCGCACTGCATCTCCTCATACAGCTGATCTGATATTTGATATTTTGCTTCCATGTATTCCCCTTTGTGCAACTGCTAATTTGATATGCAGACATAGGGTCTCTGTCTGCAGTGAACAGGCTGTGGGGAGAGTGACTGAGTATGTGTGCCCACCAGCACTCAGTTCATTAGGTGACATGCACGTTGCTATACACCTTCAACACCATGTAGTGCCAAACTATCCACGTAAATATCATAACTCTTCATTGGATTTTTTTTTTTTTTTTTTTTAAAGGGACGTGTCATGGAATTACAGCTGCTTGCTCCCAGAGAATAGAGTTTTTATTACTATACCAGTCCATCCATTCCTGAGATGGAGCCCCCATAGTATCTCACATGTTGTATGCTAACAGAGTGTGGTCTGCTATTGGGATGGCATCCAGAACAGACAGCCTCAAAGCAATGCAGAAGCCCAGCAGCATCACCTGCAGTAAGACGCTTCAGAAGGTACAAGCAGCTTCAGAAGACCAGTCAGTGGGACGATATCGCACATCAAACTGCTGGTCCCAGTGGAAACATATGTCCACTTGCGATACCACTCAGTCCCAAAATGACATCTCCCCTAAGTCTGGTCTTATGAGACCATGCTGGGCTTCATTGGACAGCACACTGCCTACTAAAAAAGATGTGGTTGCCGTCCCAAAGGGCACACTCTATTAACATACTGTGGGGGCACGATTACAGGAACTAAAGAGCGGATGATGAAAAAAAAATATATATATAAAATAAAAAAGTGCTATACGCAGGGGCAAGTGGCTATAAGAACATGTACTTACTCTGAATTTATGTTTGTTTTTTTGTGTTTTTTTTCATTCAATGACAGGTCCTCTTTAACCCTTTCAGTACCAAGCCATTTTTCACCTTAAGGATCGGGTCAAATTTTGGAAAACTGACATGTGTCACTTATGTGGTAATAACTTTGGAACACTTACTTATCCAAGCCATTCTGAGAATGTCTTCGTGTGACACATTTTAGTTCATAATTAGAAATGAGCGAATTTCCGCTTATGAAATTCGTTCACACTTCGTTTAGTGGTAAAAGGTGAATTGCGTTATGGATTCTGTTACCACAGACCATAGCGCAATTCTATGACGGAATGCCTTTAGAGGCATTCCGTTATTCATTCTGTCATAATAGAAGTCTATGGGCTGCAAAACTGACCTGTCCCATTTCAGTTATGCAGGAGAGGACTCCCCTGCATAACGGAAACTGGACGGATCTGTTTTGCAGCCCATAGACTTCTATTATGACGGAATGAATAACGGAATGCCTCTAAAGGCATTCCGTCATAGAATTGCGCTATGGTCTGTGGTAACAGAATCCATAACGCAATTCACCTTTTACCACTAAACGAAGTGTGAACGAATTTCAAAATATGAAATTCGCTCATGTCTATTCATAATATTGGTAAATTTGAGTAAATATAAATCCGTTATAAAAAAAAAATATCTAAATTTTTGGAAAATTTTGAAAAATTCTAAACTTTCATAATTTGAATTTCTCTGTTTTTAAGGCATACAGTGATCTCACAAAATAGTTATTGCTACATCATTTTACATTTCCCATATGTCTACTATGTTAGCATAATTTTGTAAATTTTTATTTATTTAATTTTTTAGGACATTAGAAGGCTTAGAATTGTAGAAACAATTCTTAAAATTAAGCAAATTTTCAAAACCCACTTTTTTAAAGACTAGTTTAGTTCTGAAGGCATTTTATGGGGGCTTACATAGTAGAAACCACCGATAAATTACCCAATTTTTACAAACTACACCCCTCAAGTTATTCAAAACTGACTTTACAAACTTTACTAACCCTTTAGGTGTTCCACAAAAATTTAAGGAAAATGGAGATTAAATTTCTACATTTTCACTTTGGCAGATTTTCCATTTGAATCCATTAGTTCCTGTAACACAGGAAGCTAAACTCAATATCTATTACCATGATTCTGCAGTTTACTGAAACATCCCATATGTGGTCTTAAACTGCTGTATGGCCGCAGAGCAGGCTCAGAAGGAAAGGAGCACCATATGGTTTTTGGGAGGGCAGATTTTGCTGGACTGGTTTGGAGACACCAAGTCCCATTTGAAGCCCCCGATGCACTCCTACAGCAGAAAATCCCAAAAAGTAACTCCAGGTAAGCAACAAATAGCTGTCCCAGTGGTTTTTATTTTTTACAATGTTCACCTGCCAGGTTATATGAAGTGATATATTTATAGAGCAAGTTGTTATAGATGCAGCGATACCTAAGATGTCGTTTTTATTTTATATCCGTTTTACACAAGCATTTTTGAAAAAAAAAAATCATGTTTTTGTGTCTCCATTTTCTGAAAGCCATTTTTTGGACGATTGTCTTATGTAGGAGCTCATTTTTTGCAGGATGAGGTGATTGTTTGATTAGGACTATTTTGATCGCTTGGTATTACGCTTTTCTTGATGTAAGATGACAAAAAATGGCTTTTTTGGCACAGTTTTTTTTTATTTTTTTTTACGGCATTCACCTTAGGGGGAAGATCATGTGATTTTTATAGAGCAGGTTGTTACGAACGTGGCGATACTTAATATGTCTATTTTTTTTATTTTACTATGTTTCAAACAAAAGCATTTTCTCCATTTTCTGAAAGCCATATTCTCTCTTTTTTTTTTTTAAAGATTGTCTTATGTACATAAGGGCTCATTTCTTGTGGGATGTGGTGTTTTATTGGTACTATTTTGGACTTTGATTGCTTGGCATTATGCTTTTTTTATGTAAGGTGATAAAAAAAATAGCTTCACCTTAGGGGGTAGATCATGTGATATTTTTAGCGAGCAGGTTGTTATAGACGCTGCAATACCGAATATGTCTTTTTTACATTGTAGTTCAGTTTTACATAATAAAAGCATTTTTGAAAAAAAAGAAATCATGTTTTTATGTCTGTTTTCGGAAAGTCTTATTTTTTGGGGGCGATTGTCTTACGTAGGGGCTGATTTTTTGCGAGATGAGATGACTGTTTGATTGGTACTATTTTGGGGAATATATGACTTTTTGATCACTTTTAAAAAAAAAAATTGGGAAGTGAGGTGGGCAAAATTGCAATTTTTTGTTTTTGTAATAGCGTTCACCGAACAGTAAAAGTAACGTGACCTTATTTATAGATCAGATCGTTACGGACCTGAAATATCAAACATGTGTAGTGTATGTTATTTTCTTCATTTTTAACCAATTATAAATATATGGAGATAGGAAAAAGTTTGATATTTATTTCTTTTTTTCCCCCACTTTTTTTTTAAACACTTTTTGTACCTAGACCCACTTGGTTCTTGAAGATTCAGCGAGTCTGATGGCTGTACAATACACTGCAGTAATTTGTATAGACAAGCCAATCAGAACGATCACCTTCCTCATTGGTCCTGGGCCGGTTAGCGGAGATTGCTGGCTGTGTATAACAGCCGGGAACTTGGCACTGTCACCATGTACATAGACATGGTGACAGTTTGCTGCCATGACGAATCTGTATATCATGGTGGCTTAATACAGTTCAGTCAATGACCTACAGGTACGTTCCTACTACTAAAATGCCTTGGGGCTCTCAGAAAGAAGAAAAGAGGTAAAAGGGGGAAGGGAGGAAGATCTCGTAATTGGAATACAAAGCAATCCCAAATCACCACCCAAAAAACATCAGATACAATTTTAACAAGAAAAGACCCAGAACTCCCAGAGACGGCTACCACTCTTCTGAATGCAGGCCCCAGCTGGGGGCTGTTAACACAGACTCCAAATCTCAGGAAGGCAACATTAAAGCAGTACTCTGCAATGCCAGATCAAAAATAACAAAAACAGCAGTTATACATGACTTAATAGAGACTTCAGATTTGGCCTTTCTAACTGAGACATGGCTGTCTCAAAACCCTGGGCCCACTCTGGAAGCTGCTGGGCTGGCCAACTACTCGGTGCTACACTGCAAGAGACAAGACCGCAAAGGAGGAGGGGTTGCACTATGCTTCAAATCCAGTTTAAAAATCAAACCCTTTGCTGTAGCCCCCCCCCCTTCCCCCTATTCTTTTGAATGCCTGGCAGCACAACTTTCAGCCAAGAAAAGTGTAAACATACTGCTCATCTACCGCCCTCCTGGCAGTGGCTCAGACTTTCTCAAGGAAATGGGTGATCTTCTATCCTCTTTAGCATTGGAACACCCTAGATGGATAATTCTGGGAGACTTCAACGCATGGGTGGACACCCACTCCTCCCAGGTAGGAAGATATCTACTTCTCACCATGAATGAACTGGGCTTCTCTGAACCCGTTCACCTACACACAAGAGAGGCCACGCCTCGGACCTCATATTTCATTCAGGACTATCAATATCCAAGATGGAAATAAATCCTGTAGTTTGATCTGACCATCACACTATCCACTTTTCACTTCCAGGACCAGCTTTAAAACACCAAACAAAATATCTCACAAAATACCGTTCTCTGAAAGGTCTATCACCCTAACATCTTCAGGACAACCTAAACCTGGATGGACTAACAGAACACAGCTTAGACCTCGACTCCATGGTCCAAAAATATCACTGCCTTGTATCATCTGCCTTTGACTCTATTGCACCCCTACGCATCAAACGCTCCACACCATTACATCATGCGCGATGGTTCGACAACTCCTTAAAGGAGCCAAAGAAAGAGGGACACAGACTAGAACGACAATGGCGTAAACATCATCGCTCAAAGTATAAACACTCCCTAATTCGTCACCAAAAGAATTATCAGGCAATAATCAACAAGAAAAAGTCCTCTTTTCTATCAGAGGAAATTGCAAAAGCAGCCAACAAACCAACCCAGCTATTCCGCACAGTTGACAGTCTATGCAATCCATCGTGCCAGAATCCCAACATCACATCCTCTAAGGAGAACTGTGAGATATTTGCCCAATTCTACACAGACAAAGTCTCATCTATTCAGTCTGCTATCAAATCTACAACACCGAAAACCTATGCAGAGCCTCATAATGGATGCCACAACAACCTACTGCCATAGTCTGACTTTAAGGTAATTACCGAAGAAGCCATCTCAAACATCCTTCTAAATCTTCGCCAAACTACCTGCGACCTGGCCCCACACAGTTCAAGTTGAAATGCCCTGATCTGTTCATGCCAGCATTCCATAAGATAGTCAACTGCACCTTGCAAGCAGGGATGTTTCCTACCTGTCTGAAAGAAGCAATCATCAGGCCACTTCTCAAGAAACCATCCCTAGATCTGGATATTCTGAGCAACTACAGACCGGTTTCCAACCTTCCCTTTTTGGGAAAAGTTATTGAAAAGGCTGCACATTTCCAACTTGAAGCCAGGCTCTCAATGATCAACATCTTTGACCCCCCACAATCTGGCTTCAAGATGCACCAGAGCTGTGAAACAGCTCTTGTCCGGATTTGCAATTACCTGCTCATGGCCAGAGACAGAGGCGAGAGTTCCATTCTGGTACTGCTTGATCTCTCAGCCGCTTTTGATACAACTGATCATGAAATCTTGCTCAGACTGCAAGAGTACGGTGGCATTGATGGTTTAGTCATCCAATGGTTCTCCTCCTTCCTGGCAGAACTCAAAGGGTAGCCTTGGGGCCTTTCAAGTCCAACCCTGTACCACTAAAATATGGTGTGCCCCAGGGCTTAATCCTATCCCCTTTGTCGTTTACCATACATGCTGCCACTCTGGAACAAAAATCCCAAAACACGGTCAAACATACCACTGCTATGCTGATGACACCCAGCTATATATGTCATTCAAACCCGATATGACAGACCCAATACCAAAAATAAACACATGCTTAGCCGAGCTGCAGGAGTGGATGAATGGAAACTGGCTTAAACTAAATGCTGACAAAACAGAGGTTCTTGTCATTAGAGGCCAGCGCCTAACAACAAAACAGCTCCAGACACAGTCAACACCACTGAGGGTATAGAACTCAGACCTTACTAGCTCCAACACTGTGTGCAGCCTGGGTTTACTGATGGATAAGGAGTTAAATTTTAGGAACCAAATTTCAGCTGTGGTGAAACACTCCTTTTTTCCCCTAAGGAATATTGCAAAAATTAAGCACCTCATTCCTTCAGAAGATCTTCCAACTCTAGGTCAGGCCTTCATCACATCACGGCTGGACTATTGCAATGCCCTCTATGTAGGCCTTCCTAATAAAGACCTACACCGCCTGCAGCTAGTACAGAATGCTGCCGAAAGACTGTTAACAAGCCAACCCCGTCACTGTCACACCAATCTTCCGCTTACTACACTGATTACCCATAAAATGGAGAATCCTTTTCAAAATTGGCATGCGAACATTCAAATCCCTACACGACCTAGGCCCTGGATACCTGAAGGTTTTGTTACATCTGCGTCACACCTCACACAACCTCAGATCAAAAACCTTTGGAGCCAGTGCTTTCTGTCATGCTGCCCCTACCTTGTGGAATGCCCTGCCAAACGCAATCAAGACAGCTCCAACCCTGGACACATTTAAATGCAAAACTAAAAAGCCCCCTGTTTAGCCTGGCATTTACGATCACATAACATAGCTTATGCGCTTTGAGTCCTACGGGAGAAAAGTGCTTTACAAATGTTTTGTTGTTGTTGTCGTCGTCGTCATGGATGCTTAAGGGGTTAAAGGGCATCTGTCAGCAGAATTGTACCTATGAAACTGGTTGACCTGTTGCATGTGCTCTTTGTAGCTGAAAGCATCTGTGTTGGTCTCATGTGCCCGCATTGCTGAGAAAAATGAAGTTTCAATATATGCAAATGAGCCTCTAGGAGCAACAAGTGTGTTGTTGATACACCTAGAAGCTCTGCTCTCTGCAACTGCTGTGCCTTAATGAGAAGTCAGGGCCAGGTGTTATGACATTTACACTGCCTAAACCTGTAAAAGTGTAGAGATACAGTAGTTGCAGAGAAAGCCAAACACCCCCATTGCTCCAAGAGGCTCATTTGCATGTATAAAAACTACATTTTTCTCTGTAATGCGGACACATGGGACCAACACAGATGCCTTCAGCTACCAAGCACACATGCAACAGGTCAGCCATAGGTACAAATTTGCTGACATTCCCATTAACTCCTTAAGGACCGGGCTCATTTTCACCTTAAGGACCAGGCCATTTTTTGCAAATCTGACCAGTGTCACTTTATGTGGTTATAATTTTAAAATGCTTTGACTTATCCAAGACATTCTGAGATAGTTTTTTCGTCACATTTTGTACTTCATGACACTGGTAAAATGGAGTAAAAAAAATGCATTTTTATTTCTAAATAAAAATACCAAATCTACCAAAAATTTGCAAAATTCCAAGTTTCAATTTCTCTACTTCTATAATACATAGTAATACCTACAAAAATAGTTATTAAATTACATTCCCCATATGTCTACTTCATGTTTGGATCATTTTGGGAATGACATTTTAGTTTTTGGGGATGTTACAAGGCTTAGAAGTTTAGAAGAAAATCTGGAAATTTTTACGAAATTTTCAAAAACCCACTTTTTAAAGGACCAGTTCAGGTCTGAAGTCACTTTGTGAGGCTTATAGAATAGAAACCACCCAAAAATGACCCAATTCTAGAAACTAAACCCCTCAAGGTATTCAAAACTGATTTTACAAACATCATGAACCCTTTAGGTGTTCTACAAGCGTTAATGGCAAATGGAGATAAAATTTCAGAATTTCGATTTTTGGGCAAATTTTCCATTTTAATCCATTTTTTCCAGTAACAAAGCAAGGGTTAACAGCCAAACAAAACTCAATATTTATTGCCCCGATTCTGTAGTTTGCAGAAACACCCCATATGTGGCCGTAAACTACTGTACGGGCACATGGCAGGGTGTAGAGGTGCACCGTGTGGTTTTTGAAAGGCAGATTTAGCTGGACTGGTTTACTTACACCATGTCCCATTTGAAGCCCCCCTGATGCACCCCTAGAGTAGAAACTCCATAAAAGTGACCCCATTTTGGAAACTACGGGATAAGGTGGCAATTTTGTTGGGACTATTTTTAGGGTACATATAATTTTTGGTTGCTCTATATTACATTTTTGTGAGGCAAGGTTACCAAAAATAGAAATTCAGAAATTTTATCTCCATTTGCCATAAACTTTTGAAGAACACCTAAAGGGTTAATAAAGTTAGTAAAATCAGTTTGTTTTGAATACCTTGAGGGGTGTAATTTCTTAGATGGGGTAATTTTTATGGAGTTTCTACTCTAGGGGTGCATCAGGGGTTCTTCAAATGGGACATGGTGCCAAAAAAAAAAAAAGTCCATCAAAATCTGCCTTCCAGAAACCACACGGCGTTCCTTTTCTTCTGCGCCCTGCCATTTGGTCATACAGCAGTTAACGACCACATAAGAGGTGTTTCTGTAAACTGCAGAATCAGGGTAATAAATAATACGTTTTGTTTGGCTGTTAACCCTTACGTTGTTACTTAAAAAAACGGTATAAAATGGAAAATTTGCCCAAAAAAATTGCTGTTTTGGCACCGTTTTTACTTAATTTTTTTGAACGTGTTCATCTGAGGGGTTAGGTCATGGGGTATTTTTATAGAGCAGATTCTTACGGATGCGGCGATACCTAATATGTCTACTTTTTATTTATTTATTTAGGTTTTACACTATATTATCCTTTTATATACATTAAAAAAAAACATTTTAGTATCTCCATAGTCTAGGAGTCATTATTATTTTATTTTTTTTGCCGATTATCTTAGGTAGGGGCTCATTTTTTGCGGGATGAGAGGACGGTTTTATTGGCACAATTTTGGGGGGCATATGACTTTTTGATCGCTGGCCATTACACTTTTTGTGATGTAAGGTGCCAAAAAAGAAAAATACCTTTTTTTGCACAGTTTTTTTTTTTTTTTTTTGACTGTGTTCATCTGAGGGGTTAGGTCATAGGGAATTTTTATAGAGCAGATTCTTATAGGCGCGGCGATACCTAATATGTCTAATTTTTTTTGGTTTTAGTGTCTCAAGTCTGAGAACCATAGTTTTTTTCAGATTATCAGTGTTCAATTGTTTCCTTTGGGTAAAGGACAAACTTGTTCGCTAGAAAATTAGCCCTACATAAAGAATTCAAAACCAATGAGTATGACGCAAAACAATACAAACACTTGAGAAAGCAGCCATTGAGACACAAACTCCTGTTGAGGGAGAGTGAAGGAGAAGTAGTAGTCCCAAGTCCCCCTTTCAGCACTTTGACTCCCAAGTCTAAATTCACTCCACAGTTTGGTAAATATGCGAACATCCCGATATTTGTGGCTGTAGTAACAAGAGACCTACAAAGAATCAAAGTACGTAGAAACAACATATATTGCAATTTGACTATAGACGAACAAGCAGCTATGAAAGATCTAGATGAAAATGAGAATCTTATTATTAGGCCTTTGGACAAAGGAGGAAACCTAGTACTACTGGAAAAAGGATATTATGAAAAAAATAGTAATGACACTTTTACAAGAAAAAAAGCACATACAAAGAGCCGAGTGCAGATCCAACTGAGAAATATGTACCAGATTTAAAAAGGTTGCTAAAAAATGCTAAAGATAGGAATCTTATTACAAAGGAAGAATTTAGCATGCTTTTTAGGCCATGTCATACAATAGCTACTTTTTAAGCCATACCCAAAATACACAAACAAAGATAACCTATTCCAGGTAGACCCATCGTTTCAGGCAACCAGAGTCTGTGTGAGGGCATTAGCGAATATGTAGAAAAGGTAATCTCTCCATTTGTTAAATCATTGCCTTCCTATCTTAAAGATGCGAAAGATACTGTTGTCAGGTTACAAGAGATTCAGGTAAATCCACAAACATTTATATAGCAAGGCTTTATATACCAGCATTCAGCACAATTTAGGTATGCACCAAAGGGGTACAATATCATGAGCACAATTGTTGTGTCTTAACACTTTTCAAATTTCTGTTGAAGCACAATTATTTTATTTATAATGGTTAGTATTATTTACAGACAACTGGTACCGCTATGGGTACGATTTGTGCACCAAGTTTTACTAATTTATTTTTAGGGTGGTGGGAAGACCGAATAGTGTTCACGGACACTCACAATAAGTATACACAACACATTTTATTTTGGGGTCGATATATTGATGACATTTCGATTTTTGGGGATAACACAGAAGCACTCTTTCACGAATTTGTCATCTCAATGATAATCAAATAGGAATGACATTTACAGCAGAAATACACAAAAGCACACTTAATTTCTTGGAACTTAAGATTCTGTTGGAACCTGACGGCAGTATCCAAACAGAAATATATCGCAAACCAACATCAACAAATAATTTCCTGCATTGGCAAAGCTTCCATCCTGAACCCCTTATGGACACATGACGTACCGTTACGGCATGTTTCCCGAGTCCTTAAGGACACATGACGTACCGGTACGTCATGTGTTGTTCCGAACACCGCCACCCGGCGGGCGGTGATCGGAACAAGGTGCCTGCTCAAATCATTGAGCAGGCACCTCGGCTAAATGCGCGGGGGGGTCCCGTGACCCCCCCGTGTCGGCGATCGCCGCAAACCGCAGGTCAATTCAGACCTGCGGTTTGCTGCTTTTTATGGTGCGGCAGCAGTGCCATCGGGTCCCCATGGGGCTGTGGGGGGGACCCGATGGCATGGAAGGCAGCGCAATGCCCTTCAAACGGAGCTCACGAGCGGACACCTGAACGCAGGTGTGAAAGTAGCCTAATATAGAGCAACCAAAAATCATATGTACCCTAAACTAGTACCAACAATACTGCCACCCTATCCCGTAGTTTCTAAAATGGGGCCACTTTTTTGGAGTTTCTACTCTAGGGGAGCATCAGGGGGGCTTCAAATGGGACATGGTGTAAAAAAAAAAAAAAAAAAAAAAAAGAAGAAGAGAAAAAACAGTCCAGCAAAACCTGCCTTCCAAAAACCGTATTGCATTCCTTTCCTTCTGCGCCCTGCCGTGTGCCCGTACAGCGGTTTACGACCACATATGGGGTGTTTCTGCAAACTACAGAATCAGGGCCATAAATATTGAGTTTTGTTTGGCTGTTAACCCTTGCTTTGTAACTGGAAAAAAAATATTAAAATGGAAAATCTGCCAAAAAAGTGAAATTTTGAAATTGTATCTCTATTTTCCATTAATTCTTGTGGAACACCTAAAGGGTTAACAAAGTTTGTAAAATCAGTTTTGAATACCTTGAGGGGTGTAGTTTATAGAATGGGTCATTTTTAGGTGGTTTCTATTATGTAAACCTCGCAAAGTGACGTCAGACCTGAACTGGTCCCTAAAAATTGGGTTTTTGAAAATTTCAGAAAAATTTCAAGATTTGCTTCTAAACTTCTAAGCCTTGTAACATCCCCAAACAATAAAATATCATTCCCAAAATGATCCAAACATGAATTAGACATATGGGGAATGTAAAGTAATAACTATTTTTGGAGGTATTACTATGTATTATAGAAGTAGAGAAATTGAAACTTAGAAATTTGCAATTTTTTACAAATTTTTGGTACATTTGGTATTTTTTGAAAAATAAAAATGATTTTTTTTTAACTTTATTTTACCAGTGTCATGAACTACAATATGTGATGAAAAAACAATCTCAGAATGGCCTGGATAAGTCAAAGCATTTTAAAGTTATCAGCACTTAAAGTGACACTGGTCAGATTTGCAAAAAATCCTGTTGATGGGAGGAACTATGAAATAAAGGATTACATAAATTGCTAAACAAAAGGAGTAGTGTACATTATCAGATGCGATTGTCCCAGATTGCACGTAGGTAAGACTACCCAAGAATTAAGAAGACGGATTTTGAGACACCTAAGCAGTATCAAAACAGGAGAAGACACAAGCCTAGCCAGACAAATGAGGGAAAAACATAAGGGAAACCGTATGAATTTCAAGTTTTGGGGGGTGACTAAAATAAGATCAGGCCCATGTAAAGGAGACATAGATAGAAGGCTCCAGCAAGAGAAGACCAAATGGATTTACCGACTAAACAGCCTATCCCCAAAAGGCCTCAATGAAGGTTTTACATATTCGTCCATCCTGTAACTTAACCCCCTTATAAAAGAAAAAAATGATAAATAATCGATTATATAAAAAAAGGAATTTATCACAACAATATAAAAATTAATTGAAAACAGAGAAATTGAACTGCAATAATAGTTTAATTAATCCAACGTACGGAGGCATAGAAGTAAATAAGCTAATAATCAAAATAACACTAGTTAGTAAAGTATCCAATGATATGGGTTATTTCGGTGAGTAGGGAGACCAAGTCCCAAGACATGCGTATTGGCATCGGTGGCAGTATAGAAGACTAACACCTTAGCGCATGCGCAACCTTATGATATGGGACTTTTCGTGAGTTAAGGTTTTAGCCCCATGACATGGGCTTGTGAGTGGGGGAAACGGAGTCCCAATATACACGCAATAGCACAGACGGCAGTACTGGTGACTAAGTTTCAGCGCATGCACGGCCATATAAGCTTGCGAGAGAGACTAAGTTCCTAGACATGCGCAATAGCACGGATGATAGTGAAGCATACTAAGTTTTAGCGCATGCGCGGCCCCATAAGTTGAGTTTGTGAGTGAGGAAGAATAAGTCGCAAGACATGCGCTATAGAACGGGCGGTAGTACAGGGAACTAAGTATTAGCGCATGCGCGGCCCCATGATATTGACTTGCGAGTGATGGATACTAAGTCTCAAGACATGCGCAATAGCATGGGCGGCATGCAGCTCGTGAGTGAGGAAGACTAAGTCCCTTGACATGCGCTATAGAACGGGCGGTAGTACAGGGAACTAAGTATTAGCGCATGCGCGGCCCTATGATACAGACTTGCGAGTGATGGATACTTAGTCTCAAATTCGTCAATTTTGGAGGGACATCCAGTTCTTGGTAATGTCACTGTTGTGCCATATTTTCTCCACTTGATGACTCATTTTTTTTAAACATTTTATTCCGGGAGAATAAAGGCATTGCAAAATGTACATTAAATACAAAGATAGGGTACATGAATTGTCATTAATAGTTGTACAATCAGTTCCAATGGCCTAATGTAAGACATTTACTTACTATTAATTTTGCCAACCATAAGCCTCGAAGATCGGACCTAGATCTCCCAGATTTTCTATTTTCAATACCAACAACTCCCCACCCCCAATAACTAAATTAAAGCCTCTAGTCATAAACCAAAAAACAAAGCTCCTCCTTCTAAGATGTTCCCCTTGAATGTCACAGAAAAAATCCTGTGAATTTAATTCCCTATAACGGATTCTCCACCTTATTATGGTTAAGAATAATCTCGCTATTCTGCTACCAAATATCCCAGTGTTCCCTTTAACTGTTCCTCTAAGTACCAATTGGTGTCTTGGAATGGTTTCATCAGTTCTTTCCTTTCTACCAGAGATAAGGCGTGGATTATAAACTTCTTCCATTTTCGGAAAAAGCCTTTGGTATCCTTTTTCTTGTTCTTCTCCGTTTCTAACCTATCCATATAGAGGATATGTTTCATAGTTCCTATGGCTTCTATCAATGTAGGAATGGTGGAATATAACCAGTGTCTAAGTATCGTTTTTTTCACTGATAAAAAGGAATAAATGGACTCCCTTCACCCAATGTCGATTGGCTGATTTCACCATTATGATCATAAGGTATATAATGAAAGAGCAATATAGCAGGGTACTTTGTGTATCTATTCCCCAGATTTGCTTTATATAAGCTATTGCTCCTTCCCATAAATGCTTCAAACTGGGACAATTCCAAAGACCATGTAGTAGGTTAGATATTTGTAGCTGGCATTTCGGGCACCATCTGAGATGGTGTTCAGGGGCATCCTTGTATGGCAAGTCGCTTTGTGTAAAATTCTAAAGTGCATTTCTCTCCATGTTTCGCTACTAATATCTTGCCTCCCCGTTTCCATTCCTTCTCTCAATTTATTTGTCAGCGACCCTTCCCCTAGTTCCTCCTCCCACTTTTTTAAATACAGACTCCCCTAGTGAGGTGGATAGAATATTTTGGATTTTCCTGTAAAAATCCGAAAAGGGAAAATTCCTGAGATCCCACCAAGGCCCCAAACCAACTCAATCTCGCCGGATCTCCTAGTTTCGTGGCTTGTACCCAACAATACGATTTTATTTGGTTGTATGGTAAAAAGTGGGAGGTAGGGAATTGGAACTTAGATTGGATTTCAGACCATGTTAGGATCTCTGTTCCCGAAGGATTCAGTAAGTGTGTTTTACTAAGGTAATCCCTTTTTCTCTCCACAGAGCAAACATCTTAGAATGCCTACCTGCTAGGCAAGCTGGTAGAGACCATAATGGCATGTAAGGTGTGATGTACATAGGTAATCTGTACAGTTTCCTAATCCCTCTCCATGCAGCCATGGTGTCCCTCACCAGAGTATAGTTTATTTTGGAAGGGGGGGAATTCTAGTATGCAAGACCGCCACCAAGTCCCAGGGGGCCACTAGTTCTCTTTATAATGGAGTATTTAAAAAGTATGACGTCCCACTTATCAAATCTTTTACAGGTCTAAACAGAGAAGCCAAATTATATCTCCTAATGTTTGGTAATTGTAACCCACCCTCCCATTTTGTTAAACAAAGTTTATCATAAGCAATTCGCGGTCTCTTCCCTTGCCATAAGAAATGTGAAAAAGCCCTCTGAATTCCATTGACATTTATGTGTTTTATCAGTAAAAGGGATGGTCTGGATGGGATATAGTAGTCTGGCAAAACTCACCATCTTTAACAGATGGGCCCTACCAAACAATGATGGCGGTAATTTAGACCACCGTGCCAGTTCTATTTCGAATTTATTTACGATGATGGCAACTTCCCTATTTTTATGCCCAAATACGTTAGGTAGTGGGGCACTACTTCAACATCACAAGTTTCTGACGCCCTTTGTGCCTCTTGTGGGGAGCCACAAATATAATAACTGGCTTTTATTCACATTTATTCGATAACCAGTGGTTTTGCCATAATAGATCATGGTATCTAGAATCTGAGGTGTGTACTTGGGGAGTTATGATGACTGTCTTCACTGTGTTCCATGGTATATCTAATGCCTTGGAAATTCTTTTGTACCCTTCTCCTGACTGATACCTTTTAACAATGAGATCCCTCTGATGCTTTGGAAGCTCTCTGTGGACCATGGCTTTTGCTGTGGGATGCGACTAAGAAAATATCAGTATAATCACAGGGAACAACCTGTTTAAAACGTAGCCTTTAATCTAATTTAAACATAAAATAACAAAACTCCCACAGACATACATAGAAAAGAACAAAAAGAATATATCCTTGATGACATGGAAGATAATACTGTAATCGTCCAACAATACGGGTCAAATACGGGTTAAAGCCATTATATGATTGAACATAATATAACAAGTGAATTATCTGGTCTAACGGTGTCATCATAATTGAGGACCCTGTCAACGACTCGGTTTCCTCTTATTGATGCCAAATAACAGCATTGTACTTTTTATATATGTCCCCTGAGGAACCCGACAATCAATCAGGGTGAAACGCGTTGGGACACTGGCGCCTGATTGCATACTAATACACTTAGTGCTTCTGGCGCCGAGCGTGTATATATACCTAAATTATACACTGGCATGTACAAATGTGAATGGCGACTCTTGGTATGTTGACGTCACATATTGATTCTGGTGTGTGGGGTCTGCACAGTGATATCGTCCATTTGATGATGCACATTCATAGATAACCATACCTGTGGTTGTCTGTGTTTTCCTTTATGACAAATTGTTGTGGGCAACTTTCCACCCACACTACTGATTATCCATAGGTGTGGTTGGCTTGTTGCTCCTTATACTGGTCATCTATACGTGGTTTTTTGTTTTGTGTACCTAGAGCAGGCTCCGAAGCAGGGATCCACCAGGATTATAGGGTCTACTCAGGTTTCACAAGGAGGTTCCAGCACACGGGATCGTCCTTATCAGGGCGGCTATTCCGTTCTTAGGCAGGGCTACCTAGCCCAGGGCCAGGAACAGGGACAGATCAGATTCCAGTTTCTGTCCACTCCGTCCATCTCTGACCCGTATTGTTGGACGATTACAGTATTATCTTCCATGTCATCAAGGATATATTCTTTTTGTTCTTTTCTATGTATGTCTGTGGGAGTTTTGTTATTTTATGTTTAAATTAGATTAAAGGCTACGTTTTAAACAGGTTGTTCCCTGTGATTACATTTATTAGATTCAATACCACCTGTGGTTATTATTCCCTCTGACGGGATATTGTCTTAGCTGTGATTACAAGAAAATATCAGGAAAGACCAACTAGAGCAGCTGAACTTTATTTGGTGTTAATCAGAGGCACTTTAAATGATGGCAGGTGTATGCTGACTCCTATTTAACAAGATTTTGAATGTGATTGCTTAATTCTGAACACAGCTACATCTCCAGTTATAAGAGGGTGTGCACACTTATGCAACCACATTATTTTAGTGTTTTTTTTCTTTTTTCTTCCGTGCACCTAAAAGATTTCAGTTTGTATTTCAATTGAGTTGTACAGTTTATAGGTCACATTAAAAGGTGGAAAAAGTTCTGAAATAATTTATCTTGGTCTCATTTTTTTTACATCACAGAAACCTGACAGGGGTGTGTATAGACTTTTTATATCCACTGTATAATATATATATATATATATATATATATATATATACATACATACATATATATACACACACACCTTTATGGATTAATATACTAACACATCTACAATACACTGAGTAACAGGAATGAATGGCAAATCTTATCCACGGCTGATTCAAAGCATGTACAAAATTGCAGGTAGAAAATTCTTAGTAACATTAAAAACAGCAATCCTTTTAATTCTAGTCCCTAAACCTCTAATGTTCCAAGTGAGTATTTTCATTTTCATTCACTAAAACAATAAAAATGTACTGACGAGCATAAGTAGAGAATATAACAAAACAACTACATTCACACTTCCTACTAGACGATCCATACAGTGTATCTCACTGAAAGATCCCTAAACCTTGGATCTACTCTCCCAAGGCCCATCAGATTTCACATTATAATCATTTTGCACCTACTAATTCACTCCTAATTTTCTCATCCGTTGGCATCCTTTGGGGTGGAAAAGAACCATGTAGAATTGTTCCAAATTACTCTCAATAGTGCTGGAAACATAATCGCATATTTAAGGTCATTTTCTCGTAGCATTTTTTTTAACCTCTGTGAAACTGCTTCTGTCCAAATGGGTCTCTCTAGCATAATCCAGAAACACAATTAAACTCCCATTACATTTCATTGTTTCCCTTTTTCTGGCCCTACGTAATATCCCTGTTCTTTGACTAAAGAATTTTGACCAAGATTGGTCTAGGCCTAGAGCCAGAAGGGTGTATTTTAGAAGAAAGTCTATGGGCCCTTTTTTATAAAACATGACAAGGATGATAAATCTTGACCTAATACTTCTTTGAACCAATTCGGCATGAATTCTATTATATTTTTCCCTTCCACTCCTTCAGGAAAGCCCAAGCACAGCATATTCACACATCTTGATCTATTTTCTAAGTCCAGTAGCTTACTTTTAAGGTCTTTGTTCTTTTCCAAAATGTGTTTACAATCCTTTAGCAATTTATTAACAGAATCTTCAGTATCTGCTACTCTTTTCTCCACCTCATCTAGCAAACTTTTGGATTTATGCATATCTGCACATAGTAATCCCATATTTTCTTTTACATTTCCTACTTGCAGGGGAAGATCCTTTATTGTCCTATTACACAGTTTTATTTCTGCAAAGATAACCTGCAGACTTGGAGATGTTTCATCACCCTCATTTATTTGTTCTTTCCTCCTAACATTTTTATGATCATCACTGATCTTGCCGCTGCTATTCACACTAATATTACTCTCATAGGCTACTTTCACACTAGCGTCCGGGGCTCCGCTTGTGAGCTCCGTTTGAAGGCTCTCACAAGCGGCCCCGAACACATCCGTACTGCCCCAATGCATTCTGAGTGGATGCGGATCCGCTCAGAATGCATCAGTCTGGCAGCGTTCAGCCTCCGCTCCGCTCAGCAGGCGGACACCCGAACGCTGCAAGTTCAGGTGTCCGCCTGGCTGTGCGGAGGCAAACGGATCCGTCCAGACTTACAATGTAAGTCAATGGGGACGGATCCGTTTGAAGTTGACACAATATGGCTCAATTTTCAAACGGATCCGTCCCCCATTGACTTTCAATGTAAAGTCTGGACGGATCCGTCTGAACAAATTTTACACTTAGAATTTTTTCTAAACTATAATGCAGACGGATCCGTTCTGAACGGATCCAAACGTCTGCATTATAGAAGAGGATCCGTCTGGGCAGAGAGCAGACGGATCCTCTCTGAACGCAAGTGTGAAAGTAGCCTTAGTTTGACTGAAAAAGAAAAAGCATAAAGTACACAGTGCAACAATAAACATTATTGGAGGGAAAAAAAATAAGTCTGAAGGAAACGTGCCGTGCCCTCAACACGCCAAGGTCACCAGCGCCCGATTCCTCTGCATTGGACCCTGCACACTGTCTTAGCCAGCGAGCTCCCCCAACAGTTCCGGACCACAGGTGGAAATCAAACACTGCAATGCTCTACATGAGGCCCTGCGCTCACATGCTCCTCCTTCTCTTTCTCCCTGCCAGATATGGTAATGCACTGAAAAGACTCCTATAAGATTCTTGTACCACAAACGAGTCCCGCATGCTTTCACTTCTCCTGCATCGCCGCACCACTAAGTCCTTGACAGCCTCCTACATCCACCTTTTTTTCTCCTGCTATTCAAAATTTCATGCCTGTGCATCTAGGCATCTGCACAGTATAATCCTCAACTCCTTTCTTAGCCTCTATACCTTCCTGCACACAAGTGCAGGAGATTTGCAATGTGACTTTGGGAGCGGGGTTGGGCTAGGTGGCAGTGATGGCTAATCTCCGGCACTCCAGCTGTGGTGAAACTACGGCTCCCAGGATGCTCCATTCATTTCTATGGAGCTCTGAGAAAAGTCAAGTAAGTGTGTATCTTGGGAGTTGTATTTTAACCAGAGCTGGAGTGCCGGAGGTTAGCCATCACAGGACTAGGGGCACTGTCATTCTTGAAATGGGAGGCTGGGTTATGGCCAGAAGGGAACAACCCTACTGACAATGGGAACTGATCTGCATAAAAGGGAGTGAAATCTATAAGGGCAAAAATGTGCTTTAGATACACTTGTTCATGTCAGTACGTTACCTGCTCCTGTGTCTGTGCTGTTGTCCTCTTAGCAAGTGTTGCGGTCTCCCATCCTGGTACTTAAAGGGGTTCTGCACTTTGTTTTAACTGATGATCTATCCTCTGGATCATCAGGGTTCTGACACCCGGGACCCCCGTCGATCAGCTGTTTGAGAAGGCAGCGGCGCTCAAGTAGCGCCGCAGCCTTCTCACCGTTTACCGCCGGCCCACTGACGTCACGACTAGTATCAACTAGCGTGGGCGGGGCTAAGCTCTATTCAAGTGAACAGAGCTTAGCCCCGCCCACGCTATTTGATACTAGTCGTGACGTCACTGTGCCAGCGGTAAACAGTGAGAAGGCCGCAGTGCTACTGGAGCGCCGCTGCCTTCTCAAACAGCTAATCGGCGGGGGTCCCGGGTGTCGGACCCCCACCGATCAGAAGCTGATGATCTATCCTGCAGAACCCCTTTAAGGACACATGACGTACCGGTATGCCATGTGTATTTCCGATCACCCTGGGTGCCTGCTAAAATCAATCAGCAGGAACCCCGGGACAATGCACAGGAAGGGGGAATATCGCGGCAAACCGCAGGTCAATTCAGACTTGCGGTTTGCTGCGTTTCCGGGTTATTTGGGTCTCTGGTGACCCGATAACCCGGAATAGGTAATGATACACCACCAATCACCATCCTGCGAGGTGATGGTGACATCACCTCTCAGGGTCGCTTCTGATTGACTGCACGGGCTGGCGGTTGACTTGATGCAGCACAGCTGTGTGACCCTAGACCCCCCAGGGGTGCAGCAGCTTGCCGCCCTGCCCCCCACCACACTTTTTTGGGCGCAAGCAGTATATTTTTTGTTTTCTGCCTATGCTGACTGTGGCCGACACTCTTAGCGTCCGGCCACTGTTAGCGCATCGCACACCCTGTCGCTGATCAGAGTTTGAATCTTTTTTTTTTCTTCACATTTTTAGGGCTTTTTTTTTTTTATTTAGATTTTTTTTTTCTGTTAGTTTTAGGTATAAGTACGTGAACACCCGTGCCCCCACACACATGCACACTAAATAAAGATTTCCGCACGCACACACGCCCCTATGGCCCGCCGGATGTTCTCGGCCGAGGAGGCATACGCCCAGCTTGCCTCAGAGTCCGAGAACCCCACTTTCCTTTTGTCATCCGCGTCCTCCTCATCATCTAGCGATCATGATGAGTCCCCAAGGCGGCGGAGATGCCGCCAGGCGGAGCAAGGGGGCCACTATGCCAGGGACCCTGTGGCCCATACTAGTACGAGCAGCTCTGGGGCTCATACTAGTTTTTCCGGCCCACCAGTTTAAGTCCACCGGAGCCCCGTACCGGTGAACTTGCATGGTGTACCCCAGAGCATTTTGAGCCTGTGATTCCTGATTTTGTTGGCCAACCAGAAATTCAGATTCCCACAGTGGGCTTCACTGAATATGATAATTTTAGTCATTTTTTCAGTGACCACTTTGTGAATCTGATGGTGGAGCAAACTAACGTGTTCACCCAACACCCGTTCATTGCTCAATACCCGAGCTCCATTTTGGTTAGGGCTGGTGGCTAGACTCCGGTCAGTGCAGCTGAGATGAGGACGTTTTGGGGCCTCGTGCTGCACATGGGCCTAGTCAAAAAACCCAGTGTCAGGCATTACTGGAGTGGGGACGTCCTCTACCAGACTCCACTTTACAGTACAGCTATGACACGTACCCAGTTTGAGGCCATCCGGAAATGCCTGCATTTTGCAAATAATGCAGCATGTCCCCCCCAAGGTGATCCTGCCTATGACCGCCTGTACAAAATCGGGCCGGTCATCAATCACTTTGGGGCCAATGTACCTGGAAGGGAGGTCGCGGTTGATGAGTCTCTCATTGCTTACAAGGGGAGACTCATTCTTCGCCAGTATGTTCCCTCTAAAAGGGCGAGGTATGGCGAGAAGCTGTACAAACTTTGTGAGAGTACCTCAGGGTACACTTACAAGTTTTGTGTGTACGAGGGGCGAGATTCCCATATTCAACCCCCAGAAGGTCCCCCCACTCTGGGTGTTAGTGGGAAACTTGTGTGGGACGTTATGCACCCACTGCTAGATAAGGGTTACCACCTGTATGTGGATAACTTTTATACTAGTATCCCCTTGTTCCAGTCCCTCACCGCCAGATCCACATCGGCTTGTGGGACCGTGCGGAAAAATCAACGAGGCCTCTCTACCTACCCATTCCAGGTACCTATCCCCAAGGGAGAGACCCATGCCCTTTACCAGTGGAAACCTGTTGCTGGTCAGATATAAGGACAAAAAGGGATGTCCTTGTACTGTCCACAATTCACGGTAACGGCATCACCCCTGTCCCTGTGCGAGGTACCGCGGCAACGGTATCATCGACTACAATCGGTATATAGGAGGAGTTGATCTCTGTGATCAAGTCCTCAAGCCATATAATGCCATGCGCAAAACCTGGGCCTGGTACAAAAATTGTGGTCTACTTGGTACAGGTTGCCTTGTACAACTCTTTTGTGCTGTCCCGAAGCGCTGGCAACACAGGGAAATTCCTCCAGTTTTAAGAGGCAGTCCTCAAGGCCCTGATTCTGACCGGGAAAGAGCAGGCCGGAGTACCTCGGGAACTGGAGGCGCCCGGATCGTCCCTGGCCAACACTTTCCAGGTGTGGTCCCCCATACTGGAAAGAAGGGACGGACCCAAAAAAGGTGCAGAGTGTGTCACAGGAGGAGGATACGAAAGGACACCACCACTCAGTGTGACACGTGCCCCGATGATCCGGGCCTCTGCATTATTGGTTGCTTCAGGGAGTACCACACTTCCATGGAGTACTAAATTTATAATCCTATTGCCTAATTTTAATTCCATTTAGCCACTGACAATCGGAAAAAAATATATATATATGGTTTTCAGACTTGAGACAATAAAACAAAAAATGAATTTTTTTTAAATGTTGTTTTGTAAAACTAAAATAAAATTAAAAAAGTAGACATATTATTAGGTATCGCCGCATCCATAAGAATCTGCTCTATAAAAATACCCCATGACCTAACCTCTCAGATGAACAAGGTCAAAAAAATTTAATAAAAATTGTGCCAAAACAGCTATTTTTTGTCAAATTTTCCATTTTAATCCGTATTTTTCCAGTAACAAAGCAAGGGTTAACAGCCAAACAAAACTTAATATTTATTACCCCGATTCTGCAGTTTACAGAAACACCCCATATGTGGTCGTAAACTGCTGTATGACCAAATGGCAGGGCGCAGAAGGAAAGGGAAGCCGTATGGTTTCTGGAAGGCAGATTTTGATGGCCTTTATTTTTTGGCACCATGTCCCATTTGAAGGACCCCTGATGCACCCCTAGAGTAGAAACTCCATAAAAGTGACCCCATCTAAGAAACTACACCCCTCAAGGTATTCAAAACTGATTTTACTAACTTTATTAACCCTTTAGGTGTTCAACAGTTTATGGAAAATGGAGATGAAATTTCAGAATTTCTATTTTTGGTACCCTTGCCTCACAAAAATGTAATGTAGAGCAACCAAAAATCATATGTAACAAAATCACAGAATTGCAGTGGCCAATATGGGGGAAAATCATATGTACCCTAAAAATAGTCCCAACAAAACTGCCATCTTATCCCGTAGTTTCCAAAATGGAGTCACTGTTATGGAGTTTCTACTCTAGGGGTGCATCAGGGGGGCTTCAAATGGGACATGGTGTAAATAAACCAGTCCAGCAAAATCTGCCTTCCAAAAACCACATGGCGCTCCTTTCCCTTTACGCCCTATACAGTAGTTTTCGGCCACATATGGGGTGTTTCTGCAAACTACAGAATCAGGGCAATAAATAGGAGTTTTGTTTGGCTGTTAATCCTTGCTTTGTTACAGTAAAAAAATTAAAATTTGCCAAAAAACGAAAATTGAAATTCAGAAATTTTTGCTTTATTTGCCAATCAACTCTTATGGAACACCTAAAGTCTTAACGATGTTTGTAAAATCAGTTTTGAATACCTTGAGGGGTGTAGTTTCTAGAATGTAACCATTTTTGGGTGGTTTCTATTATGTAAGCGTCACAAAGTGACTTCAGACCTGAACTGGTCCTTAAAAAGTGGGTTTTTGAAAATTTCAAGATTTGCTTCTAAACTTCTAAGCCTTGTAACGTCCCCAAAAATTGAAATGGCATTCCCAAAATTATCCAAACATGAGGTAGACATATGGGGAATGTAAAGTAATAACTATTTTTGTAGGTATTACTATGTATTATAGAAGTAGAGAAATTGAAACTTGGAAATTTGCTAATTTTTGGTAAGTTTGGTATTTTTTTATCAATAAAAATGATTTTTATTTACTACATTTTACCAGTGTCATGAAGTACAATATGTGACGAAAAAAAACGATCTCAGAATGGCTTTGATAAGTCAAAGTGTTTTGAAGTTACCACCACAAAGTGACACTGGTCAGATTTGCAAGAAATGGCAGTGTCCTTAAGGGGTTAAACAAAACACTTGTCTATAGATTGCATCATATTTTGTGACTTTTTAAAAAGTCCACACCCACTTCCCCAAAGTGCCATGAGTGGCATAAAATCACAAAAACTCTCAACATTTTTGTGCAACAATGGTGTGCACCAAAATTTTAGACTTTTTTCTTTCAGAATTTGTACACAAGTTTTCATTGAGTGCAGTGTGTGGTATTAACCTTAGGGGCAATTTGAAGTAATTGAGTATGGACACAACTTAGAAATATTGAAAAGCATTGCTACACATGATTAAAGATAATAACCTGGTGAAATATATCAGGATTCCCGGGGTTGAACAGTGAAGGCAACCTGTCTTCTAATCCACGTGCTATCTCCGGCCAAACAGAATTCACTAGGAAGTCATATCCTGGAACCATATCGGCTTTTTCACTAAAAGACATTAAATATATTTTTGAAACCAACAAAAAGACTTCCAAATGTAACTGGTCTATAATAAAAAAAATGTAATCAAAACACTTATTACAATATGTTAAAGGGGTTACCTTGGACTAAAATATTGACGACCTATCTGTCCTAGTGAATGGGAAATGAGATGCAGTACACGATAACAGCCACTATGTAGTGTAGTGAAATCGAATCAAAATTTTGATTTGCTTTCGACACCATAAAAAAAAAGTATTGCGATACTCAATACCACACGAAAAAATAAAAATAAAAAAAGCCACGTGCATTCCGCATTTTATGAAACGTTCGGCCCATAATAGACTAGTCTTATCCTATTTTTTGGGGTGACAAAAAAAAAAAAATGGCGAATCGCATGGTTTTTATTTATTTATTTCTGTTACGGCGCTCACCGCATAGGAGATATTTTTTAATAATTTAATAGTTTGGACTTTTCGGACACAGCACTATGTAATATGTTTATTTATTGTTTATATATTTTATATGTAAAATCGGGAAAGGGGGGGATTTAAACTTAATATTTTAGTGTTTGTGTTTTTTTTGTTTTGTTTTTTTTACTTACTATTAGCCCCCTTAGGGGCTGGAACCCTTGTCCTATTCATCCTTATAGAGATCTATTAGGGTGAATAGGATTTCACACTGTCCCTGCTGCCCTGTGCATAGTGCACACAGCAGCAGGGAGCCGACTATAGCAGCCAGGGCTTCAGGAGCGTCCTGGCTGCCATGGTAACCGATCGGAGTCCCCACTGCCACCAATAACTTTAAAGGGTTTCTATCACTTCGTATCACATATTTAGGTGTCAGACACTAGCGATCCGCTAGTGTCTGCTCTAACAAACCATGCTAATATGATAGGTTTTGGGGCAGCCGTTTCACTAAAATAACAACTTATATCTATATGCTAATGAGCCTCTAGGTGCTATGGGAGCGTCATTAGCACCTAGAGGCTCCGTCTACCTTCATAAACTGCCGCCGCCCAGCGCGTTCCTCCAGCCCGCCCATCTCCTGCTGAATGCGATCCTCTCCGTGCGCGTCTCTGTTCGGCGCATGCGCAGTGAATGTCTGACCGCTTCCCTGCTCAGACATCTCCACTGCGCCTGCGCCGATGACATCATAGTGCTCCGAGGAACAGGCGCAGTGGAGATGTCTGAGCAGGGAAGCGGTCAGACATTCACTGCGCATGCGCCGAACAGAGACGCGCACGGAGATGATCGCATTCAGCAGGAGATAGGCGGGCTGGAGGGGCGCGCTGGACGGCGGCAGTTTATGAAGGTAGACGGAGCCTCTAGGTGCTAATGACGCCCCCATAGCACCTAGAGGCTCATTAGCATATAGATATAAGTTGTTATTTTAGCGAAACGGCTGCCCCAAAACCTATCATTTTAGGATGGTTTGTTAGAGCAGACACTAGCGGATCGCTAGTGTCTGACACCTAAATATGTGATACGAAGTGATAGAAACCCTTTAATACTGAGGGGTTGGGGGGGGGCGCACTGCGCCACCAATGTTTATTATACTGGGGTGTTGGGGGGGGGGGGGCGCACTGCACCACCAATGAAGATTACTGACCTGTTATTACAAATACAGGAGGCGGGTGCCGGAATCAAATAGCCGGCACCCGACCTCTATGACAGGGAGCTGCGATCCGCTGCAGCACATGAGAGGTTAACTGCAGCGGATAACAGCTCCCTGTCATAGGTCCGGTGCCAGCTATTTGATTCCGGCACCCGCCTCCTGTATTTGTATTAACAGGTCAGTTATCTTCATTGGTGGCGCAGTGGCCACAGCCCCTCCCCTCCTCCTCCCGTCTGTTCTTATTGGTGGCGGCGGCAGCAGCAGCACAGGGGGAGGGAGAGACTCCTTCTCCACTGCGACGCGGAGAAGAACATCGGCGGCGGGGCAGAGAACTGTCATCTCCTGTGTCCCGCCGCTGTATTCAACTGCAGAGCTGCGGCGGTGGGTCTAGTCGCAAATGGCGACAAGACTAAAAGGTCTTGTAGCCATTTGTAAATTCTAAGTCGCATTGACGACCATTTTGGTTGCCATCTGTAGCCCTGTATTTATTTATATGTCAAGCGTTAGGAAGGGTTAATATATACTAATTGACATCCTATACATTTTCACATATCTTAGACCTGCTTCACATACAGGGGCATCTCAATAAACTAGAATATGATCAAAAAGTTAAAGGGCATTTGACAGCAGATTTGCACTTGGCAGCTGAAGGCATCTGTGTTGGGCCCATGTTCATATGTGTCCGCATTGCTGGGAAAAATGCTGTTTTAATATATGCAAATGAGCCTCTATTATAGACAGGGCCAGGCACTGTAAAACGTCATCTAGCCTGGCCATGTCAAAGTGGAAAGAGTTTGGAAGTTTCAGAGAAAGTGGTGCCTCTAGATGAAATGGCAACACCTCAATTGCTCCTGGAGACTCATTTGCATATTAAAACATCTTTCTCAGCAATGCAGGCACATATGATCATGAACAAGATTTTTAACCCTTTCAGCCCCGGAGGGTTTTTTGTTTTCACATTTTTGTATTTCGCTCTCTATCTTTCTGGGGCCAGCATAACTTTATTTTTCCATTCACATAGCCGTATAAGGGCTTGTTTTTTGCAGGACAAGTTGCACTTTCTAATTCCCCCATTTAATATTTCAAACAATATAGTGGTGAGCTGGAAAAAATGGGGTTCAATTGAGAAAAACAAAAAGCAACAGTTCCGCAACAGTTTAATGGGTTTTGTTTTACGGTGTTCCCTATATGGTAAAACTGACCAGTTACTTTCATTCTGCAGGTCAGTATGATTATGGCGATAACATATATGAATAGTTTTTCTTCCATTTTTATGCTGAAATAGTTTTTTTTCTAAAACTTTGTTTCCAGATTCTGACCACTATATGTGTATGGAGCTGTTTGAGACCTAATTTTTGCGGAGCAATCCGTATTTTTACTACAAAATCAGAGTGAGGGAAAGTTGTCACTGTAATTTTGTAGCAAAAAGGTCACAGAGAGGCACGGAGGATTATCAATCATGTTAATGCTCCGTGTCTCTGCTGTCCAGAACAGGGCTTGGCTCTCTTTCACGCAGCGGATTACCCGCACGGGATACGCTCGTGTGAAAGAGCCCTAAAAGGAACAACTTTTAGCAAACGAGGCAGTGGAAAAATGGCCCAAGGGTCATTGAAAAGGGATTTGGCAGAAACCCTTCCGCCCTGTGTGTGTGGGGGGGGGGGGGGGGGCCTGGTTTGATCCTTGCTATAGGGCCCTTACTTCTCTATGTACGCCACTGTCTGCAAGAGTTGTGTGTTTTTCCTGGTGATACCAAGGCAACAAACTGTAAGGAGGTAAACTGAGAACAATCCCACAAGGTTTTTTTTTCTAATCTCCTTCATGGTCGTTTTTGTTTTCATGTGTCACTTAGCTGCTTGCCTATTGTCCTGTAGCCCATCCCAGCCTTATGCAGGTTTGGAATTTTGTCCCTGGTGTCATTAGACAGCTCTTTGGTCTTGGCCATGGTGGAGAGGTTGGAATGTGATTGTGTGTGGACAGGTGTGTTTTATGCAGGTAACAAGTTCAAACAGGTGCAGTTAATACAGTTAATGAGTGCGGAGTAGGAGAGCTACATAAAGAAAAACAGGTATGTGAGAGCCAGAATTCTTGCTGGTTGGTAGGTGATCAAATACTTATTTCATGCAATAAAATGCTAATTAATTATTTAAAAATCATACAATGTTTTTCTGGATTTATTTTTAGATTTAGTCTCTCACAGTTGAAGTGGACCTATGATAAAAATTACAGATCTCTCCATTCTTTGTTTGTGTGAAAATTTGCAAAAATCGCCAGTGTATAAAATACTTATTTTCCCCACTGTATATCAATGGTTACTTGTAATAATGATGTGTGAAACACATTGATATCTATGGACTGTGACATACTGTGGAAAACTTGAATTATACCTTTGTTCTCAGGGCTCAAAAGACTGTCTGGGGACTTAAACAAGGCACTCCCTTTTACCCCTGTTGCATTACGCTTCCATTTACCTTATGCTATAATATGCCAGACTTTTATATTTATTTCAACGCTGCCTTGCTTCTCAAAGAAGAAGTTTTGTGATGCTCTGGCCAATTTCCAAAATTATGGAAGCCCAGGTTGCTTTGATAGTGCCCTTCAGCTAGTCTGGATTGTTAGGTCTGGTGTCGCTCATCTTCCTCTTGACAATATCACATAGATTCTCTATGTGGGTTAGGTCAGACAAGTCTGAAGGCCAATCAAGCAGAGGTGATACCAAGTATTGATACTTTTGGCAGTGTGGGCAGGTGCAAAGTCATCCTCCAGACTCTGGAACCTTGATTTCTAAATGAAAAGCAAAATTTACTTTTATCTGAAAAAAGGAATTTGGACCACTGAACAACAGTCCTGTCTTTTTTTTTTCTCCTCTCCAGGTAAGAGGCTATTGACAATGTCTCTGGGTCATGAGTGGCTTGACACAAGGAATGCGACAGTTGTAGTCCATGTCTTGGATACATCTTTGTGTGATGGTTCTTGAAGCACTGACTTCACCTACAGTCCACTCCTTATGAATCTCCCCCAAGTTCTTGAATTTCCTTTTCTTGACAATCTTTTCAAGGCTGCAGTTATCCCTGCTGCTTGTGCACCTTTTTCTACTTTTTACTTATGAAAACTTTGCAGTGATTATCGATTAGCTGATTACAGTGCGATATCATAGGTCTACAATACTGAACATTTTGACAATATTCTAATTTTCTAAAATACTGACTTTTGGGTTTTCAATAGCTGTAAGCCATAACATCAACATAATCATTCACTGTTTGATTTGAATTACTGAAATAAATTGAATTTTCGATGATATTCTTATTTATTGAGATGCAATAGTATATCAGTCGTGTCCACCTCCAAGCCAGCTATATTAGGCTAGGAGATGGACACAACTGACACATGTACTGCACTTCAGTGCACAGATCCGACAGCTATACACTTCTAGCGCTGTACAGAAAACTGGGCATGCAGCGTTTTTCTGTTCAGCACTATGTGACATCTGGCATCACAACAGATATTGCCGTATGTATGAGAAAAATCCCATAGAATACTATGGGATCAGTTCTAGCTTTAGTTCCCCTCCAGCATTTTCTACTTCACGTCTGAGGGGAATTAAACCGGATCATCGGATATATCTGAAAGTGGCCTTACTCAACTACTCGATAACTCATCTAAGCTTTGAAAGGTCAAGTGATCATGTTAAAGATGTTCTCCAGGATTTTTATATTGATAGCCTATCCTCAGGACAGGTCATCAATATGAGATCAGCGAGAGTCCGACTCCTAGCACCCCTGCCGATCAGCTGTTTGCGGAGACTGCAAAACTCCAGTGAATGCCGCAACCTTCTTGAAGCCTACCCAGCCCTTTGCTGTTCATTGTATAGCAGCCGTGCTTGGTATTGCAGCTCAGATCCGAGCCAAGGGCAAGTTCATGTGATCAAGAACGAGACGTTTCTAGGCCTAGGAAGAGGCATATGCACTCTGTACAGCTGAATTTGTGGTTTTAAGTTTGGCATACAAGGTTTGTGTTATCTAAGAATTCTGTTATGGATTCTGCTACCACGGACCATAACTTACAGTGGATGTAAAAAGTCTACACCCCTGTTAAAATATCAGGTTCCTGTGCTGTAAAAAAATGAGAAAGATAAATCATTTCAGAACTTTTTCCACCTTTTAATGTGACCTATAAACTGTACAACTCAATCGAAAAACAGAAACTGAAATCTTTTAGGTGGAGGGAAGAAAAATGCTTCACTGTGGGTATGGTGTTCTTTTGGTGTTGTGCAGTGTTTTTGGGCCAAACATATCTTTTGGAATTATGGCCAAAAAGTTCAACCTTGGTTTTATTAGACCATAATACCTTTTCCCACATGCTTTTGGGAGACTTAAGATGTGTTTTTCAAAATGTAAGGCTACTTTTACACTGGCGTTTCTGGGTCCACTTGTGAGATCCGTTTCAGGGCTCTCACAAGCGGCCCAAAACGGATCAGTTAAGCCCCAATGCATCAATTTGGCTGCGTTTGATCTACGTTGCGTTTTTTAGATAGTCACTAAAACGCAGATTGCAGCGTTTTGGTGACAGTCTGACTATGCAGAGCCACAAGGATCCGTTATGAATGGATACAAGCGTTTGCATTATTGGTGCGGATCGGTCTGTGCAGGTACAAGACGGATCTGCACCAAACACAAAATGAAAGTAGTCTAACCTAGCTTAGATGTTTTTCTTCGTAAGAAAGGGCTTTCGTCTTGCCACTCTACCCCATATCTCAGACATATATAGAATACGGGAGATTGTTGTCACATGTACCACACAGCCAGTACATGCCTGATATTCCTGCAGCTCCTTTAATGTTGCTGTAGGCTTCTTAGTAGCCTCCCAGACCAGTTTTCTTCTCATCAATTTTGGAGGGACGTTCAGTTCTTGGTAATGTCACTGTTGTGCCATATTTTCTCCACTTGATGAGGACTGTCTTCACTGTGTTCCATGGTATATCAAATGCCTTGGAAATGGTTTTGTACCCTTCTCCTGACTGATACCTTTTAACAATGAGATCCCTCTGATGCGTTGGAAGCCCTCTGTGGACCATGGCTTTTGCTGTGCGATGCGACTAAGAAAATTTCAGGAAAGACCAACTAGAGTAGCTGAACTTTATTTGGGGTTAATCAGAGGCACTTTAAATGATGGCAGGTGTATGCTGACTCCTATTTAACATGATTTTGAATGTGATTGCCTAATTCTGAACACCGCTACATCCCCAGTTATAAGAGGGTGTGCACACTTATGCAACCACATTATTTAATTTTTTTTTTTTACGTTTTCTTCCCTCCACCTAAAAGTTTTTAGTTTGTTTTTCAATTGAGTGGTACAGTTAATAGGTCACATTAAAGGGCTTCTGTCACCCCCCCAAACAGCAATTTTCAATATTGGACTCAATATAATTGCTAATGTACGCAGAGTCCATATATACCCCTCTTACCTCTGGCTGTGCTTTAAATTCTTTAAAAATAGTACTTTTGTGATATGCAAATTTCTTCACTACCAGCAAATTGGGCAGACTTGCTGGTAGCCGCCCCATCTTCGGTCTAAAAAAACGCCCCCTCCTCCACTTGATTGACAGGGCCAGCGAGCGCTCTACTCCTTCCGCTGGCCCTGTTTGCAGCTGAAATCCCACGCCTGCGCCATACCGGTCCTCATTCGGCGCAAGCGCTCTGAGAGAAGGATGCTCGCTTGGCTGCTCCTTCCTCAGTGCGCCTGCGCCGATGACGTCAGCCCTACACCCGGAAGAGAAGACTCTGCGTACATTAGCAATTATATTAATCCAATACTGAAAATTGCTGTTTGGGGGGGTGACAGAAGCCCTTTAAAAGGTGGAAAAAGTTCTAAAGTGATTTAGATTTGTCTAATTTTTTTACAGCACATAAACCGGACATTTTAACAGGGGTGTGTCGACTTTTTATATCCACTGTATGGTGTATGACAGCGGAATCCATAACAGAATTCTGTACCCTGTACGCAGAACTTAAAACCACAAGTTTGCTCAACACTACTGATGACCTATCCTGGGGATAGGCCATCAGCAAGTAAAGTATCAAAAAAGACATTGGGAACAATGAACTTCAACATGCCTGATCCTTTGAAGTTGAGCCTATAATAGTGCTAGGACATAACAAAATTAGAAGGGTCAACCAATCTAAACAGTCAGACACAACAAAACAATATGATAAATAACATGCATCAATAGTCAATGCACGTAAATTGTAAATGCACCTTGATATCGCTCCTCCTGTTACCTCTCTTAGAAGTCGACAATTGTGAGGAACAAACTCTAGAAGTTTGTTATACATAACCTGGAGTCCATTGGGATGGGACTGTACATATTGCTCCACTATAACCTGCCAACATAAAGAGAGAGTTATATAAAATACTTGAATATTGCACTCTGAGGAACACATCTACAATAAAGTAAATGAAATTCACATAACCCAAATAAAGATGGCTGATTTAACCCCTTCAGGCTTCACCTTCCTGAAACGGTCAAAGTTTGTAAATCTGACGTATTCACTTTGTGGTAATAACTTTGCAATGCTTTTACTTGTCAACGCAATAAGTTTATAGTAAATTTGGAAAAATGGAGGTGACAGTTCAAAATGTCCCTTTTTTTGCAAATTTTAATAAATTTTTCCTGTAAGGCAGCAAGAGTTCACAGCAAAACAAACCTTAAAATGTATTATACTGATTCGGCAGTTTACAGAAAGGCCAAATATGTGGTTGTAAACTGCTGTATGGGCACATCGCAGGGTTCAGAGGGCAAGGAGCGTCATATGGTTTTGGAGGGCAGATTTTGTTGGAATGATTTTTGGGCGCCATGTCACATTCGAAGGTACCCCTATAGTAAAAACCCCTTTTAAGTGACCCCATTTCGGGAGTACTGACCTCTTTGACATACAGGCATTTCTTAAAATTGAGAAGGAAAAATTTCCAATTTCACTCTATTTGGAATTTTTTCAGTTTCCCACTACATTGTATGCAATAATAAATGGTACATGGACAGAAAAATAAAATTTAGGGCTTTGGAAAGGCAGGGAGTGAAAAAGGAGATTTTTTGTGAAACTCACCTGTAAAATCTTTTTCTCGACTTTTCCATTGGGGGACACAGATTATGGGTATAGCTTAGAGGTATTAGTAGGAGGGACACTATGCAAATACAAAAGAGCTCCTCCTCCTCGGGCTATACCCTCCGACTCCACCAGGAGGAACTCAGGCGTTGCACAAGCAGTAGGAGAAGGAGCAAGAAAAATCATGGAACCATCGGACCAAGCCATAAGGTCAAACCATAAACAGAAACTGAACTGAAGACCCCTCCTGCAACCGGCAGAATGGGTGGGAGCTGTGTCCCCCAATGGAAAAGTCGAGAAAAAGATTTTACAGGTGAGTTTCACAAAAAATCTCCTTTTCTCGTACTTTTATCCATTGGGGGACACAGACCATGGGACATCCTAAAGCAGTCCATGGGGTGGGAAAAAAAAAAAATCACAGCATCGCCAGGAGGAACGTCCAACGGTCAAACAGGAACCACAGCCAGCAAAACCCTGCGGCCAAAGATAGCATCACCCGAAGCCAGTGAATACGACTGATTGATAGAACTTACACAGCTGAGAGGCAGAGGTACGATTGTGCCTTGCCCAGGAAGCCCCCACCGCCCCGGCGGAGTGAGCGGAAATCCGAGCCGAGGGAACCCTACCACGAGCGCGATAAGCCGCGGAAATAGCCAAGCGGATCCATCGCGCCACAGAGACCTTGGAGACCGCCAGACCCCACAAGGTCTCTCGGGAATCACAAGGAGGTCTCACAAAAAGTCAGGAAGACCTTCCAGGTAAGATAGTAAATTCTGGAGGAAGCCAGCTTCCTCGTACTGATTGTGGTTCTAATCACTGAATCCGAGAACCCCCTCTACATCAGGATGGCGGGTCCAACAGCCACGCCGCTAAACGAAGAGGCCGTATATTCCGGTGGAAGAGCGGGCCCTGATGCAGTAGATCCCTTCTGTCGGGAAGAGCCCATGGGGCTTCCGCCACATTCGAGCCACCTCTGAGAACCACGCGCAGCGAGGCCACTGTGGGGCGATGAGAACGGTCGGAATCCTTTCCGCCCCGATCTTGCATATGTAGTAGAAAGAGCGGAGGGAAGACATAGAGGAGACTGAAGTCCTGCCATGGAGACACCAGCGCGTCCACCCCATACGCCTTCGGATCCCGGGAGCGAGTCAGGAACACCGGGAGCTTGATGTTGAGCCTAGACGCCATCAAGTCCACATCCGGACGGCTCCATCTGTCGCAGATTCCTTCGAATACATCTGGATTCAGACACCACATGCCTGGATCCACATTGATGTGGCCTAGAAAGTCCGCTGTCCAGTTGCCCCCTCCTGGAATGTAAATTGCTGACGACACCGGAACGTGCAACTCCGCCCACGTCAGAATTCTCGTCACCTCCTGCACCACCATCTGGCTGTGGATCCCGCCCTGATGGTTGATGTAGACCACAGTCGTGGCACTGTCCGATTGGATCCTCATCGGGAGGCCCGCAAGGAGAGAAGTCAAATGGGAGAGGGAGTGGAAAAAAAAAATCGCTCTCAGCTCCAGAGTGTTGATCGGAAGGCGAGATTCATCGGGGACAGCCACCAAGGGAGAGCTGCCCGAACCCGCTGAGACAAGCAGATGCTATCGTCCAGACCCCCGAGAGATATCATCCCAGAGGGAAAGGATCTCCTGTTGCCACAGGGAGTGTGAAAACTCGGCATCTGGAACGGCCTCGAAAGAGGCTACCATAAGACCCAGGACCCGCATGCATTCCCGTATGGAGAGGCACGGGGAGCGCAACATATGCAACACTGCCCCCGATTCTGTCCAGGAGCAGGGCAGGAGGCACGGGTACCAGTGACCAAAAGTGGGAGCAGACACTCCATACAGGACCCTATTGGGGTCTGAGAAGAGGTCTTAACGGACTTAGGCTTAGGCATGATGGTCCCTCACAAAAAGTGATGAAAAAGTCCTACCGCTCAGGTAACAGCGCAAGCACAAACCCAGAGAGGAGCAGTGACTGGGAGGGGAGCAGCCGTTCAGTGAGAGAAGCCTCTCAGTAGCAGCAGGAAGGAGCCAGAGTGCCGATTAGGCGCCGCCCCCAGCAGCAGAAAGGAGCCGAAGCGCCAATTAGGCTCCGCCCCCGGCCGCATCATAGGAGCGCGAAAACATCGCGCGCTCCGCTCTGTTTAAAGAAGATGAATAAAATGGCCCCCAGCGCCCTCGGCGAGGCGGGGGGTTGTAACAAAGATATGGCATCCCCAGCAAGGGGGATGTAAGGCCCAGAGAGAGCGAAGACCTGAGGGGGGAAGTGCGCTGCCAGCAGAGAGTAGCTGCTTCATAGAAAATGATATGCTGCCAAAGAAAGCCGTAAGGAGCAGGAAAGTCAAGAGACGCCTGCCCAGCTAAGTGCCTCCAGACCCTTGCGCCCCAGACAGAACAAGCAATGACACCCAGATCCCCTTCACCCAGGAGGCCCATAGGTCTTTAGTGCAGAGGGAGGGGAGGGGACATAGAGGATGCAGCTTCATACTTATCTGCTCCTGCAGATCTTCTCCCTCGACTCCAGGACCAGCAGGGATGCACCTCTTCAGACTTCTGACTCCTGGCCCAGTAGTGCAGTGCTCTGGTGGAGGGTGGCAGCAGGTGACCCAGGAGCTGGTGGGATGCCAGAGCTAACAGGTCGAGCCCGGATCCACTTATCTTCTTGGGGGGAAATGGAGGCAGCCAGGCAACGTCCCACAGATGGTGGCAGGCACTCCACAGGGGACCAGGAAGGCGCCATGCCGACCTGTGTCCCCATCTAGAAAGAAAATAACAAACCGGAGTAGAGAGATAGTGTAGCGTGTCAACCTCCTTCACCAGACACTATGCAAAGACTGAGTTCCTCCTGGTGGAGTCGGGGGTATAGCCCGAGGAGGAGCTCTTTTGTATTTGCATAGTGTCCCTCCTACTAATACCTCTAAGCTATACCCACGGTCTGTGTCCCCCAATGAATAAAAGTACGAGAAAGCATAAACACAAATAGAAAAATGCCAGGGGCTGAAGGCAGGTGAAATCACTGCATTGGCAATTTTAAACACACTAATGTATTAAATCATGTAGAAGCGTAGAAAAAGCAAATGTGATTATTGCAAGTTCATGAAAAGTGAAACGTTTCTAAAAATAAAAAATTCAAATCACCTCCCTTTCCACAAAATAAAAATAAATAAAGAACAAACCTTATGGATATCACTGTATCCCAAAAGGTCCGTACTATTAAAATATTTAGCCCATATGCCGAACTGCATAATTGAATAAAAAGTGATCAAAAAGTTATACACACCGCAAAATGGTATCAATGAACAGTACAGATTGCCCCACAAAAAATGAACTCACAAATGCGTCAATAAGAAAAATTTCCCCCCCAAAGTTTTAATTTGTATTAAAAACAAGAAAAACGCTACAAATGTGGCATGTGTGTATTTGTATATGGGGCACAGATCAGTTTTATCGTGTAGGAAACAGCAAAAACAAAACCCATAAAACTATGGAGGAATTGCATTTTTTTCTCAGTTCCAACCCATTTGAATTTGTTTCCAGCTTCTCACTACATTGTATTCAACAGTAAGGCCACTTTCACACAAGTTTTCCACGCAGGTGCAATGTGTGAAGTGAACTCCTAGCACCCGCACTGAATTCTGACCCATTCAGGAGCGTTTTTCATGCATCCTTTCTGCATTGAGCGAGACTCTAAGTATGTTCTATATTATCAGTAGTTAGGATGTCGCACTAAGGAAACTTGGACACCAAAATAGGTGCACCTGTTCAAACGAGAACACTCACTAGAATGAAAAGGGGGAAAATTGATAGTGATGGGCAGAGCATTTAAAGAAGTCCGGGACCATGTGATTATACAAATTATACAATTTTATTTGTGCTATTGATCAGCAGTCGATAAAATCAATAAAAGGGTAGCAGCATAGAGTGTAGGCAGATATTTACCCTATATACAGTACAGACCAAAAGTTTGGACACACCTTCTCATTCAAAGGGTTTTCTTTATTTTCAGGACTATGAAAATTGTAGATTCACACTGAAGGCATCAAAACTATGAATTAACACATGTGGAATTATATACATAACAAACAAGTGTGAAACAGAACATATGTCATATTCTAGGTTCTTCAAAGTAGCCACCTTTTGCTTTGATTACTGCTTTGCACACTCTTGGCATTCTCTGGATGAGCTTCAAGAGGTAGTCCCCTGAAATGGTTTTCACTTCACAGGTGTGCCCTGTCAGGTTTAATAAGTGGGATTTCTTGCCTTATAAATGGGGTTGGGACCATAAGTTGTGTTGAGGAGAAGTCAAGTGGATACACAGCTGATAGTCCTACTGAATAGACTGTTAGAATTTGTATTATGACAAGAAAAAAAGCAGCTAAGTAAAGAAAAATGAGTGGCCATCATTACTTTAAGAAATAAAGGTCAGTCAGTCAGCCCAAAAAATTGGGAAAACTTTGAAAGTAAGGGCTATTTGACCATGAAGGAGAGTGATGGGGTGCTGCGCCAGATGACCTGGCCTCCACAGTCACTGGACCTGAACCCAATCGAGATGGTTTGGGGTGAGCTGGACCGCAGAGTAAAGGCAAAAGGGCCAACAAGTGCTAAGCTTCTCTGGGAACTCCTTCAAGACTGTTGGAAGACCATTTCAGGGGACTACCTCTTGAAGCTCATCAAGAAAATGCCAAGAGTGTGCAAAGCAGTAATCAAAAGCAAAAGGTGGCTACTTTGAAGAACCTAGAATATGACATATTTTCAGTTGTTTCTCACTTGTTTGTTATGTACTCCTGGAGTAGTCCCGGTGTTGCTGACAGTTGACCCATGGGGTATCAGACACCCTGCAAGGCACTAAGGAGTCAGGCTATATACGTAGTCAGGCTTAGTCAGGTAGCACGCTAGCGTATATAGGAAAAAGCAATCCAAGGTAAGGGCAGGCAGCATTCATACATCTCCGAAAAAGCAATCCGAATGTCAGGGCAGGCTGTGAAGAATCAGAGTGGAGAAACAGGCAGGGTTTGTACACGTGCTGAAAGACCAAACAAGCACGCCTTCACTAGGGCTAGCAAACACTAGAATACCCAAAGCTCAGGGCAGAAGGTGGGACAACCAGCCCAGCTAAAAAAGGAAGGCTAATCAGCAGCTGGACAAAGTGAAGGAAGGAAGGAAGGATTAACTCTAGCAGTGCTGAAGAAAAGTTCACTGCGCACTAGGCCAGATACACAGAGAAAGTGGAGCCCCGTGCCTGCCCAGGAAAGCAAGACCGTGGAGGACATGGGCCATCAAAATAAAAAGTACCCCTCCCTTAAGCCCCATCTTTTTTGGTCCAGATTGTGTCAGGGATTTTCTCAGGAGGATATGAGCATTGATGTTCTGTGTAGGCTCCCATAACCTCTCCTCTAGACCAAAAGCTTTCTAATCCTCCAAGTAGTACGTCTTTCTCCTGACCTCCTTCATATTAAGTATGTTCTTGACCTTAAACTCATTTTCAGAACTGACCGGAGAGTAACTTCTGGAACAGCAATTGAAAATCACAGGTTTGAGAAGAGAAAAATGGAAGGCATTAGGTATTTGCAGAGAAGCACAATTTGTAGCAAACTCTATTACATTTCTAAATGGACCAATGAAATGAGGAGCCAACCTGTAAAATGATACCATGAGGCAGATGTTTTTTTTGTGGTTTGCCATACTTTGTCACCAGGAGAGAAATGAGGTGGAAGTCTACATTTCTAGTCAGCAAAATTGTTTCATATGAGTGGTGGACTTTATAAGAGCTGCCTTGGTCTCCTGCCAGATCTGAACTGAAGAAAAAAATACAGGAAGAGGAATTCTGAACTGGCGACCATAAACAATAGAGAACTGAGATTTGCCTGTGGACTCGTTGATACTGAGGATGGCAGGTCAGTAATAAAGTCTATAGCAATGTGCTGCCAGGGACAAGCAGGTTTTAGCTTTGGAGTTGGACACACATGCTACATGCTGAAAATAAACTCTGTATGTCTGTAAAAATGGAGGGCCACGAATAAAATTTGAAAAGTAGTTTGGCAGTTTTATGCTGCCCTGGATGCCCACCAATTTTAGAACAATATCCCAAAGACAGAACCAGTCTCCTCTTGGATTCGGGTACCTAAGTTTTACAAGAAGCAGGTCAGCGGGATCAAAAGATCTTGATAACTCATCGGCTTAAATATTTTTGTCGGCAGAACGAAGTGGAGAAGAAAATTAAACTGGGTGAGGAATAGGGACCAGAGGGCATGACATGGGTTATGTTGCTGTGCGCATTGAAGATATACACTCACCTAAAGAATTATTAGGAACACCATACTAATACGGTGTTGGACCCCCTTTTGCCTTCAGAACTGCCTTAATTCTACGTGGCATTGATTCAACAAGGTGCTGATAGCATTCTTTAGAAATGTTGGCCCATATTGATAGGATAGCATCTTGCAGTTAATGGAGATTTGAGGGATGCACATCCAGGGCACAAAGCTCCGTTCCACCACATCCCAAAGATGCTCTATTGGGTTGAGATATGGTGACTGTGGGGGCCATTTTAGTACAGTGAACTCATTGTCATGTTCAAGAAACCAATTTGAAATGATTGGAGCTTTGTGACATGGTGCATTATCCTGCTGGAAGTAGCCATCAGAGGATGGATACATGTTCTCATTCTGTTTACGCCAAATTCAAACTCGACCATTTGAATGTCTCAACAGAAACCGAGACTTATCAGACCAGGCAACATTTTTCCAGTCTTCAACGGTCCAATTTTGGTGAGCTCGTGCAAATCGTAGCCTCTTTTTCCTATTTGTAGTGGAGATGACTGGTCCCCGTTGGGGTCTTCTGCTGTTGTAGCCCATCCGCCTCAAGGTTGTGCGCATTGTGGCTTCACAAATGCTTTGCTGCATACCTCGGTTGTAACGAGTGGTTATTTCAGTCAACGTTGCTCTTCTATCAGCTTGAATCAGTCAGCCCATTCTCCTCTGACCTCTAGCATCCACAAGGCATTTTTGCCCACAGGACTGCCGCATACTGGATGTTTTTCCCTTTTCACACCATTCTTTGTAAACCCTAGAAATGGTTGTGCGTGAAAATCCCAGCAACTGAGCAGATTGTGAAATACTCAGACCGGCCCGTCTGGCACCAACAACCATGCCACGCTCAAAATTGCTTAAATCACCTTTCTTTCCCATTCTGACATTCAGTTTGGAGTTCAGGAGATTGTCTTGACCAGGACCACCCCCCTAAATGCATTGAAGCAACTGCCATGTGATTGGTTGACTAGATAATTGCATTAATGAGAAATAGAACAGGTGTTCCTAATAATTCTTTAGGTGAGTGTATGTAACATTTTTGCGATCAGTATAAATCATGATGGGATGACCTCACTGCCTCCAAAAAGATAACACCACTCCTCAAAGGCCATTTCAAGGCCAAAAGTTCTCTCTTTCATTAATACAGTAATTACATTCTGCAGTTGAAAAAGCCTTAGAAAAGAATCTATCTTAACTGAAGGAGCCTTTTGCAGCAGAACTGCCCCAGCACCTGTAACGTAAATTCAACAGATTTGACAATCAATAAACTTACGCAGGCAAAGTGAATAAATATATTTACTAAGTGTGATTAAATATACGATAACACAAACTAATCCCATACAGAATAATAAAAAGTAAATAAACATAAGTAGCATAGATATGGGGTAGGGATCAGGTCGGCCATGCTATAACCCATGGCTGTCTACCACATTATAACACATGACCGAGACCCCAGGATGTACAAGAGATAGGGCAAATCAATACTTACATCCTAACTAGGATGAAGTGCCTGGTCGAATCCCAATTAAATTGTTAGTGCAGACCACACTTATTCTTATCAGCAGCTCCTTCAGTGTACATCACGCATGTTTCTGAGATCACTCAGGAAGTGTTCCCATCAGCACAATGGGAGGTGGGTACTCTCTCTAACCCAACAAATTACAAGGAAAACTTGTAAACTATTACACAGAGTATTAAACAGAATTAAAGGGGACAGAACCAAATCGGTATTTAAAAATACCCTTACAATACAGCACCTGTAGATCTACTTGCAAAAAATTTGCTTGGCAGGATCAGGGAGTTTAAGAACTGAAGCAGAAGAGAGGACCACTTTCAGTGTCAGGAAGGCCATTCAGCCTCTGGAGTCTATTTTTTGGCATCTACTCCCATACAGATCAAGGCGGAGATGGGTACAGTCAAAGAAAAATAAGGAATGAACTGACAATCTGCAAAAACCGCCTAGAACAGCTGAATTGCATGCAAACAATTCAATAAAGCAGATAACTTCTCCAGGTCCATGTGTACAGTCGTGGCCAAAAGTTTTGAGAATGACACAAATATTAGTTTTCACAAAGTTTGCTGCTAAACTGCTTTTAGATCTTTGTTTCAGTTGTTTCTGTGATGTATTGAAATATAATTACACGCACTTCATACGTTTCAAAGGCTTTTATCGACAATTACATGACATTCATGCAAAGAGTCAGTATTTGCAGTGTTGGCCCTTCTTTTTCAGGACCTCTGCAATTCGACTGGGCATGCTCTCAATCAACCTCTGGGCCAATTCCTGACTGATAGCAACCCATTCTTTCATAATCACTTCTTGGAGTTTGTCAGAATTAGTGGGTTTTTGTTTGTCCACCTGCCTCTTGAGGATTGACCCCAAGTTCTCAATGGGATTAAGATCTGGGGAGTTTCCAGGCCATGGACCCAAAATGTCAAAGTTTTGGTCCCCGAGCCACTTAGTTATCACTTTTGCCTTATGGCACGGTGCTCCATCGTGCTGGAAAATGCAGTTCTTCGCCAAACTGTTGTTGGAAGAAGTTGCTGTTGGAGGGTGTTTTGGTACCATTCTTTATTCATGGCTGTGTTTTTTGGGCAAAATTGTGAGAGTGAGCCCACTCCCTTGGATGAGAAGCAACCCCACACATGAATGGTCTCAGGATGCTTTACTGATGGCATGACACAGGACTGGTGGTAGCGCTCACCTTTTCTTCTCCGGACAAGCCTTTTTCCAGATGCCCCAAACAATCGGAAAGAGGCTTCATCGGAGAATATGATTTTGCCCCAGTCCTCAGCAGTCCATTCACCATACTTTCTGCAGAAGATCAATCTGTCCCTGATGTTTTTTTTGGAGAGAAGTGGCTTCTTTGCTGCCCTTCTTGACACCAGGACATCTTCCAAAAGTCTTCGCCTCACTGTGCGTGCAGATGCGCTCACACCTGCCTGCTGCCATTCCTGAGCAAGCTCTGCACTGGTGGCACTCCGATCCCGCAGTTGAATCCTCTTTAGGAGACGATCCTGGCGCTTGCTGGACTTTCTTGGACGCCCTGAAGCCTTCTTAACAAGAATTGAACCTCTTTCCTTGAAGTTCTTGATGATCCTATAAATTGTTGATTGAGGTGCAATCTTAGTAGCCACAATATTCTTGCCTGTGAAGCCATTTTTATGCAACGCAATGATGGCTGCACGCGTTTCTTTGCAGGTCACCATGGTTAACAATGGAAGAACAATGATTTCAAGCATCACCCTCCTTTTAACATAACAAGTCTGCCATTTTAACCCAATCAGCCTGACACAATGATCTCCAGCATTGTGCTCGTCAACATTCTCACCTGAGTTAACAAGACGATTACTGAAATGATCTTAGCAGGTCCATTAACGACAGCAATGAAATGCAGTGGAAAGGTTTATTTGGGATTAAGTTAATTTTCATGGCAAAGAAGGACTATGCAATTCATCTGATCACTCTTCATAACATTCTGGAGTATATGCAAATTGCCATTATAAAAACTTAAGCAGCAACTTTTCCAATTTCCAATATTTATGTAATTCTCAAAACTTTTGGCCACGACTGTAGGTCTTAATCAGAAATTACATAAAAGAGAAAAGAGATTTTCTTCTAAATAGACTAGGGCTGCAGCAAACGATTATTTTAGCAATCAAGTATTCTACCGATTTTTTTTTACGAATAATTGATTACTCTAAGATTTTTTTATTTATTAACCACCTCAGCCCCTATAGCTTAAACACCCTTAATGACCAGGCCACTTTTTACACTTCTGACCTATACTACTTTCACCGTTTATTGCTCGGTCATGCAACTTACCACCCAAATGAATTTTACCTCCTTTTCTTCTCACTAATAGAGCTTTCATTTGGTGGTATTTCATTGCTGCTGACATTTTTACTTTTTTTGTTATTAATCGAAATTTAACGAAATTTTTTAAAAAAATGACATTTTTCACTTGTAAAAATTTTTTTAAAAAACAACATCCATATATACATTTTTCTCTAAATTTATTGTTCTACATGTCTTTGATAAAAAAAAAATGTTTGGGTAAAAAAAAAATGGGTTTGGGTAAAAGTTATAGCGTTTACAAACTATGGTACAAAAATGTGAATTTCCGCTTTTTGAAGCAGCTCTGACTTTCTGAGCACCTGTCATGTTTCCTGAGGTTCTACAATGCCCAGACAGTACAAACACCCCACAAATGACCCCATTTCGGAAAGTAGACACCCTAAGGTATTCGCTGATGCGCATAGTGAGTTCATAGAACTTTTTATTTTTTGTCACAAGTTAGTGGAAAATGATGATTTTTTTTTTTTTTCTTACAAAGTCTCATATTCCACTAACTTGTGACAAAAAATAAAAACTTCTATGAACTCACTATGCCCATCAGCGACTACCTTGGGGTGTCTTCTTTCCAAAATAGGGTCACTTGTGGGGTAGTTATACTGCCCTGGCATTCTAGGGGCCCAAATGTGTGGTAAGTAGTTTGAAATCAAAATGTGTAAAAAATGGCCGGTGAAATCCGAAAGGTGCTCTTTGGAATGTGGGTCCCTTTGCCCACCTAGGCTGCAAAAAAGTGTCACACATCTGGTATCTCCGTACTCAAGAGAAGTTGGGCAATGTGTTTTGGGGTGTCATTTTACATATACCCATGCTGGGTGAGATAAATATCTTGGTCAAATGCCAACTTTGTATAAAAAAAAAAAAAAAGGGAAAAGTTGTCTTTTGCCAAGATATTTCTCTCACCCAGCATGGGTATATGTAAAATGACACCCCAAAAAACTAACTTGTGACAAAAAATATAAAAAATTCTAGGAACTCTCCATGCCCCTCATGGAATACCTTGGGGTGTCTTCTTTCCAAAATGGGGTCACTTGTGGGGTAGTTATACTGCCCTGGCATTTTCCAGGGGCCCTATTGTGTGGTAAGTAGGTAAATGACCTGTGAAATCCTAAAGGTGCTCTTTGAATGTGGGCCCTTGCCCACCTAGGCTGCAAAAAAGTGTCACACATGTGGTATCGCCGTATTCAGGAGAAGTTGGGCAATGTGTTTTGGGGTGTCTTTTTACATATACTCATGCTGGGTGAGAGAAATATCTCGGCAAAAGACAACTTTTCCCATTTTTTATACAAAGTTGGCATTTGACCAAGATATTTATCTCACCCAGCATGGGTATATGTAAAATGACACCCCAAAACACATTGCCCAACTTCTCCTGAGTACGGCGATACCAGATGTGTGACACTTTTTTGCAGCCTAGATGCGCAAAGGGGCCCACATTCCTTTTATGAGGGCATTTTTAGACATTTGGATCCCAGACTTCTTCTCACGCTTTAGGGCCCCTAAAATGCCAGGGCAGTATAAATACCCCACTTGTGACCCCATTTTGGAAAGAAGACACCCAAAGGTATTCAATGAGGGGCATGGCGAGTTCATAGAAATTTATTTTTTTTGGCACAAGTTAGCAGAAATTTATTTATTTTATTTTCTCACAAAGTCTCCCTTTCCGCTAACTTGGGACAAAAATTTAAATCTTTCATGGACTCAATATGCCCCTCACGGAATACCTAGGGGTGTCTTCTTTCCGAAATGGGGTCACATGTGGGGTATTTATACTGCCCTGGCATTCTAGGGGCCCTAAAGCGTGAGAAGAAGTCTGGAATATAAATGTCTAAAAATTTTACGCATTTGGATTCCGTGAGGGGTATGGTGAGTTCATGTGAGATTTTATTTTTTGACACAAGTTAGTGGAATATGAGACTTTGTAAGAAAAAAAAAAAATAATTCCGCTAACTTGGGCCAAAAAAATGTCTGAATGCAGCCTTACAGGGGGGGTGATCAATGACAGGGGGGTGATCAGGGAGTCTATATGGGGTGATCACCCCCCTGTCATTGATCACCCCCCTATAAGGCTCCATTCAGACGTCCGTATGTGTTTTGCGGATCCGATCCATGTATCCGTAAAAAACATACGGACATCTGAATGCAGCCTTACAGGGGGGTGATCAATGACAGGGGGGTGATCAGGGAGTCTATATGGGGTGATCACCCCCCTGTCATTGATCACCCACCTATAAGGCTCCATTCAGATGTCCGTATGTGTTTTGCGGATCCGATCCATGTATTAGTGGATCCGTAAAAATCATGCGGACGTCTGAATGGAGCCTTACAGGGGAGTGATCAATGACAGGGGGGTGATCAGGGAGTCTATATGGGGTGATCACCCCCCTGTAAGGCTCCATTCAGACGTCCGCATGATTTTTACGGATCCGATCCATGTATCAGTGGATCCGTAAAAATCATGCGGACGTCTGAATGGAGCCTTACATGGGAGTGATCAATGACAGGGGGGTGATCAATGACAGGGGGGTGATCAGGGAGTCTATATAGGGGGATCACCCCCATCATTGATCACCCCCCTGTAAGGCTCCATTCAGACGTCCGCATGATTTTTACGGATCCGATCCATGTATCAGTGGATCCGTAAAAATCATGCGGACGTCTGAATGGAGCCTTACAGGGGAGTGATCAATGACAGGGGGGTGATCAATGACAGGGGGGTGATCAGGGAGTCTATAGGGGGTGATCAATGACAGGGGAGTGATCAATGACAGGGGGGTGATCAGGGAGTCTATATGGGGTGATCAGGGGTGATCAGTGGTTCATAAGGGGTTAATAAGTGACAGGGTAGGGTGTAGTGTAGTGGTGTTTGGTGCTACTTTACTGAGCTACCTGTGTCCTCTGGTGGTCGATCCAAGCAAAAGGGACCACCAGAGGACCAGGTAGCAGGTATATTAGACGCTGTTATCAAAACAGCGTCTAATATACCTGTTAGGGGTTAAAAAAAAAAAATCGCATCTCCAGACTGCCAGCAAACGATCGCCGCTGGCAGGCTGGAGATCCACTCTCTTAACTTATGATCCTGTGTGCGCGCGTTCACAGGAAATCTCGCGTCTCGCGAGATGACGCATATATGCGTGACTCTGCGCCAGGCTGCCGCCTCCGGAACGCGATCCTGCGTTAGGCGGTCCGGAGGCGGTTAATAGACTGTTTTCCTTTATAAAAGCTCAGACCCCCTGCCATCAGTCCCCTACACCCTTCGTTCCCCCCCCCCCTGTGCAATCAGCCCAAGTGCATCAGGTGCCATCAGTGCCATCTGATGTCCCCCACTGCTATCAGATAAGCTCCTCCATGCCATGTCCCCCACTCCCCCAGTGCCATCAGCCACTCCATGCCATCCATTGCCAAGTCTCCCACTCCCCCAGTGCCATCAGATCAGCCTCTCCATGCCATGTCCCCCACTCACCGAGCCATCTGCCCCTCCATGCCATCCACCATGTCCCCCACTCCCATAAGATCAGCCCCTCCATGCCATGTCCCACACTCCCCCCGTGCCATCAGATCAGCCCCTCCATGCCATGTCCCCCACTGCCATCAGATCAGCCCCTCCATGCCATGTCCCCCACTCCCAGTGCCATCAGATCAGCCCCTCCATGCCATGTCCCCCACTCCCCCAGTGCCATCAGATCAGCCCCTCCATGCCATGTCCCCCACTCCCTCAGTGCCATCAGATCAGCCCCTCCATGCCATGTCCCCCACTCCCCCAGTGCCTTCAGATCAGCCCCTCCATGCCATGTCCCCCACTCCCCCAGTGCCATCAGATCAGCCCCTCCATGCCATGTCCCCCACTGCCATCATATCAGGACCTCCATGCCATGTCCCCCCACTTCCCCAGTGCCATCAGATTATGCCAGGTCCCCCACTGCCATCAGATATCATCAGCCCCTCCATGCCATTGACATCCATGTCCCCCAGTGCCATTTGCCCCTTCAAATCACAGGTGCCCACCGGAAGATTCTGGTCCCTGCTAGTACTAACTTTATACTTACCTTTCCTGGCAGTGCACTGACATGGAGTCCACAGGAGACGGACCGCGTCTTCTTCCCAGCATGCACTGGGAGGGACCTGACATCAAACACAGCGTCAGCCAGCGCGCTGACTATGTGTGCCCGCAAGACCCTGCAGCACGGTGCCGACACGAGGCCACGGAGCGGTGGTCACGCAATTTAAACGAACCCAACGATGAATCGTTGCAGCCCTAAAACCGACATTTATCAAATTTGGCATACAGTCCTTTCTTAACTGCTGCGGTACAGTGCAGACCTGCTTGCAATGAGTAGATAAATCTGGGGAAAACAGAAGAATATCATTGAGATAAACCACTATGCACACATACAGTAGGTCTCTGAAAATATCAATCACAAACTCCTGGAAAACCGCTGGTGCATTATGCCAAAAGGCATAACAAGGATATTCATAGTGACTGTCACAGGTATTAAAAGCATTTTTCCCACTTGTCACCTTTGCGGATCCGGATAAAGTTGGAGATACGATGCAGGTCAAGCTTTGTGAAGATTTTGGCTCCAAGTAAACAATTAAACAGTTCTGGGATCAGTGGAAGTGTGTATCTATTCTTGACTGCAATTTTCTTGTAAATTTTGTTTTTATTAGCAAATATAATAAGATCATTACAAGCTTAACAAGGTATAAAGTGAGGTAAATATCACCATTTCAAGTGTAAATTTGTAAGCAATATATCCTGTTATATCATCACAGGAATAATACTTCCTAATTCTAAAGCACATATTGGACATGAGAATCAGTTGGAAAACTCAGTATAAATCCATTCGAAAACTGACTTGTAGAATGGTGAAAGGAAAGGTAGAAAGGGAGGGGAAAGGAAGGAAAACAAAACAAGGGGTCAAACAATGAGGGGGAAAACAGAGTTGTCACATGCTTCGTTAGTTAATTCAAAAAGTAAGGAAAAAATAAATAGAAATCAGATGTAAAAATATTTCAATCAAAATACTTAGATACTTTGTCAGTGGAAACATAATCACACCACTTGGTCCAGATCCCGAGGTACTTTTTGGGGTTGCCAGCAAATGTCCACCTAAGTTTTTCGAACCGGCTAATAATTAAGACCTCCTCCAACCAATCCTGAACAGTCGGTATCTCCACGCTCAGCCAGTGTCTGGGAATGATTGTTTCCTTTCTTAATTGCGGCATTAAAAACTAACGGTCTTTAAGGAGATTGTGTTTTTTGTTATATAATCCAAGCAGAACCAGTTCTGCATCTACCTCTACTTGTGACCCATATACTTCTGTAAGTATTTGATTAAATTTCTGCCACAAGGGAGCAATTTTAGAGCAAGAGAACCAGATGTGTGTTATAGACCCGATTTCATCATCGCACCTCCAGCATAGAGTGGAAATTTCCGGGTTCATTTTGTTTAAGATGACAGGAGTCCTGTACCACCTAGAAATTAGCTTATAATGTGACTCTTGAAGTCTAGTAGACGTAATTTTAGGAATAGAAGAGTGTAAAATTGACATGGGTTCTTGCTCATTAAATGTTTTTTTAAGCTCGGTCGACCAACTAGACAGGTATGGCGGAGGGGGTACAGTACAATTGATAATGGAGTAAAACCTGGATATTCCATGGCATATGGGAGTCTTTTTCAACATCAATTTAGAAAGATCATGGTCACTGTCTTGAGTCGTGAATCGAGGATTCAGCACTGAGAGATGCCTCAGGATCTGGCCGTACTCCCTCTTAGAAAACTGGGGGAAATCACCACTCTCCAGATATTTTGTGTGTTCCATTGGAGAGGCAGCTGAGTATAGAGCTTTCAAAGGCAGCATATAGCCATTGGGGTGTGAGATGATTCTACTCCTAACCAATCTCAAACTGTTTGGAATCGAGGCCAGCAAGGGGAGTTCCAGGCAATTAGGAGATGGAATGGCATGTTTCTTGATAAGACTTTGCCAAACGTGTATGGCATGCTTGGTGAAGGGATTATCAATTCTATTGTATAAATGTTTATTATACTTAGTCTTCCAGATCAGGTAATGGAGGGGGCATGGAGCACATCCCTCTTCCAGATCTACCCAGAGTTTACTCGATGGAAAAACATTCCATTCCTTGATTCTGGTCAGGGTCGCAGCAATGCTATATTTACCAATATCCGGAAGACCAAGTCCACCCCTATATTTTGGTATAGTCAAAGTATCAAACGACAGACGGTTCTGACCTCTCTTCCAAACAAAGGAAAGAATCTTCCTTTTGACAGCTGTATAGAAATTTTTAAGTAGTACCATAGGAATCCCCTGAAGAAAATATAGTACCCTGGGGAGGGTGATCATTTTGATTAAGTTAATACGACCAAACCATGAAATAGATAGGCAATTCCATTCTTCCAAGTCTGCTTTTATCTTTTGCATGAGAGTAGTGAAGTTCAGTCGGTAAAGGTCATTCAGGTTATTTGAGATGTTGACACCCAGATACTTGAAGTGTGTAACTGTGGGCTTAGGACTACTGATAGTTTTTATAGTGTCCCATGTACTAATGTCTATGTTCACATTAAAAATTGTGGATTTAGTTAAATTGATTTTAAAATATGATAAGGTACTAAATTGGTCCAGCTCCGTAAGAAGAGTTGGGATAGAAGTAAGCGGATTAGTGACAAAAAACAATATATCATCTGCATAAGCTGCAGACTTATGGATAAATCTATCCGTTTTCAAACCTGATATATTGTTATTCTGTCTGACTTTGGCTAAAAGAGGTTCCAGGGAAATAATAAATAGGAGGGGAGATAACGGACACCCCTGCCTAGTGCCATTTTGGATCCGAAAGTCCTGAGACATAGTCCCATTTACTAATACCCGCGCGGATGGAGTGATGTACAAGGCTTGTATTTTTTGAATAAAGGAAACTGGAAGACCGAACCTGGAAAGGGTAGCCAGAAGAAAGTTCCAATTAAGCCTATCGAAAGCTTTCTCAGCATCGGTTGAAATGAAAGCTAAGGGTATTTTATTTTTCTTACAGTACTCAATGCCTAACAAGGCTGTGACAAACTGCCATTTGCCACTGGGGGGGGAAGGAGGACTTATGGCTAGCCTCCTGCCTTACTACTATGGCCCCGGGACATGTTGCCCTTCAGGAACAGTGTGACAGAACTGTGCCGCATGTCTGGACTGTTGGTGGGACCGAACGCGGTCAGCGGTGTATGCTGGGGATTCTGTGGAGCTGGAATCGGATGCGCAGATACACGAACGCCGCTGACCCTTACCTTCTTCCATACTGAACTTTCAGCTCCAGAGACTAAGTCCCGTTCGAAGATGGGACTTAGTCGGTTTTCTGCATGAAATTGACCGACCGCACAGCCCAAATCTATGGAACTGTTTTGGGCAGGAAATTGTGCTTGCGGTCGGTCATAAAGGACTTCCACTAAACTTATGATCCGCTGGAGGGATTTGTGTGATTTTTAGAAGTGTTTATGTTTGTTGTATGCGGAGTTTAAATATGTAATTTTTATGGAGATGGAATGTATGGTTTTAAAGTTACAGTGTATGTTTAAAAACTGTATTTTTACTGTCTGTGATAGTTATGTTAATCCATAATTTTATCCCAGACAGAAGGGAGGATTTTGTGTATTTGGGTGGTGATTCCTCTCCTGTTGTTCTCACATGTGTATTGGTGATTTCCCTTTGTCCTGGGAGATAATTGAATTGCTCTTCGTGTGTCTCCAGGGCAGAGAGAAGGAAAACATGATGCATTGTGGGGACCTGCATAAATACGGGCGGGTAGCCCTCAATAAAGAGTTCAGTTCATGTTTTTCTAACCCTTCAAAACGCAGCCTTGTCTCGTTATTAGAGGGAATTGCTGCGTCACGCTGGGGATTGCTATGCTCTGCATATTCCCTGGAGGAGAGATCTTTCCCACACGGTCCTGAATGCTGGAGGTTCATTCAGGGTGGAAGGAAGATGGCGCGGCTCCAGTTAAGCTACGGCGGTTGTGGAGTCTGCGGTGGTTGTGGTGTCCAGTGCGGTGCTTGTGGTCCTCGGTGCAAGCTAGCGTCCATTAACGGAAGCGGATCCGTTACAAAGGCCTTCATGATATTGTCCTTGGCTTCCCCTCCAGGCATGAAGCCCACCTGCTCCGGATTTATAATTGAAGGTAAAATATTCTGCAATCTATTTGCCAGGACTTTGGCGTAAATTTTCAAGTCATTGTTTAGAAGTGAAATCGGACGATAATTTTGCCATAAAGTGGGATCTTTATCCTCCTTAGGGATAAGTGTAATATTGGCCATCATTGTTTCTTGCCTAAAATTAGTAGAAAGGCCGACTTCATTGAAGTATTTAGTAATGTGGGGTACAAGGATTTCCTTATATTTTTTATAATAATAGATTCCGAAGCCATCCGGACCTGGGCACTTACCAGATGGTAACTTAGTGATTGCTTCTTCTATTTCGCTCTGGGAAAGGGGGGATTCCAATTGTTCTTTTTGAATCTTATTGAGGCATGGCAAATTTATCCGCTTAAGATAGTCTTGGATGGCCGCATCCGTCGGGTTTGAAATCAGTTCATTAGCTTGTAAATTATAAAGTTTACTATAGAAGTTGCGAAAAACCGTCGCTATCCTATCACTTATCTGCTCCATATTGCCGTTTTCGTTTCTAATTTTGTGAATAGTGGATTTATTTCTTTGTTTCTGAGTTAGTTTGGCTAAATCCCTTCCGCATTTATTCGCGTGAATGAAATGTCTAAACTTGCTCATAAACAAATATTTTTCGGATTCCCTATTTAATGTTTCTTTAAGTTCCATTCTGGATTGCATGAGCTCCCTTTCTGTGTCTTTAGCACAGGATGACTTATGTAATTTTTCTAAACTTTGTATTTTAGCTGTTAGGTCTAGGATCTTTTGCCTCTTTTCTCTTTTTTTCCGCGCCCCAATCTGCATCAGATGTCCCCTAATAACAGCCTTATGTGTCTCCCAGAGGGTAGCCCAGGAAATGTCATCTTTATTATTTTCCTCAAAGAAAAATTTGATTTGAGAAGCAATAAAGTTACAGTCCGGTTCTGATGTTATTAGGGTATCGTTAAGTCGCCAATTAAAGGACCTGGTAATTTTGTCCGCAGAAGATAAAGTAGGATAGTTTCTTGCAGGATAGTTTCTTTAGTACGGAAACTTTGAAGACAGCAAAGAACGTCTCTCGGGCTGTCACTCTGTATATGTTTTGGTCTAAAGACTCGGTGAGCTCTTTCAATGAAAAGCTCCGTCTTTTCATCTTGCTGTAAGAGTTTGTTAAAAATCTGGGTGAGTACAGCATGTATATCCTTATCTGAGACCGTCTCGGACAGACCTTTGATTCTAATGTTATTACAACGAGATCTATTCTCGAGGTCGTCGACGTGTAGTTTTAGTTTGTACATCTCTTTACGATAGTGTTGTATTGTTTTCTCTGTATGAGTCGCATGTTGAGTCAATTTGTTGGTAGATTCCTCTACTGCTTCGGTTCTAGAGGCTGTCTGTCTCAAATCAGCTTTAAATTTCTGAAAGTTCCTCCTTTATTGTGGATGAAAATTCTTTGAAAAGTCCTTTAATACATTCAGCAGTCGGAAGTGCCTTCACGTAATTTTTGAGTTCATTTAAAGTACTCATATCGGAGTCTTCTTCACTGTCTGAACCACTGTAGAGAGCTTCAGTAATTTTCCTATCTGAATGCTTCACACTCTCAGATGATTTTTTGGGCGTTTTAATACTTTTGCCCGATGCTTCCAACAATTGCCTAGATTTACCCATGTTGGCTATTCACAGGCGCCGGAAAATAATTTTATGTTTCAAATGCTTTATTAAAAAGTAAAGTATTATCAGGTATAAGCATTTTGATGTAGCGATGTAGTATACATTTTAAATAAACATAACATGTAAGAAGAAAAAAAAAATTAAAGTAGTATGAACATTATTAATCGTCAAATGGAGATCTTGTAGTGTGAAAGCGATTGACATACATACACATACGTCCAAAATATTTAGAATATCCTTATACAATATTGCCATCATTATAACGATAGACTTTGCTGTATATTAGCGGAGTGGGAGGATGTAACCCAGGGTTCCCAAAGTTTTTCGAATGCTTCGAAAGTATCCATCCGAATGGCTGAAAGTTTTTCATATAACAGAATCCTATTAATTCTATCTATGACTGCTTGATAGCTTAATAAACTAGTCTTCCATTTGTACGCTATGTGGATTCTAGCGGCCATTAAGATATAATGAGACAGCCTAAACTTAGCGAATGTTAACCAAGGGGGTTTATCTCCTAATAGGCAATAAATGGGGTTTGGCTGATAGTTACAATTAAGAACTGATGACAGCAATCTACATATTTTAGACCATAATAACTGGACATGAGGGCACGTCCACCAGATATGATAAACTGTTCCGTTCTCATCACAACCCCTAAAGCAGAGTGGTGATACCTCTGGGTAAATGTGGTGTAACCTATAAGGAACTAGATGAGTTCTATGAAGAACTTTCACAGAGGTTTCTGCCAGTGTGGTTTGCCACGAACTTTTGGTTATAGTTTGGGAACGAAGGAACCAATCTGAAAGAGGGTATTCTACCTGTGTATCTCTCTCCCACTCCACCATATACGGGAGGCGGACCCCATCTGGTGATGGGTCTAGCATTCCGTATAGTCTAGACAACAGACCTCGTCTATACAAAGAAAAATTAACATAACGTTCAAAAGGGGTGAAGTCTAGATTCACATTGCTGAGCCTTAAAGAGTGAAAGAACGAGAATATCTGATTGGCCCTGTATGATTCACTCCTAGGGAGTTCACATTTATCTTTAAAGTCATTCAGGGTAATGAGTTTCCCTCTGAGTAAGAATCTGTGTAGAGTCACATAATTGTTATCAATCCACCAACCAAAATCAGATGCTTTCCTTCCTGGGGGAAATGCGGGATTGCCTATAAGGTGAAGTAGGGGGGAGATTTTTGATTGTAGGGCCAACTTAAACCTGACAGATCTCCATAATAGTAGAGCCTGGTAGGACAGTGGTGACTTGGATCGTATCCCAATTGGTAAAGATAGTGATGTCCATAGTAGGGCTCTCCACGACCAAGGCGAAATGAGGGACTGTTCTATTGAAACCCATAAGGGATGTGTCTCCGCCTTAGTATGCGTCAGAAAGAGCTGGGCTAATCTAGCAGCCTTATAGTATTTTATAAAATCAGGAACAGAAAGACCTCCTTGTGTTTTATGTCGACACATGGTAGTTCGGGCTATGCGGGCACGTTTATTGCCCCAAATAAATTTTAGTACATCCTTCTGCAGGTCGCGGAGATCCCCACCCGGGACTGGTAGTGGTATTGTACGAAATAAGTATAACAGTCTGGGCAAAACTACCATCCTAATAACATGTATCCGACCTATCCATGATATGGGTAAGGAACTCCAGGTCTTAAGGTCCTCCCTGATGGCCCGGTATAAGGGGGCATAGTTCAGCTTATACATCAAGTGAAGGTGTGTGGGGACTACTGTACCTAAATATGGGATATGACTGGGTAGGTGGTGAAACTGGAAATTTTGCCTTAGGAGAGACTGCAAAGTTGGGGGAGTGTTACATAGCATGAGTTCAGATTTTTGATGGTTAATGTGGAGCCCAGAGATCTCTGTAAAGGATTTTAGTAATTTAAGGAGGTTCGGCAAGGAGATTAGGGGATTTGTGAGTGAAAGGAGGAGGTCATCCGCAAATAAGCTTAGCTTATGCTCAGTATCTCCAACTTTGACTCCTGAGATATTTATATTGTTTCTAATGGCAATTGCCAAAGGTTCCATTGCCAGGGCAAATAGTGCCGGGGATAGGGGACATCCCTGACGTGTACCCCTAAGGATGTGGATGGGGGCAGGGTTCGTGGATGGGAGCTTAAGATATGCAACAGGAGAAGAGTAGAGAGCCTTGATGGCCTGTACAAATGGACCCTGAATACCCATGGAATGAAGGACCCGGTGAAGATAATCCCATGTAACAGAGTCAAAAGCTTTCTCTATGTCAAGAGCTAGAACAGCTAATGGTGTGTTTTTAACGTTTGCAACATGGATCAGATTAAGAATTTTACGAATGTTGTCCGGAGCTTCTCTACCCGGGATGAACCCTACTTGATCCTTACCAATAAGGGTGGGGAGTAGAAGGTTTAGCCTACGTGCCAGAATGGATGTGAGGATTTTCGTATCCAGGTTCAATAGTGAGATTGGTCTATAGTTGGAAGTGGATAAATGATCTTTTTTGGGTTTAGGTATAACGGTTATGCTGGCCTCTAAGAAGTCGGGGTGGGGGGTATTGCCTTGCATTATGTGATTGCAGAGTTTCGTGATATGGGGGGTTAACAAGGGGGTAAATTTTTTATAGTACAGGGCTGTCAGGCCGTCTGGACCTGGGGCTTTGCCTAATTTTAGTGTTTTAATGGAAAACTCCACCTCTTCACTCATAATAGCTCTACCCAGATCACACACCGCTTCCCGTGACGCTTGTGGCAATCTTATAGTGTCCATAAAACTGTTATGTACTTGTTCCTGATTACCTGACACTTTAGAGTAAAGTTTTTGATAGAATGTATGGAAGGTCTGGTATATGGTTTCAGGATTTGATGTAACTTGGCCTGCATTAGTTCGAATCTGAAACACCTGATTAATTTTTTGTTTTGCTTTAAGCTGGCGAGCTAGCATCTTATCGGGTTTGTTGGCATATTTATAATAATAGGACGCAGTCCAACGCAATGCTTTTTCTGTTTGATTCGAAAGAATCATGTTAATTTGAAGCTTGGTAGTTTTAATCTCATTGAGGAGGTATAGTGAGGGTAATCTTTGGTGAGCCTTGACCAGTCTGCTAAGTTTAGATTCCAGATCCAGTAAAGCAGCATGTCTCTCTTTTTTTAGACGCGAGGCCTCTTTGATAATTTGCCCTCTCATGAAGGCCTTGTGGGAGAGCCACACTACCACCGGATCTACATCTGGGTCTGAGTTGTCCAGAAAAAATTGTTTTAATTCGTCCTGGAGACGGTCACGTATTATAGGTCTGGTCAATAATGACTCATTAAGCCTCCAAGTAAATAGTCGGCTAGTGGGTGTAGTTGGGGTAATATCAGCTATGACCATATCATGATCCGACCAAGACGCAATCTGATGTCTACAGTAGGCTAGATGCGGAAGAAGGGATGCGGAGACTAAAATCCTATCAATGCGTGTGTAAAGACCATGAGCTGGGGAGTAGTAGGTATAGCCCCTCTGAGTACCATTATATTCCCTCCAAGTGTCAGCTAGAGAGAGAGATCTCATAATCCTCGCTATTTGATGTCCCAAGGCATCTGGGCGTTGTGTATTAGGCAGTGAGGAGCGGTCTAATAAAGGGTTCATTACAAAATTGAAGTCACCCGCCCAAGCTATTTCATCATATCGCAATGTCTCCAGCTTCCGATACATGAAATCAAAAAAACCAATTGGATCCTCAGTTGGGGCATATATGTTCACTATACACAGAACCTTCTCTTTAAGCTTCCCCATTAATATAACATAACGTCCCTCTTGATCAATGATTTGGTCAGTAACCTGAAGTGGGAATGAGTTCCGTAAAAGAGTAATGACTCCCCTGGATTTAGTGCGGAAGGTTGAGGAGAAGAATCTGGAATATCTGGGGTGGAAATATTTGGGGTGGGAGGAGGGTGTGAAGTGTGACTCCTGAATACATATTACATCTGGGTCATGTCTAATGTAAGATGTGAGTGCTGTTTTACGCTTGCCTGGTGAGTTCAGGCCACGTACATTGTGTGATAATATCTTACACATTATCCCAACAATATGAGGTAAAGCTTAGTATGGCAGTATGACTGGACCGCCTAGCATAGGTGGTAGTAAAAACATAGATCTCCATATAGACGACAAAACTGAAAAACATAAACAAATCCAACAATACTGTTAAATAGCATAATTGGCCGGGCCTAACATAGCCCGCAATAATTAGAGGGTCTATTGTGGAAATCCAGGATGCGATAATCATCCCTGAAACCACAAAATATAACCCGTACATGAAGGGCAACAATGATGTCCGATTCGCTGTATCCCTCGCGTGAGACCTGAACTGGGCCCACACAGAAAGTCACAAGTGACCAGCCCCAATTTTAAACCGCGTTCTGGAAAGCAAGAATAAACATTCCTGGAGACTCTTTAGGAGATTTTTCAGAATATCGTCCTCTGTGGATGAGAAAAGCAGGACTATGTTTTCAATGTCCTGGTGACTTGGAAGTAGTTGGTACTTGAGACCAAACTCTGGCAGGGCGCTGAGGCCTAGGAGGCGGTACAGATTTCTCCAAGCAGTCCACCTTTAAACCAGCTTGCCTCAGTTTTTCAACCCCTTCAGCAGGAGTATGGACCGTATACTGGCGTGAGTTGAGCTGGAACGATAGGGCGAAGGGGAATCCCCATCTGTAGCGTACCTGAGCTTGCTGTAGCGCTTGGGTCACCGGCTTCATCTCTCTACACTTCCGGAGTGTCGTGGGAGCTAGGTCCACATAAATGTGTACCTCAGGCGGAAGATCCGGCATGGCCTTCAAATTTCGTGCAGCGTTGAGGATCAGGTCTCTCATCTCCGGATAATGTAGCTTGAGGACTACATCCCTGGGAGTGTCAGGGATGCGCGGCTTCCCCAGGGCTCTATGGATTCTGTCCATCTTTAGTTGAGACAGTTGGGCCTGCGGTAGTAAAGCGCTAAACAGCGCGCCAATTGTACCTGGGAGGTCTTGGAAGGATTCAGGTAAGCCCTTTATGCGCAGGTTCCCTCTTCTAGACCTGTTCTCCAGGTCCTCAACCTTAGTCTCTAGAGCTTGTAATTGTAGGGAGTGCGCGTCGATGTCCTCCCTGTCGGTCCCGATGGCGTCAGCCAACTCATCCGTCCTGGTCTCCAGGTCAGAAACTCTGCTCCCCAGCTCGTTAATTTGGCGGGAGAATTCTGCGACCGCCTGTGAGAGCTCTGATTTAAAAAGAGCTGCAATGTTAGTGTATAGTTCCGCCTGACCCGCTTGTGGTAGTGTCTCTTCCACCGGAGGCTCACCCTCTGCAGACGAGGCTGGGCTCGCTGGTGAAGCCGCTTTGTCGGCCATGATGGAATTCCTCGTGCTCCGGTATTGTCTGTGAAGCGGTCGGCGTTCCCGGGATTTTCGTTCCCCTTTTGCCTCGGGCAGTCTTCTGTGGTCTCTGCATGGGCATTCAGTGCTTATGGAGCCGCATAAACGGCGCTAATGAAGGTAAATTACCAGCGATCGGTGCGGAGCTCACACAGACATGTCCGTCCTGCAAGCCGCGCGCATGCGCCCCTCCGGAAAATAATTTTATAACAAGACACGGAGGCTTCATATTGCTTTCTCTTCCTTAAATCCATAGCAGCAAGAAGAGTAACCATGGTAACAAAAAAGAAACACCCCTAAGGGTAACCCCTCCCTCCATAAGTAGCCCATCCTCAGGGAACACTCCCTCTTTCTTTGCTGCTCCATAGCAGATAAGTAGTGATATTTTTGCTCATATTTGGTATTTAATATAACTCTCATTTACTGTTATTGCTTTAGTTTTTTCATCCCTCTGTGGGGGGGGGGGGGGTCTTTTCCAGCCCCTTGTTTGTCAGTTTACCCTCGTATTTGTCTTATTCTAGTTTTACTTTTATGTATATATATATATTGTCCCTGTTCGCCGCGGTTACGTCCCGCTTTCGGGGGGGGGGGGTTGTTGCTCTCACTGACTCCTCTTTCCCCTCCGCTCACCCCCACTGTGGGGAAATCAGTGTCGGCTTACCGGTTACTCTCCGGTCTTCCCTTGGGGCCTGTTAGCTCAGCATACGGTGCCACCCCCCCGTCCTTCTGCGCCGTCTTTCTTCTTGCGCCCGAACTCTCGCGAGATACGGGAGTTCGGGCGCCATCTTGCAGGTCCTCGGGACTAGTCACGGGCGCCATCTTGGTGTCCCTCGCCGCTCTGACACGCCTCCCTGGGCGGTCTTTTTCTTTTCTGTGGGCGGCAATTCGTTTCTCCTCCGCTCCGATTGGCTTCTGGGAGCGGAGGGGGTGTTCCTTGTTCTATCTGGCGGCCGTGCTCCTGCTTTCCCGGCACCATTTTACATCTGCAGTACAGGTTAGGTAGATCTATCTCTCTCTGCTTACGGTTTCTCTTGAGTGACTAACTCCCTATAATTATGTCGGCTCACGATTCGGCTACCCCTGCCCCCAGCTCTCTGGTCCCCATACCCCAGGGTACCTTTCCTGGACTTGGGTCATTGTCCATCTCCCCTGCTGAAGCCCAGGCTCTGGCCCTACAGCAATCCATATCCCATGCGATTGCTTCTGCCATGGGGTCTATGTCTTCTGTGATCACACAGTCCATTACTCAGGCCCTTATCCCTATGGCTTCTCCCAGCATCCCACCACCTGCAGCTTCTGCCTCCAGAAACCCTGTCACTGATAGCATGGTTCTATCACATGAGAGCGTGCCTAGCACACGCAAACGAGCCTGTCCGCGCCAGGCAGAAAAGTCGCGTCGGTGGAAATCTGCTCGCAATCAGCACAAGCCTAGTGATCACTCTGATAATGAGTCTGATGATGAGGCTTTGAGTTTCCATCCGGATGGTTCGGATGATGAAATTGCAGGTGCTATGGTGGATCATGATGTGGACGATTACGTTCCAGTTTCCCGGCCATCCACTAGTGGGGCCTCTGGTGCTGTCGCATCTAATGACAACACTCTTATTGACCCAGCTGGGGAGCCCTTGTTTGACCCCGATAGCCTCCACCATCCCAGGTCGACTGAGTGGGTTCCTACCTCCCATGTGGCTCAGTACTTGGAAGCCAGAATTAGAACTCCGCTTTGCAAGGAGACCCGCAACAAACTACGGGCGGAATGCCCATGCCCCATTATCCCCAATAAAGGTCGGGTAAACGCCTAACGTAGACCCTAAAATGGTCCAATTTCTGGCCAAAACGGGCTTTCACCCTCGCAGAGGCCTTGACTCAGCCCTGCGGGCTTGCCAAGATAAGCTCTTGGATATCTTAGGGCCCCTCACAAAAATTTTTGAGTTGGCGGAATCTGCCAAGGCGGATGGCTCTCAGATTGACCCAGATGAGCTCAGAGGCTGGGTGCAACGTGCCATTTGCGTCACGGGGAATGTCAACACTTCCCTTGCAATTGAGAGGAGGAAGGCAATCCTCATAAAAATCGAGCCTAAGTTAACCAACATGGCTTTATCTGAATCTGGCAAAGATGCGCAGGGGCTCCTTTTTGGCGACCCCTTTATTAAGGAGTTAGGCAAATTTGTCGGGCGCCTTTACGGCTTTGGATAAAGCGCAATCTAGTATGCGCAGGGTCTTTCAGAATAGGGTCTCTACCAGGGCCGGCAGCTCAAGGGGCCGCCTGTCCGGCCGTACGCATTTTCAGACCCGTAATACCGGTCGAGGCTCCTTTCAACAACGCCAGACATTTCAAGATCAACGTCAAACTCCATTCTTCGCGTCCAGAGGTACCTTCGGAAGGTCCAGAGGCTTCAGAGGAGCTCCAGGTTCCCGGCGTCCGTTTGGCAAGTCCTCAAGTTTGTCCTTTGTCCTATGCCACCCGCACGCTTTGTCTTCCGATGTCCAAAGTTCGGGCCATCCGCAGGGAGTTACGTCACACTCTCCGGTTGCCTCGCGTTTCTCTACGTCACTTGGCCCGTGTTTTGGGACTGCTGTCTTCTTCAATTCAGGCGGTCTTTCCGGCCCCGCTGCAGCGACTCAAGATTGCTCATCTTCAGGCTGGGGCCTCCTACGGGGAGTCGGTGGTGCTGGATCAAGAAACCAGGGACGAACTGACGTGGTGGATCCACAATCTCGAAGCGTGGAATGGCAAGGCTATCGTGGGTCCTCAACCGGATGTGGTGATAGAATCGGACGCCAGCCTGCAGGGGTGGGGTGCTCGCTGCAATGGCGTGTCCACCGGAGGTCCATGGTCCACATCAGAGACGTTTCTGCACATCAACACATTGGAGCTACTGGCGGGATCCTTTGCGATTCAGAGCTTCGTCGACGGCAAGGTCAGTGCTTGTATTCGACTCAGGATGGACAATGTGTCGGCCGTACGTTATGTGAACGCCATGGGCGGCACTCGGTCAGCAACTCACCTAGCGAAGGAGTTCTGGTCCTACTGTCTGGACAGGGGAATCACGGTCGTGGCGGAGTATATTCCAGGTCTTCTCAACGTCCACGCGGATTGGAGTTCACGCTACATCTCGGACTTCAGCGACTGGATGTTGGATTCTTCGGTGTTCTCCTCCATCGAATCCCTTTGGGGCCCGTTCTCCTTGGACCTGTTTGCATCTCGTTGGAACGCCCAGCTGCCCAGGTATTACAGTTGGAGGCCGGACCCTCGATCGGAGGCGGTGGACGCGTTGCTCCAGGATTGGTCAGGCGCCCTCTCGTACGCTTTTCCACCTTTCGCCTTGATACCTCGGGTACTTTCTCAGGTACGTCGTCAGCAGGCGGAATTAGTCCTTGTGGTCCCGTTTTGGCGTCCGCAGACTTGGTTTCTTCAGTTGATGGAGTTGTTGATTGCGGACCCGTTTCTCCTTCCGACCCGACGGAATCTTCTTCAGGGCCCGACGGGTCAGCACCATCCCCTCCTGTTGGACAACGCTCTTCGTCTCCTGGCGTGCAGGATCTCAGGGGGTCGCTGGGACATCGCTGGAATATCGGAGACAACTAGATTCCTCTTGGAAAGTGCGTGGGCCCCCGGTACCATTCGGGCTTATCGGGCAGCCTGGGGAGTGTAGTCTGGTTGGTGCGTGGGACGGAACCTGGATCCCATTTCGTCTGCTGTAGAGGATATGTTACGGTTTATATCTTCCCTTTTTGAAGATGGCAAGGCCTATCGTACGATTAATTTGTACAGATCGGCCATTTCTTCCCGTCATCAAGGTTTTTCGGGCATTCCGGCAGGTCAACACCCTCTGGTTCGCCGGTTGCTCAAAGGTTCTCGTCTCGCTAGGCCTCCTAGACCTCGGTTCTCCTCTTTGTGGGATGTGTCCTTGGTCATTGACTTCTTGACACGTTGGCTGTCGAATCCGGATCTTTCCTTACATCAGCTTTCTGCAAAACTGGTTACGTTATTCTGCCTCGTTTCATGTAAGCGCGTTTCAGATGTCCGGGCCTTGGACGCGGTCTCGTTCACTCCCGAAGGGATTTCTTTTAATGTTTCTCGTCGTACCAAGACGAGCATTTCTACAGTGGCTTACCCGGCTTTTTCGGATTGTCCCGCGGTTTGCCCGGTTTCCTGTTTTAGGGAATACTTCTCACGGACGGCGCCCTTTAGGTCTAGGGACTCGCCACAGTTTTTTGTGTCCTTTCGCAGTCAGTTTGCCCTGGTTACTAGTTACCCTTTCTCGCTGGGTCAAGTGGATTTTGTCCCTTGCGGGGATCGATACTTCCGTCTTTACCGCACATTCGGTGCGTGGGGCTTCCGCTACGTCTATGGCAGTTTCGGGAGCCCGTTTGGAAGATATTTTGAAACTAGCGGACTGGTCCAGGGCTTCTACGTTCAGGGATTTTTATTTTAGGCCTGGTCCTCATGCGTTTTCTTCAGTTATTTCTTAGCTTTAAACTAGCAATATGAAGCCTCCGTGTCTTGTTATAAAATTTAATGATTTTCCTAGTTGATGACGTAAAGTCATGATTTTATTAAAGACACGGAGGCGAATATTGCCCTCCCTTCCCTCCCTTGTATATATTTTTCTGTTTAGATATATATTTATTTGATAAGCAGTATATGCCATTTTTATCTGTTATATTGCATTTCATTATGTCATTTTTTATCTATATGCTTAGTTATTCTGGCTATGGTGCTGTTGATATTTTACAGTATTCTTTACTCTGAGATTACCATACTATTTGTGTTCCGTTTTCCCTAGGTTGATGCTCCTGTTCTGGGCGCAGGTCTATGCAGTTCGTTACAACTCTGGTTCGCAGTTAAGGTAGTCTCCCGTTGGAGTGCACCGGTTTGGTAGTTCCCAGTGTCTGGATGTTCGGGATATTTCGGTTGGACAAAGAAAGAGGAAGTGTTCCCTGAGGATGGGCTACTTATGGACTTATGGAGGGTGGGGTTACCCTTAGGGGTGTTTCTTTTTTGTTACCATGGTTACTCTTCTTGCTGCTATGGATTTTAGTAAAGGAAGAGAAAGCAATATTCGCCTCCGTGTCTTTAATAAAATCATGACTTTACGTCATAAACTAGGAAAATCATTAAATTTTATGACTTTACATCACAAAAGGACTTTATTTGGATCCAAGTGTTGATCCCTGGACGTTTCGGATCTTCCACCAGGCTTTGCTGTAGTGGAAGTCCAGGTCGCTTCTCTAGCTGGCCGTATCTGAGGCAGTCTCACCAGCAAATTTAGCCCACGGCTCGTGACTGCACCGTAGGCTGCAAATATAAAGATCAGTCCAAAGTCTCAATTTGGTTCCAAAGCAATCCGGACCGTGTGCTGAGCACAGAAAAATAGATTTGTGGATTTACCACCAGGAACAACACCAATGCAGAGTAATTAAAGTTGTTATAGAGCAGAGCTCTGCAGTAGTGCGACTTGCTCCTTCAGTAGCTAGCTCCTTTCTCCTCAGATCTAATAAGGTTTAATAAGAAGTCTGTGGTCCCACAGCGGTCTTTAGCTTAACAGATGCTTTAATTAATGTTTGCCCAGGTTATCCTCTGTTTTGTTTAATCATACAGGCTGTGTCAGCATCTGCCTGCACTTCTTACAGAGCCTGCTGTGAGCTGAGCGCTTCTCAGGCAGATAGATTACTCCGCTCCTCTCTTTTCAGCTAATTATGGCCGACAGCCGGAACTACTTTCCCCGGATCCGATCACTGCTATGCCCCAGAGACAGATGACACTGACCTGCTGTTAGTGCTGATGTTACCCTCTTGTTGGTCTCTGGTCCCCGGCTTTATAGTTGGCCTCAGGAACTGTCAGCCTGCAGAGCCCTGCAGACTGTAAGGAGCTGCACTACTTTTCCTCTTTCGGCACTCAGCTCCCGGCCGGGAGCGCTGACACCGGCTTCAGCTTATGTCAGGTCTCAGGATATTCGGCGATGTTTTATCTTTCCAGAGGCAGCTCTTTTATATCCCCTGTGTGGATGCTGTGAACCGCTGGTGAAATCGGCGGCATAAGATATATTAGTCGCGAGGGACGGCCTCAGCAGTCCGGATGGAATCTCAAATCGAGTCCGGTGCTTTCTGATGTGTTGTAGGCCGCAACTTCTTTCTGCCTCGATTTTTATAAATAAAGGTGTCCTAGTGTTCTAGGCAGTGTCCTGTATCAGGATCTGTGGTTTTTCTTGCAATAAAGTCGGTTTTGACTGAATTATAAAGCTTTTTATCTTCTCTCTCTGCAGAGCTCACACAGGCTGCGTCTGTCTATCCTCGATAATCAATGCAGGGGTGAAGAGAATCATCTTTATTTTTTTATGAAGAAATAACTAGCTCTGACAGGCAATGAAGACTTGCGAATAAAACCTCTGCCTAGGATTTCTTTAATATAGTCTGCCTTAGCTTGAGTGTCCAGGGGAGAAAACGGATATACATAGCCACAAGGAGGAAGTTTGGACCCAGGAATCCAAATTAATTTTTTTTAAATCAGATTTTTTTTTATTGAACGTTTCGATAAACATTACAATATTCATTCTTCAATTTACAATGAAAGTAATTCACACATTAATTACATATATCATCCCTTGCCGTTCTATATCACTAATACACAATTTTACAGTATAACTGTTTGTTCAACCTCCCCCCCCCCCCCCCCCCCCTTTCCTCTATTCCAGTGTCAAATGTCCTACTACCATTCCTTGAAGAACTCACATATTCCCTCCAAGGAGCCCACAATTTATCGAATTTGGCGGGACAACCTCTTTTCTGAAAGATAGTCCTCTCATATGAGAGCATAGTACTAACCTTGGTTATATATTCATTAAACCTCGGCGGATCAGCTTGAATCCAATACTGCGGCACCAACTTTCGCGCCGCATATAAAAAGACGTCCTATTGCTATCTTACTAACATCATCAGTAATCAATTCTGTAACATACCCCAAAATCCCTTTGGTATTTGAACCCTATACGCTTTCTGTATGCCTTCCACTATTCCCCAGAACCGCGATAATGCTGTACATTGCCATAACATATGTAAAAGATCTGCAGAGTCCACAGAACACCTTGGGCATTTCGCGTCTGATCTATACCACATACGGTATAAAAAATTAGGCGTCTTGTATACTCTATGAATTATGAATAGTTGCGATAGTTTCCCTCCCTCACTTAGAGAGGACAACGGTACTGCTTCCAGTATGTCTTCCCATTGATCCTTTGAGATTTCACCTATATCTCGCTCCCATCTGCGCATTCTTAATAACGGGTGAAATTCGAGCTGTTTATCCAACAGTACAGAGATTAACCCTTTCTTCTCCCCTCTAGAGAGAGTAAGATGAAGCGCCATGTCCCGTTGTGGTATCATGGAGCCTTTCTTAATCACAGTGTCATATGCATGTCTAATTTGCAAATACTTCTAGAAGTGCGCCTTGGGAATAGCAAATATTTCTTGCAAAGTATTAAATGTTCGAAAAACTCCCCCTTCTAATAAATGCTTCACCCGCAGCACCCACTTTCTCCTCCAAATCTCAAATCCTTCCAGGGAACTAAATTCTGGCATCATCAGATTCCCCCATAAAGGGGTATACAACGCAAGTCCACTAACACCTCTAAGTTGTTTTACCTTGTTCCATACTGTATATATTGTACGTCTCAAAGATCCAGCTAGCTGTTCAGTTCTTACGTCCGCTCCCTCCAGTAATAACATAATATCCTGCCCTTGCAACTGTGACCTTAGAATCTAGCTAGTCATGTCCGTAGCCTCAGGGTCCAGCCAGCCCTTGAAATGTTGACACTGAGCGGCTAAATAGTATATCCAGGGGTTCGGTATCGCCAAGCCCCCTTCCTTTTCAGAATACTGCAATGTTTCCAATTTTATTCTGGGTTGACCCGTAGGCCAAAGTAATTCTCTAAATATTGTATTCATTTTCTCAAATTTGTCCCTAGGTAACCAAACTGGAGAATTATGCAGAATATATAAGAGCTGCGGCATCATTATCATTTTAATCAAGTTCGCCCTCCCCACTACCGATAAATATAATTTGCACCAGGCTTTAGATTGGTCTCTAAATTTATTCAACAGTGGGACTAGATTCATATCTTCAAAATCTCTAATGTTAGGTGAGATATGTATACCCAGGTACTTAATCCTCTCCTCACAGGGAATCAGACACCCTACCAACACTTGCGATTTGGGTTGATTATCTATCAGCATTAATACCGACTTATGCCAGTTAATTGTCAAGCCGGACAGTTGTCCAAACTTATCAATGACCTTCATCGCTGCGGACAAAGATCGTTCAGTGTCTCCCAAAAACAACAGTGTATCATCTGCATACAGAGCCACTTTGTTATGTACACCCCCATATTTAAATCCCTGTATATCCTGGGCTTTACGTATCGTGGCCGCCAGTGGTTCTATCGCCAACGCAAATAGCAACAGCGATAGGGGGCACCCTTGACGGGTTCCCCTTCGGAGTTGGAATCTCGCAGACACACCTCCATTCGCCCTGATACACTCTTTAGGACTAGAGTAAAAAACCTTAACCCATGAAATAAAGGTCTTCCCAAATCCCATACGTTCCAGTGTACTCCACAGGAATCTCCACTCTATACTATCGAAGGCCTTGGCCGCGTCTAAAGAGAAAATTGCCCTGTCTCGCATATTATCCGCCGGTATCTGTAAGCTAGCAAACACCCTCCGGATATTTATCGCCGTGGATTTTTGGGGCATAAATCCTGTCTGATCCGAATGTACGACGGACAATATTACTTTGGAAAGACGTCTGGCCAAGACCTTCGCAAGTATTTTAACATCTACTGATAATGGCGATATGGGTCTATAGGAGTCTGGCAACTGAGGATCTTTATCTGGTTTAGGTAAAACTACAATGACTGCTTCCTGCATGGAGGCAGGTAACTGACCTTTTTCAAGGGAATAATTAAATACCTTAAGTAATTCAGGTAGCAGTATGTCCGCAAATCTCTTATAAATCTCCACAGGGAGACCATCTAACCCCGGTGCTTTATCATTCGCCATAGAGCTCACCGCTTCTTGTAATTCTTCAAGTTGTATAGGGGCATCAAGTGCCTCACAATCTTCACGTGACAACCGAGGAAGATCAGCCTCTTGCAAAAAATTCCCTATGTCTACGTCGGAACAAGTTATTTTAGACTTGTACAGCGACGCATAAAACTGTTCCAATATCATAAGAATATGGTTAGTGTTTTTCCTAAGTATTCCCCTTGAGTCTATCAATCCTGTAATGCACGAGGAGCCCCACTGTGCCTTAGAAATCATTGCTAACATATGTCCTGACCTTTCCCCTTCAGCAAAAAACTGCTGTCTATAAAAGACCCGTTTTCTTTCTGATAGCTGGAGTAGGTAATACCTAAATTCTTCCTGTGCAATTCTCAGTTTATTACTATTTTCTATGGAAGGATTAGACTTAAATGTTTCCTCCATCGCTCGCATACTATCATGCATTTGTATATCCTTTTCCCTAGACTTGGATTTAATCCTACTTATTGATTTTATTAGGAGTCCCCTAAGAAAGGCTATCATAGCCTCCCATACTATATGTACAGATGCCGTTCCTTCATTCGGTTTAAAATATTCTTGCAACTGTGAAATCATTTCCATATTATCTCCCATTAAGGTAAGCCAGAATGCGTTGAGCCGCCAACATTTAGTCCCTGGTCTGCCCTCTCCCATATTTACCAGTTCTACCCTGAACAGTGAATGGTCAGATACCGACCTGGGCAAGTATTCTACATTCCCCATATATGAATACATTTTGGCATTTACTAGACCCATATCCAATCTAGAGAGAGTCATATGTGGAAGAACAGCAGGAATAACATTTATCACTGGGATGTGTCTCTCTCCATACATCCAATAGTCCCACCTCCCTTAAATTTACCGAAAGAGGTTTCAGCAACACCCCCCACCCCGCTCTGCATCTATCTAAGTCTACATTTATCACAGTATTGAAGTCACCAACTATGAGTGTCGGTAGGTCAGAAAACGCTGCCACAAACTCCAGAACCATCCGAAGAGGAACTACTGTATATAGCGGTGGAATGTATATAGTCACCAACACTAACTGTACCCCATTAATAGCACAATGTATACAAACAAATCTATATATTCCTTGAAGCATTCAAACCTAATGTTCTTATGTACTAGTATGCTAACACCCCTAGAATATGCGGAGAACGACGAGTGCACAGAATATCCTACCCAAAGGTTTTTGCAGCATGTGCAATCTTTGTTTAGTCATATGCGTCTCTTGGAGACAACATATCGCTGGTTGATGTCTAGACATGTATTGGAAAATACTGTGCCTCTTAGTAGCCTCCGCCATTCCCCGCACATTCCAGCTAAGTACATTAACAGACGATGCCATCTATTCTGAATAACTCATGTATGAACATACGTAACATATACATATTCCTCCACACATACCCACTTATGTAGTATAGTTGCATATTGACACTGGAATAACCCTCCCCTCCCCTTCCCACCCCCCCTTGATATTACAAACCAACTTAGAAAACGTTCATCATTAAAGTTAGTCAAACAGAATGGGGCCGTTGAAAGTAACCTAGCCCAACTTCGCCTGCGGTACATTCCAGTCGAGCTCCACTGCAGGCACAATGTAAACGTAACTTTAGAAACCTTTTCTCCTACTCACGCCACTCCTTTTCGTAACGCTCTCATCCACCTGCCCAAAACTTCTGTCCATTGTCCATGGCTGCCGTATCTCGGGACAACAGTTCCTTATGAACTAATCAATCATCTCAGTATCCGACAAGTACCTCAGGTATTTGGACTTTGATCTCGGATCTGGCCCTCATTCATGTCTAGCCAGTGTGTCGCTGCTTCAGGATCTTCAAAAAAACTGGTTGTTCCCAATGTCACTATGGAATATTGTATTTGTAATCCACGGAGCCTTTTCTTAACGTCCATGAAGAGAGTTCTATTTGCACTTCGGCCGAGTAATCCGGAAACAAGGAGATTTTCATCCCATTTATCATGAGCTCTGGATGATCTCTTGATTGTTTAAGTATAGTATCTCTGTCCTTATAGTGCAGGACTTTAGCAATCATCGGACGGGGAGGTCTCCCTGGAGGCAGGGGTCTGGTGGGGACCCTGTGGGCACGCTCAATTGCAAACAGCGGGGATAGGCCTTTATCCTTGAACTTCTCTGCCAGCCACTTTTCAATGAAGTCTGTAGGGTTCGCGCCTTCCGTTTTCTCCGGTATTCCTACCAGACGGATATTATTCTGGCGTGACCGGTTTTCCAAATCATCAGTTTTAGCGAAAAGCGCGTCAATATTCTTAACAGCATTTCTGGTCACTTTCTGTAGCGGTTTGGCGCCATCTTCTAAATCTGAAACTCGACGCTGCACTTCTGTGGTGCGCTCTGCAACTTTTCGCAAATTATGCCTTATGACAGACAGGTCCTCTTTAAGACTTCCAACCTGTAAGTTTAGGCTCTTTAGTGTGGCATTACAACCTGCTATTGCTGCCATCACATCTTTCAGGGTGGACTCTACTGCTCCCTTCTCACCATCTTCTCCATCAGGGCTCCTCTTATTCTTGCAATGGCCCGCTTTATTCAGCCTCCCCTCCTCTTGGATCTCCTCCTCTGAAAATTGATCAGAATGATCTGATTCCGATCTGTCCTCCACCTGATCCCCCCCCCCCACCTCCCCTGCGAACCTTTGTGTTCACTGCGGGCAAACTTCTGCAGCTTCGCCGCGATCTCATGGCGCGCCGCTGCAGGCCGACTTCCGTCTTCGTCCTCCCAAGCGCCATGATGGTCCTGCGCTTCATGTCCCGATTTCAAACGGGGTTTTGCCTTTCCTCGGCATGCTACCTGTCGGAACCTGTGTCCCTATGATCACTGCTGTCTCGTGCAGCAGAATATACAGTGCGCTCACAATTTCGGGCAGACTGGAAGGATATAAAGCAGGATTTGTGCAGGAGCTATGGAAGCGCGCGTCTCACTCCATTCCTCGTCAGGCTCCGCCCCCCCCAGGAATCAAATTTACAGTAAGTGAACTGAAGGATTCAAAATCAGGTGTGGATCCAAGAATACAACAATTATATAGTCGACAGGTTGGCAGGGATCCGTTTTTTTTATAGTCAAAAATATCATGTATCTGGCATATCCTAAAGGTTTTGTGGTACTGGTGGAGGATAAGCACGCTTTAGAGGAGTCAAGCTGTTGGAAAGGCAGGATTCAACCAACAGCAGAATTTCACCGGAAATCTAATCCAGGACTGGACTATGCTTTTGAAGCCAGGGCAGCCCCAGCAAAAGAAGGATAGACAATTTCATTAAAGCAACCAAAAAGATCTTTTCAGAGTTCAGCACTCCTACCTGCATATTCAAGGGCATGTGACAAACTGAACGCACTTAGGAACTGAATGGACTCCCATCCACAGATGTCACCACCTAGGGCAAATTTGGTTAGCTATGCCATAATTTGAGCATGAATAGGAAGATTTATCAGGGTAGATTTAGCATTCAAAATCCTATTATAGCTCCATATAGTTTGTTGGCCAGTTACAGCCAGGTCCATAAATAGTGGGACATTGAGACAATTCTAAAATGTTTGGCTCTATACACCACCACAATAGATTTGAAATGAAACGAACAAGATGTGCTTTAACTGCAGACTGTCAGCTTTAATTTAAGGGTATTTACATCCAAATCAGGTGAACGGTCTAGGAATTACAACAGTTTGCATATGTGCCTCACACTTGTTACGGGACCAAAAGTAATGGGACATAATAATCATAAATCAAACTTTCACTTTGTAATACTTGGTTGAAAATCTTTTGCAGTCAATTACAGCCTGAAGTCTGGAACGCATAGACATCACCAGACGCTGAGTTTCATCCCTGGTGATGCTCTGCCAGGCCTCTACTGCAACTGTCTTCAGTTCCTGCTTGTTCTTGGGGCATTTTCCCTTCAGCAAGTGAAATGCATGTTCAATCGGATTCAGGTCCGGTGATTGACTTGGCCATTGCTAACATTCCACTTCTTTCCCTTAGAAAAACTCTTTGGTTGCTTTTGCAGTATGCTTTGGGTCATTGTCCATCTGCACTGTGAAGCGCTGTCCAATGAGTTCTGAAGCATTTGGCTGAATATGAACAAATAATATTGCCCGAAACACTTCAGAATTCATCCTGCTGCTTTTGTCAGCAGTCACATCATCAATAAATACAAGAGAAGCAGTTCCATTGGCAGCCATACATGCCCACGCCACGACACTACCATCACCATGCTTCACTGATTAGGTGGTATGCTTAGGATCATGAGCAGTTCCTTTCCTTCTCCATACTCTTCTCTTCCCATCACTCTGGTACAAGTTGATCTTGGTCTCATCTGTCCATAGGATGTTGTGCCAGAACTGTGAAGGCTTTTTTAGATGTTTGGCAAACTCTAATCTGGCCTTCCTGTTTTTGAGGCTCACCAATGGTTTACATCTTGTAGTGAACCCTCTGTATTCACTCTGTTGAATTCTTCTCTTGATTGTTGACTTTGACACACATACACCTACCTCCTAGAGAGTGTTCTTGATCTGGCCAACTGTTGTGAACTGTTTTGGCCACGCCTAATGTTTTTGCTATCTCTCTGATGGGTTTGTTTTGTTTTTTCAGCCTAATGATGGCTTGCTTTACTGATAGTGACAGCTCTTTGGGTCTCACCTTGAGAGTTGACAGCAACATATTCCAAATTCAAATAGCACACTTGAAATGAAATCTGGACCTTTTATCTGCTCATTGTAATTGGGATAATGAGGGAATAACACACACCTGGCCATGGAACAGCTGAGAAGCCAATTGTCCCATTACTTTTGGCCCCCTTAACAAGTGGGAGGCACATATGCAAACTGTTGTAATTCCTACACCGTTCACCTGATTTGGATGTAAATACCCTCACATTAAAGCTGACAGTCTGCAGTTAAAGCAAATCTTGTTTGTTTCATTTCAAATCCATTGTGGTGGTGTATAGAGACAAAAATGTTATACTGTGTGTTGATGTCCCAATATTTATGGACCCGACTGTACCAAGACCCAAATGGCAAATCAGTCTATGCAATAGTATTGAGGAGTTGTCATTGCATAACTTGGCAGATATGTCTATCAGGCATTCTTTAAAGGATTTTGCCACTATATATAAATGTATATTATTCAACAGATATTGCGGTTATATCACTTTCCTCAAATACCACCATTTATCAAAACTGCCTTTTTCAAATGTTATTAGCCTACCATTGCACCCTGTGGCAAACCGGATTAGATTTTCAGTTGCTGTTCATTACATCTGGCATTGGAGCCTTATAATGAAGGACATAGGAAGCTGCATTGGTAAGAACAAGTTGTGTGGATAGTGTCACGTGATCTGCTGATGTCAGAACACGTCTCACTGCCATAAGGCATGATGGGGCACCAGTCACATGAAAAAACAGGAAGTAGAACTCAAATATGGGAGGGGAAGGGGGTGAGAGAAAACAGCTAATTAGGTTAATTTGGCAATCTAAGGAGGAATGGGAGTAATTGATGAAAAACAATGAAAAGTACAGGGTGGGCCATTTATATGGATACACCTTAATAAAATGGGAATAGTTGGTGATATTAACTTCCTGTTTGTGGCACATTAGTATATGTGAGGGGGGAAACTTTTCAAGATGGGTGGTGACCATGGCGGCCATTTTGAAGTCGGCCATTTTGAATCCAACTTTATTTTTCAATAGGAAGAGGGTCATGTGACACATCAAACTTATTGGGAATTTCACAAGAAAAACAATTGTGTGCTTGGTTTTAACGTAACTTTATTCTTTCATGAGTTATTTACAAGTTTCTGACCATTTATAAAATGTGTTCAATGTGCTGCCCATTGTGTTGGATTGTCAATGCAACCCTCTTCTCCCACTCTTCACACACTGATAGCAACACCGCAGGAGAAATGCTAGCACAGGCTTCCAGTATCCGTAGTTTCAGGTGCTGCACATCTCGTATCTTCACAGCATAGACAATTGCCTTCAGATGACCCCAAAGATAAAAGTCTAAGGGGGTCACTGGATATGCGAAATTGCTACATGATGATGTGTTTCCCTCTTTATGCACTGAAGCTGGCACGTTCCCTGAGTTTTTCCAGCAAGATGATGCACCCACCACCACATTATGGGTGTCAGGTCCGAGCATTCCTAGATGAACAGTTTCCTGGAAAGTGGATTGGTCGTCGTGGGCCAGTTGAATGGCCCCCAAGGTCTCCCGATCTGACCCCCTTAGACTTTTATCTTTGGGGTCATCTGAAGGCAATTGTCTATGCTGTGAAGATACGAGATGTGCAGCACCTGAAACTACGGATACTGGAAGCCTGTGCTAGCATTCCTCCTGCGGTGTTGCTATCAGTGTTGCTATCAGTGCGTAAAGAGTGGGAGAAGATGGTTGCATTGACAATCCAACACAATGGGCAGCACATTGAACACATTTTATAAGTGGTCAGAAACTTGTAAATAACTCATGAAAGAATAAAGTTCCGTTAAAATGACCCTCTTCCTATTGAAAAAACAAAAGTTGGATTCAAAATGGCCGACTTTAAAATGGCCACCATGGTCACCACCCATCTTGAAAAGTTTCCCCCCTCACATATACTAATGTGCCATAAACAGGAAGTTAATATCACCAACCATTCCCATTTTATTAAGGTGTATCCATATAAATGGCCCACCCTGTAGTTTATGTACAATTCTATTAACTAGCTTCAAATATGATTAGTTTTGATCTCTTAGAAAAGCAAGGCAACAAATAAAAGCATATCACTTCATATACACAAAACTACTGTAATACATGGGGGCAGACTTGTGAAATTGTCTTAAAGAAATTGTGGCCCACAGCAAAGCTTTCATTTTACAAAAAGATTAACCCCTTCACGACCAGCGTCGTACTCGTACGGCGCTGGCCGGGTATTCAAAGATTGCCCCCGCTCCTCAGTGGAGCAGGGTGTGTGCTGTTTCATACAGCAGACATCCGTGGATCAGGTCCGCGACTGGCGATAATGCCTATCGTGGACTTTTAACACTTCAGATGTTGGCATCTGAGCGTGTGCAAACCTGGAAGCGCGCGCTTCCGGGTATGCTCTGGATCTCTCCGGCGGCGATCGGAGGAGCCGGAGCTTGTATGCAGCAGCCCCTATCAAAGAGAATGACAGGAGGCTGCTGCATAGATAGTTTCCTATGGAGCCCGTGTCTGTAGCAGTTCTCCATAGGAAACTAGTAAATTTCTCTAGTGATTGCTTGTTATACCGTATTTTCCGCCCTATAAGACGCACTGGCCCATAAGACGCACCCAAGTTTTTGAGGCGGAAAATACTACACTTATGGGGGCCTCTGTGCCTGACACACTTATGGGGGCCTCTGTGCCTGACACACTTCTCAGACAGCTGATCGGCATGGGTCAGGAGAATCGGATCCTCACCAATCAGATGCTGGTGACCTACCCAGAGAATATGTCATGAGTTAAAAAATCCCAGAAAACCCCCTTTAAGCTCAAGACCTGCAGTGACAATTTAAATGTGGAGACAGAATAAAAGTTAAATATACAGGGGTGTCTCAAAGCACTGGGGATTCCCCCCTCATCCTCAAAATGCTGACTCCATACATGAGTTTATATATGGAGTCAGGGCAAGAACTTCTAAAGCAGCGCAGACATTTAGAATTTTTTTATTTATTTATTTTTATTTCCCACAAAGTACCCACCATTGCTGTTGAATGGCTCGTAGGTTGGACAACTCCTATAATAAATCGCATCGACACACTGCAGAAAAAAAAATATCTGCAGTGGAGATTTTTTTCCCATGTCCCATGTAAATGTACCAAAAAATAAAAAAGGTCTTCTATAATTTTGACAATAAAACAGACATTCTTGTCACATTTAATTTGCTCAAATACTGTACTCTTTAAATTGTATTTTTTTAACCTATGAGTAAAAGAAAAGCTGGGCTTTGCCTCATCAAGAGACAACTTTCCTGCCTTTTGTTTATACATACCACTGTGTAGTCCCTGTATTCTTAGTGTGTTGACACTCCTAACGCGATCGCCTCTGTGAGGAAGCCTGTCAGGGAGGTGGGAGTAGGGATGGCAAAGCCGTGCCTGCGGCCGACCCATTGGCTGGCTTAGGAGCTGGATCCGATGGAGGGGTTTCCTCCTTATAATCAGTGTAGATCAGAGGCCGCGTACGGCCACCCTAGCGCCGATGCCGCCGCCTCACCACACGAGGTGGTCCAGCTTGTTACATGTTGTTTGTCAGTACCCTATACTGTTATAGCTCCTGATGAGCCAAGTGGGCAAAACGCATAGAGCGCAGGATAGGGATGACATGTATACAGCTAGATAGATGTGGGCTGCAAAAGAAGGAGCAATAGCAAATAATTTGCGACTGGAGTCCACAAACATACTATACGGGCATAGGTCTTATGGGAGACAGATACTGCAAATGAAGTACTAAGTTCACTTGCTGATTATGTACAATTAGATAAGCCTATACCCTATGCTCGTTCCTTATTTATACTCCAGCAGCACCAACAGTTGATTCTGTGTCACATAGGAGCAACTGAACAGATACCAGTGAATGAACGTTACAGCACACTGGTGATCTTAAGTACTTTACAGTTTGCAACATTGTATAGGGCACAGAATTATCAATTGTGGGAAGGTTTACATTTCAACTGGAGTGGCTCTCATAGCTACAGAGGGTACATCCTGTGGGATTGTGTCAGTTACTATATACCCCGGTGATACCGAGTACCTCCTATGACACCCCAGTTGTTATTGGGATTTTTTGGATTGATTAAGGGTCAATCCTTCCTGTCGTTTATTTTGTTTTAATTGGATATATAATAAAGATTTTGTTTTATACTCTAATGTTCCTTTTTGCAGTGATAAGTGCCCTCCTCCCCATACACACATGCTCAGCCAAGTGTGCATATATGTTCATAGGAAGAAGGTAGTAAGCCTTTCCTACTGCATCCTAAGAGATGCCCGAGAAGACTCAATAGCTTAAACAATTTGGATTAGGTTCAGTTCAGGGTGTATTGACATACCTCATCAATATAAGGTTTTACTAGCACCTGGCCAATAAGTGCTTCCGCATCCTTTGTTTTGTCAATTGTGGCATATGTTCTCAAGCAGTGACGAATTATATCCACATTAGAGGTCTGAAGGCCTTCTAACAGGAGACCTTCTAGGGAGCGCTGTAACATAGCTGTGATGCCAGCAATACGCTTTAAGAAAGGAAGGGAAACAAAATAATACGTTAGGTAAACAACAGCAAGTTGTAAAGAATCAGTATTTTATGGCAGATCATATTTCTTGACAAAATATACAAATTCCAAATAAAGAGTCAGTCTCTTAAAGGGCATCTGTCAGCAGATATGGACAAACTGGCTGACCTGTTCAATGTGCACTTAGCAGCAGAAGGCATCTGTGTTGGTCCCATGTTCATATGTGCCCACACTGAGAAAAATTATGTTTTTAATATAAGCAAATGTGACTAGGAGCAATGGGCTCAATGGCAATGCCCCCATTGCTCCTAGAGGCTTATTTGCATATATTAAAACATAATTTTTCTCAGCAATACAGGCACATATGAACCAACAGATGCCTTTAGCTGCCAAGCACATAAACAACAGGTCAGCAAGTTTCATAACTACAAATCTGCTGACAGAAGCCCTTTAACACACTTAGAGACACAACTTACTATCATTGCCTTTAATTCAATCTAAAAATCTTTAAATATAGAAAGCTAAATATAATAAAAGCAATTTGTCAATTTTCTATATAGATTTCCTATATTGATTTACATAAATAAAACTGTGCGAAACCTATAAAGCGATCTTCCATGTGGTCCAGGAGATCAGAAATCCCTACTACCTCCTAACAATCCTATTTCTGGCATAAGGAGTCCCCCATCCTCCCACTGCTCTGTCTACAATAGACCATGAATCATAAGCCACTTGACCTAGTCTAAATGGCCATTTTAAAAGAGTTAACGATTTAGAACAAAAAATGATTGTTCTTTTCCTATGTAAATGTGCTTCTTCTTTTATGCAGCATCAAATATGCACAGAGGTACCTCAATGAAATGGAAAAGCCTTGCTAGCGCCACCTTGTGGAAGTCGCTCCACAAAATCTGACTTGTTAACAAGCCTTGAAATATAACAAAGGAAACGCTAAGACAGATATCCATCTGTAGACAGCTGTTTTGGGGTGCTTGCCCCTCATCAGTAAGGTGAAGGATTTTGGCTGGCTGGGTGCGATGATTTGGATGCAGCTGAAGCAGGGTACTGGATCTCCTTAAAGGGGTTGTCTCATCATGGACAATTGGCGCATATCGCTAGGATATGCTCCCATTGTCTTATAGGTGCGGACCCGCACTTATATTGAGAACGGAGCCCCGCAAGATGGTGGCTGGAAGACTCCGGTACGGCCACCACCAAGCCAGCTCCCCATAGAAGTGAATGGGAGCGTACCGGCTTCATAGAAAATGAATGGAGGGCGGCTGCGCATGCGCAGTGCGCCCTCCTTCACTTGCGGGGCTCCGTTCTCGATATAGGTGCGGGTCTCAACGGTAGGACCCACATCTATAAGACAATGTCCATGATGAAACAACCCCTTCAAAGAGACTTATTGGAAGTGCTCCACGGTATGAAGACTTCTTGGCAATGCTCCATGAGGTACCCCTTTGCATATGTGAAAAAGGGTATTGGAATATGGCAAGGGAATTTCTTGATATTTTCCTGTCATATTCCAAGGCTTGTTAAAAAGTTGGTTTTTGACTTACAGGGAGCCATTCCACAAAGTGGTGCTAGTGAGGTGGCTCTCCTTCACTGGGAGGTACCTCTTTGTATATTATTTTTCATGGAGCATTGTCACGGGTTACTTCTAAGGAGTAACTGTCAACATAGGGCTGGTCTCTTTAAGGAGAGCCAGTACCCTGCTTAAGCTGCATCCAAGGCATCGCAACCAGAATCCTACTCCATACTGATGAAGGGCAAGCACACTGAAGCAGCCGTCTACGAATGAATATCTGGCTTGGCATTTTCCCTTGTCATATTTGGCTTAGCCAGGGTACTGAATCTCCTCAAAGAGACCAGTCCTGTATAGAGACTTACTGGAACATGAACACACAAAGGTACGGATGTAGTACAGTTAACACACATGCTTTATCTAAACTAAATGCATTAAAGGGCTTCTGTCACCTCGGGTGTAGGGCAGACGTCATCGGCGCAGGTGCACTTAGGAAGGAGCGGCCAAGCGAGCGTCCTTCTCTCAGAGCGCCTGCGCCGAATGACGACCGGTACGGCGCAGGCGTGGGATTTGAGGCTGCAGGCAGGGCCAGCGAGAGGAGGAGAGTGCTCGCTGGCCCTGTCAATCAAGTGGAGGAGGGGGCGTTTTTTCAAACAGAGGATGCGGCGGCTACCAGCAAGTCCGCCTAACTTGCTGGTAGTGAAAAAATTTACATATAATAAAAGTACGTTTTTTACTGTAATTACTGCACTGCCCGAGGTAAGAGGGGCATATATGGAATCTGCTTACATTAACAAATATAATAAGTCAAAAACTGAAAATTGGGGGTTGGGGGATGACAGAAGCCCTTTAATTAACCTCTTAAGGACACATGACGTACCGGTACGTCATGATGTCCTGGTACTTAAGGACACATGACGTACCGGTACGTCATGTGTTGTTCCGATCACTGCCGCCCGGCCGGCAGTGATCGGAACCCGGTGCCTGCTCAAATCATTGAGCAGGCACCTAGGCTAAATGCGCGGGGGGGTCCCGTGACCCCCCCATGTCGGCGATCGCGGCAAACCGCAGGTCAATTCAGACCTGCGGTTTGCTGCGATTTCTGCAGTTTCTGGTCCCCGCGGTCCCTGACTGCGGGGATCATAAACTTTATATGCCTAAAAAAAGTTTTATTCACCCCCCCCTGCACCCCCGAATGATTTTTATGGTGGCGGGAGGTGCAGGGGGAGGGTTGCGGGCGGTGTGGGCGGTGCGGCAGGCGGGATCGCGATCCCCCGCCCGCCTCCCCTTGAAAATTCATTGGTGTTCAGTGGGTATACCAGAGTGCCAGCACATTGCTGGCACCCTGGTATAAACGGCTGACATCTGCGATGCGATGTCAGCCGTTTAACCCTTTCCATACAGCGGTCCGTACGGACCGCTGTATGGAAAAGGTTAACAGCGCAGGGAGCTCCCTCCCTCTCCCATCGGGGGGCTGCTGTGCCTTTGCAGCCCCCCGATGGAGAGGGAGAGAGCCCCCAGACAGCCCCCCCAACAGATCCCCTCCTTACCCTTCCCAGTCTGCGAAGTTCTGAGCAGACGGGGAAGGTTCCCATGGCAACAGGACGCCTCTCAGGCGTCCTGCTGTCCATGGTGCTGAACAGATCTGTGCTGAAAGGCATAGATCTGTTCAGTGTAAGTAAAATACAGTGCAGTACAATATATATTGTTCTGTACTGTATTATACAGACATCAGACCCACTAGATCTTCAAGAACCAAGTGGGTCTGGGTCCAAAAAAAGTGAATAAAAGTGAAAAAAAAGTAAAAATCAAAAAACACATTTATCACTGATAAAAAATGAAAAAAATAAAATTCCCTACACATGTTTGGTATCGCCGCGTGCGTAACGACCTGATCTATAAAACGGTCATGTTACTTTACCCGAACGGTGAACACCATAAAAATAAAAAATAAAAAACTATGATGAAATTGAAATTTTGCCCACCTTACTTTCCAAAAAAGGTAATAAAAGTGATCAAAAAAGTGGCATGTACGCCAAAATTGTAACAATCAAACCGTCATCTCATCCCGCAAAAATCATACCCTACCCAAGATAATCGCCCAAAAACTGAAAAAACTATGGCTCTTAGACTATGGAGACACTAAAACATCATTTTTTTTGTTTCAAAAATGAAATCATTGTGTAAAACTTACATAAATAAAAAAAAAGTATACATATTAGGTATCGCCGTGTCCGTATCGCCCGGCTCTATAAAAATATCACATGATCTAACCCCTCAGATGACCACCGTAAAAAAATAAAAATAAAAACGGTGTAAAAAAAGCCATTTTTTGTCATCTTACGTCACAAAAAGTGTAATAGCAAGCAATCAAAAAGTCATATGCACCCCAAAATAGATGCCAATCAAACAGTCATCTCATCCCGCAAAAAATGAGACCCTACTTAAGATAATCGCCCAAAAACTGAAAAAACTATGGCTCTTAGACTATGGAGACACTAAAACATTTTTTTGGTTTTAAAAATGAAATCATTGTGTAAAACTTACATAAATAAAAAAAATTGTATACATATTAGGTATCGCCGCGTCCATGACAACCTGCTCTATAAAATTACCACATGATCTAACCTGTCAGATGAATGTTGTAAATAACAAAAAAAAAAACGGTGCCAAAAAAGCTATTTCTTGTTACCTTGCCGCACAAAAAGTGTAATATAGAGCAACCAAAAATCATATGTACCCTAAACTAGTACCAACAAAACTGCCACCCTATCCCGTAGTTTCTAAAATGGGGTCACTTTTTTGGAGTTTCTACTCTAGGGGTGCATCAGGGGGGCTTCAAATGGGACATGGTGTAAAAAAAAAAAACAGTCCAGCAAAACCTGCCTTCCAAAAACCATATGGTGTTCCTTTCCTTCTGCGCCCTGCCGTGTGCCCGTACAGCGGTTTACGACCACATATGGGGTGTTTCTGTAAACTACAGAATTAGGGCCATAAATAATGAGTTTTGTTTGGCTGTTAACCCTTGCTTTGTAACTGGAAAAAAAATATTAAAATGGAAAATCTGCCAAAAAAGTGAAATTTTGAAATTGTATCTCTATTTTCCATTAAATCTTGTGCAACACCTAAAGGGTTAACAAAGTTTGTAAAATCAGTTTTGAATACCTTGAGGGGTGTAGTTTCTTAGATGGGGTCACTTTTATGGAGTTTATAATCTAGGGGTGCATCAGGGGGGCTTCAAATGGGACATGGTGCCAAAAAAACAGTCCAGCAAAATCAGCCCTCCAAAAACCAAACGGCGCACCTTTCACTCTACGCCCCGCTGTGTGCCCGTACAGTAGTTTACGGCCACATATTGGGTGTTTCTGTAAACAGCAGAGTCAGGGCAATAAAGATAGTCTTGTTTGGCTGTTAACCCTTGCTTTGTTAGTGGAAAAAATGGGTTAAAATGGAAAATTAGGCAAAAAAATGAAATTCTCAAATTTCATCGCCATTTGCCAATAACTCTTGTGCAACACCTAAAGGGTTAACGACGTATGTAAAATCAGTTTTGAATACCTTGAGGGGTGTAGTTTCTTAGATGGGGTCACTTTTAGGGAGTTTCTCCTCTAGGGGTGCATCAGGGGGCTTCAAATGGGACATGGTGTAAATAAACCGGTCCATAAAAATCAGCCTTCCAAAAACCATACGGCGCACCTTTCCCTCTACGCCCCGCTGTGTGGCCGTACAGTAGTTTACGGCCACATATTGGGTGTTTCTGTAAACGGCAGAGTCAGGGCAATAAAGATACAGTCTTGTTTGGCTGTTAACCCTTGGTTTGTTAGTGGAGAAAATGGGTTAAAATGAAGAATGAGACAAAAAAATGAAATTCTCAAATTTCCTCCCCATTTGCCAATAACTCTTGTGCAACACCTAAAGGGTTAACAACGTATGCAAAATCAGTTTTGAATACCTTGAGGGGTGTAGTTTCTTAGATGGGGTCATTTTTGGGTGGTTTCTATAATGTAAGCCTCGCAAAGTGACTTGAGACCTGAACTGGTCCCTAAAAATTGAGTTTTTGTAAATTTCAGAAAAATTTCAAGATTTGCTTCTAAACTTCTAAGCCTTATAACATCCCCAAAAAATAAAATATCATTCCCAAAACAATTCAAACATGAAGTAGACATATGGGGAATGTAAAGTCATCACAATTTTTGGGGGTATTACTATGTATTACAGAAGTAGAGAAACTGAAACTTTGAAATTTGCAAATTTTTCCAAATTTTTGTTAAATTAGGTATTTTTTGGTGCAAAAAAAATAATTTTTTTGACTCCATTTTACCAGTGTCATGAAGTACAATATGTGACGAAAAAACAATCTCAGAACGGCCTGGATAAGTCAAAGCGTTTTAAAGTTATCAGCACTTAAAGGGACTCTGGTCAGATTTTCAAAAAATGGCCTGGTCCTAAGGTGTAAAAAGGCTGTGTCCTTAAGGGGTTAAGCAAACACCTTCAATTGCTTTTCAGTGGCTTTTGTTTCAAGATAACGCGATGAGTTAAAAGTGTGTGCGTTACCCCTGCTACATCTGTATCTCCCATGAAAGAGAACCATCTCGCCAGCGCCACCTTTTGGAAGTGACTTCCCGAGTCAAGATCCAACTTTGGGTTTGACAAGGGAATATAGCCAGGCAACATATACATATACACACACACATATATATATATATAATCTGTAAACACATTGTGGCAACATATTAGCTGTTATTAATCCCTTCAATACCGAGCCACTTTTCGTTTTAAATACCAGGCCGATTTTTGCTAATATGACATGTGTCATTTTGTGGTAATACGGTAACTTTGGAAAGCTTTTTCTTATTCAAGCCATTCTAAGAATGTTTTCTCGTGACATATTGTACTTCATGATGGTGAAAAATTGGAGTCAATATGTTTTACCTTAATTTATTAAAAAGTTCAAATATTAGAGAAAATTTGGAAAAATTTACTATTTTCTAAATATAAATTTATCTGCATTTATGGCAGGTAGTGATAACTCACAATAGTTATTACTTTATATTTTCCATATGTCTACTTTATGTTGGCATCATTTTGTAAATGTCATTTAATTTTTTTAGGACGTTAGAAGGCTTAGAATATTAGAAGCAATTTATCAAAGTTTCAACAAAATTTCCCAAACCAGTTATAAACCAGTTATAAAAGTGATTTTGAGGGACTAAATGATAGCTAAATGACAGATAAATGACTCCCATTTAAGAAACTACACCCCTGAAATTATTCAAAACTGATGTTATAAACTTTGTTAACCCTTTAAGTGTTCCACAAGAATTAAAGGAAAATGGAGGTGAAATTTCATTTATTTGGTAGATTTTTTTATGTTAATCAATTTTTTTCTTGCAACACAGCAAGGGTTAACAGCAAAATAAACCTCAATATACATCTCTATGATTCTGCAATTTACAGAAATACCCCATATGTGGTAGTAAACTGCTGTCGAGGCACATGGCAGTGGTCAGAAGGAAAGGAGCATCAAATTGTTTTTGGAAGCAGATTTTGCTAGAATGGTTTTTGGGCACCAATTTGTATTTGAAGAGACCTTGACGTATCCCTACAGTGGAAATACCTCAAAAAGTGACCCCATTGTTGAAACTACACCCCTTAAATAATATTAAGGGGTGTATTGAGCACTGTGACCACATAAGCGTTTTACGGAATTTGGAAACACTTGACTGTGAAAATGAAAAGTTTAATTTCTTCCAATAAAATGTTGCTTCAGCCCCAAATTTGTCATTTTCACAAGGGGTTACAGGAGAAAAAAGCACCCCATAATTTGTTACCCATTTTCTCTTGAATACGGCAACACCCTATATATGGTGATAAACTGCTGTGGGGGCACATGGCAGGACTCCGAAAGGAAGGAGCGCCATATGGCTTTTGCAGCGCAGATTTTGATGGATTGGTTTACGGGTGCCATTGGTTTTTACTAGTAATTGTCTAATGTGGGGATTCATTTTTTGTGGGATGAGGGTTCGTTGTTATTGGTATCATTTTGGGATATATGGATAGATATATATATATATATATATAGAAATAGAAAAAATATGGCAGCACTCCGGTCTTGTAAAGAAATTCAGTGACGTTTATTCACACTTATTTGCAATGCAGCATTTCAGCCCTCTCAATGGAGCCTTTGTCAAAGGCTCCATTCAGAGGGCTGAAATGCTGCATTGCAAATAAGTGTGAATAAACGTCACTGAATTTCTTTACAAGACCGGAGTGCTGCCATATTTTTTCTATTTCTATTGAACGGCTCCTATCCAAGAGCAACTGTGGAATTGCACCCGGAATCCAACAGAGTGCTGCTGATTTATTTTCTATATATATATATATATATATATATATATATATATATATATATATATCACTTTTTGATCACTCGATATCATGCATTTTGTAAGGCGAGGTGACAAAAAATGACTGTTCTAGCATATTTATTTTTACAGCGTTCCCCTTGACCGTATATATTATGTGATCTTTTTATACAGCAGGTTGTTACGGACGCGGTGATGCCTAATATGTCTGTCTATTTCTATTTTTGTTAAGTTTCACACAGTAAAAGCATTTTTGACAAGAAAAATCTTATTTTTGTGAACCATTTATTTTTTTATTTTTAGCAATTGTCTTAGGGTCTCATTTTTTGTGGGATGAGATGACAGTTTGAAACCATTCTGGGGTACATACGCCTTTTTGATCACTTGGTACTACACTTTGTGGGACAAGGTGACCAGTAAATTGCAGTTAATTTTTTTTACGGCGTTCACCTGATGGGGTGGATCATGAGATATTTTTATAGAGACGGTTGATACGGACGTGCGATACCTAATATGTCTACTTTAATTTTATTTATTTTTTCTATTTTTTTAACTTTATGGCTGTTTTGGCACTGTTTAGTTAATTTTTATTTATTTTTACGACGTTCACCTGATGGGGTGGATCATGAGATATTATAGAGCCGGTCGATGCGGACGCGGCGATACCCAATGTCCCTACTTTTCTTTTTTTACAATTTTTTTATAACTTCATTTTGGAAAAAGGACACTTTCTGGCTTGAAACAATTTTTTTTATTATGAAAAACTATTTTTGTTTAAACAATTTTTTTACCTTTTTTTTTTCTCTCACTATGGGACTTCAACTTTTGGGGGTCTGATCCCCTCTACAATGTATTACAATATATCTGTATTATAATGCATTGGCTGTAAGTGTATAACACACTGTAATACACTTAGAGCCTGCTAGCTTGTGAGACCCAGGGGGCGGGGTCTCACAGGCTTACATTGAAGGCAGCACGATGCCTATGGGTCGCAGTCACTGCAAAGACATCGCAACAAGCGTTAATGTGCCAGCATCCTGCTGCTGATTGGGAGGGCACAGTTCCTGCACCAACCCCAATACCCCCCCCCCCCTTCCCCCGATCAGCGTGCTGTAGCTGTACGCGGCTGGGATTTAAGTCACAGTCCCCAGCGCCATACAGTTATGGAGCTAGTATGTGTTAAGAAGACAAACTCTTGCTGATGTAAACACTTGTGGTATACATGAGCTTTGCACACTCCAATATATTACTTTTAAAGGGGTTCTCCGGGAATTAAGAAAATGAAAATACTTAAATATTACTTCATTATAAATATATTACTAAATACCTTTCATTAGTTATAATGGCACATTTTGTCCAGGGAGCAATCATTAGGAGAAATAAAATGTCCACCGTCCTATTAGTACACACAGAACCTGTCCTAATCACACAGGAGGACAAGTTAAAGAGCTGCACCATCTTCCTCACTTGTCAGGGGAAATGATCTGAATATAGTTTAATATGATCTTCAAATGAAGATCTGTAGGAATGGAGTTCATTTGGAGGCATGAAGAACAGAGAGGATAGTGGGGGTGTAGATAATGAGCAGCAGCACTTTTATTTAGTCGACATTACCACAGTCTGTCCTGTCCGTCCTCTCTGTACTTCATGTCTCTTTATGAACTCCATTCCTACAGAGATTCAGCTGAAGATCTTATCAGCTGTATTCAGGATCATAATGCCTGACAAGCAGAGAGGAGGATGAGGCAGCTCTTTACCTCAGTGTTGTGAAGTAACTTGTCCTCCTCTGTGATTAGGACAGGTTTTGTGTGTACTACTAGGACGGCGGACATTTTATTTCTCCTAATGATTGCTCCCTAGACAAAATGAACCATTATAGCTAATGAAAGGTATTTGGGAATATGTTTATACTAAAGTAATATTGAAGTATTTTCATTTTCTTAATTCCCGGAGAACCCCTTCCCGACCAGCACCGTAGTACTATGGCGCGCTGATCAGGCGGGTGCAGGAGACGGCATCGGTGAAAACACTGATGCAGTTGCATTAACCCTCACTATGCCATGGTCAGCACTGACCGCAGCATGTGCGGGGTGTGTGGAGGGAGCTCCCTTCCCCATCAGGTCCACGGTTGCTGTAACGGGGACCCGATGTCTTCCATGTAAGCCTATGAGATCCAGCCCCCTGGATCTTACAGGCAAGCAGACTGAAGAGTAATACACTTACAGCCAATGCATTACAATACAGAAGTATTGTAATGCATTGTACAGGTGATCAGATCCCCCCCCCCAAAAAAAAAAAATTATACATATTAGGTATTGACACGTGACATGATTCAGGTAAATGCTGTAAAAAAAAAAAAAAAAAAAGCTTCCCTAACAAAAAGTGTAATACCAAGCGATGGAAAAGGCGTATTTATCCCAAATTGGTACCAATCAAACTGTCATCTCATCCCGCAAAAAAGAGAGACCTTACCAAAGACAATCGTCCAAAAAAAATAAGATATGGCTCTCATAAAAACAAGATTTCATTCTGTTCAAAACTGCATTTACTGTGTAAAACTGAACAAAAATAAAACTGATAGACATTATCTATCGCCACGTCCATAACAACCTTCTCTATAAAAATATAGCATAAGATGACCCCTCAAGTGTATGCTGTAAAAAAAAAAAAAAATATGTCAAAACAGCCATTTTTTTATCACCTTGCCTCACAAAAAGTGTAACACCAAGCGATCAAAAAGTCTTATGTTCCCCAAAATGGTACCAACCAAACTGCCATCTCATCGTGCTGGAAAATGCATTGTTCTTCACAAAACTGTTGTTGGATTGTTGGAAGAAGTTGCTGTTGGACGGTGTTTTGGTACCATTCTTTATTCATGGCTGTGTCTCAGGATGCTTTACTGTTGGCATGACACAGGACTTATGGTAGCGCTCACCTTTTCTTCTCCGGACAAGCCTTTTTCCAAATGCCCCAAACAATCGGAAAGAGGCTTCATCGGAGAATATGACTTTGCCCCAGTCCTCAGCAGTCCATTCACCATACTTTCTGCAGAAGATCAATCTGTCCCTGATGTTTTTTTGGAGAGAAGTGGCTTCTTTGCTGCCCTTCTTGATCTATATGAGTGTATTACTGTAGTGCAGCGGTGGCATGAAGCGCACGGCGTCATAGCAACCAATGACGCCGTGCACTCCTGCTGTCAGCAGGATGCCAGGCCGGGATACCACGGACCGCTCACGTCCGTGTTCCACGGCCGTGTTCCATGGCCGTGTGCATTTGGCCTAATGCATATTGAGGTTTAGTTTGCTGTTGACCCTTGCTGTGTTGAAAGAAAAAAAATTAACATGAAAAATCTGCATAAAAAATTTAATTGTGGAACACCTAAAGGGTTAACAAAGTTTGTAACATCAGTTTTGAATAATTTGAGGGGTATAGTTTCTAAAATGGGTTCATTTATGGGTGGTTTCCATTATGTAAGCACCTCAAAATCACTTTAGAACTGAATTGGTGCTTAAAAAAATGGTTTTGGAAGTTTTGTTGAAAATTTTAAAAATGGCTTCTAAACTTAAGGCTTATAACATCCTAAAAAAAAAAAAAAAAAACATTTACAAAATGATGCCAACATAAAGCAGACATATGGGGAATGATGACCGATAACCATTTTATGACAGTAATGTCTGTCTTAAAAGTAGAGAAATTCAAATTTAGAAAATTGTGAATTTTTCAAAATTTATGGGAAATTTGGGATTTTTTTTATAAATAAAAGGAAAAATATATTGACTCAAATTTAGCATTGTCGTGAAATACAACGTGTCATGAGAAAACAGTCTCAGAATGGCTTGGATAAGTAAAAGTGTTCCAAAGTTATTACCACATAAAGTGACATCAGATTTGCAAAAAATGGCCTGGGCAGGAAGGTGAAAACTGGCCTGGGGTAGAAAGGGTTAAGTTGCTTTTATGTGTAAACATCTGCTTGGATGTAAGTCTTAAATGCAACTGTTAATAGATTTTTTTTTTTAAATAGATCCTGTTTGTCACAAAGTTACATGAAGATGGACAAAGTTGTCAACGGTCTGTCAACATCAATCATCTGCTTGTCTGCTTTCAGGAAATACATATGTTTTGGGTGTGTATTTACATTTCAAGGAATGTAGACCCTGTATTTTATAAGTTACTTTTTTAAAATTCCCAGTTTAAAACCATATTTGTGGTCTTTCCAGTTCTGGAGATTTTATTATGTTCTAATACAGGTCTGAAATATTTATACTTATGACTGTTGTGCCATTCTACAGTGCTGCCAGTGTCCGATTATAAAGGGACACAATTCCAACTGGGAACACCCATTTGGACCTTTACTGCAGACTGTTAGGAATGAATACATAAACTTCTAGAAGTAATACCAGAGGAACGACACAACATAGAGGCATAGGAATAGATATTCCAGAATTGGTATTACAAGGTGAACTATAACACATGCGCTAAAGGATATGTCCGGTTCTCAAAGAGGATAATAAATCTAAAGTTAGAGTTATAGCTAAAGTATTGCAGACAGATTTGAATTTGGTTTTCTTTTCACAGACATTTGGCTATATTTCAGTGGTGAAGCAGTAGAAAGGTTTCCAAAAAAATGACAACTACATATTAGAATACCAGAAACAACCCATGGACATGTGTGGCACATGTTTTGGCGATACTGTACAACCTCCTGCACAAGCTGAAAAAAAAAATAACTGTCAGATTCTAGAGTAGTTTAAAGGTAATCTGTCACTAGTTTGACAGTTCTAACAGCTCCAGCATATGCCAAGGAGTCCTGATATTCATGAATTCCTGGCTTTCTCCACCCCTCTGCCACTGATTGACAGCTTATTCCCAACTGAATTAGCAGCAGAACTCATGGGTATGCACTGGAGCTGCTCAATATAAGATTTTAGCAAAATGGCAGTTAGGGTAGTTTCACATTAGCGGTAAAGAGATCTGGCAGGGAACATCCTGCTGGAGCTCTCTGAATCCGGCACTGTCGGAAAGTACCTGAATGCCTTGCCGGCCCTATTAAAGTGGTATTCCCATCTTGGACATTGGGGGTATATCGCCCTTACGGTCATCTGAACGGACCCCAAGACAGATAAATCAAGTCTTTACATACAGCAGTTAGGAATAGCTGCTGGGAGCTGTAAACCACTCTGAGGAGGACAGTAACATTTTAGGGGTCAAAGATAGTACAGAATGTACCAGAATAAAAATGGAGCCACCCTCACATCCAAAAGGAGTAGCTCATCCTGGCACAGAGGGCAGTACAGTCAGTACATGTAGTACCATCCTGTACTGTAAAGAGGAGCAACTACACAAGCAATAAATATGCCAGAAAAGGGGCCATGTTGATTGGTTGGATCAGAGCCTGAAACACTGTATGTTGAGTCTAGTTTCAACTTAGGATGGCCCAGGAACCATTGTATGTTGAAAATATTGTATCCTGAGACCATTGTACCTTGAGGGACCACTGTATTCTAATAAAAACAGAACATAATCATCCAATATTATATACTATACCATTCTTGCGAAAAAAAAAAAAACTAAAGAAATAGGCCATGTAGAACTAATCTGAAATAATGTAAACAGGTAAGTAATGTGAATCTTGTGCAATATACTTACAGGTCTCACTTTATCGAGAAGAGGCATGCCTTTGCTTTGAACAGCATGGAACTGCAACTGATTAAATTCTGTGGCAATTCTTTCTAAGATCTGCCCGGTTAGCAACGTGCTTTAATAAGATGAAAACAGGAAGAATACATTTTAGCCTAGTTAAACGACTACTAGAAATATGTTCTAACACATCAAGATAACATTTGCTCATTTCAAGTAAAAAAAAAAAAAAAAAAAAAAAAAAAAGTCCTGGGTTATATCATTTCTTTACAATGAAAGACAACCAAACTGATTTCTCAAGTCAACATGAAAGTGGAACAGTACAAAGGATTAAACCATCACCTTTATTAGGCTACTTTCACACTGACGCTTTCCCTTTCCGCTATTGTCTATCCAGTTATCCTGCAAGTTAACCCAGAGAAAGGCAAAAAAAACCAAAAAAAAACAAAAAAAATATGTGAGGTAGAAGCCAATTTTCCTCACTTTAGGGGTAAAAAATTCCTTCCCGACTCCAGTCACGCAATCAGACTAACTGCCTGGATCAACGACCCCTCTCTAGTAGCTATAGCCTGTAATATTATCTATATAAAAAATATATATAAAAAAAAAAAAAAATCCTGCAGTTTTCACCCTGATGTCTTCTCAGGTAGGCCTTCAATGGAAGATCATACCCATGTATACATAACACAGTATCCAACATTCACAATAATGATTCACGATAGTCTCCAAAGGGGTTATCTGAGATAATTAAAAGTCTCTGACTTCGAATAAAAATAAAATAAAAAAATAAAAAAAACACATCTAAAAGGCCTGTTTAAACGACGTTTTTTGGCACTGATTTTCACGCTGAATGAGCTCAAAAACCGCCCCCCAAAAAGGCTCCCATTCATTTAAATGGCTAGCAGAACTTTTTTTTTTTTTTTAAACCGCATGGGAAAAAAAAGCAGCATGCTCTATCTCAGGGATGCCCAACCTGGGGCTCTCCAGCTGTAGGCTTCGAAGTTGTAATTTTGCAACAGCTGGATGGCCACAGGTTGGGCATCTCTGCCCTATCGGGTAGAGATGTAAAGTGCATTTTTTTTTAATTCATCATGTGAACATTTAACTTTTTTTTTTTATTCTATTATTTTAAAATCATTTTAATGCTTCTCCAAGATTTTTATTCATCTTGGGATATCCCATGAACTTTTTATATATGTACATATGAAATTGGTAGTCATGTACTGGTGATGTAAATACCAATGGTGCATCGTCACTTAAGACTTCAAGAATAAGAATCACCGATAGCAGAGACATGGGCGAAGCCAGCAAGGGACCTGAGTGGTCCCTTGCCGGTAATCGCTCCGATTGGTTAGTCAGTGCAGATTAACCAATTTGAGTGTGGCAGTGGTAAAATGACGGTTTCAGGCTCTGATCTCCACTTTGGAGGGGAGCCTGAATTCAGCCAGTGCCCTAAACACCCCCTGTGCCAGCTCATGCCTCCTGTGCCCCTGATGCCACAATGCCCCCCCCCCCATGCGGTCCCCCAGTGGCTCTGTTCCCAGAGCCTCCACCATCAGCAGCGAGAGGCATTCAGTCATGGAATTGCGTTATGGTCCATGGTAACGGAATCCATAACGCAATTCAGCATATACCCCAACCCGAACTTCAAAATATGAAGTTCGCTCATCCCTAATTACCACTACCACAATAGGAGAAACCAGAGAGGACAAAAACTCTGCATTCGTCCAAATACAATTGCAGGCTTACAGAGTTAAAGAAGGCCTCCTTACACTTGTACAGAGCCACAATAAAGACTAACCTGTTCAATTCTGTATTTTCTTTACGGTTCTGGGAGTTCAAGATGCCTTCAATCTTCTCAACAGAATAAATAACATGAATCATTCTTAACGCACACATCTGAAACATTGAAATCCAATATTCAGTATTTGGTCTTTTTTTTGTTTTGGTTTTTATCTCTGCAACTGCAGCATGCAATAGATTAGATTATGTTGGTAGACATAAAATATTTTCTGTGCTGTTACATTAGTGGGATTCTATACAGCACTTAAAGAGGAAATGTCTCACCACAAATTGCAGTGGAATCTGCAGGTAGCATGTTATAGAGCAGGAGTAGCTGATCAGATTTAGATATAGATTTCGTTTATTAAAGATTCAGTAAAAAAAAAAAATTATATATATATATATATATATATATATATATATATATATATATATATATATATAGAGAGAGAGAGAGAGAGAGAAAGTGGATGATAGCTATCTATGTATACACGCTTACACAAGGAATGCTATCAATCACTGATAAAATCTCCCCAGTGTATGAGGAGCTGTATGAAATTACACGTTTTTCCCAAAAAAAGAAAGTTATCTATCGGATCGGATTCTTCTGCTCTATAACATGCTGCCTGTGGATTGAACTGCATTTTGTGGTGACTGGTCCTCTATAATCCCTTCCTGCATATGGATGTAACTGTACATTCGGATTGCATGTAACATACAGCATACAGTTACGTCCCACCTTTAAACTGTCATCGCGTCTGATGCCCGTGAAGTGCCTGCAACTATCAATGACACCAAGCATAGCTCACCAGCATGGACAGAATCACAGCAGTCTCATGCTTGTGATCACTGTGACTGGCTAGTCAGTAACAGACTGGTTAATCGCAGCGTTCGAGGCTGGATTTCCCAGCATCGCCCTCTGTGACAAGCTCAGTTCGGTCATGGAGGTGGTCAGAGAAGAAGAGTACCAGTGTAGAGCCTGTAAAAAAGATTTTTTTTTAATCAATCGGCCCTCTAACCACCCAACTGGTCACCAATCCACCCAGAGATCAACCACTGGGATCTTTGTTTTGTGATCAGGATAACAGAACCAGGACACCATTGCCTGACACTGAAGCCGTCGACTGACGCCATCGGAGTTTCCAACAGTCTGGTGTCACAATCTGACGTTATTATGGCCAGCAGGCATTTCACAGATGAGGAGTCATACACAATGCTATATTCTGACACGGACACCACCCTTAACCATTAGGCTCCCAGTGGCATACATGTAAGGGTACAGCAGGCACTATAGCCGGCAGGTCATGTCTGCGACCGGCAATAATGCAATCGCAAACATTTAAGCCCTTAGATGCAGTGGCATCTAAAAGGCTTACAGGAGCTACAAAAAAAAGTTTAAAAAAAAATATATATAAAAGATTTAAATTATCCCCTTTCCCAAGAATACATTTTTTTTTTTTTAAATATCAACATCATGGACATTGGCACGTCCAAAAATGCCAGTATTAATATAAAAAAATATTCATCCCATATGGTGAATGCCATAACCGGAAAAAATAAAAAATATCAAAATGGCTGATTCGCCATCACTTCTCTTACCCTAAAAAAAAAAAAAAAAAAAAAAACTGGTGTGAGGCAACCAGATTCCACCTTTCATTTTGGACAGCTCTTTTAGAAAATAAAAGGAGGAATACGATTGGTTGCTATGGGCAACTAAGGCTACTTTCACACTTGCGTTTGGGGTTCCGCTTGTGAGATCCGTTTGAGGGCTCTCACAAGCGACCCCGAACGGATCCGTTCATCTCCAATGCATTCTGAATGGATAAGGATCCGATCAGAATGCATCAGTTTGGCTCCGTTCCGCCTCCATTCCGCTCTGGAGGCGGACACCAAAACGCTACTTGCAGCGTTTCGGTGTCCGCCTGGCCGTGCGGAGCCAAACAGATCCGTCCTGACTTACAATGCAAGTCAATGGGGATGGATCCGTTTGACGTTGACACAATATGGTGCAATTGCAAACGGAACAGTCCCCCATTTACTTTCAAAGTAAAGTCAGGAGTCCCTATTAATATACCATCGGAGCAGAGTTTTCTCCAATTCGATAGTATATTTTAACTTGAAGCGTCCCCATCACCATGGGAACGCCTCTATGTTAGAATATACACTGCTCAAAAAAAAAGGGAACACAAAAATAACATCCTAGATCTGAGTTAATTAAATATTCTTCTGAAATACTTTGATCTTTACATAGTTGAATGTGCTGACAACAAAATCACACAAAAATAAAAAAATGGAAATCAAATTTTTTAACCCATGGAGGTCTGGATTTGGAGTCAGCTGTAAATGCCTGTCTAAAGCCCAAACTTCAGGAAGATTTTAATGATGGAAATGAACATGTGGAGACACTGTGGGTGGATGTAAACAAAGGCAAAGACAATAATAAAATACTGTTTGTTATGTTACTGCTTGAGTTTGTTATAAGCCACCTAATATACCAGAGTCTACAGAAAATCTATTACTAAGCTATTATGGGGTTTACTTTCTGCTAAAAATGACGGGACATCCTTATTCTGTGGCTCAATATAAATAGGTGATACCAAACTTCAATAGTTTTTGTTTTACTACTTAAAAATAAAAATAAAGGGGGTCATTTATCAAACAGGTGTAAAGTAGAACTGGATTAGTTTCCCATAGCAACCAATCTGATTCCACCTTTCAATTTGGATAGCTCCTTTGTAAGATGGAAGAAGGAATCTGGTTGCTATGGGCAACTCAGCCAGTTCTACTTTACACCAGTTTGATAAATGTCCCCTAAAGACCTTTGAAGAAGAAAAATAAATAAATAAATAAATAAATAAATAAATAATTTTCTTTGCATCAACATTTTTGGATAGCTATAATTTTTTTTTATATTTATAGCCGGAACTGCCAGCTAGATACGGCAAAACGTATGCCAACTGATTGCATTTTAAGGCTGATCAGGTTACTGATCAGTCTTACAAATGCATTGCAAGAAAGGATCCGTCTGTCATAGGGACAAACGGATCAGTTTTCGATTTTTTTCACATTCTTACCGGTCTGCGCATGCGCAGACAGGAAGGACAGTTCCAGCATTCCGGTATTTTGAATGCTGGATCCAGCACTAATACATTCCTATGGAAAAAAAAATGCAGAATCCGGCATTCAGGCAAGTCTTCAGTTTTTTGGGCCGGAGATAAAACCGTAGCATGCTGCGGTTTTATCTTTTGCCTGATCAGTCAAAAAGACTGAACTGAATACATCCTGAACGGATTGCTCTCCATTCAGAATGCATTGGGATAAAACTGATCAGTTCTTTTCTGGTATAGAGCCCCTAGGACGGAACTTTATGCCGGAAAAGAAAAACGCTAGTGTGAAAGTACCCTTTGTCAGCACATCCCAATGCACAGGTGCACGTCACCATGGCTGAAAGCACAAAAGCAAAAACACACAATGAAACACTCTGCAAACACATAATAAAAGTAAATACTATTGTGCCATACTCACTATAGAAAAATATACCAGTGCTACTGCTATGCGCATAAATGTGAGATTCTTGGTAAATCTGGTGCCAGAGTTTGCAGAGTGCTGTTACATGGTTTGTTTTTTATTTTTGTGGTATGTTCAACTGTTTGATCACTATTATTCAAATTTATTTGTGGGGGGCAAGGTGGTTAAAAAATGGCAAATCATGATTTTTTTTTTCCTGTTACGACATTCACGACACAGGAAATTTCTTTAAAATATTTTAATATTTCAGACATTTTTGGATGCGGTGATGCCTGCTTATTTTTTTATTGTTTATCTACTTTTTATATGCAAAATTGGGAAAGGGGGGTGATTTTAACTTTTAATACTGTAAAAGTGACAGGGAGCGGAGATCGTGCCGCCCTTGTCATTTACCCCTCAGGTGCTGTGATCAACACTGATCTCGGCACCTGTGAGTGTAGGCAGAGGTATGCGGTTCCCTCTGCCCTCAGATCGGAGCCCCCACAGTGAAATCATGGGACTTCAATCTGTTGTCATGGCAGCCTGGATGCTGCTGAAGTGATCCAGGCCAGCCATGGCTTTCTCCATGTTGAGCTATGCACGAGGCATAGAAATCCTATTCACCCTAACAGAGATCTATTAGGATGAACAGGAGAGGGATCAAAAGTATTTTAATAGTTCAGACATTTTCAGACACGGCGATACCCAATGTTTATTTTTTTGTTTATATATTTTTATATGTTAACCACTTCCCATCTGGGCCCTTTGCCCCCTTCCTGACCAGGCCAAATTTTGCAAAACGGACATATCTCACTTTATGTGGTAATAACTTTGGAACGCCTTTATTTATCCAAGTCATTCAGAGATTGTTTTCTCGTGACACATTGTACTTCATGATAGTCATAAATTTGAGTCAAAATATTTCACCTTTATTTATTTATGAAAAAATCCCAAATTTACCCAAAAATTAAAAAAAAAAAAAAAAAAAAAAAAAAAAAAAAAAAAAAAAACGCAATTTTCTAAATTTCAATTTCTCTGCTTTTAAAACAGAAAGTGATACCTCATAAAATATTTATTATTTAACATTCCCCATATGTCTACTTTATGTTGGCATCATTTTGGAAATGTCATTTTATTTTTTTAGGACGTTAGAAGGCTTAGAAGTTTAGAAGCAATTCTTCAAATTTTTAAGAAAATTGCCAAAACCCACTTTATAAGGACCAGTTCAGGTCTGAAGTCACTTTGTGGGGCCTACATAGTGGATACCCCCATAAATGACCCCATTGTAGAAACTACACCCCTCAAGGTATTCAAAACCGATTTTACAAACTTTGTTAACCCTTTAGGCGTTCCACAAGAATTAAAGGAAAATGGAGATCAAATTTTTAAATTTCACTTTTTTGGCAGATTTTCCATTTTAATCAATTTTTTTCTCTAACACATCGATGGTTAACAGCCAAACAAAACTCAATATTTATTACCCAGATTCTGCGGTTTACAGAAACACCCCACATGTGGTCGTAAACTGCTGTATGGGCACACGGCAGGGCGCAGAAGGAAAGGAACTCCACATGGTTTTTAGATGCCATGTCCCATTTGAAGCCCCCTGATGCACCCTTACAGTAGAAACTCCCAAGAAGTGACCCCATTTTGGAAACTAGGGGATAAGGTGCCAGTTTTATTAGTACTATTTTTGGGTACATATGATTTTTTGATCATTCAATATAACACTTTATGGGGCAAGGTGACCCAAAAATTGGTTGTTTTAGCACAGTTTCTATTTATTTATTTTTACAGCGTTCACCTTAGGGGTTCAGTCAAGTGACATTTTTATAGAGCAGATTGTTACGGACGTGGCGATACCTAATATGTATACTTTTTCTCATTTATTAAAGTTTTACACAATAATAGCATTTTTGAAACCAAAAAATTATGTTTTAATGTGTCCATGTTCTGAGAGCTATAGTTTTTTTATTTTTTGAGAGATTTTCTTATGTAGGGGCTCATTTTTTGCGGGATGAGGTGACGGTTTTATTGGTACCATTTTGTGGGACATACGCGTTTTTGATCACTTGGTGTTGCACCTTTTGTGAGCTAAGGTGACAAAAATTGCTTGTTTTGACACCGTTTTTTTTTTTTTTTTTTTTTTTACGGTGTTCACCCGAGGGGTTAGGTCATGTGATATTTTTATAGAGCTGGTTTTTACGGACGCGGCAATACCTAATATGTATACTTTTTTTTATTTGTTTCACTTTAACACAATAATAGCATTTTTGAAACCAAAAAAATTATGTTTTAGTGTCTCCATGTTCTAAGAGCTATAGTTTTTTTATTTTTTGAGAGATTTTCTTATGTAGGGGCTCATTTTTTGCGGGATGAGGTGACGGTTTTATTGGTACCATTTTGTGGGACATACGCGTTTTTGATCACTTGGTGTTGCACCTTTTGTGATGCAAGGTGACAAAAATTGCTTGTTTTGACACAGTTTTTTTTATTTATTTTTTACGGTGTTCATCCGAGGGGTTAGGTCATGTGATATTTTTATAGAGCTGGTTTTTACGGACGCGGCAATACTAAATATGTCTATTTTACTTTATTTTTTCTATTTTAATTTTTTTTTTTTTATTCCTAACTTGGGAACTTTTTTTTTTTTTTACATGTGAAACTTTATTTTATTTTATTTTTTCAACCCTTTATTTTTTTTATTTTTTTTACACTTTTCGTCCCCCATAAGGTCATACAAGACCTCTGGGGGACATTTGCTTCACTTTTTCTTTTTTTTTTCACAGTTGATTTCTCCTGTAACTGGGGCTGAGATAGTAGCCCCAGTTACAGGACAAATGCACCCCTATAGAGGCTGTACAGCAGCAATCCTGCGCTGTACAGCCTCAGTGCAGGGCTGATCGAGGTCTCTGAGAGACCTCACACAGCCCCTGCACTCTCCGGTCACGGCGGTCACATGACCGCCGGGCCGGAACAGGAAGCGCACAGCGCTTCCTGCTCTGCAGACACAGCGCTCGGTGAGCGCTGTGTCTGCAGCGATCGTGAAGGCAGGGACACCTGGGAACTGTCCCTGCCTTGTCTTAGGGTTGCCCTGCTGTCACTGACAGCGGGCAACCCGATCAGCAGCTGCACGATTAGCGTGCAGCTGCTATTTCTGACAGGACGTTTTAAAACGTGCTGTCAGAAATAGACGTCCACCCATAGGACGTTTATAGTCTATGGGCGGACGTGAGGCGGTTAAATTGGGAAAGGGGGGTGATTTAAACTTTTAAAGGGTTTCTGTCACCTGAAAAATGGATATTATGTTGGCTGATGTTAGCGATGTGCTAATGTCAGCTGAACATAACTATATTAGTGCCATCTCACTGTGTGCCGATGTTATTGAGAAAAACAAACTGTTATAATATGCTAATTAGCCTCTAGGATTGACAGGGGCAGGCATCGTTGGTCTCCTACCTCCGGCCCTGTCTGCAGTGTAAATCTCGCACCCTTCAGTATTCGGCGCAGTGAGTGAAGGGTGCCCGCCGGTTGCCAGCTTCCTCACTGCGCCTGCGCCGAATACTGAACGGCGCGAGATTTAAACTGCAGACAGAGCCGGAGGTAGGAGACCAAAAATGCCTGCCCCTGTCAATCTAGTGTAGTAGGGCGTGGCCAGAAGTGTGAGAAAAGAGCCTCTAGGAGCAGGGCATTTTCGCTGCGTCTGAAAATGTCTGAACTATTAAAATACTTAAAAAAATTCCTGTGCAGTGAACGCCGTAACGAAAATAAAAAATAAAAAAAAACACGCTATTTGTTATTTTTTGGTCATCTTGTCCCCCCCTAAAAATTGAATAACGGTAATCAAAAGGTCGTACATACAACAAAAATGGTATTAATAAAAACTACAAATAACAAGTCCTCATACAGCTCTGTAAACCGAATATAACGATGCAAAGAAAAATTAGATTTTTCCAAAAGGTTTATATATTTTTTTAAAAGTAGTAAAACAAAAAAAAAAAAAAAAAATAAATTCAAGTTTGGTATCGCTGCATTCATATTGAGCCGCAGAATAAGAACCTCAGGTCATTTTTTGTGCATTTTTGGGCACATTTTTTGCAGGCTGAGGTGACCGTTATATTGGTACTATTTTGGGGTACCTATGACTCTTTGATCGCTTGATATTACACTTTTTGTGATGTAAAGTGCCCAAAAATTGCTTTTTTGGCCGTTTTTATTTTTTGCCTGTCAGTGTATTAACAGGTCTGGTGCTCATCAGCATGATGTACTAGTACGTCAAATTGCGTGAAGGTCACTTCCCGCTATGATGTACTATTACATTATATGTTCATATGCACATACAAATAAAAATACAGTAAATCTCTATATACACATTTATGTATTATGTAAGTGTATATACTGTATGTGTATATATGTAGGGGTGTGTGTGTGTGAGAGAGAGACGCACAAACACAGTTAGGTCCATAAATATTGGGACATCAACACAATTCTAACATTTTTGGCTCTATACACCACTACAATGGATTTGAAATGAAACAAGATGTGCTTTAACTGCAGACTGTCAGCTTTAATTTGAGGATATTTACATTCAAATCAGGTGAAAGGTGTAGCAATTACAACAGTTTGCATATGTGCCTCCCACTTGTTACGGAACCAAAAGTAATGGGACAGAATAATAATCACAAATCAAAACTTTCACTTTTTTATACTTGGTTGAAAATTCTTTGCAGTCAATTACAGTCTGGAACGCATAGACATCACCAGACGCTGGGTTTCATCCCTGGTGATGCTCTGCCAGGCCTCTACTGCAACTGTCTTCAGTTCCTGCTTGTTCTTGGGGCATTTTCCCTTCAGTTTTGTCTTCAGCAAGTGAAATGCATGCTCAAATCGGATTCAGGTCAGGTGATTGACTTGGCCATTGCATAACATTCCACTTATTTCCATTAAAAAACTCTTTAGTTGCTTTTGCAGTATGCTTTGGGTAATGTTCCATCTGCACTGGGAAGCGCCGTCCAATGAGTTCTGAAGCATTTGGCTGAATATGAGCAGATAATATTGCCCGAATTCATCCTGCTGCTTTTGTCAGCAGTCACATCAAATACAAGAGAAGCAGTTCCATTGGCAGCCATACATGCCCACGCCATGACACTACCACCACCATGCTTCACTGATTAGGTGGTATGCTTAGGATCATGAGCAGTTCCTTTCCTTCTCCATACTCTTCTCTTCCCATCACTCTGGTACAAGTTGATCTTGGTCTCATCTGTCCATAGGATGTTGTTCCAGAACTGTGAAGGCTTTATTAGATTTCGTTTGGCAAACTCTAATCTGGCCTTCCTGTTTGAGGCTCACCAATGGTTTACATCTTGTGGTGAACCCTCTGTATTTACTCTGGTGAAGTATTCTCTTGATTGTTGACTTTGACACACATACACCTACCTCCTGGAGAGTGTTCTTGATCTGGCCAGGGAAAGGGTGTTTCCTGTGAAGGGTGTTTTCTTTACCAGGGAAAGAATTCTTCGGTCACCCACCACAGTTGTTTTCCGTGGTCTTCCATGTTTTTTGGTGTTGTTGAGCTCACCGGTGCGTTCCTTCTTTTTAAGAATGTTCCACACAGTTGTTTTGGCCACGCCTAATGTTTTTGCTATCTCTCTGATGGGTTTGTTTCACTGATAGTGACAGCTCTTTGGATCTCATCTTGAGAGTTGACAGCAACAGATTCCAAAAGCAAATAGCACACTTGAAATTAACTCTGGACCTTTTATCTGCTGATTGTAATTGGGATAATGAGGGAATAACACACACCTGGCCATGTAACAGCTGAGAAGCCAATTGTCCCATTACTTTTGGTCCCTTAACAAGTGGAAGGCACATATGCAAACTGTTGTAATTCCTACACCGTTCACCTGATTTTAATGTAAATACTCTCAAATTAAAGCTGACAGTGCAGTTAAAGCACATCTTGTTAGCTTCATTTCAAATCCAGTTGTGTTCAAAATATTAGAAAGATTGAGCTTTATTCACTTTTTTAAAACACACTGCTAATAGCTTTTTCCATACACACAAATGCATTGGGAACACTACACATTCTATTCCAAATCAAAGCATGAAGAAAAATATATAAAAATTTGTGTAGTTACTCTAAAAAAAAAAATAGGAAAAGTGAATAAAAAAAAAGCTGTGTTTGTATTCTTCTTTAGAAACTCAAACATTCACTATATAAACTGAAAAATGTTTGAAGATTTTGCTTTCCTTTGAATCACTTAAAGAGGACCTTTCACCCATTATGACAATGTGAACTAACTATACAGACATGGAGAGCGGCGCCTGGGGATCTCACTGCACTTACTATTATCCCTGGGCGCCGCTCCGTTCTCCCGCTATGCCCTCCGGTATCTTCGTTCACAAAGTTATGGTAGGCTGAGTCAGCCCTTGTTCTGCTGTAGCGCTGGCCAATCGCATTGCAGAGCTCACAGCCTGGGAGAAAAGAACCTCCCAGGCTGTGAGCTCTGCGCTGCGATTGGCCAGCGCTACAGCAGAACAAGGGCAGACTCCGCCTACCATAACTTAGTGACTGAAATCTCCGCCTACCATAACTTAGTGAGCAAAGATACCGGAGGGCATAACGGGAGAACGGAGCGGCGCCCAGGGATAATAGTAAGTGCAGTGAGATCCCCGGGCGCCGCTCTCAATGTCTGTATATTTAGTTCACATTGTCATAATGGGTGAAAGGTCCTCTTTAATATTTAGTTGTATAACCACTGTTTCTGAGAACTGCTGTACATCTGTGTTGCATGGAGTCAACCAACTTTTGGCACCTGTGAACAGGTATTCCAGCCCAGGATGATTGGACTACATTCCACAGTTCTTCTCTATTTCTTGGTTTTGCCTCAGAATCTGCATTTTTGATGTCACCCCACAAGTTTTCTATTGGATTAAGATCCAGGGATTGGGCTGGCCACTCCATAACGTCAATCTTGTTGGTCTGGAACCAAGATGTTGCACGTTTACTGGTGTGTTTGGGGTCGTTGTCTTGTTGGAACACCCATTTCAAGGGCATTTCCTCTTCAGCATAAGGCAGCATGACTTCAAGTATTCTGATTTATTCAAACTGATTCATGATCCCTGGTATGCGATAAATAGGCCCAACACCTTAGTATGAGAAACAGCCCCATATCATAATGCTTGCGCCACCATGCTTCACTGTCTTCACAGTGCACTGTGGCTTGAATTCAGTGTTTGGGGGTCATCTGAAAAACTGTCTTCGGCCACTAGACCCAAAAAGAACAATCTTACTTTCATCAGTCCACGAAATGTCTCTAAGCCAGTCAATGTGCTCTTCGGCAAATTGTAACCTCTTCAGCTCATGTCTTTTTTCAACAGTGGGACTTTGCGGGGGTTCTAGCAAATAGCTTGGCTTCACATAGGCGTCTTGTAATTGTAACAGTACTCACAGGTAACTTTAGACCTTCTTTGATCTTCCTGGAGCTGATTGTTGGCGGAGTCCTTGCCATTTTGGCTATCCTATCCATTCGAATGGTAGTTTTTCACTTTCTTCCACGTCTTTCAGGTTTTGGTTGCCAGTTTAAAGCATTTGCGATCATTTTAGCTGAGCAGCCTATCATTTTCTGCACTTTATAGGTTTTCCCCTCTCTAATCAACTTTTTAATCAAGGTACGCTGTTCTTCTGAACAATGTCTGGATCTACACATTTTCCTCAGAATTTCAGAGAGAAATGCAATGTAACCGGCATGTACAACATTTGCTGCCTTCCTTCCTTAAATAAGGGCAATAATTGCCACCTGTTTTTCAAAGAATGAATGACCTCACTCATTGTACTCCACACTGCTATTATTTTGAACATGCCCCTTTCAAGAAGTGATTGAATTACAGAGAATCAGCAACATGCATGTCATGACTGTTGGGTTTCTATTACTCTACTACACCTGCTAGTAAATTATTTGCAATGTAGAAATATCATTGATGTCTTACCGATATTATTTTGAACACAACTATATTAATAGTAAGTATGGGCATCATGTATTTGACCCTGTTCACACATTCACCTGTTCACCCAGTTTTAGTGCATTTAGTAGTGTGCTGCTACTTTTGTGTTTTTATACATTGTTGCCTTGGTAGCTTGCACCTGCGATTCTGTCTGTTCTTTTCTTTGGATAGATAGATAGATATATAGATATATATATATATATATATAGATATATATATATATATATATAGATATATATATATATATATATCTATATATATATATATTTATTTATTTATTTTTTTTCTCTTTAGGCTTTAAGGACATAATTTTAATTAATTAAAATTGACTTTGGGGGATGAGCTGTTGCGATTAGTAGAAGCGCTGACATCAGAAATTTTTGGGCCTCATACTATCAAACTGCAAGGGCCCAGTCTGATTTTTCAGCATTTCATCCCATTTACTAAATAAAAGATGGTTAATGCACTTAAAAGTAAAATATTTTAAGTGAAGCCAAAATCGCTGCCACTTTAATATCCTCTATGTTAGAGATTTCCCATCCATATAGCAGCATCAATGGACTCACTGTGTAGGCAGCTAACTTAATGACTTTGAGGACCTGTAGATGACTACCCACTGTCCATGCAAATGAGGGCATCATTTGAAAGTGTACCTCCAATTGTTTATAAAAGATAAAAATAAAAAATAAACTACCGTATACAGCACGGGTGCACAATAATCATATTTCTAAATACATTGCACAGTACATTCTACTTTGTAAAGGGAAAGTGAGCCAACACTGTAGGAGGGATTATCCTATGCTGGCTCCTCTACTGAATATGGAAGCCTAGGAGAAAGAGCAGGACACTCAGGACATTTACAAAGATTGCCACGCCAGCTTTGGCGGTAAAAAAAAAAAAAAAAAAAAAGGCAAAGTACCTCTTTTTTGCGACTTTTTAAATGCCCATGCGCCGATATTTTGTCACACATGCGTTTTTACGCCATCCTCAACACTTTGGAGTGGCACATTTACACCTTTAACCCCTTCAGTACCGAGTCACTTTTCACCTCAAAGTGACATGTCAGATTTGCAAAAATTGGCCTATGATTTGTGTGGTAATAATTAGAGATTAGAGAATTTCATATTTTGAAATTCGTTCATGCTTCGTTTGGTGGTAAAAGCAGAATCGCATTATGGATTCCGTTACCACGGACCATAACGCAATTCTATGACGGAATGCATTTAGAGTCATTCTGTTATTCATTCCGTCATCATAGAAGTCTATGGGCTGCAAAACGGATCCGTTCCGTTATGCAGAGGACTCCCCTGCATAACGGAACGGATCCGTTTTGCAACCCATAGACTTCTATGATGACGGAATGAACAACAGAATGCCTCTAAAGGCAATCCCTTATGCATTCAGTCCTAGAACTCCATTATGGTCCGTGGTAACGGAATCCATAACGCAATTTTGCTTTTACCACCAAATGAAGCGTGAACATGAAATTCGCTTATCTCTAGTAATAACTTCGGAACTTTTTTTCTTATCCAAGCCATATTGAGAATGTTTTTTCGTGACACATTGTGCTTCATGTTAGTGATAAATTTCAGTCAATGTTTTACCTTTATTTATTAAATAATACCAAAAATTTAGAAAGTTTGGAAAAATTCACAATTTTCTACTTGTAAATGCCATTTCATTTTTTTAGGACGTTCGAAGGTTTAGAATCTTAGAAGCAATTTTTCAACGAAATTTCCAAAACCTTTTTTTTAAGCACCAATTCAGTTATAAAGTGATTTTGAGGGGCTTACGTAATGGAAACCACCCAAAAATAACCCCATTTCAGAAACTAAAACCCTCAAATTATTCAAAATTGATGTTACAAACTTTGCTAACCCTTTAGGTGTTCCACAAGAATTAAAGGAAAATGGAGATGAAATCTCAAAATTTTAATTTTTTGGTAGATATTTTATGTTAATTAATTTTTATTGCAACACAGCAAGGGTTAACAGCAAAATAAACCTCAATATACATTACTTTGCTTCTGCTGTTTACAGAAATACCCCATATCTGGTGGTAAACTGCTGTCGGGGCACATGGCACTAGTTAGAAGGAAGGGAGCGCCATATGGTTTTTGGAGGCAGATTTTGCTAGAATGGTTTCTGGGCACCATTTTGTATTTGAAGAGACCCTAACGTACCCCTACAGTTGAAACCCTCAAAAAGTGACTCCATTTTGGAAACTACACCCTTCAAAGAATATACACTGCTCAAAAAAATAAAGTGAACACTTAAACAACACAATGTAACTCCAAGTCAATCACACTTCTGTGAAATCAAACTGTCCACTTAGGAAGCAACATTGAGTGACAATCAATTTTACATGCTGTTGTGCAAATGGGATAGACAACAGGTGGAAATTATAGGCAATTAGCAAGACACCCCCAATAAAGGAGTGGTTCTGCAGGTGGTCACCACAGACCACTTCTCAGTTCCTATGCTTCCTGGCTGATGTTTTGGTCACTTTTGAATGCTGGCGGTGCTTTCACTCTAGTGGTAGCATGAGACGGAGTCTACAACCCACACAAGTGGCTGAGGTAGTGCAGCTTATCCAGGATGGCACATCAATGCGAGCTGTGGCAAGAAGATTTGCTGTGTCTGTCAGCGTAGTGTCCAGAGCATGGAGGCGCTACCAGGAGACAGGCCAGTACATCAGGAGACGTGGAGGAGGCCGTAGGAGGGCAACAACCCAGCAGCAGGACCGCTACCTCCGCCTTTGTGCAAGGAGGAACGGGAGGAGCACTGCCAGAGCCCTGCAAAATGACCTCCAGCAGGCCACAAATGTGCATGTGTCTGCTCAAACTGTCAGAAACTGACTCCATGTGGGTGATATGAGGGCCCGACGTCCACAGGTTGGGGTTGTGCTTACAGCCCAACACCGTGCAGGACGTTTGGCATTTGCCAGAGAACACCAAGATTGGCAAATTCGCCACTGGCGCCCTGTGCTCTTCACAGATGAAAGCAGGTTCACACTGAGCACATGTGACAGACGTGACAGAGTCTGGAGATGCCGTGGAGAACGTTCTGCTGCCTGCAACATCCTCCAGCATGACCAGTTTGGCATTGGGTCAGTAATGGTGTGGGGTGGCATTTCTTTGGAGGGCCGCACAGCCCTCCATGTGCTCGCCAGAGGTAGCCTGACTGCCATTAGGTACCGAGATGAGATCCTCAGACCCCTTGTGAGACCATATGCTGGTGCGGTTGGCCCTGGGTTCCTCCTTATGCAAGACAATGCTAGACCTCATGTGGCTGGAGTGTGTCAGCAGTTCCTGCAAGACTAAGGCATTGATGCTATGGACTGGCCCGCCCATTCCCCAGACCTGAATCCAATTGAGCACATCTGGGACATCATGTCTTGCTCTATCCATCAACGTCACGTCGCACCACAGACTGTCCAGGAGTTGGCAGATGCTTTAGTCCAGGTCTGGGAGGAGATCCCTCAGGAGACTGTCCGCCACCTCATCAGGAGCATGCACAGGCGTTGTAGGGAGGTCATACAGGCACGTGGAGGCCACACACACTACTGAGCCTCATTTTGACTTGTTTTAAGGACATTACATCAAAGTTGGATCAGCCTGTAGTGTGTTTTTCCACTTTAATTTTGAGGGTGACTCCAAATCCAGACCTCCATGGGTTGAAAAAAATGGATTTTTTGTACTCACCGTAAAATCCTTTTCTCGTAGTAGGCATTGGGGGACACAGCACCATGGGTATATGCCCAGCTGCCACTAGGAGGCTGACACTAGAAACAAAAAAGTGTTGGCTCCGCCCAGGTGGGCTATACCCCTCTGCAAGAGCCGAGATACACCAGTCGGTACAAAAGCAGTAGGAACGCCACACACCTGAACAAACAGAAACTGAACGCCAACAAGTCTTCAACTGGGGAACCCAACAACCACAAATCGCCGGGACCACAACAAGAAGAAACTCAATAAGAAAATAGGCGGGATCTGTGTCCCCCAATGCCTACTACGAGAAAAGGATTTTACGGTGAGTACAAAAAATCCATTTTTCTCGTGCATGGCATTGGGGGACACAGCACCATGGGACGTCCCAAAGCAGTCCCTGAGGGAGGGAAGAAGAACGCCATGTCGCCAATCTACAGCACAGCTGCTTGCAGAACCTTGCGCCCCAGGCTAGCGTCAGCGGAAGCCAGAGAATGAATGTGGTAAAACTTAGAGAAAGTGTGAACTGACGCCCAGGTGGCGGCCCGGCAGACCTGGGAAGCAGATGCCTGATGACGCACCGCCCAGGAAGCCCCAACTGCCCTAGTCGAATGAGCGGTCAACCTGGAAGGGGGAGCACGGCCCTTTGCGATATAGGCCTCCTTGACAGCCGACCGAACCCAGCGAGAGATGGTGGCCTTGGAGGCAGGCAAACCCCTACGAGGACCCGCCGGGACCACGAAAAGGGAATCCGAACGACGGAAGGGCTCCGTGAGGCGAAGGTGCAGGCGAAGGGCCCGAACGACGTCAAGGCAATGGAGGGACTTCTCCCTAGGGTGAGAAGGATTAGGGCAGAAAGAGGGAAGGACGATCTCTTCATTGATATGAAAAGACGAAACCACCTTTGGAAGAAAAGAGGGAATGGGACGCAACACCACCTTGTCCTGATGGAAAACCAGGAAAGGCGAACGGCAAGAAAGCGCCGCCAGTTCGGAAACCCGGCGGATGGAGGTGACTGCCACTAAGAAGGCCACCTTGAACGAGACAAACGACAGAGATATCTCTGCCAAAGGCTCGAAGGGAGAAGACTAAAGGGCGTCAAGGACGAGATTCAGGTCCCACGGCTCCACCGGAAAACGAAAGGGAGGGGCTCGGCGAGCGACACCCTGTAGAAAAGTCCTAACCTGAGCCCGCGAGGCCACGGGACGTTGGAAAAGGACTGAGAGGGCCGAAATCTGTCCTCTGAGAGAAGCAAGGCGAAGACCCTTGTCAAAACCGGCCTGAAGGAAGGCCAGAACGTTAGGGACGGAGAAATGGAGAGGGCGGAAACGCCCAGACTCGCACCAGGCAAAATACGCTCTCTAGGTCCGGTAGTAAATACGGGCTGACTGGGGTTTGCGAGCGTGAAGCATCGTCTTAATGACAGAATCCGAGAGGCCACGGGACTTCAAGACCGCGGTCTCAACGGCCACGCCGTCAAACGAAGCTGAGGTAAATTCGGGTGGTACAGAGGGCCCTGAGAAAGGAGATCGTGGCGCAGAGGTAGTCGCCACGGAACGTCGGCGAGCAGAAACACTAGATCTGCGTACCACGCCCTGCGGGGCCAATCCGGAGCCACCAGGATTGCTGAAACCCGGGCTGCCTTGAGACGCTTGAGCACTCGGGGCAGGAGGGGAATGGGGGGGGGAACAGGTACAGAAGGTTGAACTGAGACCAAGGCAGAACTAGGGCGTCTACCGCGAAGGCCTGAGGGTCTCTGGACCGCGCGACATAGCGCGGGATCCTGTGGTTGAGACGTGACGCGAAAAGATCCACGTCCGGAGTTCCCCATCGGTGACAAAGTTGGAGGAACACCTCTGGGTGTAGAGACCATTCGCCCGGGTCGACTAGCTGACGACTGAGGTAGTCTGCCGCCAAATTGTCGACCCCGGGAATGTGTACCGCGGAGAGGACGGGAACGTGGGTCTCCGCCCAGCGCAGGATATGGGAGGCTTCCTGCAAGGCCATCACGCTCCTGGTGCCCCCTTGGTGGTTCAGATAAGCCACGGCGGTGGAATTGTCTGTTTGGACCCGGACCGGGAGACCGCGAAGACGTGGGGTCCAGTGAGACAGTGCCAGGAAAATTGCCCTGAGCTCGAGCACATTTATCTGCAGGGAGGACTCCTGAGCAGACCAAAGACCCTGGACTGTGAGAGAGTCGAGGACTGCTCCCCAACCCGAGAGACTGGCGTCCGTCGTGATCACCCGCCAACTGGGGGGAAGAAAGGAACGGCCCAGGGACACAGTCCGAGGAAGCAGCCACCAGGAGAGGTCCTGGCGAAGCTGGAGAGGGAGACGAACCAGGCGATCGAGACCTGCCTGGGACTTGTCCCACCTGGATAGGAGAAACAACTGAAGGTCCCGGGAGTGGAATTGGGAATAGGGAATGGCTTCGAAGGAAGCCACCATCCTCCCCAGGACGCGCATACACGTCCTGATAGTCAAGGTGGACGGGCCGCGGAGAAGCGTCACCCCCGCCTGAAGGGAGGCAATCTTCTCTGGGGGGAGAAACACCCGCCCGAGGCGAGTGTCGAAAATCATGCCCAGGAAGGGCATCCTCTGGCATGGGACGAGGGAGGACTTGGAGTGGTTGACGAGCCATCTGAACTGAGCAAGAGCTGAGAGGGTGATGTGCAGGCTGGACAGGTTGTCCTCCAACGACGGGGCCCGAACCAGAAGGTCGTCCAGGTAAGGTACCAAGGCGACCCCCCTGGCACGTAGAAGGGCCATGAGAGGCGCCAACACCTTGGTGAAGACCCTCGGAGCAGAGGCCAGGCCGAAGGGCAGGGCTACGAATTGGAAATGAAGAGAACCTACCGCGAAGCGAAGGAACCTTTGGTGGGAGAGGGCAATGGGGACGTGGAGATAGGCGTCCTGAATGTCGATGGACGACAGGAACTCGTCCGACTCCAAGGAGGCGATCACCGACCGGAGGGATTCCATACGAAAGTGACGGACCCGGACAAAGTGATTCAGCGCCTTCAGGTCCAGGATAGGACGGAGCGAACCGTCCTTTTTGGGAACAGTGAACAGATTCGAATAGAACCCCCGAAAGCGTTCTGATTCTGGAACCGGAACGATGACCCCTAGAGAGCGAAGGGAACGAATGGCCTGAAAAAAATCTTCTGCCCTGGAGGGGGACCTGGGGGGCGACGTCAGGAAGAACCGTCCCGGCGGAAGATCGGAAAATTCGATCCTGTATCCGGAGGAGACTACCTCCAGAACCCAAGCGTCTTCTACACTTGCTCGCCAGACGTCCTGAAAGGCGAGCAGACGCCCTCCCACCTTGACAGAGTCATGCGGAAGGAGGTTTAGTGGACTGGGGGCGAGCAGGTTTGGGCTTGGCATGCCAGGAGGGCTTGGCCTTAAAGGAAGGCCTGGAGGACTTCTTGTCAGATCGGGCAGGGGGGGCCCGAAAGGACTGCGCCTGAGAGGACGACCCAGGAAAGCGACGGCGGCGAGGCTGATTCTGGGGTAGAAGAGAGCTCTTACCGCCAGTGGCCTCCGAGATGAGCTCCTCCAGACGCTTCCCAAAGAGCTTCCCACCGAGAAAGGGAAGGGAAATCGGAGCCTTCTTGGAGGCGGAATCTGCCGCCCAAGAACGAAGCCAGATGGTGCGGCGAATGGCCACAGAGTTAGCGGCCGCACGGCCGGCCGATTCCATAGAGACATCGCAAAGAAATTTGGACGCCTGGTAAATTTGAGAGGCAAGCACTGCCAGTTCCCCTTGATCAGAGTCTGGGGGTAAGGCGCGAACAAGCTGTTTTGCCCAGATAGCGCAGGCCTTAGCCACCCAGGAGGCGGCAAACGCAGGGCGGATGGCGGCACCCGCTGCGATGAAAACAGACTTGGCCAAAGAGTCGACCCGTTTGTCAGCGGGATCCGACAAGGAAGCCGCGTCAGCCAGGGGAAGGGTAGTAGCCTTCGCCAGGCGGGCAACCTGAGGGTCTACCTGAGGAGGAACCGTCCAGGTATTGACAGATTCCTCAGAAAAAGGATAGGGGACGTCAGAGGCCTTGGTAAGATGAAGGCGCCGATCAGGATGACGCCACTCCTTAGCCAGAAGCGCGTCCAGATCCTCGTGATTCGGGAAGACAACAGTGGAACGCCTAGCCCGGCGGAAGGACACCGACTCCAGGGAGGAGGAGGAGGGAACGTCCTGCACATGGAGCGCGTCACGGACGGCTTTGATGAGGTCCTGAATGGCCGCAGACATCGCCGAGCACCGCTCTGATTCAGAATCAGAAGCGGAGGAGTCCCCAGGAACGGCGGAAGCGGCTGAAGAAGAAATTTCGCCCGACTCAGACCTAACCGGGGAGTGATCTGGGGTAGCTGAGGAAGAATGGGACCCGGCCGAGGCTGTGCGAGGTCGCTTGCTGGACCTCGTACCAGAGCGGGAACGGACTTCCCCGGCGGGGGGGTCCCTGCCCGAGGCGGCCGCAATCTGAGCGGGCAAGCGGTCCAAGGACTGCGCTAGGGATTGGGAGAGGCTGGCAAGGTTACCTATGGCCTGGGATAGGGTAGCAGCCCATTCCGGAAGGACCGACAAAGAGGGGGCCGCAGGAGCGGACTGGGTGGGCCTGGGGGGAAGGCACTGCACGCAGAGAGAGGAAGACTGACCACATGGGAACTTCCTATTACACACAGAACAGGCGTAATGAGTGGAAATGGCGGCAGGGGGAGTGGGGGCCCGACCAGAAGAAGACATGAGGGCGGTATGGAGGAGCCTGCAAAGCAAAAAACAAGTCAGCCAGAGGCTGCCTACCAGACCCTAGGTGCTGTGTCCCACAGAAGCACGTCCAGAGAGCCGAGTCGCAGGAGAAGCTGTAAGATGCGACAGCAGCAGGCAGGACAGGAGCCGGTAGTAGAGGAAGACACACCCCCCCAGCAGCCCGCGCTGGTGCTGGATTGGTAAGAGAAAGCGCGCCTCCCAGGGCGCCACCCACAGAGGGGAGGGAGAGGCGAAAAACCCGGGAAGGCCGAAGGCGGAGACGGAGCTCCGCCCCACGTGACCTGCGGCCTAGGCTGAAGAAAAGCCGGGGCCTAGAGTAGAAAAAAGCTGCCGGAAACGGACACCCGCGATCGCGGCGACGCCCGGAGGCAGCAGCAGAAGCGGGGACGCAGCGCCGATGCGGGGGCCCGGAAGGCCAGGTAGGAGCAGGAGGAAACCCGTTATAACGGGAAAGAGCCGATAGAGCAGAGCCGGCCGGCTTAAAGGGCCAGACCCTAGAAACGAGGGTGCCCCCAAAAAGGTTTCCCCCCATGCAGAAAAGATCCCCAGGCAAGCGTGCAGTGCCCCCTAAGTTGGAGGAATACCTCCAGACCCAAGCGCTAATGGGGCCAGATACCCAAAGAGACACAGAGGTGGGGGGAGGGGGAGTACAGTACTGTCATACTCACCTTCCGACGTTTTCAGGCGCAGCAATGACCACCCCCTCGGCGGACTCAACACCGGAGCCGTGGGTCCGCCGGAATTCCTCTGCGGAAGCAGATAAGTGGGGACTGGGTGGCTGCCGGGTACCTGAGTACGCGCCCGCAGGGGGGCAACTAAAGTGGAACACGATGGAGCCACCCCTGCATCAGGAAGAAACCTGTAGAAAAAAAGAGAAAAAATAAAAAATAAAATTAGCAGGATGACCTGCAAAAACAGGTCATGTCTGCCTCCTACGGACACTAGAACTAGACTGGTGTATCTCGGCTCTTGCAGAGGGGTATAGCCCACCTGGGCGGAGCCAACACTTTTGTTTCTAGTGTCAGCCTCCTAGTGGCAGCTGGGCATATACCCATGGTGCTGTGTCCCCCAATGCCATGCACGAGAAATTTGATTTCCATTTTTTAATTTTTGTGTGATATTGTTGTCAGCACATTCAACTATGTAAAGAACAAAGTATTTCAGAAGAATATTTAATTAAATTCAGATCTAGGATGTGTTATTTTTGTGTTCCCTTTATTTTTTTGAGCAGTGTATTAAGGAGGGTACTGAGCACTTTCACCCCCTAAGCGTTTTACGGAATTTGGAAACACTTGGCTGTGAAAATTAAAAGTTTTATTTCTTCCAATAAAACGTTGCTTTAAGGGGTAACAGGAGAAAAAGCACCCCATAATTTGTTAACGATTTCCTCCTGAATATGGCAACGGTGGTGGGCACATGGCAGGACTCAGAAAGGAAGGCGCGTCATATGGCTTTTGATGAATTGATTTACAGGTGCTATTGGTTTTTATTCTTTGAGCAATTGTCTTATATGGGGTTTAAATTTTTGTGGGATGAAGTTACGTTTTATTGGTACCATTTTGGGGTATATATGACTATGATCACTTGATATGCATTTTGTAAGGCAAGGTAACAAAAAAATGACTGTTCAGGCAATTTTCAATTATTTTATTTTTACAGTGTTCACCTGACAGAGTATATCATGTGATATTTTTATAGAGCAGACTGTTAAGGACGCAGCAATACCTAGTATGTCTATTTTTATTTTTGTTAAGTTTTACATAGTAAAAGCATTTTTGAATATAAATTTTTGCATAAAATCTTATTTTTGTGTTGCCATGTTCTGAGAGACATATTTATTTATATTTTTCTAGCGATTCGCTTAGGTAGGGTCTCATTTTTTGCGAGATGAGAATACGGTTTAATTAGTATCATTTTGGGGTACATAAGTTTTTTTGATTGCTTGGTATTAGGCTACTTTCACACTTGCAGTATCAGGGTCCGGCAGGTTATTCCAGTGGGGGAACAGCCTGCCGGATGCGTGCTAACGTTAGGCCACTGTACCGACAGAAGTCCGCTCAGGCCCCATTCACTATAATGCAGCATGTTTTTTTTTTACTTGGAATTAATTTTTTATTATATAAAACACTTTTTTTTTTTCAACTTTTGAGGGTCTGATTCCCTGTACAATGTATTACAATACAATCTGAATTCTAATGCATTGTCTGTAAGTGTATTAGACAGTGTAATACACTTACAGCCTGCTTGACTGTGAGACCCAGGAGGCTGGGTCTCACAAGCTACATGGAAGGCAGCACAATGTCAATGGAAGGCATTGGGCTGCCTTCCCAGCCAGCGCTGGGGTGACAGGGACCTGACAAAGACATCACACGTGCCACAGTCAGCATTGACCTTGGCACAGTGAAGGTTAATGCGTCGGCATCTGCGTTTTCACAAGTGCTGGCACATACAGCAGGGGCCCGGCTATCAGAGACTACTGGACCCGTGCTGATGATCGGGCAGGCGCAGCTCCCGCATCTGACTGATCAGCACGCCGTAGCTGTACAGTACAGGGATTGAAGGCACCGTACATCTATGGTGTTGGTATCCTACGGGTTAAACAGTTGTAAATATTGACCTAGTCATAAATTGTAGGTATCCTCCATCAGCGCAGGGAGGAATCAAAGACTGACGTAAAACAGGTCTTTGTAAACAACCCCCTCTGTCTCCAAGCGCACAGATATGAGTAGAGCGGTTGGTCTGTGCTGCTATATAGAAGTAGAATCTTCTCTGCAATAGGTGTAGAAATAGAATTCTGCACACTCCTATAAATATATACAGTATGAAGCGCACAGAAAAAAATAAAAATAAAACTTTGTTGTGGATGTCACAATTCCACTACAAATACACTGGAAAGTCTGCATATTTTCCATGCATATTTCATTGTGAATTTGCCAATGATTTCACCCTATGCATTTATAATAGCAAAATCCGCAGAACACAGAAAATCTGACATGCATTTACTTACTTGAAGGTCCGTTTAGGGGGGGCATTCACATGCTGCAGATTTTGTTGCAGAAATTTCCGTAATGGAAAATTAGTTCCATTCATCTGAATTGGGCTTGCAGAAATACATGTGCTTAACTCCCCATTTAAATGAATGGAACTGATTTTCAGTCACAGAAACTTCTGCAAAAAAATCTGCAGCATGTGAAGGCACCCTTAGGCCTCTTTCACACGGGCGTCATGTTTTTTGCACGGATAAGATGCGGGTGCATTGCGGGAAAATGCGTTTTGCACGCACGTGAGAAAAATCGCCATGTTTGGTACCCAAACCCGAACTTCTTCACAGAAGTTCGGGTTTGGGTTAGGTGTTCTGTAGATTGCATTATTTTCCCTTATAACCATGTTATAAGGGAAAATAATACATTCTTAATACAGAATGCATAGTACAATAGGGCTGGAGGGGTTAAAAAAAAAAATAATAATAATTTAACTCACCTTAATCCACTTATCGTGCAGCCCGGCTTCTCTTCTATCTTCTTCTTTGCTGTGCACAGGAATAGGACCTTTGATGAAGTCACTGTGCTAATCACATGGTCCAATCACATGGTTCATCACCATGGTGAGGGACCATGTGATTGGATCATGTGATGTGACGTCACCACAGGTCCTTAGCCGGCAGCTCAACATTACAGAAGACGACAGAGATCCGCAACTATGCGATCAAGTGGACTCGGTGAGTTAATTTTATATTTTATTTTTAACCCCTCAAACACTATTTTACTTTGCATTCTGTATTCAGAATGCTATTATTTTCCCTTATAACCATGTTATAAGGGAAAATAATACAGATCGGGTCCCCAGCCCGATCGTCACCTAGCAACCATGCGTAAAAATCGCACCACATCCGCGCTTGCGGATGCTTGCGATTTTCACGCAGCCCCATTCACTTGGGGCCAGTGTTACGTGAAAAATGCAGAATATAGAGCATGCTGCGATTTTCACGCAACGCCCAAGTGATGCGTGAAAATCACTGCTAGTGTGCACAGCCCCATAGAAATGAATGGGTCTGGATTCAGTGCGGGTGCAATGCGTTCAACTCACACATTGCACCTGCGCGGAATACTCGCCCGTGTGAAAGGGGCCTTAGGGAATATCTACACAGCGACATGTGCTGAGCACATTTTGGATTTTTTTCATAAATAAAAAAGGTGAAATATATTGACTCAAATTTATGACTGTCATGAAGTACAATGTGTCACACGAAAACAATCTCAGAATAGTTTGGAACACTTTTACTTATGCAAAGTTATTACCACATAAAGTGATATGTCAGATTTGCAAATATGACCTGGGCAGGAGGGTGAAAACTGGCCCGGAGTAGAAGGGGTTAACTCCTTAAGGACACAACCTTATTTCATCTTAAGGACCAGGCCATTTTTTGCAAATCTGACCAGTGTCACTTTAAGTGGTGAGAACTTTAAAACGCTTTGACGTATCCAGGCTATTTTGAGATTCTTTTTTAGTCACATATTGTACTTCATGACACTGGTAAAAAGAAGTAAAAAAAATTCATTTTAAATTTATAAAAAAAAATACCAAATTTACCAAAACTTTGTAAAAAATTGAAAATTTCCAAGTTTCAATTTCTCAACTTCTATAATACATAGTAATACCTCCAAAATAGTTATTACTTTACATTCCCCATATGTCTACTTCATGTTTGGATCATTTTGGGAATGATATTTTATTTTTTGGGGATGTTACAAGGCTTAGAAGTTTAGAAGCAAATCTTGAAATTTTCAAAAACCCAGGGTGGGCCACAGGGTCCCTAGCATGGCGGTCCCCTTGCTGCGCCTGGCAGCATCTCCACCGCCTTGGGGGCTCATCATCGCTAGACTATGAGGATGACGCGGATAACAGGAAAGTGGGGTCATCCTCGGCCTCACTGGGACTCTCTGACTCAGAGGCAAGCTGGGCGTATGCCTCCTCGGCCGAGAACATCCGGCGGGCCATAGGGGTGTGTGTGTGTCTGCGTGTGTGCGTGCGTGTAAATCTTTATTTGGTGTGCGTGTGTGTGTGGGGGCACGGGTGTTCGCGAACTCACCCTAAACCTAAGGCCCCTTTCACACGGGCGAGTATTATGCGCGGGTGCAATGCGTGATGTGAACGCATTGCACCCGTACTGAATCCTGACCCATTCATTTCTATGGGGCTGTGCAGATGAGCTGTGATTTTCACGCATCACTTGTGCGTTGAGTGAAAATCGCAGCATGCTCTATATTCTGCGTTTTTCACGCAACGCAGGCCCCATAGAAGTGAATGGGGCCGAGTGACAATCGCAAGCATCCGCAAGCAAGTGCGGTTACGGTGCGATTTTCACGCATGGTTGCTAGGTGACGATCGGGCTGGGGACCCGATCTGTATTATTTTCCCTTATAACATGGTTATAAAGGGAAAATAATAGCATTCTGAATACAGTAAAATACAGTAAAAGTAAAATTGTGATGGAGGGGTTAAAAAAAAAATAATAATATTAACTCACCGAGCCCACTTGATCGCGTAGTTGCGGATCTCTGTCTTCTTCTGTAATGTTGAGCTGCCGGCTAAGGACCTGTGGTGACGTCACATCACATGATCCAATCACATGGTCCCTCACCATGGTGATGAACCATGTGATTGGACCATGTGATCAGCACAGTGACGTCATCAAAGGTCCTATTCCTGTGCACAGCAAAGAAGAAGACAGAAGAGAAGCCAGGCTGCGCGATCAAGTGGATTAAGGCTAGTTAAAAAAAATATATAATAATTTTTTTTTAACCCCTCCAGCTTATTGTACTAAGCATTCTGTATTAAGAATGCTACTATTTTCCCTTATAACCATGTTATAAGGGAAAATAATACAATCTACAGAACACCTAACCCAAACCCGAACCCGAACTTCTGTGAAGAAGTCCGGGTACCAAACATGCAGTTTTTTCTCACACGCGTGCAAAACGCATTACAATGTTTTGCACTCGCGCATTTTCCCGCAACGCACCCGCATCTTATCCGGGCAAAAAACGTGACGCCCGTGTGAAAGAGGCCTAACAGATAAAAAAATAAAAATAAAAAAACTAACTGAAAAATAAAAATAAAATATCGATGATCAACCATCCGAAGTTGATCAGCGGTGGGGTGTGCAATGCGCCAACAGTGGCCGGACACTAAGAGTGCCGGCCACAGTCAGCTTACGCACAAAAGAAAAACTGCCTGCACCCCAAAAAAGTTGTGGTGGGGGGGGGGGGGGCAAGCTGCAGCACCCCTGGGGGGGTCTAGGGACCCCAGACACCCAATTAAATGGGTGATGCAACCAAAACTGTACTAAGTTTCCCTAAATATCCCTGCCTAATCTAACTTGTCCCTAGCCTTTCCCCAAATACCTGGGGGTGCTGGGGCACAGATGGGGTGCTGGATCCTGGGCTCTGAACAGATGGGGGGTGCTGGTTCTGAGACACGATGCAGCACTCCTCTCTCCTCGGGCTCCGAACTGAAAAGGAGGGGGAGAGGAGCGCTGCGATAATTTGAATGAACCGCCCTGTCACCATCACCTCTGGATCTAAGGATGGTGATTGGTGGTGTATTATCACACCACCGATCACCATCCTGTTCTGGGTAATCGGGTCCTTAGAGACCCGAATAACCCGGAAACGCATCAAACCGCAGGTCTGAATTGACCTGTGGTTTGCTGCGATAACCTACACAGAACCCCCCCCCCCCCCCTTGCATTTAGCCACGGTGCTGCTCAATGATTTGAGCATGCACCGGGCTCCGATCACTGCCCGCCGAGCGGCGGTGATCGGAAATACATAGGACGTACCGGTACGCCCTGTGTCCTTAACAATCGGGAAATCAGGGCGTACCGGTACGCCCTATGTCCGGAACAGGTTAAAGGGGTTATGTAGCTTTTTTTTTTTTTACTGATGATTTATCCTCTGTATAGAACAACGGAATGTGATCGGCGGGGGTCAGAGACCCAGGATCGTCGCCGATCAGCTGTTTAAGAGGCAGCGGCGCTGTTTCCTGCAGGGCTAGTGACGTCTCAACTAGCATCACTGACCTGGACAGAACCGCTTTGTAATTATCCCAAAATTTTTGAACATTGTCTGCCAATCTTAAATTATGGGACAATCAACCCTTGTAATTTATGGGTCGCTGCTATCTAATAAAATGTTTTTCAAGACTTTTACACCCTATGCAGACAATCTCAATTCCAGAATGCCTTCTCCACTTTTATGTGGAGGGGGAAATGACCTTGTATCTTCATGGCTAAATTAGCTCTCCGGGAAACACAAGGGGGTATCGGTTTCCCACATTGGAGAGGTTATATTTTGGCTTGCCTTATGCATTATGTATATGACTAGATAGGTCACACTAATACTCTAGCTATGCTTTGGAATGCAGCTTGGTGGCACCATAGGCTCCAGCATACTTATTGCATCTGCCCTACTCTGAGTGGCACACGGATATCAAGAAATGTTTGGTACTGAAGGAGACAACTATAGCGTGAACGGAAGCGAGTCACCAATTTAATTTATCCTTTTAAATATCTAAATATTTGCTATTATGGCATAACCCATGTTTCCCTCAGGGCAACACTAACGGAGTTCACAAAATGGAAAGAGGGGGGGGGGGGGGAAGCTACATTGGAAGATCTGTGGCACTTGGAAGAGCACCATGCATCAAAAGTATCAAATCTCTTTACATAGTCACTTATGTTCAGCTCAAAGCATCTTGTACATTTCAATCTGAGGAGTTATCGGTGAATGTGATTGATTGATTTATAAAATACGGTCAAGTGAAACGCTCGATATCTTTATAATATTGAGATCTCATGTCCCAAATGTTGGAAGCCACTTCACTCTTATCATTTAAATCTTGAAGATTCTGGAGGATATTGATCTGCTAAAGAAAATAATTTAAGGGCTAATACGAGTGGGGAAAGTGGTCATTACAATAGTGCAAATACCATTTTGCCTTTAATATTCTGCCTCATTTAGCCCCTAAGCAAAAAGGTAGCATGCCCAAAATGCACTCCTAGGGCAGCTGATCTTCTCCATAGTATTTGGCAATCCCTTAGATCAAAAGATACATGGAATGTCACGCTGCCTTTATTCCCCCAGGTACTTTTGTTTTACTCAGCGCCTGACTCTGGTCTCCCTTTCCTCTTTTTGTAGTGACAACACTTTGTGACTAAACGATCTCTCCTGCAGCACTGATTACGACATGGGGTCCCAATGGTGGATAAGGTCCGGGGCAACTAGCTTTATATATGCACCATGATAGGACAGATGCCTTGCAACATGAGGTCACTAAAACAGTCCCTCTCTTCCGAAAATGGAGTTTATATTAGCTTCTCACACCAGAGAATATATTGAACTGTTAGTTAAGCCATTTAAACTTACAGAATGGTATTTAAATGCTGACATCAGAGGCAGATTGGGGTCTTTGAGGGTTACATGACAGTGTAATGTTGTTCGATCACTTTTTTGTAGAAGTAATATGCTGTGACCCATCTAGGGGTATCAGAAGTAGGGGTCTTGTAATGGGCGATTAGGAGATGGACAGCGTTTGGATCAACGTTAGGGTTGTTGGGAAGGTTTTTAGGAAAGAAAAAGGGGGGGGGGGGGTCCATGGGGGTTGTGTATCTGTTTTGCTTTTGGTCACCCATTATTGAGATCCTGCAATTGATCAGGACAGCAACTAGCTAGTCCTTTATGTTTTATGTATGTATAATAAAAAAAAAAAGGCGTATTTGAGGTCACTAAGGGGTTAAGTTCTATGCATATTTCATTTACATAAACATTTACCACCACTGAAGAAAAATGAATGCAAGGAGTAGGGGCTTACCTTTTTTTTCCTTAGATCATCTTGTTTAGCCAGACGCACATCCACTTCACTAATGCTGTCATTAACAGATGTTTTGAGGCTCTGTACATAATAAATAATGAAATGTGACAGTGTTGACCACTGAAATGTATAGTAACTGAATTTTATTTTAACAGTATTTATAAGTGTTAACAGGGTTAAAGGATATGGACACATTTGTAAAAAAAATTAATAAAATATAATAATTTACACTAATTACATTATTTTGTGCAGTAAATAGTTTCTCCAATTGGTTCTGTTTATTTATCTTTTTTCGTTTTTGATCTACAGCCTGCTGACATACAGCTGACAGTCTGCTTCAAACTGCAGACATAACCCCTTTCATGCCATGGTAATTAGTGAGCGCTGTATGGAAGGGGCTAACCATCAGGCAGCTGCTTTGCTGTGGCATTAACCCTGCCCCCTTTTCCCCTCTTTAGGATGGCCGTTACCACCTAGCACTAAGTGCTAACCCCCTCCCCCCAGGATGGCCAAGTGGCACAAGCTCCCCCCCCCCACCTTGCCCCACCTCCTCTGAGGATGGTTGAGCAGCAAAGCAAAAATGGTACTAAAACATCTCATCCCGCAAAAAATAAGACCCTACCTAAGACAAATCGTCCAAAAAATGGCTTTTAGAAAACAGAAATAAAAACATGATTAAAAATTTTTGGGAAAAAAATAGTGTAAAACCAAAATAAAATGTAAAAAAAAAAATAAGACGTATTAGGTATGCCAAGAAACAGGAAAGAGTAAATAAAAAATAAATGGAACCATTTTCGGCATATTATTTCCCTATTAAATATAATCTACTCAATCAGATATTTGGTACATTACCAAAATCAGATGATAGACAGAGAGATGACTGGGGTTTAGAGAAAAACATTTACTAGAAAGAGTCATTCTGGTTTTCCCCTCACCCATGACCCATATACATTAGAGGGGACTACAGCCTGTAGTACTTTCCTCCTGAAGGCTGCATCTGAATTTAGATGCAACCTATAATGCTTAAAAAAAAAAAGTAAGAGGCGAGCTCCAAGTGACAGCTCTGCAAATTTGGGCCAGAGGAGAGTCTGCCTTCTCTGTCCAGGGAGCTGCAACTGCTCCGGTTGAATGAGCTCCGAATCCCGTTGGGAGAGGCAGGTTCAAAGATGGATAAGCTAGAGAAATGTCATTTTTGACCCATCTAGCAATAGCACTTGTAGAAGCCTTGTGACCCTTGAAACTAATAGATTTTCATCTACCCTCCAGGATGCCGTGGAATCTAAATAGCACAATAAACACCTCCTGACATCAAGACAGTGGAATTTTTTCTGTAAATGATTCAAAGGATTTGGGAAAAAGGATGGGAATACCACAAAGGATGTCATAAGGATCATCTGTTTTTTTTTTTGGCGGACCGCAAAACACATACGGTCATGTGAATGTAGCCCAAGGAAGAAAAGCAAAGCAAAGAAGGCTTGTATTTCTGAAACTCTTTTAGCAGAAGTAATTGCAAAAAAGGCCATTTTAAAAGTAAGCAACTTAAAGGTGTTGTCCGGGTTGAGAGCTGAACCTGGACATATGCCCTTTACCCAGGTAGTACCACTGATATGAGCATCAGAGCTTTTAAATTTTCTTGAGAACCGGTGACTTACAGAGCTCTCCATGGACAAGCTAGGAGGAGGCTTCCGCCTTAGCAGTGAGCCTGGTGATGTCACTGGGCAGACTTTAGAGCTGCCGTAGACCATTAAAAATATAAACAAACAGCCCTTGCACTGCGCGATACAGCGCAGGGCAAGGGAGAGCACTTGAGCATTATATGCTCCGAAGCTCATGGCTGGCTGGGTGAAAAAGGGAGAAAACAGAGCTGCAAGTTGTACCCTTAGAATAGATGAGTTAAGATTTGTATCTAGACCTGCTTGCAAAAAAATCTTGTCACATCTGGGACTTTTAAAGAATCTGGACTGTAACCTAAGAAGGTAGAAAAGATAATCCACACCTTAATGTACACTGCTCAAAAAAATAAAGGGAACACAAAAATAACACATCCTAGATCTGAATTAATTAAATATTCTTCTGAAATACTTTGTTCTTTACATAGTTGAATGTGCTGACAACAAAATCACACAAAAATAAAAAAATGGAAATCAAATTTTTCAACCCATGGACGTCTGGATTTGGAGTCACACTCAAAATTAAAGTGGAAAAACACACTACAGGCTGATCCAACTTTGATGTAATGTCCTTAAAACAAGTCAAAATGAGGCTCAGTAGTGTGTCTGGCCTCTACGTGCCTGTATGACCTCCCTACAACGTCTGTGCATGCTCCTGATGAGGTGGCGGACGGTCTCCTGACGGATCTCCTCCCAGATCTGGACTAAAGCATCTGCCAACTCCTGGACAGTCTGTGGTGCAACGTGACGTTGGTGGATAGAGCGAGACAGGATGTCCCAGATGTGCTCAATTGGATTCAGGTCTGGGGAAGGGGCTGGCCAGTCCATAGCATCAATGCCTTCGTCTTGCAGGAACTGCTGACACACTCCAGCCACATGAGGTCTAGCATTGTCTTGCATTAGGAGGAACCCAGGGCCAACTGCACCAGCATGTGGTCTCACAAGGGGTCTGAGGATCTCATCTCAGTACCTAATGGCAGTCAGGCTACCTCTGGTGAGCACATGGAGGGCTGTGCGGCCCTCCAAAGAAATGCCACCCCACACCATTACTGACCCAATGCCAAACTGGTCATGCTGGAGGATGTTGCAGGCAGCAGAACGTTCTCCACGGCATCTCCAGACTCTGTCATGTCTGTCACATGTGCTAAGTGTGAACCTGCTTTCATCTGTGAAGAGCACAGGGCGCCAGTGCCCATTGCCAATCTTGGTGTTCTCTGGCAAATGCCAAACGTCCTGCACGGTGTTGGGCTGTAAGCACAACCCCCACCTGTGGACGTCTGGCCCTCATATCACCCTCAGGGAGTCTGTTTCTGACCGTTTGAGCAGACACATACACATTTGTGGCCTGCTGGAGGTCATTTTGCAGGGCTCTGGCAGTGCTCCTCCTGTTCCTCCTTGCACAAAGGCGGAGGTAGAGGTCCTGCTGCTGGTTTGTTGCCCTCCTACGGCCTCCTCCACGTCTCCTGATGTACTGGCCTGTCTCCTGGTAGCGCCTCCATGCTCTGGACACTACGCTGACAGACACAGCAAACCTTCTTGCCACAGCTCGCATTGATGTGCCATCCTGGATAAGCTGCACTACCTGAGCCACTTGTGTGGGTTGTAGACTCCGTCTCATGCTACCACTAGAGTGAAAGCACCGCCAGCATTCAAAAGTGACCAAAACATCAGCCAGGAAGCATAGGAGCTGAGAAGTGGTCCTGTGGTCACCACCTGCAGAACCACTCCTTTATTGGGGGTGTCTTGTTAATTGCCTATAATTTCCACCTGTTGTCTATCCCATTTGCACAACAGCATGTGAAATTGATTGTCACTCAGTGTTGCTTCCTAAGTGAACAGTTTGATTTCACAGAAGTGTGATTGACTTGGAGTTACATTGTGTTGTTTAAGTGTTCCCTTTATTTTTTTGAGCAGTGTATTTTCTAGAGGTGACTAACTTTTTACTTTCTAATAAGGTGGAAACTACCTTACCTGACAAACCTCTCCTAGACTAGATATCCCTTTCAATTTCCACAACGAGAGATGAAGTATCTCTGGATTGGGATCCCACAAGGGCCCCTGATGAAGTAGATCCTCCCTCACCGGTAAGGTCCAAGGAGGCTCTACTGCCAGCTTCTGTAACCTTGTGTACCAGGATCTTTTTGTCTATTTTGGAGCTACCAGAATTACTTATGCTCATTCCTCCTCTATTTTCCTTAACACCTTGGGGATAAGACAAATCAGGGGGAAAAGCATAGCCCAGTTCCTCATTCCAGTTTTGTGCTAATCCATCTATCGCTAGAGGTCTGTCTAAATGATTGAGGGAGAAGAATCTTTTTACTTTCCTGTTTGCTCTGGACACAAACAGATCTACTGTGGGAAGACCCCACCTCTGGACAATTTACAGAAAAACCTCCTGGTTTAAGTCTCATATAGACGTCCGTGGAACACGGTTCGTAAGATACCGGACTGGCATTGCAGGCGCGCACGGCGTCATTTGTTGCTATGACGCCTGCGCTCCTGCAATGCCAGTCCGGTATCTCACGGACCGTGTTCGACAGACGTCTGCATGAGGCTTTAGACAATTCCCCTTGCCTGATGGTAGTTTGGTATTCTGTCTGCTAGTATGTTCTCCTTCCCATTTAGATGGACTGCTAAAAGAAAAAAGTTTCCTTTCTTCTGCTATATGAAAAATTTCCAGGGACAAAAGCAAAAAACATATGGGGGACCCTCGTTCCTCCCTGACTGTTCATGTAGGCCACTGCTGTCGAGTTGTCTGAATAAAAAAAATTATACATACACTTTCTCCTTACTTCTGGAACTGCTATTTCACGGGCCATTTTTACCACCTTTATTTCCTTGAAGTTGGAGAAGGTTTTCCTTGACTATAGATCCCACTTCCCCTGCCAGAACCTGTTCTGAGAGTGAGCTCCCCATCCCCAGGAACTGGCTTTTGTAGTGACTACCATCTGATCTTTGATCTTCTGGATTTTTCAGAACTATCCACCACAATAGGGAACGTATGGCTTTTTGATTAAAGGTGGAAACGTTGATCTAAAGAATAAGTGGAACCGCCCCAGGATCTCAGAATATCCGCCTGTAGTTCTCTGGAGTGAATCTGTGCATATGGCACTGCTGGAATAGTGGATGTCATCTGACCCAACACAGCCATTGCCTCTCTGAAAGTAGAGGGAAGAGTGAAAAAGCATTCATATCTGTTCTAAGATTGTTTCTCTTTTTGAGTGTAAAAAAATTCCTTTGTTGTAGGGAATCCAACTGGATTCCCCAAAAAAAGGAAAAAGACTTGACTTTCCCCAATTTTTTTTTTCAACCCGATTTCCGTGGAACACAGGAAACTTATATCTCCCTCCAAACTTTTTGATCAAAAAGTCGTCTAGCTAAGGCACTAGAGTAACTCCTCTCAGTCTTACAAAGGCTGCTCTCTCTGCTACTACCTTTGTGAATACTCTTGGCGCCCGAGATATGCCAACGGGAAGTGCCTTATATTGAAGATGTAACAACTTCACTGCTGTATTTTTGGGAAGCAGCATGAATCGGAATGTGGTAGTAAGAGTGTTCCAGATCCAAGCTTGACACCCAGAAATTCTGGAAGACCAAATTTGTTGTTGATTTTATTGTCTCTAAGAAATTTATTGTAAGTTAAGGATTTGTTTAGCCTTTTCGGATTTAGAGTGTAATAGAATAGAAGGTAATAGAACCCTTTCCTCTTTCTCTTCCGGGAACTGGGCAAATCACCCCCCTTCTTTAATAGAGCCACCAACATTAACACTTCCCTTTTCTTGTGATCTTCGGGACATTTTGTCTGGACAAAAAAAAAGATTTTGTGGAAATGAGCCCCCGGGCCAAAAATTGTGATACCACCAACCCCCCAGTAAGACAGTATTTAAGGGGGGAGGGGAATAAAAAGCGGCAGTCACAGTTCCTGGGGGAAGGGGGGGTATGGCACAATATAGAATACCGTATTTTTTGCTTTATAAGACGCACCTGATAAGACGCACCTAGGAAAATAAGAAAAAAATATTTTGAACCAAAAAGGTGTGCTTTTGAACTAATGGTGGTCTGTGGATGACACCGATGGGGGATCTGTGGATGACGCCGATGGGGGATCTGTGGATGACGCCGATGGGGGATCTGTGGATGACACTTATGTCATCCACAGATCCCCATAAGTGTCATCTACAGATCCCCCTTCAGATGCATCAGTGTGGAGGGAGGAGGCGGAGACACTCATGGCGGGGCCCGATGCAGTGACTCTACTCTAATACACTGGGCCCCGCAACTGTTAAATACATTCAATCCGATCTATATCTAAATGTATACCGCACTGTTCGGTACTTACTGTAGTATGGGCATTAAGACTGCGCAGACCAGTAGCTCCCTCGGTCATGCGCCGCCTGCCCCAGCTCCCTCCTTATCTCACTTTATGAATGAACAGGCAGGCGGCGCATGAGAAGGGAGCTGCGGCAGGCGGGGCAGGACCGAGGGAGCTGCCGGTCTGCGCCGTCTTAATGCAATACTTACGGTACTACAGTAAGTACATTTAGATATAGATCGGATTGAATGTATTTAAAGAGGACCTTTCACTAGAATAAAAAATCTAAACTAACTATACAGACATGTAGAGCGGCGCCCAGGGATCCCCCTGCACTTACTGTTATACCTGGGCGTCGCTCCGTTCGCCCGGTATAGCCTCCGATATCTTCATAGTTAGGCTCCACCCAGTTGAGCCTGTCAGAGTCTCATTCTCCCATGCTGTAGCACTGGCCAATCGCAGCGCTCAGCTCATAGCCTGAGAGGCTTTTTTTTCTCTCAGGCTATGAGCTGAGCACTGCGATTGGCCAGCGCTACAGCCTGGGAGAAGGAGACGCCGGCAGGCTCAACTGGGTGGAGCCTAACTATGAAGATACTGGAGGCTATAACGGGAGAACGGAGCGGCGTCCAGGTATAACAGTAAGTGCAGGGGGATCCCTGGGCGCCGCTCTACGTGTCTGTATAGTTAGTTTAGATTTTTTATTCTAGTGAAAGGTCCTCTTTAACAGTTGTGGGGCCCGTGTAGAGTCACTGTACCGGGCCCCGCCATGAGTGTCCCCGCCTCCTCCCTCCACACTGATACTTCGTTGGCCGCGCTGTGCAGCATAGCGGCCAGCGAAGTATCCGCTTTATAAGACGCACGGCCATTTTCCCCCCACTTTTGGGGGGGGAAGAGTGCTTCTTATAAAGCGAAAAATACGGGAAGTGGCAGCTGCTACAGTCCCACAGTCCATAGGGGAAGCATTGCATAAAAAGCAGCTGCAGTGCACACAAAATCAGGTAAGGCTAGGTACACACTTGCCATCGGATTTTGTTATTCTGTTCCAACAAAGGAGCAGAATACTTGAATTGCCGAATCCTGCATATGCCAAACACCACTGGCACCTGCCAGATCCCATTCACATTTAAAGGGGTCCATCGGGATCTGGCTTGAGTATAGATATTTTGCCAAACAAAATATGGCTGCATGCCCTTTATTTTTGCTGGAATCTGTGAAGGAGGCTTCTGTCGGAACCTCTGCAGCAGATGTACACACAGCCTGAATGGTGCTGTGGGTGGTCATGGGCTATCAAACGTCATGAAAAAAGAATAACCTAGTCTCTAAATATACTTTTAGCATAGTTTTTGATTTTCTCATTTTGGAACCAAATAAATGTAAAGTAATTTGTAACAGCAAAAGAGAAAAATGAAATACATAGAAAAATATAAAATTCACATTTTTGATATAATCAAAAGAAAATCTCAAAAAGTGTATACAAACATAATCTATAAAATCCTTTTCACAACTCTGCATGATCCTATGGATACTGTCAGGCATTCAAAGGGTAATACTGCCATTCGTTTCATGTTGCCACACACACAGATCATGCAGACAGCAGTGTTCATACCATACTGGGCCCACACCACTGCTGCCACACTACACTTAGCTGCACTGGAGTCCCATCTACTCCTCATTAAGGCAAGATGCTCTCTTCCAATGACACACACGCAATTCCACAACCACCCAGTCTAGTGCACGGCACACTGGACGTTCGCCTGCACAGCAACATGACTACTAAACCCCCAGGCTGCTTGTGTTGAGGCGTGTGTTGTGTGTAAGACAACTTGTTTTAGCAGTCTTCATGGGGAAACAAGAATAGACTGAGTGGTAGGAGAGAACAAGAGGGGCATCAGCCTGAAACGCACTTTGCTTAAAGGGGTTCTCTGGGCTTTTAATATTGATTACCTATCATCAATGTCAGATTGGCGGGGGTCCGACACTCGGCACCCTCGCCGATCTCTGCTGTATGAGGAGACGGCAAGGGCAGAGCGCACGTGCCGTCTCCCTTCTCTCTTCCTGCTCACCGCTGATTTGCCATAGACAGCAGCGGTGAGCAGGAAGAGAGATGGCACATGAGCACTGTCTCCTCATACTGGTGATCAGCTGAGGTGCAGGATGTCGGACCCCTGCCGATCTGATATTGCACTTAGGATCCCAGAAATAATGAGTGTGTAGAAAGAGCAGCTCGTTTACAGAAGATCACAGCACTCTGCTGTCAAAGGGAAGATGCACTGAGAACTTTCCATATATGAGAAGTGATGTCACGGGAGCCCACCAAGTTATCTGTTTAACGGAAGTCAGTCAAGGATGTCATACTGTGGAATCAGTCACCCATAGGCCATTATGGCATTTGTTAAACTGAGTTTTTTGTTACTTTACAGGACATAATGGGATGGTATAGCGCAGTCATAGGAAAAAAAATGCAATGTGAATGCAGCATACTTTAGTCGCAAAGGATCATGATGATAAAAATGCAGCAAATACTCCACACATACCAATACTTCTTCTTTCAGTTGTCCTAGTGGTACAGAAAGCTGACTCAGAGCTTTATCCATTCCAACCTATACAAGAGAAAGAAAAGACAGGAGAGGAATGAATCACAAAACCAAACTATTTGTTCTCAAGTCTTTCCACCATGGGATTTGTAAGTCAAACATTTGAGCGTAACATCCAGAATTCAAATAAATTTACTTTTCGCCAATATTTTGGTTTCATTTTAGCATGTTCCCCCAGATCAGTGAGACGGACAAAAAAATATGGAAAACAAACAGCAGGTGATGCTATACAGATACATTTTTTTGAATAGCTGACTGGCTTTGCAAACCTTTTACATGTTATTACAAAAGTATTCAGATCCAGGTGTAGGTTTGAAAAATGTAGAATAGGTTTCGTGACACAAACCCTTTAACCACCTAACTGTTTTGGCTGAGCTAAGCTCAGGCTGTAGGAAAAGTACTTAAAGAGTAAGACTACTTTCACACTTGCGTTCAGAGCAGGTCCGTCTGATGTCTGCACAGACGGATCCGCTCCTATAATGCAGACGTTTGGATCCGTTCAGAACGGATCAGTCTGCATTATAGTTTTTAAAAAAAAAAGTGTGAAAGTGTGAAAGTAGCCGGAACGGATCCGTCCAGACTTTACATTGAAAGTCAATGGGGGACGGATCCGTTTGAAGATTGAGCCATATTGTCAAACGGATCCGTCCCCATTGACTTACATTGTAAGTCTGGACGGATCCGCTTGCCTCCGCACGGCCAGGCGGACACCCGAACACTGCAAACAGCGTTCAGGTGTCCGATTGCTGAGCGGAGGCTGAACGCTGCCAGACTGATGCATTCTCAGCGGATCCGCGTCCACTCAGAATGCATTGGGGCAGTACGGATGCGTTCGGGCCGCTTGTGAGCCCCTTCAAACTGAGCTCACAAACGGACACCCGAACGCTAGTGTGAAAGTAGCCTAACTAAACAAACCTTTATCTAAACTTTTAATGTTCTCTCTAATGCCCTAATAAAACTGTCTAATATACTTTATTAATGAATTCTCTATTTTTACTACACTTTTTGCTATCTAAAGCGCACCATCAGCGGTGTACGGAGTACATTTTGTGAATGGGCAGCAGCAGCGCAGGGAGTACGGGCAGGAGCAGCAATGTGCTCCCTGGACTATTACTAACTCCAAGCATAGCCCAAGGGTACCCTATACCCATGTACTATGCCAGGATTAGCTGAGTGGAGCGGGTTCCTACTTCTGCCTAAGCTAACATGCAGTTCTCTTAGCTTAGCGGAGCAGGCAGAAGCAGGAGCCAGCTCCGCTCAGCTACTCCTGGCATAGTACATGGGTACAGAGTACTCATGTGCTATGCCAGAAGTTTGGGCGGCATGGACGATTACTTTCATAAAATGTACTCCATACACCGCTGACAGCTTAGCAGTGTACAGAGAACAGAGTTTTAAGTGCACCAGGGAATGTTGTGCTTTAGAAAGCAAAAAGTGTAGTAGAAATAAATAATAATTTTATTAAGGAATTTTCTATTAGACAGTTTTATTAGGGCATTAGGGAGAGCATATTAAAGTTAGTAGATATCTTGGAAATAGCTCACTGACCCCACAACCATTGGAGGTGCACAATCTGATCAATTCACCCTTCAAATTAAATAACTGTCAATATAAGATTGGCACACTCAAACATGCGGAGCCCCACGGAATTTGAACAATTTATTATAACTGTACTTAATTAAAATATAATAAAATACAATAAAATGCACATATGATCAAATATATGGAGATAAAAGAATTAAAAAGGAATTAAACAGTGGATACAGTTACTTCTGTGTTGTTCAGGTTTGCTTATTGCAGATACTCAGTGATTCAGGTATCCGAAATAAGTACAAATGCCCTGGGTATTACTTCGTTTTAGTCTGTTCTGCTGATTATATTGCACATGGATTAAGGCTACTTCTCTTATAGACCTGTTGTTTTTATGTCTAGATGTTATATATCACGTAATCAATATACACTACAGCTGTGAATGTCTACCGAATTTCAGCGGCGAAACACCAACATATAGTCCATATGTTTTCCAAATGTTGTATAATTAATTTATCATGAGGATCTTCACATAGACTTTCATTTAAATGTTCAAAGGTTTTCGAAGAAAAATTTTCGAAAGATTTTTCCACACAAACTTTCGTTTATAATTTGCATTCGAAAAAACAGCATTCAAGAGTCAGTACAAAGATCACATGCGATAGTTCTCTATGGGCTGGAACTGTACTGGTAATTTTTTGCAAGATATAAGTTAAAGTCAGTACCAAATCACCCACACTTGTGGGCTTACCTGAATGCCAGCGTTTTTGAAGGATAGATCAGAAATTGTTTTATAACTGGAATTAGGAATGCTATTTTAAGAAAACAAGATATACAGTTGATTCAGTATTAATAACAGAAAAAAAAATGTGTTAGGTCTTAAATTATAACGGACATAAAAAACAAACAATGTAATCAAGTGATACAAAAGTAGGATTTTTTTTTAAAATAAATAAATAGTTCACACACACAGAAAAAGTGGTGCAGAGCTGGAAAACAAAACAAAACAAAAAAAAAAAAAGCTGGATATTCTCTGTATATTACAGAGTACAGTGTAATGAATGGTATTTTCATACAGCTTCCCTGCTAGTGTGTATGCTCGGCATTAAAAGGGTTTTACAAGATTATTATTATTTTTTTTTTTTACCGATGACCTCTCCTCAAGCCCAATTCACACACGTGGATTTTCACAGACCACATTTAAAAGAAAAACTATTATACAGGGTGGGCCATTTATATGGATACACCTTAATAAAATGGGAAGTGGATTGGTCGTCGTGGGCCAGTTGAATGGCCCCCAAGGTCTCCCGATCTGACCCCCTTAGACTTTTATCTTTGGGGTCATCTGAAGGCAATTGTCTATGCTGTGAAGATACGAGATGTACAGCACCTGAAACTATGGATACTGGAAGTCTGTGCTAGCATTTCTCCTGCGGTGTTGCTATCAGTGTGTGAAGAGTGGGAGAAGAGGGTTGCATTGACAATCCAACACAATGGGCAGCACATTGAACACATTTTGTAAGTGGTCAGAAACTTGTAAATAACTCATGAAAGAATAAAGTTACGTTAAAACCAAGCACACCATTGTTTTTCTTGTGAAATTCCCAATAAGTTTGATGTGTCACATGACCCTCTTCCTATTGAAAAAACTAAAGTTGGATTCAAAATGGCCGACTTCAAAATGGCCGCCATGGTCACCACCCATCTTGAAAAGTTCCCCCCCCTCACATATACTAATGTGCCACAAACAGGAAGTTAATATCACCAACCATTCCCATTTTATTAAGGTGTATCCATATAAATGGCCCACCCTGTATATATATGCATTGCGCATAAGAGTATGCTGTCTTGCTATAAGCTTTTGATTAGAGTGAAGACCAGAGGGCGTTGGCAAGTAATGGTGTGAACAGGCAACAGCGATTATAAGCAATTCTGTGTGTGGTGTGTGTAGCTGTTCCCAGGAAATATAAATCATTCAGTGGAATGTGAATGGGTGCAGCTTTAAGTTGCAGATGGGTTGAATATGTGTGAAGTTGTGAAGAATCTGATGGATGCTCAGCAGAGCTGCGTGTGCAGTCTGTACTTCAAGTTTAAGGGTGTGAGACGGGGGTGCCGTGGAGCGGGGCAAGTATGAGTATATGAGGTGCCCGGGCAGTAGACTGACTAGTAGAGGGAGGAACGCACCGTCCGACCGGAAGGTGTGGACTTAAGCCCCTTTCACACGAGCGAGTTTTCCACGCGGGTGCAATGCGTGACGTGAACGCATAGCACCAGCACTGAATCCTGACCCATTCATTTCAATGGGTCTGCGTACATGAGCGTTGTTTTTCACGCATCAGTTCTGAGTTGCGTGAAAATCACAGCAAGTGCGGGTGCGATGCATTTTTCACTGATGGTTGCTAAGAGATGTTGTTTGTAAACCTTCAGTTTTTTTATCACGCGCGTGAAAAACGCATCAAAACGCATTGCACCCGCGCAGAAAAAAACGGAACAACTGAATGCAATCGCAGATAAAACGGACTGAACTTTCTTGCAAAATAGTGCAAGTTTCACTGAACGCACCCTGAACACATCCGGACCTAATCAGTCACGCTCGTGTGAAAGAGGCCTTAGATGACCTACAGGGGAAGGAGGATAGGGTGGACGTCACAAACACTGCCCTTTTGCCCATCCCTAGTTACAAGACACCCCCATGAAAGTCTTGTGTTCTGGTGTATGCCATCATGAAAAAAAAAAAAAAAAAAAAAAAAAAGTATTAAAGTGCAGCGTAAACCACAAAACAACATTAGGCATAATACTGTAGAAGGTTCATGATAAAAATGATAGTGTCTAGTTTTATGTTTGGTAATAAACTTCAAGTGTAAATGTGCTTCTATTATCTGGGGAGCAGCATTTTTGTGCACCTTTGCCCCACCTATCCCACAGGTGACCTTGATTAGGTGGTACATATAGCTGTATGGTGGTACATATAGCTCCTCTTCTCATTGGTGTCTTGATGCAAACAGAGATAACTAAGAGCAGCACACTATGTGCAGGGTCTGCTCTCCTGAATGTAGATGCCCAACAGCATAGATAGGTTTAGAGTAGGACCTGCCTGAGTGAGACCACCTTGGCGCTGGTAGGCGGGCACAGATGTGTTTTGATCAAAATATATTGGCTGAGAGTCTCAGATTTTCATCATATCAGAGTGAGGGCTTAGTCCATATATAATGTTTGCATCTATTGTTTTAGTGCATTATTTTCCGTGATCTTTGGTAATAATCAGGTTCAAGTTAAGACATATTAGAACAAATGTATATATATGTTTTGGTTTTACATCACAATGTGATTTGATAAATATTGCAGTGTTATCTCGCCGCAGAAGACACTTCTGCATCTAATCCATAATTGCTACTGTTTATCTAATGTGTTGAGGTATAAAAATGAGGATCTCTATTACTTGTAAAAATATGTATGCATGTATGTTTGGAAGTGTTATTCTTAATATACAGATAATTAGATGAGGTTCTTGGTTTAGCAAAGTTTATTTTGCTTTGGCAGAGGACCTCTATGGTACCATTGGCAAATGTATTCAAAAGCAGTGTTGGACCAACAAAAGTTATAAGGACTTTTGTTCATTTGTTTTGTTTGATTCATTTGATGCAGGGGTGGAGAGAAAGGAGTATTACACTCACCAGTAATCAGTTTCCTGTAAGTCTCCATGATGACACACATGAGACTGCATCCCTTCTAATAGGACAGGAAAAACACAGGTTTAAAACCCCACCCCTTCCCCACCAGTATTTTTAACCCTTTAAGGACCCATGACGTACATGTACGTAATTTCTTTGCGGGACTTAAAGACCCGTGACGTACAAGTACTTCATGGGGATTGGGCGGGTGTAGGAGCTGTATTACTCATATAGCCAATGCATTCCAATATACAGGGTGGGCCATTTATATGGATACACCTTAATAAAATGGGAATGGTTGGTGATATTAACTTTCGGTTTGTGGCACATTAGTATATGTGAGGGTGGTAAACTGAGTAAAACTTCGCTTTTAATAAATTAAGGAGATAAAATAGCCCCTACTAGACTAACAACAAATAAGACGTGCCCATAAGAGGCACAATACACAGACATATAAATCACTCGGGAAAAAAAGGGGGGACAAGGGGGAAGGTCAATATGGGCGATAGGGGTGACGGTGTATATTGCCCTCTGGCCCTAGTACCTCCCTACTTGTCCTGTAAACCCTATAAGGTATCCAAAGGACGGGGTCCAAAAAACCCCGCAAGGGGTGGCCCAGACAGGAACACTGATCCTGATAAATAACCCTAGTTAGGCCCTAGTCATAGACAAAAGGGGAACAGGGTGCTGCTTTGGAATACAGTGATGATATATGTAATGAACACAGAAAAAGAAGGGGGGGTATATCACCACCCAGACGTCCAGAAGGAGTCAGGGCGGGGGCATACTTAAGTGTCCCGACGCGTTTCTTCAATTGGAGCCCAGGATTCTTCAGGGGACACGGGGCTATGTGTTCGCTTTGATCAGTCTGTGACTAAGCTTGGTATTGGCTGCGGTCGAGGGTGGCTGTAAGCACACTGTGTAGCAAGACCCAGTGTGGTGGTGTCTGCTAGGATGATGACCGGCAGTCATCATCCTAGCAGACACCACCACACTGGGTCTTGCTACAGTGTTAAGTTTAATCAAACTGTTCACACCATTACTTGCCAACGCCCTCTGGTCTTCACTCTAATCAAAAGCTTATAGCAAGACAGCATACTCTTATGCGCAATGCATATATATACAGGGTGGGCCATTTATATGGATACACCTTAATAAAATGGGAATGGTTGGTGATATTAACTTCCTGTTTGTGGCACATTAGTATATGTGAGGGGGGGGAACTTTTCAAGATGGGTGGTGACCATGGCGGCCATTTTGAAGTCGGCCATTTTGAATCCAACTTTAGTTTTTTCAATAGGAAGAGGGTCATGTGACACATCAAACTTATTGGGAATTTCACAAGAAAAACAATGGTGTGCTTGGTTTTAACGTAACTTTATTCTTTCATGAGTTATTTACAAGTTTCTGACCACTTATAAAATGTGTTCAATGTGCTGCCCATTGTGTTGGATTGTCAATGCTGAATTGATTACATATATCTCCCTAAAACGTGTTGGGACTTTATATTCTTTTATTTACAATTGGCCACTAGGACCATCGGTGTCCCTGAGCTGACACGTGTTATTAATTATAAAATATAACATTTATTACTTGTCCTTAAAAATAAATTATTTAGAACTCTACAATTAAAATTTTCAGCTATGCCTGCCTGCCATGTATTAATAATAGCAACATAGGGTCTGATTGTTAGGTACGTCCACTAGAGGGCACTATACACTTGTAGCTGTTTTTCTCTTTGCTTTTTTTATTAGGGCATAGTCTATGCTCAGATTGTGCACGCTGTTATTTTCACAGCGTGCTGCCTGCTATCACAACTGCCTTACTGGACTATGCTCCTCTTGTTAATATATTCTCCCAGACCTTATTACAGGCCAGGCAAAAGCTGGCTAAAACACTAATATCACTTGCTGCCCCCCGACATGTTTCGCCAACCAGGCGTCTTCAGGGGTTTGGGCAGTGGACTCCACTGCCCAAACCCCTGAAGACGCCTGGTTGGCGAAACAGGCATAGCTGAAAATTTTAAATTGTAGAGTTCTAAATAATTTATTTTTAAGGACAAGTAATAAATGTTATATTTTATAATTAATAACACGTCAGCTCAGGGACACAGATGGTCCTAGTGGCCAATTGTAAAAAAAAAGGATTGTCAATGCAACCCTCTTCTCCCACTCTTCACACACTGATAGCAACACCGCAGGAGAAATGCTAGCACAGGCTTCCAGTATCCGTAGTTTCAGGTGCTGCACATCTCGTATCTTCACAGCATAGACAATTTCCTTCAGATGACCCCAAAGATAAAAGTCTAAGGGGGTCAGATCGGGAGACCTTGGGGGCCATTCAACTGGCCCACGATGACCAATCCACTTTCCAGGAAACTGTTCATCTAGCTGGCACGTTCCCTGAGTTTTTCCAGCAAGATGGTGCACCATCAAATTATGGGTGTCCGGTCCGAGCATTCCTAGATGAACAGTTTCCTGGAAAGTGGATTGGTCGTCGTGGGCCAGTTGAATGGCCCCCAAGGTCTCCCGATCTGACCCCCTTAGACTTTTATCTTTGGAATCATCTGAAGGCAATTGTCTATGCTGTGAAGATACAAGATGTGCAGCACCTGAAACTACGGATACTGGAAGCCTGTGCTAGCATTTCTCCTGCGGTGTTGCTATCAGTGTGTGAAGAGTGGGAGAAGAGGGTTGCATTGACAATCCAACACAATGGGCAGCACATTGAACACATTTTATAAGTGGTCAGAAACTTGTAAATAACTCATGAAAGAATAAAGTTACGTTAAAACCAAGCACACCATTGTTTTTCTTGTGAAATTCCCAATAAGTTTGATGTGTCACATGACCCTCTTCCTATTGAAAAAACAAAAGTTGGATTCAAAATGGCTGCCATGGTCACCACCCAACTCTTGAAAAGTTTCCCCCCCTCACATATACTAATGTGCCACAAAATCTAAGTTAATATCACCAACCATTCCCATTTTATTAAGGTGTATCCATATAAATGGCCCACCCTGTAGAAGTATTGGAATGCATTGTAAAAGGGGATCGGACCCCTTTTTTTTTTTTTTTAAATGCTGTTATTGTGTAAAACTTAAGTAAATAAAAAGTACACATATTAGGCATCTCCAAATTCGTAAGAACCTGCTCTATAAAAATATCACATGACCTAACCCCTCAGGTGAACACTGTAAAAAAAAAAGCCATTTTTTGTCACCTTACAAAACAAAAAGTGTAATAGCAAGCGATCAAAAAGTCATATGCATCCCAAAATAGTGCCAAACAGTCATCTCATCTCGAAAAAATGGCTCTCAGAATATGGAGACACTAAAACATGATATTTTTCTGGTTTCAAAAATGATAGTGTAAAACAAAAAGTATACATATTAGGCATTACCAAGTCCATAACGACCGGCTCTATAAAAAATACCACATGACCTAACCCCTCAGGTAAACACCGTAAAAAAAAAAATATACAATAAAAACGGTGTAAAAAAAAGCAATTTTTTGTCCCCTTACATCACAAAAAGTGTAATAGCAAGCGATCAAAAAGTCATATGCAATTGAACAGTCATCTCATCCCGAAAAATTAGCCCCTACCCAAGACAGTCGCCAAAAAAATAAATAAAACTACGACTTTTAGAATGTGGAGACACTAAAAAAATATTTTTTAAAAATGCTTTGTTATGTAAAACTGAAAAAAAAAAAAAGAAAAAAAAAAAAAAAAAGGCATATTTGGTATTGTCGTGTCCGTGACAACCTGCTCTATCAAAATACCACATGATCTAACCCAGTGTTTCCCAACCAGTGTGCCTCCAGCTGTTGCAAAACTACAACTCCCAGCATGCCCGCACAGCCTTTGGCATGCTGGGAGGTGTAGTTTTGCAACAGCTGGAGGCACACTGGTTGGAAAACACTTATCTAACCTGTCAGATGAATCTTGTAAATAACAAAAAATAAAAAGCGGTGGCAAAACAGCCATTTCTTGTTACCATGCCTCACAAAAAGTGTAATTTACAGCAACCAAAAATCATATGCACCCTAAAATAGTACCAAAAAAACTGCCACCTTATCCTGTAGTTTCTAAAATAGGGTCACTTTTTTGGAGTTTCTAATCTATGGGTACATCAGGGGGGCTTCAAATGGGACATGGTGTAAAAAAAAAAAAAAAAAAAAAAAAAAAAAAAGGATTCAAATGGAAAATATGGCAAAAAAGTGAAATTTTGAAATTGTATCCATTTTCCATTAATTCTTGTGGAACACCTAAAGGGTTAACAACGTTTGTAAAATCAGTTTTGAATACCTTGAAGGGTGTAGTTTGCAAAATGGGTTCATTTTGGGATGGTTTTTATTATGCAAGCTTCACAAAGTGACTTCAGACCTGAACTGGTCCTTAAAAAGTGGGTTTGGGAAATTTTCTGAAAAATTTCAAGATTTGCTTCTAAACTTCTAAGCTTTCCAACGTCCCCCAAAAAAAAAAAAGGGCATTCACAAAATTATCCAAACATGAAGTAGACATATGGGGAATGTAAAGTAATAACTATTTTGGGAGGTATTACTAATATAAAAGAAATTGAAATTTTGCTAATTTTTCCAAATTTCTATAAATAAATAAAAATTTGTTTGACAAAATTTTACCACTGTCATGAATTACAATATGTGACGAGAAAACAATCTCAGAATGGCCTGGATAAGTAAAAGTGTTTTAAAGTTATCACCACAAAGTGACATGTCAGATTTGCAAAAAATGGCCTGGTCCTTAAGGTGAAAAATGGCAGGGTCCTGAAGGGGTTAACAGACACCCGAAAAGGATAATAGAAACATGATAACTAATGTAAAGATAATAGGGTGGGAAATATGTCTCGTCATGGAGACTTCCAGGAAACCAGATTACCAGTGAGTATAATACTAATTTCCGCAGTCGTCTCCATGACGGCATACATGAGAACTAAAGATGAAAATTAAACTAGGGGGGAGACAACTGCGCAGACAACCTTGCGTCCAAAGTCCATGTCCTGGTTAGCCGAAACATCAATAGTGTTTCGTAAAAGTATTTAAGCGCTTCCATGTCGCTTATGCTGAGTATTTTTCTGCCCAGTATGTAGACATAGATGTAGTTGAATGGGCTTTAATAAAAAGGTGGTATAGGTTTCCCCTTGGTTCTATAGGCTTCTGATATTGCCAACTTAAAGGGATTCGGTCATCAGAAATGAGCCCTATAAGCTAAACATATGGCGATGTCCCTTGTAAAACACAGAATCCTAAAGAGAGTTTATCAAATGCCCCTGTGGCTCTATAGTCCTAAAAAAGCGGTTTATATCACCTGTCAATCACTTCAAAATGTGTCCAAGGGGACGTCTCATTTTGAAAGGTGCCCGGCTGCAGCCATGTCGTTTAGGTGCCCAGCGCCGCCTTCTGAGCTGAAATCGCTGCCGTCCCTTACGTCATCACTGCCTCTCTAACCACCGCTAGCTTCATCCAGATCCCGCGCGTGCGCACTAGGTATATCCTGATGCGCCCGTGCGGGGGCAGCAGCCTCGTATAGCGAAGTGCGCATGCGCTGGCCAGCGCACTTCGCTCGAACCTCCACTGACTGCCCTATTACAGCCCATCCCAGCCATCCAACCTCCTACAGCCTGGTTCAAAGCTCGCGGGATCTGGATGAAGCGAGCGGTGGTTAGAGAGGCAGTGATGACGTGAGGTAGGCAAATCGCATGAAAGGGAGGGCGGCGATTTCAGCTCAGAAGGCGGCGCTGGACACCTAAACGACATGGCTGCAGCCGGGCACCTTTCACCATGAGACGTCCCCTTGGACACATTTTGAAGTGATTGACAGGTGATATAAACCGCTTTTTTAGGAATAGAGCCACAGGGGCATTTGATAAACTCACTTTAGGATTCTGTGTTTTACAAGGGACATCGCCATATGTTTAGCTTATAGGGCTCATTTCTGATGACAGAATCCCTTTAATCCACCTAGAGAGGACTTTGAGGCCCTTTCCCTTGTTCAGTCCACAGTGCTGTAGAAATGAGGTTTTTGTCAATTCTCCATTGTCTGGTAGTTTTTGTATAATGTAAAACTGCCCTTCTAACATCAAACGTATGAAAAGATAGATTCCTGCTTGTTACTAGGATTGGCAAAAAAAAGATGGGATCACTATGTCCTGGGACCTGTGAAATGACAAAACAACTTTGGGCAAAAAGTTTGGATCTAATTTGAATATTAATTTCTCCTCAAATATTTTAAAAAAGGGTTCCTGTATTGACAGGGCCTGTAATTAATTCACTCTTCTTGCTGAAGTTATTGCTACTAAGGCTACTTTCACACTAGCGTTCGGGGCTCCGCTTGAGAGTTCCGTTTGAAGGCTCTCACAAGCGGCCCCGAACGGATCCGTACTGCCCTAATGCATTCTGAGTGGATGCGGATCCGCTCAGAATGCATCAGTCTGGCAGCGTTCAGCCTCCGCTCCGCTCAGCAGGCGGACACCTGAACGCAGCTTGCAGCGTTCGGGTGTCCGCCTGGCCGTGCGGAGGCAAACGGATCCGTCCAGACTTACAATGTAAGTCAATGGGGACGGATCCGTTTGAAGATGACACAGTATGGCTCAATTTTCAAACGGATCCGTCCCCATTGACTTTCAATGTAAAAGTCAAAACGGATCCGTTTGCATTATCATGAACAAAAAAAAATATATATATATATATATATATATATATATATATATATATATATATATATTTTTTTTTTTTTTTGTTCATGGTTATGCAAACGGATCCGTTCTGAACGGATGCAAGCATTTGCATTATAGGAGCGGATCCGTCTGTGCAGACACCAGACGGATCCGCTCCTAACGCAAGTGTGAAAGTAGCCTAAGAAGGTTGTTTTTATCGTAAACAGGATGATTGAAATAGACTACAATGGTTCGAAAGGATAGAACATTGAGGTTCCAAGGTGGTACTAGGTTTGTTATTCTCGGTCTAAGTCTGTCTGCTGTCTTAAGAAATTGGGAAACCCAGGGTATATCCAAACTGATATTATGCAAGGCTCCTAGAGCAGATACTTGTACCCAAAGTGTGTTAGGGGCAAGACCTAGGTCAAATCCATCTTGAAGAAATTCTAATATATAGGATATGTTAGGAGTGACATCACTAAACCATCTCCACACCATGAAGCAAAATGTATACATATTTTTAAGTAGATCTTTGAGGTATTATTCTTCCTACTTATTAATATTGTTTGACCCACTCTTTCAAAAAGACCCCTTTTTTTTTTTTAATCAGAGAGCCCTTTTCAAACTCCATGCTGATAATTTCAGGATCTTTAGGTCTGGAACTGAAGAAAGGATGCCCGATGCTTCCCTGTTTATGCTCTCCAGGAGGCCAAACTAACTCCTTTTGGGCAAATATGGGACTTTGAGGATTAGGTTGCAATTTTCGGAGTTGAATTTTTGCAGAGCCCTGGAAATTAGATGGATTGGTGGGAATGCATATGCTAGATCGTATAGCCAACCGTGGCTGAACGCATCCCTGGGATTGAGGGATAAAAAAATAAAAAATAAAATTGCTTCACCTTATGATCTTTCTTGCAGGTGAAGAGATCTATGCTGGGAATCTCCCATTGCTTTGTTATCAATGCAAAAGGGGAGGGGAAAGGGACCATTCTACTGGGTCTACTTTGTGTCGACTCAGATAGTCTGCTATGTAATTGAGAGCTCTTCAGATGGACTGCTGATGGGCAGAAAAATCAGTAGCCTTCCTAAGAAAATATTTTCTGTGAGATTGACTGAAGGCAGTTGTGTCTTGTACCTCCTTTCAAAACCTTCTAGATGGCTAGAAGTTTTCTGAAGTTTGATGACTGAGCCCATTCCACTTTGGACCATTGACCCTGGAAAAACATTGATACGAATGGGCCCCCCCAACCCCAGGAACTCGCTTTTGTTGTTAACCAGAAGATCCATTTTTGTTGCCAGTGAACACCTTTCTTCAGATTCCTGTCTATCCTCAACCAATTCAGGGATTATTTCACTTCCATGGATATGTAAACCTTCTGATCCAGGGTAGTTGGAGATTTGTTCCACTCGGAAAGGACAAACTTCTGGAGAGTCCTCATGTGGAATTGTGCCCATGCTACTGCCGGACGACAGAGTCCGCAGTAGTGCCATGGCTGACCTGATTGAACATGAGGTTCACTTCTGAAACTGTTAAACCTGAGAATGAATACTCCCTATTCCCTGCCATTTCAAATAAGGGAAGGCTACCTAAAATCTCTTCCCTAGGAGTCTTATCAGGTGAATTTCAAATTGATCCAGCCAGATGTTAAGTGTACGTGCCACACAAGTAGAAGCTACACCAGGTTTTAGTAATGCCGACGTTGCCTCCCAAGTCTGTCCATTGGATCTTTTAATTGTGTTGAGTCTTCAAACGGTAGCACTGTACTATTAGCCACGGGAGCATTTACTTTGAGTATAGTACCCCAGTGAACACAATCTTCCTCACTAAAAGGGTACATCCTTTTTAAACCTCTAGGATTAAAAGATCCCTTTTCTGGCTTAGTCCATTCCATCTTAATCATGTTTTGAATATATTCTGGTACCGGAAATACACTTCTACGTCTTTCCCCTAAACCTCCAAAAAGTTCTTCCTGAACAGATTGTGGCTTTTTTTGGTATTTCTATCTGTATAGTGGCCCTTGTAGCTCCTCATGTACAATGTTTGTAATACAGTCCTTGCTGATTTTTTTTAGGGTATATATCCGGCAATTTTTTGTAACAAGTAATACAGTTTGCTGGTTTTTTAGGCTTCTTCTGTGCCTCTTTATATTGCGGAAGTGCTAGTGGCGATCTAGCAGTGCATGTCCACAGCTCTATATGCAAAATCCAGGTGACAGAATCCCTTTAATTACAAGACATACAAGTGTTCTAGACATTTGACTAGCTATTTGGCCATTTTGACCACTTTTTAGGTTTATCCTTTTTCCGTATGGGACTAATACTTTTATATTTGGATAGTATGGGAGGTTACGCACGTGGCAATACTCATGATGTATATATATTTTTTTCCCTCCATATCATCACCATGACAAGGAGATAGACCCCCTGACCTCTGTAGGGGCAGGAACAGAGAAAGGTTAAATCACCCCCTCCCTCCATCATACACCAGTGTTTTCCTGTCCCTACAGAGGTCAGGGCAGAGAAAGGTCTCCCTGCGCGTCAGGGAGAGGTCTAGTACTAATGCTGAGCAGGGGAGAGTCGGGAGGGCTCGCTCTGGTTGATCCTGGGCGGCATCTTCCTTCTTGCCCCTGGTAAGTTAAGTAGGGAGTGAGCGCCCGGCGCATCAAGCGCTCTGAAACATTGTCACTACCAGTTATAATCCAGAAATGATCACCCAGGAGGCGGTGATCCTGAACACTTGCCGGAATGCCGGCATTTTTTTCCATTGGAAAGTATTAGTGCCTGATCCGGCATTAAAATTGCCGCATTGACGGATCCAGTCTGTGCATGAGCAGACCTTTAAAAAAATGTCAAAAAAATAAATAAATACCGGATCAGTTTTTCTGCATGACACCGTAGAGACGGATCCGATATTGCAATGCATTTGTGAGACAGATTCGCATCCAGATCAGTCTACAAATGGTTTCCGTTTGCATACAGATTGCCGGATCCAGCAGGCAGTTCCGGCAACGGAACTACCTGCCGGAATCCAGCAACGCAAGTGTGAAAGTACACTTATTCTAGGTGAGAGGGAGTTGTACAATTGACTAACGCTCTGGCTTGTTGTGCACATTTGCGATTTTGCACCAGGTCGCATTTACAAATATAAATATATTCCAACCCCGTCGTCAACTTTGTGACGACGGGGAGCATAGAGGAGAGTCGGAGGATGCCGGCGGTGCTGGGCTCCTTCACAGTGGGCGTGGCTGGGCATCAGAAACGTTAGTAACAGCCCCTTGGGCACCTTACTTGCCTCATATACAAGTATATAAAATCGTTTTATTGACAATAAAAGCACAGAGCTATAGGGAATATATATTGCAGACGTGCTAGCGGCAATCTAGCAGCGCATGTCCGCAGCTCTATAGGCAAAATCCAGGTGACCGAATCCCTTTCATCTCTTGTAATTAACCCCACTGGACTCTAAATGGGTGTCTTGAACAGCTGAGCTGTTCGGGCACCCAGCAGGTGACCAATCAGCGCCGTCCCAGCCTTTGGATCGCCGTGATTGGTCAGTCAGATTTGACTGACCAATCGTAGCATTGAGCGGCAGGTTCAAACTCTACAGCGAAGCTCCGATCTCCTCAGTGAGCGCTGAGGAGAATGGGGCTGCACGGAGTAGAACATGGTGTGCACTGAGAGCGTCGCGTGCCATGTTCTCTAACTGATAGTAGGCTGCGCAGCCTAGTATCGTTAAATAGTAAAACCCGGTATCGGATCGATCCGGGTCTAAAAGTATCGATCGGGTATTGATAATTTGATACCTGATGCAACGCTATGAGACAATCACCCAAAAAAAATCTAAATAAAATATGACTTTCAGAAAATGCATGCTTTTAAAAAATGCTTTATGTAAACTGAAAAATAAATGTAAAAAAAGGAGACATATTTGGTATCGACGTGTCCATAACAACTTTCTCTATAAAAGTAGCACTGAAAAAGTAACTGAATATAAAAACTGTGCCAGAACAGCCATTTTTTGGTTACCTTGTCTCACAAAAAGCAATCAAAAATCATATATATCCCAAAACAGTAACAATAAAACGGTCACCTTATATTGTGGTTTGCAAAATTGTTTCTACTGTAGGAGTGCATCAAGGGGGCTTCAAATGTGACAGTGCCCAAAATCCAGTCCAGCAAAATCTGCCCGCCAAAAACCATATGGCACGCCTTTCCTTCTGAGCCCTGCTGTACGTCCATACGGCAGTTTACTACCACATATGAGGTGTTTCTGTAAACTGCAGAATCAGGGTAATAGATGTTGAGTTTTGTTTGGCTATTAACCTTTACTGTGTTGCAGGGGGGGAAAAAATGAATTCAAATAGAAAATCTGCCAAAAAAGTGAAATTTTGAAATGTTATCTCCATTTACCTTTAATTCTTGTGGAACACAAAGGGTTAACAAAGTTTGTCAAATCAGTTTTGAATAACTTAAGGTGTGGAATTTCTAAAATTGGGTCATTTATGGGTGGTTTCTAAGTAAGCTGCACAAAGTGACTTCATAACTGAACTGGTCTTTGAAAAAGTGGGTTTTGGAAATTCTTAAAAATCTTAAGAGTTGCTTCTAAAATTCTAAAGCCCCTTTCACACAAGTGAGAGTTTTCCACGCGAGTACAATGCATGTTCTATATTCTGCGTTTTGTCACGCAGCCCTGGCCCCATAGAAGTGAATGGGGCTTCAGTGAAAAACGGATTGCATCCACAAGCAGGTGCGAATGCAATGCGTTTTTCACTGATGGTTGCTAGAAGATGTTGTTTGTAAGCCTTCAGTTTTTTTATCACGCACGTGATTAACGCATCAAAACGCATTGCACCCACGTGGAAAAAAACTGAACACAATCGCAGACAAAACTGACTGAACTTGCTTGTAAAATGGTACGAGTTTCACTGATCGCACCCAGACCTAATCCGTATAGTTCGTGTGAAAGGTCCCTAAGGCTCCTTTCACATCACCGTTTCTCCTTTCCGTTCTCCAGCTCCGTTGAGGAGCAGGAGAACAGAAAGGACGGATTCTGCAGATAACCGAGACCTAACTGAGCGTAACGGAGCCTAAAGACCCCATAGACTAGAATATAATCAGTTATCTGCAGAATCCGTCCTTTCTGTTCTCCTGATCCTCAACGGAGCCGGAGAACGGAAAGGAGAAACGGTGATGTGAAAGGAGCCTAAGTCTTCTAATGTCCTAAAAAAATAAAATGACATTTACAAAAATGATGCCAACATAAAAGGGAAATGTAAAGTAATAACTATTTTGCAAGATGCCACTGCCTTAAAAAGCAGAGAAATTCAAATTTAGAAAATTATATAATTTTTCCACATTTTATGTAAATTTAGGATGTTTTTATAAATAAAAGTGGTTTAAAAATAGACTCAAAATTTACCACTAACATTAAGTACAGAATGGTTTGGATAAGTAAAAGCATTCAAAATGTTACCACAAAGTGACATGACATATTTCCAAAAATCAGCCTGTCACTAAGGTGCAAAAGGGCCCGATCATTAAGGAGTTATCCAGGAAAATATATTTATGACTTATCCTCAGGACCGCCAATCGGCTGTTAAAAGTGGCCCTATGCGCCGCAGCCTCTTGCTAGGTCAGTGACATCACTGTACAATGATCAAAAGCAACAGCTCAAGATCCAACGTCGGCTGCACGGGAAAAGGGGGAGGGATCCCCACGCAAAATCCAATACAATAAATACCAGCTGCCTTACTTGCTTCAATGTTGTATCTTTATTTGTCAAACAAAAATCCTCAAATGGACGCGTTTCGGCACATATTGCCTTCCTCAGCCACATTTACAAGCGACAATACATTTCATTATTATTGTGGACTGTTGGATACATGCTCCGATCCGCATTATGACAAATATACCTTCCACTCTCAGTTTTAATGAGGAGGATGCAACAAGGATTATATCCCAAGTGACATCCTCGATTGACTTTTTAACAATCCCATCATGCGAATTAAAGAAAAGACACTGGGAACGTGAATTGCGAAGGATCGCTTCCTATGAATTACATGCTACGACTTTGGCAGAGTACTTTAAGTTAATTGAATTCCAAGGGGAATGCGGGTACATCTGCACCCGACTTTTTTCCCTGACGATCAAGTTTATTGTTCGGACTTTGAGAGAATAATAAATAAGTGCTCGCTGGACCTGATACTGTTAACTGTGGATAGACTTCAGAAGGAGATTGTGGAGATTAAAGAAAAAAATAATAAATAAATAGACACCGTGGAATTGCAGTTGCAAGACAACCTACCAACTGAGGAATTTTCTACGTTAAAAGAGAAACTAGAAAATCAGATTGCAGTTTACCGTAATGAGACCCAGGAGAGAAAACTATCCAAGTTCCTCCGTGATAGTGAAGACTATCGCTGGCAGGATATTGCGCAGAGACGGCAGCCAGACTACAGGGGCGGTGCAAGAACTGTAAACTATTACAGCTCAAGCTTTGGGAGCGAGATGAGTGATTTCTGTGACACACGACCTTTTCCCAGGCGAGGCAGAGGACGGCGAGGAAACACCGGGCGGGCCGCAAGCACCGCACACACTGCCGATCCGGAGATGCGCCAAATTCCACTTGCCCACTTGTCCTAAAACACACTTACAGAAATATCTTCTCTTTTTTTTTTTTTTTTTTTTTTTATAGAATATATATATATATATATATATATATATATATATATATATATTTATTTTTATAGAATATATATATTTATTAACTCACCTCCTCCAATTGATCGCGTAGCTGCCGGTCTCCTGTTCTTTCTTCAGGAAGGACCTGTCAAAGGACCTGTGGTGACATCACTGTGATCATCACATGATCCATCACCATGGTAATGGACCATGTGATGAGCTCAGTGACGTCACCACAGGTCCTGAAGAAAGAACAGGAGACAGCAGCTACGCGATCAATTGGAGGAGGTAAGTTCATATTTTTTAACCCTCATTGGCACTTCCCACTGTGCCACCAATGTTTATTATACTGGGGGGGGGGGTGCACTGTGCCACCAATGAAGATAACTGAGCTGTTAATACAAATACAGGAGGCGGGAGCCGGAATCACATAGCCGGCACCCGACCTCTATGACAGGGAGCTTCGATCAGCGGCAGTTAACTCTTCAGGTGCGGTACCTGAGGAGTTAACTGCCGCTGATCGCAGCTCCCTGTCATAGAGGTCGGGTGCCAGCTATGTGATTCCGGCACCCGCCTCCTGTATTTGTATTAACAGCTCAGTTATCTTCATTGGTGGCGCAGTGGCCACAGCCCCTCCTCCTGTCTCTCTTCCTATTGGCGGCGGCAGCACAGGGGGGAGGGAGAGACTCCTCCACTGCGCTGCTGAGAAGTACATCGGCGGCGGGGCAGAGAAATATCATCTCCTGTGCCCCGTCGCTGTATTCAACTGCAGAGCTGCCGCGGCGGGTCAGAGCTGCCGCGGCGGGTCTAGTCGCAAATGGCGACAAGACTAAAAAGTCTTGTCGCCATTTGTAAATGAAGTCGCATTGGCGACCATTTTGGTCGCCATCTGGAGCCCTGTCAGCCAGGCTGTCTAGACCTGCACCAGGTCACAGTAGCTCAGGCTGGACAATAAATCTGGTGCACTTTTATCTGACTCTACACCGATGTTTTGTTTATTTTGAGGTATTTTTACACCAGAATTAGGGTGCAAAATGGCACATCTTAGGCCCACCAACTTTTCTTCGAAGACCCACCCCTTGCCAACTATGTTGTAAAAATAAGTGTAGAAACCATAGATGTGCTAGAATTAGTAAATCTGGGCCTAAAAAGTTCAATTAATATTCACTGGGCCACAGTAATTTGGAAGCAATTTTCAAGCTAGTCAACACATTCTCTAAGGACAGCGATTTCACAGCAAGTTTTTGTAGTGTGATAAAAATTATGTAGGTCTAGCCTCAGCCCAACATCAGTTTCACATGGTTAGTTTTTTTGCATCAGTATTTGCAAGCCAAAACCAGGGCCAATTCCACAACATGTGAGAGGTACAAATATGTCCATTATACTTTTTCTCTGTAGGTTTCACTTCTGGTTTTGGCTTATAAATACTACTGCTAAATACTGACTGAATGAAAGTGGCCTAAAGCCCCATGCACACGACTGTATCCGCTTTGTGGTCCGCAAATCACGCATTCACAACATATGGATGCAGTCCATGTTGCATCCACATTTCTTGCGGTACCATTGATTTCAATAGGTCCGCATTTTACAGACAAGTATGGGACATGTTCTATCTTTTTGAGAAATGGACAAACAGATGCGGAAAGCAAACGGATCAACTAGGTGCTTTCTGCATCCGTATGTCCGTTCCGCAGACTATGTCTGCAAAACTTGGACAGAAGATGTATTGAAAACAGTGGGGCTGCAAATCCATGTGCTGTCTGCATTGTATTGTATCCCTAGTCTGCGGGGCGCAAAACCAATATGGTTGTGTGCATGGGGCTTAATGGAAATATTTGCACCTGTTCTGTGTTTTTTTGACCTGCACCTGGTTTTGGCTAACAATCACTAAGGGAAAAAAAAATTCCATTTGAAAAACGTCTAGTATTAAAAAATGAATAAATAAATTGTACCAAATTTGTAGAGAGGTTCACAAAATCTGCGTAGTCTTTATTGATGAGCTCAACCATGGCAGTTTTGAGGAGACGATAATAAATCTCAAGATTATCTCGAAGATCTTCCAGCTGCACACGCTTTCTACATTCTGACACAAAGTGGTCAACATCAAAGGAGTCCTATTGAGAAAATATATGTAAATTACACGATTTCAGTATTAATGAAAATGTATACATTAGAAACCTGAAATTTGAGGGGGTATTCTCTTTTTGTAAAGTGATGTTATATCGCTAGGATTCAAATTAATAGGGCTGCCTTTAATTCCAGTAGGAAACACTATAAAAGTAGCGATATGTCCACGTGATTCTCAGGATCGGTGGAGTCCCTATGATCAGAACCCAGCTGATCATAAAAGGATGCCACAGCCTAGAGATACAATACGGGAATATCCCGTAAAATATGTAATATAATTTATATAATCTCTACATCAACACTAGGCAAAGTCAATAGTAGACACTTAAAGGGAGTCTGTCACCTCCATATGGCCATACACAGTGCTTACATTGTCCTATAGCACACCTATACATGACTGTAATGGTACCTTTGTCTTTTTCTTTAGACTTGCAGAAGCTGGAAAAACTAAGTTTAATTAATATGCAAATGAGCTCTCGCAAGTGCCATGGGGCGGAGTTCACAGTGTTGGAGCCCCGACTGCTCTGCCTTTTTTTATTGTTTCCCCGCCCCAGCCTCTGCCTGCCCTCCTATTCCCTTGCGTCTTCCTTCGGTCCGGCCGAGATCCCGCGCCTGTGCACTGCCACCGACTCCCTTTAATACTGCAACAGACATACTAAGGGTATGTTCACACAGTGTTACTTTCATGCGGGTTTAAGATGGAAAACTGCTGCTGAAATCCAAGGGTCAGCCACAAAGTACAAGGTAAACGCACTAGATTTTTCGAACATGTATTGCTGTCATTTGAACATGCCATTATTATTCTGTTTTAGGACACCAAGTCCTTTTACAAAGACAAATTTTCAGGCAATTAATGCAAACAGACAATGTTCCTGATGGCTGACGGTCAGAAGAGATAAGGGATGCATTTACATGTAGCAATCACCTCTTCTGTATGAGGACAAGCGACCTCAACAGTAAACACTTGTCCCCATAGAAAATCATTGCTCTTGGGCAGCAGATCGCTTGTTACACAGCACCATCTGCTGCACATAGAGAATGATCTTAGGTGGCAGACGAAATACAGTATTGCCCAATGAACGAGTATTGGCTTGTTCATCACGTCATCGCCTGTCCCTTTTACATAGGCCAATTATGGAACGAGCGTTTATTGATGTAATTATCGGGCCGTGCAAAAGTGTAACTCTCCTTTCAACAAACTTTGCATCAATCACTAGTACAGTGTATGTACATCAGGCATAACACTTTTGGCATTTTTAGAATCTTTCTGCTGTGCATGCTGAATGGGTAGTTTGCTGCTCTGCCAGATCTGTGGTGGGTGGAGACTAGCTGCTATTCAATCCACACAGAATATAGATGAAACTTCTTCCTAACCTTCATACTCAGAAGCAGCCCCGAGGATAATGGGGGACATTACAGAGAAGTATTGGTTGTGTATAAAACACTTGGGCTAAGATATAAACTACTTGTTTAGAGGCTGAGGTCTGTGTCTTTTCTCTCTCACCCCACTCCCTCCATAAACTTGCACTGACGTGTAATATGATCCTTCCATAAGCTGCTCCTGCCTGGGACAGATTCAAGGCATATTTCAGAGAAGAGCATATGAATAGGCATATTACAAAGTTTCTTCTTTGTACTACTGACTTTAGTGCATGTCTTGAGGTGCGAGTACAGAAGGACTTCTGATGTGGAGATTACAGTCTATGCTGTAGAGCTTACAAGCCATTAGGGACTAGAGCCCTTATCCTATTCAACCTGATAGATCTCTATCAGGGTGAATAGGACCTCACACTGTCCCTGCTGCCCTGTGCTCTGTGCACACACAGCAGCAGGGAGCTGAACATGGCAGCCAGGGCTTCAATAGCATCCTGGCTGCCATGGTAACCGATCAGAGCCCCAGGATTACACTGCTGGGGTTCCGATCGGAGGAGAAGGGGAGAGGGGATCCGGGTGGGGGGGGCGCACTGCACCACCAATGTTTTTACTATTGGGATGGGGGTGGGGGGTGCACTGCGCCACCAATGATTAATACTGGGGGGCTTGGGGGGGGGGGGGGGGGGCGCACTGCGCCACCAATGAAGATAAGTCTCTCAATCATTCATATACAGTAGACGGGAGCTGGCTGCAGAATCACATAGCCGGCTCCCGACCTCTATCAGCGGTAGCTGCGATCCGCGGCACCTAAGGGGTTAACTACCGCAGATCGCAGCTACCGCTCATAGAGGTCGGGAGCTGGCTATGTGATTCTGCAGCCAGCTCCCACCTCCTGTATATGAATTAATGAAAGACTTATCTTCATTGGTGGAGCGGTGGCCACAGCCCCTCCCCTCCTCTTGTACTTCTTCCTCTCACTGGCTGCAGCGGCAGCAGCATCACAGGGGGAGGGAGACACTGCTTCCTTCTTCCCTGTGCTGCTGAGGGAACACGGAGAGCGCTGAGAGCAGTGCGATCTGTGCTCCCCATACATTATCGGTATAATCGGCAAAATAGATGCCGATAACGTTCAAAATACTCAATATCGGCCGATAATATCGGTAAAACCGATAATCGGTCGATCCCTAGTTGGAATTCTTGTGATTATTGGAATCAAGGCAACTGCTTTCCATCAGTGTAAAAGGATAGTGGGGCACACCTACATCCAGGTAAGACACAGAACACTAACTGGTAATACTTGTATGATATTGATTGCATAAAAACATAAAAATAGCAGGGGTTGACAAGCATCGATAAATATACAGCTATATAAATAAATTTAAAATGATGTTGGTATGCGATATAATAAAAATGATATTGGTATGCGAAATAATAAAAAATTGTTGTAACCAATCTGTAGGTATTAGATAGGTGCATCTAATAGTTCTGTAGTTGGATATTCCTACTGTCAACGGTCTTGGATATCAATAATGGATTATGGCCAATAAGTTATTTTTCTATATATTCGGCTTGGATGCACTTATGTGCGAGGTTCCCCTTTATACTGGCAGTATTTGCAACGACTTGTTAGTATAAAAGTGTCGGTATAGATGATGCCATACAATAAGGATAATAATCTCAGTTGTTTGATGTGTAATCGTAGCTAAAACATAATCTGATACTACACAGTTGCTGGTTAGGGCTGTATTACTCACTATTTTGAGCGATAATGTCCGGGGTTTTCGTGCCTAGCGTGGCGTCCCACGTGTTGCGGCACAGAAGGCTTACCTCCGGCTTGTTCTGTGGGGAGTGGTAAGCTATTAGACTTTAAACAGTTCACTAGACGCCGGGGTCTATAGATATTAGGCCCTCTTTAGTAGTCGGCGTTCCACGTGTCTATTCAATCTAGACACACCGAGACTGTTTCTTACACATATGCAGCATTTGGGAGCGCTCCGAAAGGTCGTGGGTGATCCGCAGAATATGTACTGTGATTATTTTTTATTTTTTCTTCTTTAGAGACGCGTTTCGGAGTTAACACTGACTCCTTCCTCAGTGGTCAAGTCTCATATGGTATATGGCGATTTATATAGTCCTAGGTAAATCTTCTCATTAGGATTATTGCGTCATCTTAGGGTGAACCCAAAAACGTGGATTAATCTTATCTGGCCATTTGGTAATTATATATAGTTGGTTACATCAAGATTAGAAACCTATAAAAACCATACATACAATATCCACTATATGTTAACTAGCTGAGTGTTTATATTTCCTGGAATAATCATTCATAGGGGAAGTGCGGTTTGTTCGTTCACAATGTGCTATATATCGTTGAATATAGTTAATTAAACAAAGCATTAGAAATTGTGAAGTGAATTCTAAATTTCTACAAATTCTGTTATTTAAAGTGCGATTTTTCTTTTTTGCGCGATTTTTTTCTTTTTTGCGCGATTTTTTTTTTTTATGCGTTTTGAGAAAACCAAAACTAAATTCAAGGAAATGCATTTATGTTATTTATTCAGATTCCTTATCTTGTGTTTTAGTGTAACAGATTTCTAAGCTTCTATTTATGTCTTTTGCGAACAGTTTATTTGAATCGTGTTCATTTTATTACTCTCCCAAATTTCCATACAAGGCTTGTCATACTTGCAGGAAGACAGTGAATGATCACACCGTTAACGTGAATATTTTCTCAGGTTATATTTAAGGGCTCTTTCACACCTGCGTTCTTGTCTTCCGGCATAGAGTTCCGTCGTCGGGGCTCTATGCCGGAAGAATCCTGATCAGGATTATCCTAATGCATTCTGAATGGAGAGAAATCCGTTCAGGATGCATCAGGATGTCTTCAGTTCCGGAACGGAACGTTTTTTGGCCGGAGAAAATACCGCAGCATGCTGCGCTTTTTGCTCCGGCCAAAAATCCGTAACACTTGCCGCAAGGCCGGATCCGGAATTAATGCCCATTGAAAGGCATTGATCCGGATCCGGCCTTAAGCTAAACGTCGTTTCGGCGCATTGCCGGAGCCGACATTTAGCTTTTTCAGAGTGGTTACCATGGCTGCCGGGACGCTAAAGTCCTGGCAGCCATGGTAAAGTGTAGTGGGGAGCGGGGAGCAGCATACTTACCGTCCGTGCGGCTCCCCGGGCGCTCCAGAGTGACGTCAGGGCGCCCCAAGCGCATGGATCATGTGATCGCATTGGACACGTCATCCATGCGCATGGGGCGCTCTGACGTCATTCTGGAGCGCCCCGGGAGCCGCACGGACTGTAAGTATACCGCTCCCCCGCTCCCCGCTCCTACTATGGCAGCCAGGACTTTAATAGCGTCCTGGGTGCCATAGTAACACTGAACGCATTTGGAAGACGGTTCCGTCTTCAAATGCTTTCAGTACACTTGCGTTTTTCCGGATCCGGCGTGTAATTCCGGCAAGTGGAGTACACGCCGGATCCGGACAACGCAAGTGTGAAAGAGGCCTTAATCGGCAAATTACCAATGAATTGTATAGGGGGGGGGGGGGGGGGAGGTCCTGCAGCAAGGAGGGAGTGATAGTGCAGCCAATCTCTCATCGGTGGAGGACCCCCCCCCCCCTCTCCACGGTCTACAAAAAACCGTAAACCTCCAATTCTGCGTTTAATCCCTCTGGAAGGAGAGTGTTAAATTCAAATATTTTTCTAGAATCCATCCGTGACATTTTACTTATGTGGTCTCCCCCTCTCCAATGGGTGTTTACCTTTTCCAAAGCTGCAAACACCATCCCTTTTGGATCTTTATTATGTAAGGTCTTAAAGTGAAGGGACAAAGTATGTTTGTCGTATTCTTTTTTTATATTGGCAATATGCTCTGCAATAAGTTTTTTTCAGCGTTCTCTTGGTTCTGCCCACGTACTGTTTTTTACATGGGCATTGTATAATGTATATGACACTATCCGTATTACATGTCAGAAATTCTTTAATTACGTCTTTGAGTATTGGTGGTGGAATTGACCTCGATGGTTTCTTTGGGGAATGAGGTAGCTTTGCACCCTATACATAATCCACATCAATAGAAGCCTGAAAGGCCCATCCATTTTTGAATTGATTGAGTTTGATTTGTTGATAATTGTAGGGGCTACCAGCAAGCCTAAATTTGGGTCTTTAGTAAAGGTAATTTGGGGTTTATTGGGTAGTATATGCTCTATTGTTTTATCTTTGACAATATGGTGCCAATGTTTGTTGATTATGTATCTAATCTTTTCCCCTCCCCACGACAGCACCTTAGAGAGATGACTCCTCCCCCAGGACAGGAAACCTGCAGCATAAAAAAGGTGGAGCCACTCTCCCACCTCAGTGAGATTTCCTGTCCTGGTGCGGGAGCCTGCAGTTCAGTTTGTCCTGACCTGGAAGCCCTGGTAGATACTGGAGGGTCAGTTAAAACAATTCCTTCTTACCTGTCATAAAGATTCCTCCCCCATAGGTGTGGGGTTGAAGGAAGATGTGAAAGCGGCAATGACCGGGAGTCCGCAGCAGGCAGAAGGTGTCGGTGCGGTTCTCCTCACCTGAGGGACCATCGTGGAGAGTGTGGCCAGAAGGCACCAGTGTAAGCGCAGACCAGCCAGGACGCCACTAGACGCGATGTGATGGCGTCATACAGGAAGTCCATGCGTTTCACGGCCGTGCGCTTCTGGTCAGGTGACCGGAAGTCCGGCATCTTTAAAAGAGTTGTCGGGTATGGCAGCGATCTGGACGTTCGAGTCTTCTGTGGCTGCATTCAGGGTGTCGGAGGGAAGGCGTTAGACAGCAGAAGTTCTGTCTCGAGTGGTGTCCGTGGCTTGGTGGGTCTGCAGGATACAGTGGATCTCTCAGGTGAGAGGGGCACTCTGGTGGCACATGGTAACTATTTGCAATGTTGATTACATGCAGGATTACCTACTATTATGGAAGAGGAAAGGAGGTCTGAAGGCGCAGACCTTGAGATCCTGCCGCTGGTATTGGAGTTCTAATGTTTGGTCCTTAAAGGGTTAAGGCTGTTTTCCTTAGATATGGGTATGTTTACTTTTCTTAGACTGTGCCTAAAAAAGTGGTGGCCAAGAAAAAGAATAAGGAATGCCCTATCTGCAAATGTCCGCTGACATCTTCTTCATATACTAAGAAGCTCTGTCAGCAGTGCATTGAAAAAACGGTGGCGGAAGAGACTCCGGGTATTCTGAAAGATTTGAAATCTCTTATGTCTGAAGATAAAGGGAACCTGTCACCGGGATTTTGGGTATAGAGCTGAGGACATGGGCTGCTAGATGGCCGCTAGCACATCCGCGATATCCAGTCCCCATAGCTCTGTGTGCTTTTATTGTGTAAAAAAACCGATTTGATACATAGGCAAATTAGCCTGAGATGAGTCAGGGACAGGACTCATCTCAGGCTAATTTGCCTATGTATCAAATCGGTTTTTTTACACAATAAAAGCACACAGAGCTATGGGGACTGGATATCGCGGATGTGCTAGCGGCCATCTAGCAGCCCATGTCCTCAGCTCTATACCCAAAATCCCGGTGACAGGTTCCCTTTAAAGTGTCCCTGAAAGCCGGTAGAAAGAGGAGAAGAGCGGTGAGGCAGGAGTCGGATGTGGAGTCAGAAGACAGCGAGTCTCATTCTGTGGATGGGGACTCTGCTGATTCCTCCTCTTCAGAGGATGAAGCGAGAGAAAGGAAGTTCCTATTTCCAGCGGAAGATACAGACAAATTACTAAAAGTTATTCGATCTACCCTGGAGTTAAGACACCAGGGAGGATAGGTCAGTGGAAGATGCCGTATTTGAGGGTCTTAGGGAAAGAAAGCGTAGATGTTTCCCTGTTCATAAATCTATTTTAGCGGTAATAGAGAGAGAATGGAAAAAGCCAGATAAGCCATTTATTTCAAAAACCTTTAAACGAAAGTACCCCTTTGAGGAAGAGGCATCTACATCTTGGGATAAGGCCCCAAGACTTGATGTAGCCATTTCAAAAATTTCTAAGAGATCCTCCTTGCCTTTTGAGGATATAGGGTTTTTAAGAGACCCTTTAGATAAGAGAATAGATCCTTCACTTAAAAATACTTGGGAGTCTTCTGCGGCTGCTTTCAGGCCTAGTATAGCCGCCACAGTAGCCGCAAGGTCAATGTCTCTATGGCTGGATAGACTGGAAGGGCAGATCAGGGACAGGTGTCCTAGGGAGCAGTTGTTAGCGTCCATACCCACTTTCCAAAAGGCCGCAGACTTAATTGCGGATGCCTTGGTGGATGCGGTGAGACTGGAAGCCAGAGCCGCATCCCTTTCTAATTCTGCACGCCGGGCTTTGTGGCTTAAAAATTGGAAAAGGGGAGATATGCCTTCGAAACTGAGGCTATGTGGCATTCCCTGTGTCGGCCAATTTCTTTTCGGGTCAGAACTAGACTCTTTGCTTGAAAAGGCTGCAGATAGAAAGAAAGAAAAAATTTCCTCAGGAGTCGTTCACCCAGTTTAAGCAGTATAAACGGCCCTTTCGGAACCCATCCAGATTCCAGAGTAAAAAGCAGACAGGAGATAGAAAGCAGGGAGCAAGGCTTAGATCTGGGAATAAGGGTTTTTTGTTCAGATCAGCCTCAGCCCGTACAGAAAAACAGGGAAAGCAATGACGCCATGATCCCAGTAGGAGGAAGATTAAAGTTCTTCCTTCCTGCTTGGGAGAAGATTGCAGGAAAATGGCTGGTAGGACTTCTGCAGGAAGGTCTAAAATTGGAATTCTTGCAATATCCCGCAGAAAGATTTGTGATCTCAAGATCTTAACAAACAAAAAGGTGTTGATTCCTGTCCCAGAGTTAGAGCTAGGGAGAGGTTTCTATTCTACTCTGTTCCTAGTGAAGAAACCAGATGGGTCATACCGGATGATTATTAAATCTAAAACACCTGAACAAATTTCTGAGGGCCAGAAAATTCAAAATGGAAACTATCAGGTCAGCAATCTATCTTTTATCTCCAGGATGCCATATGGCGGTTCTGGATTTAAAGGATGCCTACCATCATATCCCAATACATCCAGACCACCAGAGATTCCTCAGGGTGGCTGTAAAAACCAATTCCGGTGTTCTTCAGTTCCAGGCACTACCCTTCGGCCTCTCTATGGCGCCTCGGATCTTTACCAAGGTAGTGGCGGAGATGGCTTCCTTCATCAGAAAGGAGAACATCACGTTCATGCCTTACCTGGACGATTTTCTGGTGGTGGCCCAGTCTCGGGAGACGTGTGTCAGGGCGCTGAATCAGGTGATGGATGTACTTCAGTCCCTAGGATGGTTCTTGAACTTCCAGAAGTCCAGGATGCAGCCATTAACAAGTCAGGTTTTCTTGGGCCTGGTATTGGATTCCAGACAGGAGAGAACTTTCCTCACAGTGGAGAAAGTTGCCGGGGTTCAGTCAGGAGAGGCCCTGTCCATAAGGAAAGCTATGTCCCTTTTGGGAGTTCTGACATCCTGTATGTCAGCAGTCCAGTGGGCTCAAAGACACTCTCGACAACTACAAGGAGAGATCCTGGCCGCCACGAAACGGGCAGGGACGTCCCTGGAGTCGATTTATAAAATGATCAGATCTAACGCTTTCATCTCTGAACTGGTGGAAGGAAGCAGAGAATTTGACTCGGGGAGTTCCCTGGTCCTTTCCGGAACCAGTAGTAGTAAACTACAGACGCCAGCCCCTGGGGATGGGAGGCTCATGTGGAGGATCAGATTTTTCAGGGAGAATGGTCCCAGGGTCAGAGACCTTTTTTCTTCAAATCGGAAAGAGCTACGGGCTGTCTTACTAGCTTTGAGAGCAGCTCTACCGATGATCCAGAACAGGCATGTTAGAGTAATGTCCGAAATTTCGGGCGGTCGTCTCATACCTCAATCATCAGGGAGGAACCAGGTCAGATTCCTTACGGAGGGAGACCGAATGGATTTTCGAAGAAATAGAAGGGAGAGTTCTACATCTCTCAGCCAGTCACATAAGAGGAGTCGAGAATTCTCAAGCAGATTTCTTGAGTCGCCACAGGTTACGTACGTCAGGGAGAATGGTCTCTGAATCCAGAGGTTTTTTCCCAGATAGTGGATTTATGGGGTCTTCCATCAGTAGACATGTTCGCCACAAGGGAAAACAGGAAGGTAGAAAAGTTATTTTCCCTCACTCCAAGGGAGTACCCATCTGGAGTGGATGCCTTCCTCCAGAGATGGGACTTCCCTCTAGGATATGCCTTTCCCCCTCTACAGTTGATTCCGCTAGTGATAAGGAAGATCAGGTACGAGGAAGCGAGAGTAATGGCGCCCTTCTGGCCGAAGAGGGCATGGTTTTCCCTTTTGAGAGCCATGTCTGTTTCGGACCCATGGATTCTGCCAGGGATCCCAAACCTGTTGTCGCAGGGTCCAGTATTCCACCCGGAAGTAGAGTCTCTACACCTTTTTGGCGTGGAATTTGAAAGGTCAAATTTAGCCAGTCAGGAATTTTCAAAGGAAGTTGTTTCCACTCTAATGAAAAGTAGGAAAGAGGTGACAAACGTTATCTATGCGCGAGTCTGGATAAAGTTCCTATCCTTTATAGGCGTAGAAAGAGTTTCTTGGCCGTTAGAATTCTTAGTGGTACAGGTGTTAGAATTCCTCCAGAGAGGGTTGTCCCTCGGGTTAGCAAAGAGTACACTGAAGGTGCAGGTGTCAGCATTGTCTGTATTAGGGAGAAGGAGTTTAGCCATGGACCCATGGGTGGTTAGGTTTTTTTAAGGCAGATGACAGGGTGATGCCGGTGAAGGGCACCAGATTTCCTCCCTGGGATCTTAACTTAGTATTGAATGCCTTAACCAAACATCCTTTTGAGCCGCTAGATTCTTGCTTGTTTAAATTGCTTACCCTTAAGCTGGTTTTGTTGGTAGCTTTAACGTCAGCCAGGAGGGTTGGTGAGATTCAAGCGCTCTCCATTAACCCCCCTTTTATGTCTGTCCTAGAGGATAGGGTAGTGCTGAGACCAGATCCTGGTTTTATGCCTAAAGTCCCTTCTAGGTCAAATAGGGCTCAGGAGGTAGTTCTTCCAGCTTTTATTTTCAGAACCGAAAGATGACAGAGAGAAGGAGCTGCATTCCCTTGATGTCAACAGGTGTATTTTGCAGTATCTGGAAGTAACTAAAGATTGGAGAAAATCTTCTGCCTAGGATAACAGGCTGAACTGGATGGACAAATGTCTTTTTGGCCTTATGTACTATGTTACTATGTTACTATGTTTATTTGTACTATTCGGTGGGGTTAGGAAAGGTAATACGGCCTCTAAGGCGTGTATTGCCCGCTGGATCAGAGAAGCTATATCCCTGGCGTATTCAGTATCTGGTGTTTTCTCCTCCTGTTTCTGTGAGCGCACACTCCGAGGGCGGTGTCTACTTCCTGGGCGGAAAGGGCCAGCGTATCCATAGAACAGATTTGTCGGGCAGCCACCTGGTCTTCTCCGTCCACTTTCTATAAGCACTGTAGGCTTCAGCTTGATTCTATTTCTGACCTACTCTTTGGCACAAAGGTCTTGAGCACTGTCACCCACCCTGAGGATGATCTCTGAAATCTCTCTCTAAGGTGCTGTCGAGGGGGAGGGAAAAAATTATTATTACACTTACCGGTAATCGGATTTTCCTGACCCCACGACAGCACCTCTTTATTCCCTCCCTCTTGGTGTGGGGCTGTGTGTTCACGGGTGTCGCAAAAAAAAAAAAAAGTGTGTATATATGTATAAGATTTAAACTAACATAAGGGGGAGTCCCTCTCATGCTCTGGAAACTCACTGAGGTGGGAGAGTGGCTCCACCTTTTTATGCTGCAGGTTTCCTGTCCTGGGGGAGGAGCCATCTCTCTAAGGTGCTGTCGTGGGGTCAGGAAAATCCGATTACCGGTAAGTGTAATCATAATTTTTTTTGTATTGTGAGTTAAACGGTAATATTGTATATTGTCATTTGTACTTGGTTTTAATATTTCAATGTTGTCAGTAAAAGTTTTTCGATCTAACTTACGGACCCCTTCTAGTGATGATTCCAATATTTTCTAATGGAAATTTTTTCTGTAAATATTGATCCCTTAATTTTACCGCTTCTTCAAATTTTTCTTGTTTGGAACAGTTTCTTTTGATGCGTCTAAATTGGCCCGAGGTTATGTTTACAAGCCATTGTGGTAGATGGCAACTACTGTATATAGTATGTAACTATTTTTTTATGTCTGCTTTTGGTAAGTACTGCATACAAGACTATTATTTTCGACAGTGATTTGTAAATCTAGAAATTCAACAGAAGACGCTGGTCACTGCTGAAAATTTTTTTTTTTTTGATCAAATAGTTTTTCTTTTGGTTTTACAAGAAAGTGCATTATACAAATACACAACTATAACCCCTCCCCCCCCCTCCCTCCCTCCATTCCACCCCCCTTTCCCAAAGCACAGTCACTTGAAAGAAGAATTCAGGTATGGTCCATAAATGTAAGTTCATGGTATTCTTTTTGAAGGCATCACCGTCTAATCTTCTGGGGCGGACCATATAACTTCATGGATTTCTATTATCCACACATAACTATGTCGTAAGCATTTGAAGATCAACCATCATCCAACAGTCTACCATTCACCCATATCAATTATCCTTTAAATCTTTCATTCCATTCAAAGTATACAGTCACCTCTAAGACAGCTCATAATATGAGATCCATGAAGACCAAACTGCTTCAAATTTTTTCTTCGAATCCCTTTTCAGGTAAACATATTCCTCCAATTTAATCAATGCATGCACCCTATTCACTACTTCTTGGCTCCATCTCATCTATCCAGTGAAATGCTATGCACTTTCTTGCCTGGTACAGTACTCTCTTAATAGCCATTTTCCTTTTCCCCATGGTCCTAGGCACTTCCACAAGGCCCATTAAACAAATTAACGGGTTAACCTCCAAGTTCACCTGAAAGACTCTATTGATGAATTCCAGCACCTCCACCCAATACCTCCTTAACCGTGGGCAGTTCCACATTAAATGGATCAAGTTTGCACCCGATACATTACAACGCGGACACTTATCATCATTCCTATAGCCCATTTTTAACAGTAATGTAGGTGTTCTATAGACCCTATGTAGGAGATACAATTGAGAAATCCTAGAAGATTCGCTCAGCGACAATGTTGGCAAATCATTGAGAGTCTTCTCCCAATTCTCCTCCGTCAGGCCCTCAATATCCTTTTTCCATTTGTCATACAGCTGTAATGGATTGGATTTATCAATTTCCTCCCTGAGCGTGCTGTAATAGAGGGAAATCACCCCACCAGTGGTCCCTGCTCGTGCAGTATACTCATTGATAACACATCTAGCTGCCTGCCGTATCTTTCCCCTCCTTTCTTGAGTCTGAATAGCATGTCGTAACTGTAGATATACATAGAAACACCTATAGGGGATATTGAACTCCTGCCTTAACACTTCAAAACTTTTCAGTGCCCCACCCAGAAACAGTTGAGCCATCTTATTCAGCCCATATTGACTCCACTGCTGTACTCCACTAACCTTATCCAATTCAGGATATAGATGGTTTGGCCATATAGGTGTGTGTGTAATATACCCCGAAATATTCAATTTCTCTTTAGCTTTCCACCAGATTTTACGTATCATGGATAACACAGGGTATTGAGCGCCATGGGAACGAAAAGATCCATCCTCCAAAGCAGACAATAAGCAAGTGCGTAGTGTTAAATGCTGAATAATACGACCTGAGCTATTCAGTCTAGACTCATCTCCCCATCCCCTAAGATGCTGTAACTGGGCTGCAATATAGTAGGACCATGGATCTGGCATCGCCAAACCTCCCTGTGTTTTAAGTCTCTGCAGGGTTGAAAGTTTAATCCTCGGCACACCTCCCCTCCAAATCAAATCTCTGAAAATTGCATTTATAGTATGAAAGAACCTTAGCGGAATCCAAACCGGCGCATTATGAAGGAGATATAAGAGTTTTGGCATTAGTATCATTTTCAAGAGGTTGGCTCGACCAATGACTGACAAAGGTAATTTGCTCCAGGCCTTTATCTTTATCCGGAATTCACCTAGCATGGGTACTAAGTTCAAACGCTCATAATCATTCAGATTCGTAGTAACCCACACTCCTAAGTACTTTAGGGATGACACTACTTGCAAGCCTCCTGTATCAGGTAAGGGCCTAGTACTCTCACTATCTAGGGGTAGTAGGGCGGATTTTGACCAATTGATGACTAATCCTGACATGGTCCCAAATCGATTAATGATTTCCATCGCAGCAGGAAGAGAAGTCTCCCAATCATCCATGAATAGAAGCAAATCATCAGCGTATAACGCCACTTTTTCTGTTCTATGTCCGTATTGGAGACCTTTGACCGTAGCTGACATTCTCAATGCCTCTGCCAGGGGCTCCACTGCCACCGCAAAAAGTAACGGCGACAGTGGACACCCCTGTCTCGTACCTCTAAAAGTCTCTGTTAACAGAGACTCATTGGAACCAGTGATTTTGCGCCTGATCAGAATTTTCTCCTACTGCAAGCATCCTTTGGGGGATTGGGCATCCGATCCCAAAGACATTCCTTCTGCGGCTGCACTCACGGATCCCAAAGGTCTATAAACTACCTACATATCTACAATAGAGTTGTGTCTATACTTGCACAACCCCTAAAGGTGAGCACCTCTATTTGTCAAACAATTTAGTTTGTGTTGAACGTACTACCCTATTGTGCGCCCCCCACCCCTCTCTCTTTTTTAATGCAATTTCCAACTCCTGAATGGTAATTGGGCCATCGAACCGCGCCCTATGTTCATTTGATAAAGTGCCCAATTTCAGGGGTTGCAGAAAAAGATCGCAGCCGTGATTTATAAAGTGTGGAATAAAATGAGTACATGACCTGGAGCAAATTAGGCGGCTCTTTCTGGACAACACCATGCATATCCCATAGGGCCGCAATGTATGTAGACTGCAACTGAGCCTTAGATACCAATGCCAAAAGTCTACCTGCCCTCTCCCCTTCCTCATAGAAGGTCTGCTTCTGGAAAAAACGTTTATTTTTTGCTTGTTCTAATAACCGGTCCTTTAATTTCTGCTGGGCTTCCTTCAATTTATCCCTAGTCTCCTCCTGCGGTCTCAAAATATATTCTGCTTCTGCCCCTTCCATTTCCGCAATTAACTTCTGCCTGCGCGCTCTAGACTCAGTTTTCTTTTTATTAACTTCTGCAATGAGCAGACCCCTCAAGAATGCCTTCATAGTCTCCCATACTACCAATCTAGACGCGGACGGAAGATTAATTTGGAAGAATTCTGCCAGTCTTACACCAATTCCCCCAGCATCCGGCAGGAGAGGCAGCAAGTAAGGATCAAACTTCCAACCCCCACTACCACGTTTACGTGATGCACTAAAGTCCAGCGCCGCTACCACCGGTGAGTGGTCTGAGACCCTGCGTGGCAGATATTGTATGACTCCCATATACTGCCCCATAAGAGCATTTCCAACAATGAGGTCAATCCTAGATAAGGAATTATAAGTACTTGAACAACAAGAGAATTGTTTCACAGATGGATTCTTTAGCCTCCAAAAATCTAACATCATAGCCTCCTGCATCAAGACTCCAAAAGGAGACATTCCATTTGTATGGGAAGTTTGACCCACCCCCATCCTATCCAAGTTATAATCAATAACATTATTAAAGTCCCCCATTAATAAAACAGGAGCGTCAGGCACATCTGCTATAAATTGCAATATTTCTCTAAGCACCCCAGGTGAATACGGCGGCGGGATGTACACACCCACCAGAATACAGGTAGTTGCATATATCACACAGTGTAAACACACGTACCTCCCTTCTTTGTCTACTTTTTTTAGTGATGCAGGAGAACGCAATTGATCTGTGTATCAGGAGACTCACCCCCCTTGCATAGGACGAAAAAGTAGAATGATAGCAATGTCCTGCCCACTTAGGAGTAAGCAGATGAATCTGGTCAGAGGTGAGATGAGTCTCCTGCATGCAGCAAACCAACGGCTGATGTTGATTCAAACAATCCATAACTGCTCGTCTTTTTATGACATCCTTAACCCCGCGCACATTCCAACTGAGCACATTAACCCTCCCCGCCATACTTAGATATCAGGAAGTACACAAATATAGCTATTAGGTTTCTAGCACCCGGTGAGCCTATACAGCAGTAGCTCATATTACATACAGTCAATAGACCAATACCTTTACGTTCATATACAGTGTGTGCATTCAAATAAAACATAACCCCCCCTACCCCCCTCCCTGAAAAATACCCCCCCAACAGTGTAAACGTTAGTACTTAACACTGCGGCCACCTTTATAACGGGTCCCACTATATCACCTATAAAAGGCCTGTGGGAAGAAAACACAGCACCCGCTATTAAAGGCAGACGAGTGCCTAAACTCTCTTCTTTTGTCTCAGATAGACAGGAGTAGTTCCTACCCAATATAACAGAACGTGGGTATACAATTACTATACAGTGAGCACACTAAACGGGTGCACAAAAACTCCCCTCTCCTTGCTCCTCGGACAAACATAAGTGGGACCAGAATAAGTGAAGATTATACCCCTAACATTATGCTTTCCAATGACATTACAACAGGATCTCCATTTACATATCCACATCCCGCTTAACAGCATTCCTGAGCATTCACACCCAGACAAAACCAGGCCACATCAATCATACAACCTGATTCAGTAAACACCACAGCTCTCCTCAACACTTGTGTCACTCATGATCCGCCGCCAACTGCCTCTCATGTCGGTCTATCCATCTTGCCGCCTCCTTGGGATCCTCGAAAAAATGCGTGTTCCCCATTGCAGCTACACGTAACTTGGCCGGGTACATCATTGAGTATGACACCCCGTGCGCCCTTAAACGCCTCTTCACATCCGCAAATTTAGCCCTCCGCTTCTGGACATCTTGGGAATAATCCGGGAAGAGTGCTACTTTATGTCCATCCACTGACAGATCTGGCTTATCTCGCGCTTTCCTCAGAATAATGTCCCGGTCTCTAAAATGCAGGATTTTGATCAGGACTGTCCTCGGCGGGGCACCTGGTGGCAACGGACGCATAGGGACCCTGTGAGCCCTCTCCACAGCAAATAAGGGGGTTAGGACGTCTGTCAAAGTTGTCCCTCAGCCAGGATTCAAAAAATTCAGATTGGTTTCCCCCTTCCGCTTTCTCCGGTGCCCCCACCACACGCACATTGTTTCGTCGGGATCTGTTTTCAAGATCATCCTGCTTAGCAGCAATGGCATCCAGTCTCATGGAATAATTCCTCATGTTTGCAGTCAGAGGTGTCACGGCATCCTCCATTTCACCCATCCGGCCTTCCAGGCAGTCGTGCGGTCTGCTAACTTCCGCATATCGTGTCTTACTATGGAGACATCCTCCTTAATGGCCCCCACCTGCATGGTAAGGGTGTTGAGCGACCTGCCGCACCTGGATATAGCCTGCATGACATCCCGCAAGGTAGGTTCCTCTGTATTGGAATCAGGTGCTGCTGAGGCTAGGGAGTCACTCACAGTAGCCAGGGCGTCAAATCGGCCAGACCTTGCCGCCACAGTGTCCTCAGGATCAGGTCCCTCAATATCAGAGTCCTCCTCAGATAGCCCACCTTTAGTTACAGGCTTTCTCTGGGTGTCTTTCACAGGGGTCTCAGATGACAGCCGGGCATATTTCTCTAGTTTAGCTGCCGCACCTTTCTGGAGTTCCGTGACGCGGCCAGAGCGTCCCGGAGTGGCGCCAGCGCCATCTTGGCTCTCCTTCTCCAAACTTTTCTGCTCTTTTCTGCGGGTCATGGTGCTCGGATTTCGCCTCCACACCAGCGCAAATGAATCCTCCGCAGTTCTACTGATAGGGTATACCTAAAATCAGCCGAATTCAGGAGTTTATCAGGATAAATGGCCGAGGTAGCAGAGGGGCTCTGTGCCGCACGTCCGCTCACATACTCCGCTAGGCCACGCCCCCCCACTGCTGAAAATTGTAGATTTAATGGGTTATTGTTGATTTCTTCCAGAAAGAGATCAAGTGATCCTTGATCATTACACCAAATAAACAGCACATCGTCTATATATCGTTTCCAGAGCACCAGGTCTGCCCCCAGCTTGGGTGCAGTAATGTCCTTCTCCCATTGGGCCATAAATAAATTGGCAAAACTGAGGGCAAACCTGGTGCCCATGGCCGTACCTTGTGGTTGCACATAGAACTCGGTATCAAAGTAAAAATGATGATTCAGTATGAATCGTACTGCCTCTATTATATATTCTATTTGTTGGAAAGGTAATTGTCCATCTTGTAATAGTTTGTTTTTTCATGGCTTCAGTACCTTGATTGTGGTCAATGACTGTATATAAAGATTGCACATCTAGTGTACCTATAGTCCAGTTTGGATCCCATTGTATTTTTTCCACAATTTGTATTATTTGAGTTGTGTCTTTAGTATACGATCTAGTCAGGGGAGTAGCTAAAGGCTCATGGGCCCTGGTGCAAAAAAATGATTCTCAGTGAAAACTTCATATCTATTGGCTGTAGGTATTGTATAATTATTTTGTGTGTCGACAGACTATTACAACCCGTGGTGAAAAGGACTAGATCGTATACTAAAGACACAACCCAAATAATACAAATTGTGGAAAAAATACAATGGGATCCAAACTGGACTTATAGGTACACTAGACGTGCAATCTTTATATACAGTGATTGACCACAATCAAGGTACTGAAGCCATGAAAAAACAACTATTACAAGATGGACAATTACCTAACCAACAAATAGAATATATAATAGAGGCAGTACGATTCATACTTAATCATATTTTACTTTTACTTTGACACTGAGTTCTATGTGCAACCACAAGGTACGGCCATGGGCACCAGGTTTGCCCCCAGTTATGCCCATTTATTTATGTCCCAATGGCAGAAGGACATTATTGCACCCAAGCTGGGGGCAGACCTGGTGCTCTGGAAACGATATATAGACTATGTGCTGTTTATTTGGCGTAATCATCAAGGATCACTTGATCTCTTTCTGGAAGAAATCAACAATAACCCATTAAATCTACAATTTTTCACCGTGACCAGTGCGTCTTCTGTTGAATTTCTAGATTTACAAATCATTGTCGAAAATAATAGTCTTTTATGCCGTACTTGCCAAAAGCCGACATAAAAAAATAGTTACATACTATACAGTAGTTGCCATCTACCACAATGGCTTGTAAACATACACTCGGGCCAATTTAGACGCATCAAAAGAAACTGTAACAAACAAGAAAAATTTGAAGAAGCGGTAAAATTAAGAGATCAATTTTTACAGAAAAAATATCCATTAGAAATATTGGAATCCTCACTAGAAGGGGTCCGTAAGTTAGATCGAAAAACTTTTTTTACTGACAACATTGAAATATTAAAACCAAGTACAAATGACAATAGAAGATTAATATTACCGTTTAACTCAAAATACAAAAAGATTAGATACATAATCAACAAACATTGGCACCATATTGTCAAAGATAAAACAATAGGACATATACTACCCAATAAACCCCAAAATTACCTTTACTAAAGACCCAAATTTAGGCTTGCTGGTAGCCCCTACAATTATCAACAAATCATCAAACTCAACAATCAATTCAAAAATGGATGGGCCTTTCAGGCTTCTATAGATGTGGATTATGTATGGGGTGCAAAGCTACCTCATTCCCCAAAGAAACTATCGAGTTCAAATCCACCACCAATACTCATAAACACGTAATTAAAGAATTTCTGACATGTAATACGGATAGTGTCATATACATTATACAATGCCCATGTAAAAAACAGTACGTGGGCAGAACCAAGAGAACGCTGAAAAAACTTATTGCATAGCATATTGCCAATATAAAAAAAGAATACGACAAACATACTTTGTCCCTTCACTTTAAGACCTTACATAATAAAGATCCAAAAAGGGATGGTGTTTGCAGCTTTGGAAAAGGTAAACACCCATTGGAGAGGGGGAGACCACATAAGTAAAATGTCACGGATGGAATCTAGAAAAATATTTGAATTTAACACTCTCCTTCCAGAGGGATTAAACACAGAATTGGAGTTTTTTGTTTTTTTGTAGACCGTGGAGAGGGGGGGGGGGTCCTCCACCGATGAGAGAACGGCTGCACTATTCCCCCCCCCCCCCTCTATACAATTCATTGGTAATTTGCAGATTAAAATATAACCTGAGAAAATATTCACCTTAAGGCCTCATGCACACGACAGTATTTTTTCACGGTCCGTAAAACGGGGTTCCGTTGTTCCGTGATCCGTTTCCGTGTGTCTTCCTTGATTTTTGGAGGATCACCAGACATGAGAAGTGAAAAAAAAAAAAAATTAACTTTCACACTTGCGTTCGGGGCGGATCCGTCTGGTATCTGCACAGACGGATCCGCACCTATAATGCAAACGATGGTATCCTTTCAGAACGGATCCGTCTGCATTATATTTCAGAAAAAAATCTAACAAAGTTTAATTGTTAGTCAAACGGATCCGTCCTGACTTTGCATTGAAAGTCAATGGGGGACGGATCCGTTTGAAATTGCACCATATTGTGTCAACGTCAAACGGATCCATCCCCATTGACTTACAATGTAAGTCTGGACGGATCCGTTTGGCTCTGCACGGCCAGGCGGACACCTGAACGTCAAGTTTGCCTTGAAAATGATAGGAAAAAAACGGACACGGATCACGGACGCGGATGACAATCTTGTGTGCCTCCGTGTTTTTTCACGGACCCATTGACTTAAATGGGTCCGCGAACCGTTGTCCATTAAAAAAATAGGACAGGTCATATTTTTTGGACGGACTGGAAACGCGGATCACGGACGCGGATGACAAATGTTGCATTTGCTGAGTTTTCAACTGACCCATTAAAAGTCAATAGGTCCGCAGATAATCACGGAAAACGGAACAACGGACACGGATGCACACAACGGTTGTGTGCATGAGGCCTAATTGTGTGATTATTCATTGTCTTCCTGCAAGTATGACAAGCCTTGTATGGAAATTTGGGAGAGTAATAAAATGAACACGATTCAAATAAACTGTTCATAAAAGACATAAATAGAAGCTTAGAAATCTGTTACACTAAAACACATAAGATATAAGGAATCTGAATAAATAACATAAATGCATTTCCTTGAATTTAGTTTTGTTTTCTCAAAACGCATTTAAAAAAAAAAAAAAAAAAAAAAAAAAAAAATCGCACTTTAAATAACAGAATTTGTAGAAATTTAGAAATCACTTCACAATTTCTAATGCTTTGTTTAATTACCTATATTCAACGATATATAGCACATTGTGAACGAACAAACCGCACTTCCCCTAAGAGTGATTATTCCAGGAAATATAAACACTCAGCTAGTTAACATATAGTGGATATTGTATGTATGGTTTTTATAGGTTTCTAATCTTGATGTAACCAACTATATATAATTACCAAATGGCCAGATAAGATTAATCCACGTTTTTGGGTTCACCCTAAAATGACGCAATAATCCTAATGAGAAGATTTACCTAGGACTATATAAATCGCCATATACCATATGAGACTTGACCACTGAGGAAGGAGTCAGTGTTAACTCCAAAACGCGTCTAGTTATACAAGTCTCTAAAGAAGAGAATAATCACAGTACATATTCTGCGGATCACCCACGACCTTTCGGAGCGCTCCCAAATGCTGCATATGTGTAAGAAACAGTCTCGGTGTGTCTAGATTGAATAGACACGTGGAACGCCGACTACTAAAGAGGGCCTAATATCTATAGACCCCGGCGTCTAGTGAACTGTTTAAAGTCTAATAGCTTACCACTCCCCACAGAACAAGCCGGAGGTAAGCCTTCTGTGCCGCAACACGTGGGACGCCACGCTAGGCACGAAAACCCCGGACATTATCGCTCAAAATAGTGAGTAATACAGCCCTAACCAGCAACTGTGTAGTATCAGATTATGTTTTAGCTACGATTACACATCAAACAACTGAGATTATTATCCTTATTGTATGGCATCATCTATACCGACACTTTTATACTAACAAGTCGTTGCAAATACTGCCAGTATAAAGGGGAACCTCGCACATAAGTGCATCCAAGCCGAATATATAGAAAAATAACTTATTGGCCATAATCCATTATTGATATCCAAGACCGTTGACAGTAGGAATATCCAACTACGGAACTATTAGATGCACCTATCTAATACCTACAGATTGGTTACAATTTTTATTATTTCGCATACCAATATCATTTTTTTATTTATTTATATAGCTGTATATTTATCGATGCTTGTCAACCCCTGCTATTTTTATGTAATAAATATCATACAAGTATTACCAGTTAGTGTTCTGTGTCTTACCCGGATGTATGTGTGCCCCACTATCCTTTTACAAGATTGGGGTATCTTTTTTAGGGGGAGCACCCTTTTCCTTGTGAGCCGGAGGGTAAACCATCCCAACCCACTTTATAACATTTATGCTTTCCATCGGGATTTTGGGTATAGAGCTGAGAACATGGGTTGCTAGATGGCCGCTAGCACATCCACCATACCCAGTCCCCATAGCTCTGTGTGCTTTTATTGTGTAAAAAACCCAATTTGATACATATGCAAATTAACCTGAGATGAGTCCCATCCCTGACTCATCTCCAGGACAGGACTCATCTCAGGTTAATTTGCATATCTATAAAAAAGCACATAGAGCTATGGGAACTGGGTACTGCGGATGTGCTAGCGGCCATCTAGCAACCCATGTCCTCAGCTCTATACACAAAATCCCGGTGACAGGTTCCCTTTAAGGCTCAGAGAGAGAATATAGTGGGTGTTTCCCCACTTCAGACCCCCATAAACAAACATTAAAAAGGCTCTCCTTCACATGAAAGGCATAACCGTATGGTCCCAGTGGGTCTTTCTGCTGGGACCTGCAGCAATCCTGAGGATATTAGGTTATGCTGCCCCAAGGGTCTGGCAGTAGGTTATTCAGAGCACATGCATACTTGGCCCAGTCAAGCGTGCACATCTATGGGAGTGAAGATTTTCAGATTCCACTGGTCTCCTAGGTTTTCCCAAGAGCCATGATGAATAGAACACATTTGTTTTGCAGCAGCTCATAATAAACAAACATTCTTGTCATTTCACCGGGCACCACAGCAGATGACATGCCCATCAAGTGGCAGGGAAACCCGACAAAACCATGTAATAAGCAGTGTTCTTTGCACGCAGGAAGAACAGGCAGGTGACCCGACACCACTACGCACACCCTCTGCAGTGCATACAACTCTAACCTTCATGAACTCATCTTTATCGAAACACAAAGCGCTCGGGCTCTGAGGCAGCTGCATTTTCATTCGCTCCATCTCCACTACAGAACTCCCAGTTGACGCGGCACTTCGCAATGGTAGTGTCTAAACTCCATGCGCCGCAAAGACCTTATTGACGTCCCTGGATCACGTGACATTCAAAGCCTCACTTTCATGGAGTTTAGACGCAAACCTCCAAGATCTGAGGACGTCAAGACATTAGAGACGGAGCTACAAATCATAGCGCCACCTGGTTGTCGCCAAACGTTAACTCAGCCAAGAGCATATAATGTCACCAGAGACCTACAAATCATAGCGCCACCTAGTGGGCGCAAACCGTTAACTCGCCATACAGCATAAACAGTAATGTAAAAGGTAAGGGAAGAACTAACTCTCCTTAGGGAGAGAGCACCTTAACCCCTTAAGGACTCAGCCCTATTTCACCTTAAGGACTTGGCCATTTTTTGCAAATCTGACCAGTGTCACTTTAAGTGCTGATAACTTTAAAACGCTTTGATGTATCCAGGCCGTTCTGAGATTGTTTTTTCGTCACATATTGTACTTCATGACACTGCTAAAATTGGGTCAAAAAAGTTAATTTTTTTGCATAAAAAAATACCATATTTACCAAAAATTTTGAAAAATTTGCAAATTTCAAAGTTTCAGTTTCTCTACTTCTGTAATACATAGTAATATCCCCAAAAATTGTGATGACTTTACATTCCCCATATGTCTACTTCATGTTTGTAGCATTTTGGGAATGATATTTTATTTTTTGGGGATGTTACAAGGCTTAGAAGTTTAGAAGCAAATCTTGAAATTTTTCTGAAATTTACAAAAACCCAATTTTTAGGGACCACTACAGGTCTGAAGTCACTTTGCGAGGCTTACATAATAGAAACCGCCCAAAAATGACCCCATTCTATAAACTACACCCCTCAAGGTATTCAAAACTGATTTTACAAACTTTGTTAACCCTTTAGGTGTTGCACAAGAGTTATTGGCAAATGGGGATGAAATTTGAGAATTTCATTTTTTTGCCTAATTTTCCATTTTAACCCATTTTTTCCACTAACAAAGCAAGGGTTAACAGCCAAACAAGCCGTTTACAGAAAAACCCCATATGTGGCCGTAAACTACTGTACGGGCACACAGTAGGGCGTAGAGGGAAAGGTGCGCTGTATGGTTTTTGGAAGCCAGATTTTGCTGGACTGGTTTTTTGACACCATGTCCCATTTGAAGCCCCCCTGATGCACCCCTAGAGTAGAAACTCCATAAAAGTGACCCCATCTAAGAAACGACACCCCTCAAGGTATTCAAAACATATTTTACTAACTTTGTTAACCCTTTAGGTGTTGCACAAGATTTAATGGAAAATAGAGATACAATTTCAAAATTTCACTTTTTTGGCAGATTTTCCATTTTAATATTTTTTTTCCAGTTACAAAGCAAGGGTTAACAGCCAAACAAAACTCATTATTTATGGCCCTGATTCTGTAGTTTACAGAAACACCCCATATATGGTCGTAAACCGCTGTACGGGCACACGGCAGGGCGCAGAAAGAAAGGAATGCCATACGGTTTTTGGAAGGCAGATTTTGCTGGACTGGTTTTTTTGACACCATGTCCCATTTGAAGCCCCCCTGATGCACCCCCATTTTAGAAACTCCAAAAAAGTGACCCCATTTTAGAAACTACGGGATAGGGTGGCAGTTTTGTTGGTACTAGTTTAGGGTACATGTGACTTTTGGTTGCTCTATATTACACTTTTTTGTGCGGCAAGGTAACAAGAAATAGATTTTTTGCCACGTTTTTATTTTTTGTCATTTACAACATTCATCTGACAGGTTAGATCATGTGGTAATTTTATAGAGCAGGTTGTCACGAACGTGGCGATACCTAATATGTATACAATTTTTTTTATTTATGTAAGTTTTACACAATGATTTCATTTTTAAAACAAAAAAATGTTTTAGTGTCTCCATAGTCTAAGAGCCATAGTTTTTTCAGTTTTTGGGCGATTATCTTAAGTAGGGTCTCATTTTTTGTGGAATGAGATGACGGTTTGATTGGCACTATTTTGGGGTGCATATGACTTTTTGATCGCTTGCTATTACACTTTTTGTGACGTAAGATGACAAAAAATTGCTTTTTTTACACCGTTTTTATTTTTATTTTTTTACGGTGGTCACCTGAGGGGTTAGGTAATGTGATATTTTTATAGAGCCGGTCGATACGGACGCGTCGATACCTAATATGTATACTTTTTTTTCTTTATTTAAGTTTTACACAATGATTTCATTTTTGAAACAAAAAAAATCATGTTTTAGTGTTTCCATAGTCTAAGAGCCATAGTTTTTTCAGTTTTTGGGTGATAATTATGGGTAGGGTATGATTTTTGCGGGATGAGATGACGGTTTGATTGGTACTATTTTGGCGTACATGCGACTTTTTTGATCACTTTTATTACCTTTTTTGGGAAGTAAGGTGGGCAAAATTTCAATTTTCTCATAGTTTTTATTTTTTTATTTTTATGGCGTTCACCGTGCGGGGAAAGTAACATGACCGTTTTATAGATCAGGTCGTTACGGACGCGGCGATACCTAATATGTGTAGTGTATTTTTTTTTTTATCCAGTGATAAATGTGTGTTTTTTTTATCTTAACTTTTTTCACTTTTTAAAAAAAAAAATTTGACCCAGACCTACTTGGTTCTTGAAGATCCAGTGGGTCTGATGTCTGTATAATACAGTACAGTACACTATATAGGGTACTGTACTGTATTTTATTTACACTTTGTCTGAACAGATCTCTGCCTTTAGCACAGATCTGTTCAGTACCATGGACAGCAGGATGCCTGAGAAGGCGTCCTGTTGCCATGGGAACCTTCCCCGTCTGCTCAGTTGTAGCCACAACTGCGCAGACGGGGAAGGGTAAGGACGGGGCTGTCTGGGGGCTCTCTCCCATTGGGGGGCTGCAAAGGCACAGCAGCCCCCTGATGGGAGAGGGAGGGTGCTCCCTGAGCTGTTAACCGTACGGACCGATGTATGGAAAGGGTTAAACGGCTGACATCGCATCACCGATGTCAGCCGTTTATACCAGGGTGTTAGCAATGTGCTGACACCCTGGTATAACCACTGTCCACCAACGATTATTCAAGGGGAGGCGGGCGGGGGATTGCGATCCCGCCTGCCGCACCGCCCGCCTCCCGCACCTCCCGCACCACCTGCGACACCCCCCCTGCACCACCCGCCCACATAATATCATTCAGGGGTGCAGGGGGGGTTAATAAAACTTTATATCGGGCATTTTAAAGTTTGATCCCCGCGGTCATAGACCGCGGGGATCAGAATCGGCTAAAAGCGCAGCAAACCGCAGGTCTGAATTGACCTGCGGTTTGCTGCGATCGCCGATACGGGGGGGTCACAAGACTGATCGCAATCAGATCTATATAAGTACATTAGGGTCACGTTAGGCTCTACAAAAAACGCAGTGTTCGCCCGATCAGGCCTGCTCTTGTGCGCACACTTGCGTTCAGTCCGCCCCACCGCAGTGACAGAATATTTTTTTTTCTGATCACTGCAAAAACACCGTAAAATCACTGCAGCGCTATAAAGATCACTTTTGAGCTTTTTGGATCTTTATTAGCGATGGCAGCTTTACTTCGCAAGCACTCCTTTTTACTAGGCAGGTGTGCTCTTTTTCCTGGGTAGTCTCAGAGGAATACCCCCTAAATTTAGTTAGCCCAAAATGTCAAATGAGGGGTATTCCGCTGAAGAGGCCTACAGGATTCTGGCCCTGATGGATGAAAGCAATGGGGACGCTTCACCCGCTGAATCCAGTGGTTCAGAATATGAACCTGTAGACAGCAGTGGCACTCTAACCACTAGTGAAGATGACGAGGTTAAGGTCCCTGCTATGGTCAGGTGTACCCGATCCCATGTCAGTGTTCTGCATACCCCGCGTGATGAGCCTCATTTGCAGCAGAGTGGTGCTAGCGCTGATCTTTTTTATGGTGCGGCATACACCAGCAGCGCAGCACATCCTGGACCTTCTACCAGCACTGCCGTATTCCCTGGTGAAGTGGCGAGCACCAAAAGGGCAGTTCAAGCTGGTACGGTGGCACGTGCAGTAACTCCCCCGTTGCAGCCACCACGTTCACAGGCCCGTAGAGCCCTTAGTCTCCCAGAGGTGCTAGCAAACCCAAATTGGCACTCCCCTGCTTCCGCCGCACCCATATTGCCCCCGTTCACCGCCCAGTCTGGAGTTTGCGTGGAGACAGCTCATTTAGGATCAGCCCTCGAGTTTTTTGAGCTGTTCTTCACCGCGGATCTCTATGACTTAGTTGTGGCAGAAACCAGCCGCTACGCCACACAGTATATAACCGCCAATCCGGAAAGCTTCTATGCCCAGCCTTACCGGTGGAAACCAGTCACAGTTTCCGAATTAAAAATATTTTTGGGCCTTATCCTCAGCATGGGTCTAACTAAAAAAAATGTATTGCGGTCCTATTGGTCTAAAGACCCAATACATTACATGCCCATGTTCTCTGCTGCTATGTCCAGGGCACGTTTTGAGGTCATCATGCGCTATATGCATTTCACTGACAATAAAACCTGTCATCCAAGAGGCCACCCTGCTTATGATCGGCTCCACAAAATTCGGCCCCTAATAGACCGTTTGTCATCCAGGTTTGCATATGTGTATACCCCCAATCAGAACATCTGCATACACGAGTCCCTAGTACATTTTTTACAGGGCGCCTTGACATCAAACAGTACATCCCCAACAAGCGCGCCCGGTATGGGGGTCAAACTGTATAAGCTCTGTGAAAGGGCCACAGGCTATACATATCGTTTTAGGGTCTATGAGGGAAAAGACTCAAAACTGGAGCCGGTCGGATGCCCTGACTACCTGGGGAGCAGTGGCAAGATTGTCTGGGACTTGGTGTCACCCTTACTCCACAAGGGGTACCACTTATACGTGGACAATTTTTACACAAGCGTGGCCCTCTTTCGGCACTTACATCTAGTCGGAATTCAATGCTGTTGCACCGTGCGACCTAGTCGCCAGGGCTTCCCCCAACTGCTCGTTAATACCCGACTTGCACGGGGGGAGAGGGCTGCCTTGTGTGACCAAGAACTGCTCGCGGTGAAGTGGAGGGACAAGAGGGACGTTTACCTTCTGTCCACCATTCACGCAGACACGACTGTACAAATTGAAAGGGCAACTGGAGTCATTGAGAAACCCCTCTCTGTCCACGACTATAACCTTCACATGGAAGGGGTGGACTTCAATGACCAGATGTTGGCTCCCTATTTAGTGTTCCGCCGCACCAGACGCTGGTATAAGAAGGTGTCTGTTTATTTAATTCAATTGGCTGTCTATAATAGTTTTGTTCTCTACAGTAATGCTGGGAGAACGGGATCCTTCCTAAAATTCCAGGAAGAGATCATTTCGGAACTCCTGTATCCAGGAGGGTCCGTGCCCCAAGTCCCTGATGTAGTTAGCCGGCTACATGGCAGACACTTCCCGAGTGTCTATCCTGGTACTCCAACTCAGCGTTCCCCAAGAAAAAGATGTTGTGTCTGTAGCAGGGCTGGAAAAAGGCGTGACACCACCTTTTTTTCTCCTGACTGTCCTGACCAGCCTGCCCTATGCATAGGGGAGTGTTTCCGCAAGTACCACACACAGGTACACTATTAGTGTAGGGATTGCGTGACACAGGACAGGCACACAGGGGTCTTAGGGCCCTTTCACACAGAGCTGCTACAAACCTCTCCTTTCACCTGGGACAAAGTGCATAATGTACTTCGCAACATCTCTGGGCGCTTTGCGCTTTGCACATTGTCCCATGGAGAAGGAGAGGTTTGTCCTCTAAAGGTAAAAAAAATAAAAATCACAGGTAAGCAAAAAAGTTAATGTTCTGTTTCAAATGTTATATAAAGTTTACAAAAGTTAATGTTAATAAATTTATTGCGTTGCGGCCTGTTTTTTTTTTACCTTCTAGGTGGACAAAGCGATCAACCAGCTGCAGCACTGATGTGCATTCTGACAGAAGCATTGCGCTGCTGTCAGATTACACAAAAGTCGGTGTATGAGGCGCTGCAAGACGAGATTTCTCCTCTGCAGTAAAAAAGATACGTTTGCCGAGGCTTATGAGCTGAGGGGCGGTGTTCATATGCTTTGGCAAACATTTGGGCCCCTAAAATGCTAGGGCAGTATAAATACCCCACAAGTGACCCCATTTTGGAAAGAAGACACCCCAAGGTATTCTGTGAGGGGCATGGCGAGTTCATGTAAATTTTATTTTTTGTCACAAGTTAGTGGAATATGAGACTTTGTAAGAAAAAAAAAATATTAAAAATTTCCGCTAACTTGTGCCAAAAAAAAAATCTATGAACTCGCCATGCCCCTCACGGAATACCTTGGGGTGTCTTCTTTCCAAAATGGGGTCACTTGTGGGGTATTTATACTGCCCTGGCATTTTAGGGGCCCTAAAGCGTGAGAAGTAGTTTGGAATCCAAATGCGTAAAAAATGCCCTGTGAAATCCTAAAGGTACTCATTGGAATTTGGGCCCCTTTGTACACCTAGGCTGCAAAAAAGTGTCACACATGTGGTATCGCCGTACTGTAGAAGTAGGGCAATGTGTTTTGGGGTGTATTTACATATACCCATACTTTGTGTGAGAAATATCTCTGTAAATGACAACTTTTTTAATTTTTTTATACAAAGTTGTCAATTTACAGAGATATTTCTCTCACCCAGCATGGGTATATGTAAAAATACACCCCAAAAAACATTGCCCTACTTCTTCTGAGTACGGCGATACCACATGTGTGACACTTTTTTGCAGCCTAGGTGTGTAAAGGGGCCGAAAGTCCAACGAGTACCTTTAGGCTTTACAGGGTTGCTCACAATTTAGCCCCGCCCAAAATGCCAGAACAGTAAAAACACCCCACAAATGACCCCATTTCGGAAAGTAGACACCCCAAGGCATTCACTGAGGGGCATAGTGAGTCCGTGGGAGATTTTATTTTATTTTTTCTCAAAAAGTGTCATTTTCCGCTAACTTGTGAAAAAAAATTAAATCATACATGACCTCACCATGCCTCTCCGCGAATACTTTGGGGTGTCTCCTTTCTAAAATGGGGTCATTTGGGGGGTATTTATACTATCCTGGCATTCTAGCACCTCAAGAAACATGACAGGTGCTCAGAAAGTCAGAGCTGCTTCAAAATGCGGAAATTCACATTTTTCTACCATAGTTTGTAAACGCTATAACTTTTGCGCAAACCAATAAATATACACTTATTGGATTTTTTTTTATCAAAGACATTTGGCACAATAAATTCTGACACAAACTTGTATATAAATGTAATTATATTTGAACAATTTAACCAGAGAAAGTTAAAAATACACTTTTTTTTTTAAAATTGCGGTCTATTTTGATTAATATCAGAAAAATAAAAAATATCAGCAGCAATCAAATACCACCAAAAGAAAGCTGCATTTGTGAGAAGAAAAGGAGGTAAAATTTATTTGGGTGCCAAGTTGCATGACCAAGCAATAAACCGTTAAAGTTGTGAAGTGCCGATTTGTAAAAAAGGGCCTGGTCACTAGGGGGGTATAAACCTGTGGTCCTTAAGTGGTTAAAGTGAGGCATTGACTGTCATATGATACTGTGACAGACCTCCCAAGTGTCCCTCTTTTGGACCCCAGTCTCTCCGTCCCTCTTTTCTCCTTAAAGGGGTTGTCCGGGTTCAGAGCTGAATCCGGACATATCCCCATTTCCACCCAGGCAGCCCCCCTGACATGAGCATCGGAGCATTTCATACCCTCTCTTGCCCTGTGTTGTCTGTTGCCCTGTGTTTGTTTATATTTTTTACACTGCTAGGCAGAGGCTTCCGCCTAGCAGTGTTTCCGGTGACGTCACCAGCACTGATAAGTGGCCTTTAGCACTGCACTAGCTGTTTTACAGGCTAGGTCAACGATCAAGACTGCTCATTAGTAGGCGGAAGCCTCCACCTAGCTTACCCATGGAGAGGCCCAGTACATCCCCAAAACTCCAAAAAAAAGCATTTGCCCTGTGTGGTTCAGCGCAGGGCAAAGGAGGGCATTGGAGCATGAAATGGTTTTATCACTGGTTTAATCAGTGATCATTGAGCATTTTAGAAGTCCATTTTGCTACTGGGAGCACTTTAAGGGGCCTGAATTTGATGGGACTGTCCCTGATTTTTTTTAGAGACAGTCCCAGCAATTTGTGCTGTTCCCGGCTAAAAACAGGAGGAGCGTTACCAGGGGTGGGGCTGTAATGTCTTGATGTTACCAAATGAAACGGTAAGTATGTATAGCTACTGGGGCCATTTGAGGGGGTCTTATTACTACTGGGGGCACTTTGGGGAGCATTATCACTACTGAAGGCACTATGAGGCATAATTACTACTGATTGTACTGGCAGGGCATTATTATTATAGATCACGTATAATGTAGAGGCGCTAAAAGGATAAACTTTATTGATACATTTAAAATCGGGGGAATGAATAACAAAATTAATTAACTGCTATATAAATAAGCGCACCATAAAGTATCCTAAATCAATCAATTATGCATGCTTTATTGATTGATAAATTGCATATCACAACAATGTTTTGTTCATAATTTATCAGCGAATGATCTCGACACAGCTATCGCCCCTATCCCATTTTATTTAGGATACTTTATGGTGCGCTTTTTTATACAGCAGTGTGTACTCTGTTTTATTCATATGTGGGCGCATTACAACTAGAGATGGGCTTGCGGATCGCCTGGCGGTCGTTAACTTTGCTCGTTCGTGATTCGCCAAACATGCGAACACATGGCGATATTTGCACACGCCATATTTTTTTGCATAGCGCCAAACTTTGACCCATGACACATCCATCAGGACACACCCCCACCATATAACAGAACCCGATCTGGCAGCCATTTTACATTATGTGTTTTGCCAGTATAGGGAGAGGTTGCATTTTGGAGCAGGGACAGTTAGGGACACAAAAGTCCTTTTAAGGACTGGTATAGGTGTGATATAGATGGGTGTGATATACTTATAATATACTTTCTAAGATATAAATTATATTATAGTGTTGTGAGATGTAGCTTTCTTTCAGGGGGATCATCCTCACAATACAGCTTCAGGTCCAAACAGTGCATTTATTGTGGCACAACAGCTTAGGCTACTTTCACATTAGCGTTTTTCTTTTCCGGCACAGAGTTCTGTCACAGGGGCTCTATACCGGAAAAGAACTGATCAGGCATATCCCCATGCATTCTGAATGGAGAGTAATCCGTTCAGGATGCATCAGGATGTCTTCAGTTCAGTCATTTTGACTGATCAGGCAAAAGAGAAAACCGTAGCATGCTAAGGTTTGATCTCCGGCGAAAAAAACTTGCCTGAATGCCGGATCCGGCATTTTTTTCCATAGGAATGTATTAGTGCCGGATCCGTCCTTCCGGTCTGCGCATGCGCAGACCTCTAAAAATGAGAAAAAACTAAATACCTGATCCGTTTTGCCTGATGACACCGGAAAAACGGATCCGGTAGTGCAATGCATTTTTCTGTCTGATCAGGCATTTTTCAGACTGATCAGGATCCTGATCAATCTGAAAAATGCCTTATCAGTCAGAAAAAATGACATGCGTTTGCATACAGTTTGCCTGATCAGGCAGTCAGTTCAGGCAACGGAACTGCCTGCCGGAATCAAACAACGCAAGTGTGAAAGTACCCTAAAGCAGAACAAAATAATAAACACTCGCCCGTCCAGGCTCTAACTAATACATTAATAACGTGTCCCTGTCTCACCTTGTGTAACACAGTTCACACCCATGATGAGATGCAGCTTTCCCAGGCCAACCTCCAGCAGCCTCCAGGCTGCTCCCACACCAGTGTCTCTTGGGGGATAGTGGTCTCTCAGCCCTCCCAGCTCAAACCACTCAGAACCACTCCAGCCTTCTGTGTGCAAGACCCCACCCCCTCTCACTCTGAGGATTCCTTCATCCCCAGGTGATTACTGTACCTGATCTTGCTTCAGACCTGGTTATTGTGGGGAAGACACAGCATATCCTGCCATATATCTCCCCTACCAACAATGAGGCCTGTCACTGCCTCACATACCTCCCTCCTCTGTTCAAACCCATGGGGATGAACACCTGCACAACCACAGGATGTCTGTAACAGGGCATCCACCTTACCTACAGTCTTCCCTTTGTTTTGCCATACCCAGGACAACTAAGCTCGGTTTGTCACGAATACTTGCTTTCTAACTAGTAGACCATATGTAAGGGACTCCTCCGTCTTCTCTGTTGGAGGATTTCTTCTTAGTCTGCGGTCTGCCAGGAAATCTTTCATTGCCTGGGCACAGCTTTCAGATACCTTTGCTTCTTCAGTGGCTTTTTCCACTTCGGCAGACTCTCCTTCAGGCACTTCTTTGATCTCGGCAGTGTCTGAGGATTTTTTCTACTCCAATACATCGGCCTTAGCTTCTTCAGCCTTTATCTCTTTGGAGTCTCCATTCACTTTGTTAGCCTTCTTATCCTTCACAGACATGGTATCATATATTGGCACTGTTAACTCCACCTCCTCTTTCTCACCGAGGATGGAGGCACCAGGGACCCCGGGGTCTTTAACAGACTCTTCTTCTTCTGGCATTCCCTCCAGAGGGTCAGCCAGGGACTTGTTCTCCATTCGTGCAAGCTCCAGAAAAGCCCTCCCACCGTAGTAGACAGCATCTGCAGGCTGGTCGTCTGTCTCCTCGTATTTCTTCCCCACAAGACGGCCGGCTTCATGGAAAGCGTTGATGGAGCGGATGTCTTTCATAGCCAGGTCCTGGCTACTCATTGCCATGAATCTTTTGGCTTTTGCATTCATATCAGCTCCCTCAATTTGTTCAGCAGAGACAACTTCCATCTTCTCTGCCTCGGCCGGCACCGCAGCACCACCATCATCTCCAGACCCATTCTTAACAGGCTCTGGCTTGGACTTCTTGGCATCTTTCAGAGGACTCTCCCCTTCAGGTTTCTCATTTTCCTTTGATTGCGCAAACATGTCATCTCGAAAATCTCTTGCCTCTACCTCTTCACGCTGAGTCCTCATTTCTTCCACCTGCTGCTCGAGAGTACGCTTAGACTTCTCCAACTCATGGACGTTTTTCTCGACATCATCCTATGAGCTTATAATATCTTCCAATTCTGCTCTAAGGTGTTTTTCCAGTCCTTCACCTTTACTTTGCTCCTCATGCGCTTCCTCAAGGGCCCCTGCCAGAGAGATAGCCTTATTCTCCTTCTCTTGAACATTGGCAGACACAGGAGTACCCCCATTTTCTTTTGGCAACCTTGTGAGAGTTCCACTCAGGGACTCTTCAAGCCCTTTGTCAATGTCTACTGTAGTCCTTTGTGTTTTTCTGGAGTCTTCAATCTTCTCCTGAACATCAGGCAGTAGACCATTCAGTTCACTCATCTCTTTCTGGGTCTCCTCCTTTGACGCTCTCTGAAACCTTCTTCAGCAGCTCTGTGAATACAGCTAGTCCCTTCTCCATCGTATCTAGGGACCGTGTGGAGAGAGCAATCTTCCTCCTGCTTGCAGCTGTACTGACATGTCAGGTCATCTATCACGGCCCGGGCATGGGTCTCAGATACGAGGCTAACTTCTCCCCACCTCGTCTCGTCAGGTATAGCTGTCGCCTGGTCGCTACTAGTAACCACCTTAGTTTCGCAGGACCTTGACAAGGTAGCTTCACTTTGTGAGTTACTATCGGTCACAGCACATATGTCACATTTACAGCTTGCGTCATTATTAATCCTGACCTGTAGGGGCACCGATGAGCTAATCCCCACCTGGGACATTTCCTTATTAAACATGGAACACTGGAGAGACTGCACACTCTCCTCTGGTACATGTGGTACATCCTCTAGCCCTGCCCCACTTTCCCGCACATTTATCACAGTGCGTTCTCTCAGCTGGGTGCCCTCAACATTTATTAGCATTTCTACATCATCTACATTTTTACCAGCAAGGGGAGCTTCTTCCCCAATCACAGCCTGCAAGGGAAAAGGGGTGTAATCATCATCACACATTGTACATAAATCCACATTGTCACTATGTTTTTCAGACAACTTTGCATATTCACTTTGCATCGTATCGGCACCATTGTTTCCAATGGTCACTTCACTTAAAGGGATCAGTACAAGTTCTGCAGGAGTTTCGTCACTGGGTGCAGAAGTGTCTCCACTTCCCCACAACTCCCAGAATAAGGGGAAATCATGGCCCAACATTACATCATGCATGCGCATAATTGCATCACCAAGTTCATAAGTCTCCGTTTTCATTGGAGTCTCCCACCCAGTGAGAACCCCCGGATAGTTTATGCTATCCCCACGAGTGTCCCACACATAGTTCCCAGCCATCCGGCTGGCAGGTACCAGGATCACCTGGCTCTCTGCGTCCAAAAACGCCTGGACTAGACTGCCCTTCTCCATAAGGTCACACATTTGTGTAGCAGTCTCTAGTCCTGGTGTTTTTACACCGACTGGCTCGGCAGATAGCAACTGCTGCCGGCTCATACCACAACACAGGGCTTCTGAGGTATTAGGGCACTGGTCATCAACATGCCCAAACTCCAGAGCCCCACTCACTGTCACTTTGTCTGCTATACAAGTAATAACTGGAATGCTCTTACCCAATGTCGTCACAGGTGCAGTCGCCTCGGAAGATTACGGGAGCTCCAGGTACCTCTCTCCCAGGATCGCATGCAGACTCCACAATAGCCACAGCAACTTCCGATTTCCTGCTTCCTCTTACGCAAGCTAGCATTGGATCCTTGAGATTCATCATCCCCCAGTAACTTCTGATAACTGACGACACCAGTAAAGCTGTCACTTTCTCCAGGTAGTCGTTGCTCCTAGCAATGTCATTACGCTTTCTCTCCAGGACTCGGTACACACTGACAGGGAACATATGCACTCTGGAGTGCCACACTGGAGCGGATGTCTTGGGTCCCGTTGGTTGCCCTTAGAAACGGCCCACATCTTTCTCTCTGGAACTCCAACCACAGAACTTGGTGCATTCTCTCCGCTCAATAGCTGCCAAAACAACGGAAAGTCTTTGCCCAGTATGAATTCCTCCCTCAGGGTCTCACATATCAAGAGCTCCCATTGTGCAGAGCCACAGTCCGTTACAAAAGCCAGGGGCACCTTAGTATCTGTCTTTATCCCCATCTCCAGAAATTCCAGAACTTCGGGCCTGACCCGAGATACTTGTTGGCGGGAGTCTAGCATAACCCACATTGGAAGTCCCCCAATCACCATCTCGCAGGATTTCTCCGATGGGCTCCACCAAGCCGCAGCCATTTCCACTGGTCAGTCTCTCTCATTGGGCTTCTGACCCTTTAAATCCACACAGCTTTTGTTTGCAGCACAGCAGTATTCAGCAGCACCTGCTCTTGTCGTTGCCCGTAGCAACACTTTGCCTTTTATTGTTCAGACCGGATCCTTGCCCTTGCTGGTGCCCTTTTGCCCGCATCCTCCACCAATTGTGAGGGGTAACTTTCTTCAGGGGATTATCCTCACAGATACGGGTTCAGGACACCAGGTTTCAGGTCCAAACAGTGCATTTATTGTGGCACAACAGATAAAGCAGAACAACAAAATAATAAACACTCTCCCGTACAGGCTCTAACTAATACATTAATAATCCCTGTCTCACCTTGTGTAACACAGTTCACACCCGTGATGAGATGTGACTTTCCCAGGCCAACCTCCAGCAGCCTCCAGGCTGCTCCCACACCAGTGTCTCTTGGGGGATAGTGGTCTCTCAGCCCTCCCAGCTCAGACCACTCAGAACCACTCCAACCCTGTGTGCAAGACCCCACCCCCTCTCACTCTGAGGATTCTTTTATCCCCAGGTGATTACTACACCTGATCTTGCTTCAGACCTGGTGATTGTGGGCAGTGTCGGACTGGGGTACCTAGGGCCCACCAGTAAAATTTATTTTGGGGGCCCACCGTACGATAGATTATTTATTATATTTGAATGTAACAAGTTTTTTATATGAACATAGGCTGGTTAAGGTGCTGTACATTGAATATATGTATGTAGTGCAGGAAAATCTAATGTGTTATGTGCCACTTGTGCAGGAGGTGGGAGACTAGGGGCCCACCTTGCTCAGGGGCCCACCGGGGGATTCCCCTGTAACCCTGTGGGCCAGTCCGAGCCTGATTGTGGGGAAGACAGCAAATCCTGCCATATGTCTCCTCTAACAACCATGAGACGTGTCACTGCCTCACAGTGAATTTGTATTGTGCAGCTTCTTCCAGCAAATACTGATTGAGGGCTGCAATACATCTGCTTCCACAAAATACTGATTGAGGGGTGCCATATACCTGTTTCCTTCAAATACTGATTGAGGGGTGCCATATACCTGTTTCAGCCAAACACTGATTGAGGGGTCCATATACCTTCTTCCACTAAATACTGATTGAGGGGTGCTATTGCTATATACCTTCTTCCACCAAATACTGATTGAGGGCTGAAATACCCCTGCTTTCACAAAATACTGATTGAGGGGTGCCATATACCTGTTTCCGCTAAATACTGATTAAGTTGTGCTATATACCTGATTCCGCCAAATTCTGATTGAAAGGTGCCATATACCTTCTTCCACTAAATACTGATTGAGGGGTGCTATTGCTATATACCTTCTTCCACTAAATACTGATTGAGGGCTGCAATACACCTGCTTCCACAAAATACTAAATGAGGGGTGCCATATACCTGTTTCCGCCAAATACTTATTGAGGGGTGCTATATACCTTCTTCCAAAAAATCCTGATTGAGGGGTGCCATATACCTGTTTCCACCAAATACGGATTGAGGGGTGCTATATACCAGTTTCCGCTAAATAATGATTATGGGGTGCTATATACCTTCTTCCACCAAATACTGATTGAGGGCTGCGATACACCTGCTTTCACAAAATACTGATTGAGGGGTGTTATATACCTGTTTCCGCCAAATACTGATTGAGGGGTGCTATATACCTGTTTCCACCAAATACTAATTGAGGGGTGCCATATACCTTCTTCCACTAAATACTGATTGAGGGGTGCTATATACCTGTTTCCACCAAATACTGATTGAGGGGTGCTATATACCTGTTTCCACCAAATACTGATTGAGGGGTACTATATACCTGTTTCTGCCAAATACTGATTGAGGGGTGCTATATACCTTCTTCCACAAAATGCCTATTGGGGGTGCTATTGCTATATACCTGTTTCCGCCAAATAATGATTGAGGGGTGCCATATACCTTCTTCCACAAAATACTTATTGAGGGGTGCTATTGCTATATACCTTCTTCCACCAAATACTGATTGAGAGATGTGATACACCTGCTTCCACAAAATACTGATTGAGGGGTGCCATATATAGTGGATATAAAAAGTGTACACACCCCTTTTAAAATGTCAGGTTTCTGTGATAGACGTGACCTATAAACTGTACCACTTAATTGAAAAACAAACTGAATTCTTTTAGGTGGAGGGAAGAAAACATGGTTGCATAAGTGTGCACACCCTCTTATAACTGGGGATGTAGCTGTGTTCAGAATTAAGCAATCACATTCAAAATTATGTTAAATAGGAGTCAGCCCTGCCATTATTTAAAGTGCCTCTGATTAACCCCAAATAAAGTTCAGCTGCTCTAGTTGGTCTTTCCTGAAATTTTCTTAGTCGCATCCCACAGCAAAAGCCATGGTCCACAGAGAGCTTCCAAAGCTTCAGAGGGATCTCATTGCTAAAAGGTGTCAGTCAGGAGAACGGTACAAAAGAATTTCCAAGGCATTAGATATACCATGAAACACAGTGAAGACAGTCATCATCAAGTGGAGAAAATATGGCACAACAGTGACATTACCAAGAACTGGACGTCCCTCCAAAATTTATGAAAAGACGAGACGAAAACTGGTCTGGGAGGCTACCAAGAGGCCTACAGCAACAATAAAGGAGCTGCAGGAATATCCGGCAAGTACTGGCTGTGTGGTACAAATAGCCTCACCAATTACCTAAAGAACACCTGGGAGGAGGTGGGATTCAGTTCAAGCCCACAACAAAACAAACTGTCAGATCGTGTAACGTGCAGCAACTCTGACAAATCTCCTCAGAACACCCACAGGGCAGGGCGTGACAGTAACCTCCCCCCTCTACGGGTGACCTCCGGACACCCATGTCCAACTTTATCCGGGTGTGCCCTGTGAAAAGCATTGACAAGGCGGCTAGCATTAACATCGGTAGCCGGAACCCACATTCTTTCCTCGTGACGTATCCCCTCCAATGCACCAGGTACTGAAGGGAACCCCGAAGAACACGTGAGTTGAGAATTCTAGAGATCTGAAACTCCAGATTACCATCAACCAAAACAGGAGATGGAAGCAAAGGAGATGGTTCCGTAGGTTCCACATATTTCCTCAACAAGGACCTGTGAAACACATTATGGATCTTCCAGGCATGCAAAAGTTCCAGACGAAACGCCACCGGATTGACAATGGCCGAGATTTTGTATGGGCCAAAAAAACTTGGACCCGATTTCCAAGAGGGCACCTTCAGCTTAATGTTTTTTAGTGGACAACCACACCAAACACCCACACACAGGTCCTGACCAGTCATACATCTCTTGTCAGCCATCCGTTTATATCTTTCACCCATTTTTTTCAAATTAACTTGAACCTTCCGCTAGATAGATGACAAAGAGGAAGAGAATCTCTCCTCTTCCGGTATCCCAGAAAATTCGGTCCTAGAAAAAGTACCAAACTGAGGGTGAAAACCATATGCGCCAAAAAATGGTGACTTATCAGTTGACTCCTGCTGTTATTCAAGGCAAACTCAGCTAAAGACAAGAACGAGGACAACTCATCCTGATTCTCAGCGACAAAACACCTCAAATAGGTCTCCAGGTTTTGGTTAGTCCGCTCAGTTTGACGATTCGACTGAGAATGAAAAGCCGAAGAGAAAGACAACTGAATACCCAGACGAGAACAAAACACCCTCCAAAACCTGGAAACAAATTGCGTCCCCCTATCAGACACCACATCAGAGGGGATGCCATGTAATTTCACAATGTTGCAATAAAAACCTGAGCGAGAGTTTTCGCATTGGGCAAACATGATAATGGTAAAAAGTGAGCCATTTACTGAAGCGGTCTGCATCAGGTTGCATCAGAATGGGAGCAGAAGCAAAACATTTCTTAAAAGCAGAAAAAGCCTGTAATGCCTCATCTGACCAGACAGAAGTCAGCGCTATTCCTATTCATATCTGTCAAAGGTTTGACAATGGTGGAATAATTCAGGATGAATTTTCCGTAGTAATTTGTAAATCCTAAAAACCGCATCAGGGCTTTCTGATTCTCTGGCCGATCCCATTCCAGTACCGCATGGACCTTTTCGGGATCCATAGGAAAACCGGAGGCCAAAAGCAAGTACCCCAAAAACGGCAGCTCCTGAACCGCAAACACACATTTTTCCAACTTAGCATGCAATTTATTCTCCCAAAGGAACAATAACACTTGTCTCATCGAGGTAAATAACAACAAACCTCCCCACCAAATGAGGAAAAATGTCATTGATAAAGCGCTGAAAGACTGCTGGAGCATTAGTTAAACCAAAGGGCATGACTAGGTTCTCGAAGTGACCCTAGGGGGTATTGAAGGCCGTTTTTCATTCATCTCCTTCCCTGATTCTGATCAGATTATAAGCTCCTCTTAAATCCATTTTAGAAAACACCTTGGCACCAACAATCTGGTTAAATAGATCCGGAATCAAGGGAAGTGGATAAGGATAACGGACAGTAATGAGATTCAGATCCCGGAAATCTAGGCACGGTCTAAGGGATCCGTCCATCTTCTTTACGAAAAAGAAGCCAGCGGCCATAGGAGACTTCGATGGTCTAATATGTCCCTTTGCCAAACTCTCGGCAATATACTCCGGCATAGCTACTCTTTCGGGTTGAGAAAGATTATATAACCGAGATTTTGGCAATTTTGTTCCGGGGATAAGATTGACCAGACAATCATACTCTCGTGAGGAGGCAACTCCTGAGCTGCACCCTCCGAGAATACGTCCGAAAAATCTGAAAGAAACTGAGGCAACACCTTACTGGACATCCCCGAAATAGACGCACTAAGACAGTTGTTCATACAAAATTCACTCCAATTACTGATTTGTCTTCTTTGCCAGTCAATGGTAGGGTTATGTTTTATCAACCATGGTAAACCCAGAACCATCGGAGCAGGCAAACCTTTCCTAACAAAGCAAGAAATGAACTCAACATGAGAATCACCCACCCTCAAATGAATATCCTGAACAATATGAGTTAGACATCTTTGCGAGAGGGGGGGCGGAATCTATAGCAAACACTGGTATCTCTTTGCTTAATGCTAATTTTAAAACCATGACTCTGAAGAAATTGAAAATCAATAAGATTAACCCCTGCGCCACTGTCAACAAATACCTTTAACTCAAAATTTCCAAAGTCTAGCGCCACCATGGGAGGCAGGAGGAATCAGGTACTGCAGGTAGGATACGAATATGCCTGCTCTGACTCCCCATTCACCCTACCAAGAGTAGGGGAGTTTTTATTTTCTTTAAAGGAATCCCCTATTTGTTTTTCATTACTACTTCAAGGTTTAATAAAAGGGCACACATTAACGAAATGACCTTCTTGACCACAGAAGTAACACAGTCTATTCAGCTTCCTATTACCAGAGCAAGAAGTAACCTGACCCAATTGTATAGGCTCCTCTCCAGCCCCTAATCCAAGTGTCATAGTACCCCGAGGGAAAAGAGGGACTGATTCTCCACCAGACAGCACCCCGGGGGGGAACCTTGCACCTCTCTCTAAGACGTCTATCGATCCGTACGGCCAAAGACATGGCCGCCTCCAAAGAATCAGGTTTTTCATGAAATGCAAGAGCATCTTTTAATCTCTCAGATAGCCCCTGACAGAACTGACTACGGAGTGCAGGATCATTCCACTCCGAATTCAGCACAATACGACTCAGCAGTACGTTCTCCCTGGCACAAACTGCACAACTTAGATTCAGCCATAGAGACCCGGTCTGGGTCATTATAAATCAGGCCCAGGGCTCCGAAAAAATTCATCCACCGACCGGAGGTACTCTGAACCGGTCGGCAGAGAGAAAGCCCAAGACTGAGCGTCACCTTTTAGCAGAGAAATAATAATCCCTACTCTTTGGTTTTTGGGAGAAGTTGGGATTCAGTTCAAACCCACAACAAAACAAACTGTCAGATTGAGTCACGTGCAGCAACTCTGACAGATCTCCTCAGAACACCCACAGGGGAGGGCGTGACATCTGTGCTGTCAGGTGAATGCCTATTGGCTAATTTTTGTGCCTATACTGGCCGACAGTTACATATTCATCCTGTGACCGTCTAATGTACCTCCAGCCACAGAATTCAAAGTTCTTTGCTGTCAGGTGAATGCCTATTGGTTAATTTTTGGGGCCTGTACTGGCCTACAGTTACATATTTATCCTGTGACCATCTAATGTACCTCCAGCCACAGAATCAAAAGTTCTTTGCTGTCAGGTGAATGCCTATTGGCAAATTTTTTGGGCCTGTACTGGCCGACAGTAACATTTTTATCCTATAACAGCCTAATGTACCTCCAGCCAAAGAATCCAAAGTTCTTTGCTGTCAGGTAAATGCCTATTGCCTAATCTTTGGGTCCTGTACTGGCCGACAGTAATTTTTTTTATCTCTAGCCACATAATCACACCCTTGTCTCACTCCTCTGCCTCTTATTATTGTGGCGTATGAACCCTATTCATCATAAGGACCTTCTAATGTCACAGGGTCAAGTGACTGTGTCCCCCACTCCGTACTGTGCCCCTCACCCCATACTGTGCCCTCTTATACCCTTTTATCCAGTCACGGTATGGCGGTGTTATGTGGTCACTGTACAGAGGTGTTATCCGGTCAGTGTATGGCGGTGGTATCCAGAACGATGAGTGATTGGTGCCGCTGAGCCTCAAGCCCGGCCTGGTGGTGTGCCACAACTGGCGAAATTATGTAGCAGTTCTAGGCCTAGCTGGTTTGAGGCACATCCCTTGCCTGGCGCATGTGCTGAACTTGGTGCATAGGTTCCTGAAAAATTACCCCAATATGTCAGAGTTGCTGCAGAAAGTGAAGGCCGTCTGTGCCACTTTCAGCGTTCTCACCCTGCTGCTGCTCTCCTGTCTGCACTGCAGCCTAACCTCTGCCTTCCTACTCACCGACTCATATGTGACATACCCACAAGGGGGTATGCTGGAGAGACTATGCGAGCAGCAGCAGACAATAGTGGAGTTTCAGCTGCAGCACACATGAGTCGCTCTGCGGGACAGTACCATTTCACCACCAACAGGTGGGCTTCCATGCGGGATGTGTGTGCTGTGTTGCGCTGTTTCGAGTACTCCACCAACAAGGCCAGTGGTGCTGACGCCGTCATCAGCCTTATTGTCCCACTTATATGTCATATTGAAGAAATACTTCAGGCGCTGATGGATGAGGATGTGGCATAGGAGGAAGAAGAGGAGGAACAGGGATCATTCCCACGGTTATCAGGCCAGTCGTCCACATGTCTGCATGTACTCAATGATGGGTCTGCCCCATTTAACTTCTTGGTCTCCAAACTGGGCACATGGCCTGAGTTTGCCCTTTACGCTTTGGAGGTGCTGGCCTGTCCTGCAGCAAGTGTATTGTCCGAACGTGTGTTTAGCATGGCAGGGGGGCTGATCATGAACAGGTGCTGCCGCCTGTCCACAGCCAATGCGGACAAGCTCATGTTCATAAAAATGAACCAGGCATGGATCTCACAGGACTTGTCTGTACCTTGGCCAGAGTAGAGAGGTGTACTGGCCGCACCCAGAAATTTTTATACTCCAGCACAGTTTGTGCGTTCTCTTTGCTATTTACCAATGTTTTGGGGCCACCACAAAAAAAAAAAAGGTTGGTGACCTCCTCCACCTTTTCTGCCTGTACCACCACGTCCGCCTCCTCCTCCACTCCGACCTCCGCCTCCTGGCTCAAGATTATTATGTCTTATATTGGCAGAGTAGAGAAATATACCGGGTGCACCTAACCATTCTTGTACTACAGTGCAGTTTGTGCTTTCTTTTTACTATTTCCCAATCCATATATATATATATATATTTTTTTTTTATGAAAGCCCAAGAAACGTACTTTCTACACCCGTGTAACAAAATCGGCAGCGTACCACACAAAAACATGCACTAGGTGGCAGTCCATCGCAGGCCCTCTCCATAAGAGAAGGGCCCCCCATTAACCATTCCCTATCCCTCCGGGCCAGAAGGCTCCTGCAAGGGACTGGGACAAATGGCAGCCGAAGCCGAGGTTACTCCCGTCTGTGCTCTGGCTGCCAGGAACTCTACAACAAGGTCTGGACTCTCCCCAGAGGGAGAGCCCAAGGGGTTTTGCAGGGGGGTGCGGAACCAGGATGCCCGCACACACTTCCCCCCTAGACCTCAGGGGGTTGCCCATAGGCGCGCCGCAACCCTGAAAAAACTAGTGACAAACAAACGTGTATAGTGCACACTATATAAAATTATAAAAAATCCTCATCTTTTCTAGGCCAAAGCCAAGCAAAGAGAGGTGTGTGCGCTCAAATGTATGAAAGGAAAGTGCTGTGCAAATGTGATGTCACTCAGTGGGCTCCCACCCCCAGTGAGTTCAGGCACCCCAGGGTCACCACTCCTGGGGCACTCCTACACCTTGGGCTTTCATCACAACCCGGCCTCAGGCTTTGATCCAGCAGAGCCCTTAGTCACCTAGTATAGGGCACTAACACTAATGGCCCAAGCCATACACCCTAGTGTTACTATGTGGTTCTCCCCAGGGACGTTGCCAGGGAAGTCATCCAACCAACCCCCCCCCTCCTCGCAAACACTAGCACTGAAGACATTTTACTGTACTTGCTATACAGTTATACAGCAGCACATACCTCTCACATCCAATGCCTCCCAGGTGACGCCTCCTCGGATGTAGATCTTCTCTGTCATCATCTTATTCATTTGGTCCAGACAACTTCTCTCAGCCGCCTAGTGTCTGCAGAGTGTGATACACAGACATCTTGGCTTCCTTACTATTCTGTACCCCCAAATACTATCCTGAAGAAGAATGAGTGTCATACAGATAGTCTTTCCCATAGTAATAGTGCTCCTCATAGTCTTACCAATAGTAATTACGTTCTAGAATGCTCTCATTAGTAATACTGCCCCCTACAGTGCCCCCAAAAGTGATAGTGCTCCCCAAGTGCCTCCTTTAGTAGAAGAGCCCTCCAGTATTAATAATGCCCTCACAGAGCCCCCAGTACAAATAAGGCCTCATATTGCTCCCACAGTGGTAATGAAGCTCTCTACAGACCCCTCAATAGTAGTAAGGCCCCCCATAGTGCTCTTAGTAGAAATAATGTGGATCTATAAGTCCCTCCTATAGAGCCCCCAGTAGTAATAAGAACTCCTAATGTCCCCTGGATTTAAAATGCTCCTAAAGTCCTCCAGTCTTTATAATGCCCCCTACTGTTATAATGCTCACCCTGAAGTGCCTCAGTATTTATATCGCCCCCTACTGTTATAATGCTCGCCCTGAAGTGTCCCCAATATTTATAATGCCCCCTGTAGTTATATTCCTCCATTTAGTGTCCTCAGAAATTATAATTCCTCAGCCCCTCCACCATACAGTCCAATGTAAATAACATTATTTCCCTCCCTCCGCCATAGAGTCATGTAAATACCATCACACCATCTCTCCAGCCCCTCCAATATACAGTCCCATGTAAATAACATCCATCTCTATTTACACCCCCTTCAAAATACAGTCCCATGTAAATACCATCACACCATGTCTCCTGCCCCCTCCAATATACAGTCCCACGAAAATAACATCACCCCCTCCCTAGCCACCTTCAACATACAGTACAATGTAAAGAACATCACCCCCTCCCCAGCCGCCTTCAACATACAGTCCCATGTAAATAATATCACCCCCTCAATATTCAGTCCCTTGTAAATAACATAACTCTTTCCCCCAATAACCTTCAACATACAGTCCCATATAAATAAAATCACCCCCTCTCCAGCCACCTCCAACATTCAGTCCCATGTAAATAACATTACCCTCAACATTCAGTCCCATGTAAATAATATCACTCCCTCCCAAAGGCGCCTTCAACATATAGTCCCATGTAAATAACATCACCCCCTCAACTTTCAGTCCCATGTAAATAACATCACTCCACCCCACTGTCCCATGTAAATATTCTCTCCCTTTAGCCCTAACAAACACTCCCAGTTAAATAACTACAACTCCCTACATTGCTCTGCCTCTCACACTGAGTAACCTACCCTTTCACTTACCTCTCCTCATGTAGCAGGCTTGTCATGCCCTGCCCTGTAGGTGTTCTGAGACGATCTGTCAGAGTTGCTGCACATGACTCGATCTGACAGTTTGTTTTGTTGTGGGTTTAAACAGAATCCCACCTCCTCCCAGGTGTTGTTCTTTAGGTAATTGGTGAGGCTATTTATTCCTCACTCTCCCTATAGCCTTTGCAGGTTATTGTTCTGTCTTGTGTAGATCTGGAAGTTTGGTGGATCATCTGCTCCAACACATCTCTAGATAAGTCCTTTTCCCCTTTTCCTTCTGTTTCTGTTTGTACTAGGCCTCTAGGGTGACGCTAGCTCCTTCGGTTGTTGAAGGAGCTGGGTGTCTTTTTCCCTCTTTCCTTCAGCTGAGGGTTTGGTTTAGTGTGTTTTAGTCTTAGGTACACGGGCATGTGCATATCTACCATCAAGATATGCAAATGGATATAGCATCTTAGGGAGAGTGTTTTAGGGATTGCTAGGAGGTGACCCCTTTGTTCCCTTGCATTTGGGGCCTAGTCAGTTGTTTTGTTTGCTTTGCCGTGTTCTGTTTCCTTCCCTTATCTTACCTTCTGTGACATTATAACCCGCCATACCATCATGTTTTCCCTTGCTGTTTGCAAAATGGAATCTATTGATGCTTTGGTTGATTGCATGCAGGGATTGTCTTTGGAGGTAGCTGACGTCCGCAATTCGGTTGCACGGTGTCAGAGTACTTTGGCGTCTGGCGCCGCCGGGGGAATCCAGGTCTGCCTGGAACCAAAGGTTGCTCTCCCTGATAGGTTTTCCGGGGGAAGTGATAACTTTGTTCGGTTCAGGGAGTCCTGTAAATTGTATTTTCGTCTGCGTCCGATTTCATCTCGAGACGAAAACCAAAGAGTAGGGATTATTATTTCTCTGCTAAAAGGTGACGCTCAGTCTTGGGCTTTTTCTCTGCCGACTGGTTCACAGTCCCTCCGGTTGGTGGATACATTTTTCGGAGCCCTGGGCCTGATTTATGATGACCTAGACCGGGTCTCTATGGCTGAATCTAAGTTGCGCAGCTTGTGCCAGGGAGAACGTACTGCTTAGTCGTATTGTGCTGAATTTAGAAGATGGGCGACTGACTTGGAGTGGAATGATCCTGCACTCCGTAGTCAGTTCTGTCAGGGGCTAGCTGAAAGATTTAAAGATGCCCTTGCATTTCATGAAAAACCTGATTCTTTGGAGGCGGCAATGTTTTTGGCCGTACGGATTGATAGACCTCTTAGGGAGAGGTGCAAGGTTCCCCTCAGGCAGGGGGTGCTGTCTGGTGGGGAATCAGTCCCTCCTGTCCCTCGGGGTACTATGACACTTGAATTAGGGGCTGGAGAGGAGCCTATGCAATTGGGTCAGGTTACTTCTTGCTCTGGTAATAGGAATTTTAGGAAGCTGAATAGACTGTTACTTCTGTGGTAATGAAGGTCATTTTGTTAATGTGTGCCCTTTTATTAAACCTCGAAGTGGTAATGAAAAACAAATAGGGGATTCCTTCAAGAAAAAAAAAAGCTCCCTTACTCGTGGTAGTGTGAATGGGGAGTCAGAGCAGGCATGTTCGTATCCTACCTGCTGTACCCGATTCCTCCTGCCTGCCATGGTGGCGCTAGACTCTGGAAATTTTGAGTTAAAGGTATTTGTTGACAGTGGCGCAGGGGTTAATCTTATTGATTTTCAATTTCTTCAGAGTCATGGTTTTAAAACTAGCGCATTAATCAAAGAGATACCAGTGTTTGCTATAGACTCCGCCCCGTCTCGCAAAGATGTCTAACTCATATTGTTCAGGATTTTCATATGAGGGTGGGTGATTCTCATGTTGAGTTAATTTCTTGTTTTGTTATGAAAGGTTTTCCTGGTCCAATGGTTCTGCGTTTACCATGGTTGCCAGTCAATGGCAGGGTTATGTTTTATCAAACAAGACAAATCAGTAATTAGAGTGAATTTTGTATGAACAACTGTCTTAGTGCCTCTATATCGGGGGTGTCCACTAAGGTGTTGCCTCAGTTTCTTTCCGATTTTTAGGACTTATTCTCGGAGGGTGGAGCTCAGGAGTTGCCCCCTCACCGAGAGTCAATCTTATCCCCGGAGCAAAATTGCCAAAATCTCGGTTATACAGTCAGGTCCATAAATATTGGGCTATCGACACAATTCTAACATTTTTGGCTCTAAACACCACCACAATGCATTTGAAACAAACAAGATGTGCCTTAACTGCAGACTGTCAGCTTTAATTTGAGGGTATTTACATCTAAATCAGGTGAACGGTGTAGGAATTACAACAGAAGGAACGCATCGTGAGCTCAGCAACACCAAAAGACCTGGAAGACCACGGAAAACAACTGTGGTGGATGACCGAATAATTATTTCCCTGGTGAAGAAAACACCCTTCACAACAGTTGGCCAGATCAAGAACACTCTCCAGGAGGTAGGTGTATGTGTGTCAAAGTCAACAATCAAGAGAAGACTTCACCAGAGTGAATACAGAGGGTTCACCACAAGATGTAAACCATTGGTGAGCCTCAAAAACAGGAAGGCCAGATTTGAGTTTGCCAAACATCTAAAAAAGCCTTCACAGTTATGGAACAAAATCCTATGGACAGATGAGACCAAGATCAACTTGTACCAGAGTGATGGGAAGAGGAGAGTATGGAGAAGGAAAAGAACTGCTCATGATCCTAAGCATACCACCTCATCAGTGAAGCATGGTGGTAGTGTCATGGCGTGGGCATGTATGGCTGCCAATGGAACTGGTTCTCTTGTATTTATTGATGATGTGACTGCTGACAAAATCAGCAGGATGAATTCTGAAGTGTTTCGGGCAATATTATTTGCTCATATTCAGCCAAATGCTTCAGAACTCATTGGAACGTGCTTCACAGTGAAGATGGACAATGACCCAAAGCAAACTGCAAAAGCAACCAAAGAGTTTTTTAAGGGAAAGAAGTGGAATGTTATGCAATGGCCAAGTCAATCACCTGACCTGAATCCGATTGAGCATGCATTTTACTTGCTGAAGAAAAAACTGAAAGGGAAATGCCACAAGAACAAGCAGGAACTGAAGACAGTTGCAGTAGAGGCCTGGCAGAGCATCACCAGGGATGAAACCCAGCGTCTGGTGATGTCTATGCGTTCCAGACTTGAGGCTGTAATTGACTGCAAAGGATTTGCAACCAAGTATTAAAAAGTGAAAGTTTGATTTATGATTATTATTCTGTCCCATTACTTTTGGTCCCTTAACAAGTTGGAGGCACATATGCAAACTATTGTAATTCCTACACCGTTCACCTGATTTGGATGTAAGTACCCTCAAATTAAAACTGACAGTCTGTAGTTAAAGCACATCTTGTTTGTTTCATTTCAAATCCATTGTGGTGGTGTATAGAGCCAACAATTTTAGAATTGTGTCGATGTCCCAATATTTATGGACCTGACTGTATAATCTTTCTCAACCCGAAAGAGTAGCTATGCGGGAGTATATTGCAGAGAGTTTGGCAAAGGGTCATATTAGACCATCTAAGTCTCCTATGGCTGCTGGCTTCTTTTTCGTAAAGAAGGATGGATCCCTTAGACCATGCCTAGATTTCCAGGAACTGAATATCATTACTGTCCGTGATCCTTATCCCCTTCCCTTGATTCTGGATCTATTTGATCATATTGTTGGTGCCAAGGTGTTTTCTAAGTTGGATTTAAGAGGAGCTTATAATCTGATCAGAATCAGGGAAGGAGATGAATTTAAAACGGCCTTCAATACCCCTGAGGGTCACTTCGAGAACCTAGTCATGCCCTTTGGTTTAACTAATGCTCCAGCAGTCTTTCAGCGCTTTATCAATGACATTTCTCATCATTTGGTGGGGAGGTTCGTTGTTATTTACCTCGATGACATACTAATTTACTCACCCGATATGAAGACTCATCAGGATAATTTGAGACAAGTGTTATTGATCCTTCAGGAGAATAAATTGTATGCTAAGTTGGAAAAATGTGTGTTTGCTGTTCAGGAGCTGACGTTTTTAGGGTACTTGCTTTCTGCCTCCGGTTTTCATTTGGATCCCGAAAAGGTCCATGCGGTACTGGAATGGGACCGGCCAGAGAATCAGAAAGCCCTGATGCGGTTTTTAGGATTTACTAATTACTACAGAAAATTCATCCTGAATTATTCCACCATTGTCAAACCTTTGACAGATATGACTAGGAAGGGCGCTGACTTTTCTGTCTGGTCGGATGAGGCATTACAGGCTTTTTCTGCTATTAAGAAATGTTTTGCTTCTGATCCCATTCTGATGCAACCTGATGTGTCTCAACGCTTCATTGTGGAGGAGGTTGACGAGTCAGAAGTGGGAGTCGGAGCAGGGTCCCTCTCCTAGCAAATGGCGCCCGTGTGCTTTTTTCTCCAAGAAACTCTCGGCCGTCGAAAGAAATTATGATGTTGGGAATGGAGAGTTGTTGGCCATCAAATTGGCCTTTGAAGAGTGGCGCCATTGGCTAGAAGGGGCTACCCATCCGATTAGGGTAATTACTGACCATAAGAATCTGGCTTACCTGCAATCTGCAAAGCGTTTAAATCCTAGGCACACTAGATGGTCATTGTTTTTTACCATGGTCAATTTTGTGGTCACTCATCGCCCTGGGATTAAAAACATCAAAGCGGATGCGATGTCACGAAGCTTTCCTGGGGGGGAGATTCGGAGGATCCCGCTCCGATTTTGGCTGATGGGGTGGTGGTTTCCGCTCATTACCCTGAGCTGGAGACGGAAGTGTTGGGGGCTCAAGAGGAGGCATCTGATTCTTGTCCTCCAGGCAAGTTGTTTGTTCCTTCTGAACTGCGATACAAGGTTTTTAAGGAACATCATGATACTGTCCTTGCGGAACATCCTGGAAGTAGATCCACTGTAGATCTTATTTCCCAGAGATTCTGGTGGCCAGGGTTGTGTAAAAGTGTTGAGAGAGGGGGGCGTGGTCTGGCTGCCGAGGCGCGCGGATGCTTGGAGTTTGAGCTCCTGAGACAGCACTGTCAAAAGCAACTTTAAAGCGACATACCAAGCGTTGAACCCACTCAAACTGGAGGGGAACCTCCTCAGTACCGCTACCGACATGGTTGGGCGGAAAAAAAAGAGCGGTTAAACACCCTCAGCTCACTAAATTCTACTTCTCCAAAGACGCAGGCAGCGACCAAGATGGCGCCGAGGAGACGGCCGCCTCATTACCAGAGAGCTCGGACGAACTGCAGCCCTCCCATGAATCAGCGTATGATCTGCAGCGCTCTCCTCCAGCTTCACCCACCTCAACCTCTCATGGGTTCGAGCATACCGCCCTCTCAATGGGAGTTTCTGATCCGGTGCCAGGTCCAGAACCAGCAGATCCACTGGAGACGCCCAGCTACGCTACCGGCCCGGAGCAGAGTGTGAATCCTGCCGGCTCTCCAAGTAAGCAACAGGTTCACATACAACCCCGAAAGCCTGAGGAACTCACTCCGACACCCTCACAAAAAGGTACTCAGGTACTTTCACAATAAGATCAGCTGGTCCCCTCAGCTAGTTTTACTTTTTATAGGCATTAACAATGTCCCAACTCAATATAAAACACTTTTCTGCATAATTTGTGTTTTAGCTAAACTGTTATTATTGAGACACTGGAAATCTCCAGACGTGTCAGGGTTGAGTGAATTAATCTCTGCAATAAACACGACGCATGCTTATGAAAGAATTATATCAATGGGAAACGGTAGTTTCACCAAATTCCAGTTGCAATGGCAGGCTTGGACAAACTCCCCACTCTGCTCACCACCTTAGTTACTATTACAAAATCATACACTCCTCGTTACATGCATTGGACTCAATAGGCTTTAGGGCTTGACCTGACTAGGTAGCGATATCCTTAACGTATTTTGCGGTTACCATCTCACAAGCTTGCTGATTGTATATGTAATGCTATATACACTGCGTGCAGAATTATTAGGCAAATGAGTATTTTGACCACATCATCCTCTTTATGCATGTTGTCTTACTCCAAGCTGTATAGGCTCGAAAGCCTACTACCAATTAAGCATATTAGGTGATGTGCATCTCTGTAATGAGAAGGGGTGTGGTCTAATGACATCAACACCCTATATTAGGTGTGCATAATTATTAGGCAGCTTCCTTTCCTTTGGCAAAATGGGTCAAAAGAAGGACTTGACAGGCTCAGAAAAGTCAAAAATAGTGAGATATCTTGCAGAGGGATGCAGCACTCTTAAAATTGCAAAGCTTCTGAAGCGTGATCATCGAACAATCAAGCGTTTCATTCAAAATAGTCAACAGGGTTGCAAGAAGCGTGTGGAAAAACCAAGGCGCAAAATAACTGCCCATGAACTGAGAAAAGTCAAGCGTGCAGCTGCCAAGATGCCACTTGCCACCAGTTTGGCCATATTTCAGAGCTGCAACATCACTGGAGTGCCCAAAAGCACAAGGTGTGCAATACTCAGAGACATGGCCAAGGTAAGAAAGGCTGAAAGACGACCACCACTGAACAAGACACACAAGCTGAAACGTCAAGACTGGGCCAAGAAATATCTCAAGACTGATTTTTCTAAGGTTTTATGGACTGATGAAATGAGAGTGAGTCTTGATGGGCCAGATGGATGGGCCCGTGGCTGGATTGGTAAAGGGCAGAGAGCTTCAGTCCGACTCAGACGCCAGCAAGGTGGAGGTGGAGTACTGGTTTGGGCTGGTATCATCAAAGATGAGCTTGTGGGGCCTTTTCGGGTTGAGGATGGAGTCAAGCTCAACTCCCAGTCCTACTGCCAGTTTCTGGAAGACACTTTCTTCAAGCAGTGGTACAGGAAGAAGTCTGCATCCTTCAAGAAAAACATGATTTTCATGCAGGACAATGCTCCATCACACGCGTCCAAGTACTCCACAGCGTGGCTGGCAAGAAAGGGTATAAAAGAAGAAAATCTAATGACATGGCCTCCTTGTTCACCTGATCTGAACCCCATTGAGAACCTGTGGTCCATCATCAAATGTGAGATTTACAAGGAGGGAAAACAGTACACCTCTCTGAACAGTGTCTGGGAGGCTGTGGTTGCTGCTGCACGCAATGTTGATGGTGAACAGATCAAAACACTGACAGAATCCATGGATGGCAGGCTTTTGAGTGTCCTTGCAAAGAAAGGTGGCTATATTGGTCACTGATTTGTTTTTGTTTTGTTTTTGAATGTCAGAAATGTATATTTGTGAATGTTGAGATGTTATATTGGTTTCACTGGTAAAACTAAATAATTGAAATGGGTATATATTTGTTTTTTGTTAAGTTGCATAATAATTATGCACAGTAATAGTCACCTGCACACACAGATATCCCCCTAAAATAGCTAAAACTAAAAACAAACTAAAAACTACTTCCAAAAATATTCAGCTTTGATATTAATGAGTTTTTTGGGTTCATTGAAAACATGGTTGTTGTTCAATAATAAAATGAATCCTCAAAAATACAACTTGCCTAATAATTCTGCACTCCCTGTATGTAGCTTTTCACAATTATATGCATCATTGTTATGGTACTTTTCTTTATTCTTAATCAGCGTAAAGCACTGTTGTTGCATTGCGCAATTGTAATACTTTTTTTTCCATAATGTATCCTGACCGGTACTCCCGGTTTTGTTTCTTTCTTATATGTCTTGAAAAATCCTTAATAAAAACTATTGAAACGAAAAGTGTTGAGGGTTATGTAGCAGCTTGTGAGACCTGTGCACGCGCAAAGGTGGCTCACACTCGGCCATCAAGATCTCTTCTTCCTTTGTCCATCCCATCTCGTCCTTGGACACATTTGTCCATGGACTTCATTACTGATTTGCTGAGTTCCTCTGGGAAAACTGTGATTTTGGTGGTAGTGGACCGCTTCAGCAAGATGGCTCACTTTGTACCATTATCAGGTTTGCCCAATGCGAAAACTCTCGCTCAGGCTTTTATTGATAACATTGTGAAATTACATGGCATCCCCTCTGATGTGGTGTCTGATAGGGGGACGCAATTTGTTTGCAGGTTTTGGAGGGCGTTTTGTTGTCATCTTGGTATTCAGTTGTCTTTCTCTTCGGCTTTTCTTCCTCAGTCGAATGGTCAAACTGAGCGCACTAACCAAAACCTGGAGACCTATTTGAGGTGTTTTGTCGCTGAGAATCAGGATGAGTGGTCCTCGTTCTTGTCTTTAGCTGAGTTTGCCTTGAATAACCGTAGGCAGTAGTCAACTGATAAGTCAAATTTTTTTGGCGCATATGGTTTTCACCCTCAGTTTGGTACTTTTTCTGGGACCAATTCTTCTGGGATACCGGAAGAGGAGAGATTCTCTTCCTCTTTGTCATCTATCTGGCAGAAAGATATAAACGGATGGCTGACAAGAGACGTATGACTGGTCCAGACCTGTGTGTGGGTGATTTGGTGTGGTTTTCCACTAAAAACATTAAGCTGAAGGTACCCTCTTGGAAATTGGTTCCAAGATTTATTGGCCCTTACAAAATCTCGGCCATTGTCAATCCGGTGGCGTTTCGTCTGGAACTTCCGCAGGCCTGGAAGATCCATAATGTGTTTCACAGGTCCTTGTTGAAGAAATATGTGGAACCTACGGAACCATCTCCTTTGCCTCCTCCTCCTGTTTTAGTTGATGGTAATCTGGAGTTTTAGATCTCTAGAATTCTCAACTCATGTGTTCTTTGGGGTTCCCTTCAGTACCTGGTGCATTGGAGGGGATACGGTCCCGAGGAAAGAATGTGGGTTCCGGCTACCGATGTTAATGCTAGCTGCCTTGTGAATGCCTTTCACAGGCCACACCCAGATAAAGTTGGGCCTGGGTGTCCAAAGGTCACCCATAGAGGGGAGGGGGTACTGTCACGCCCAGCCCTGTGGGTGTTCTGAGGAGATCTGTCAGTTGCTGCACATGACTCGATCTGACAGTTTGTTTTGTTGTGGGTTTGAACAGAATAGCACCCCCTCCCAGGTGTTGTTCTTATCGGTGAGGCTATTTATTCCTCCCTCTCCCTATAGCCTTTGCAGGTTATAGTTCTGCCTTGTGTGAGCTCTGGAAGTTTGGTGGATCTTCTGCTCCAACACATCTCTAGATAAGTCCTTTTCTCTTTTTCCTTCTGTTTCTGTTTGTACTAGGCCTCTAGGGTGACGCTAACTCCTTCGGTTGTTGAAGGAGCTGGGTGTCTCTTTCCCTCTTCCCTTCAGCTGAGGGTTTGGTTCAATGTGTTTTAGTCTTAGGTACGTGGGCATGTGCATATCTACCATCGAGATATACACATAGGCATAGCATCTTAGGGAGAGTGTTTTAGGGATTTATAGGAGGTGACCCCTTTACTCCCTAGCATTTGGGGCCTAGTCAGTTGTTTTGTTTGCTTTGCCGTGCTCTGTTTCCTTCCCTTATCTTACCTACCGTGACAAGACTTCACCACAGCTTCTTCCCAGGAATTCTCTTCACTGCTGAGCCGTCCTCTCTTGCATTGGTCACATGATGGTGATATCATTGCAGGTCCTTTTTAGCTACTGCATTTGGAACTGATCACATTGTCTGTGATGTCATCACAGGTCCTTCAGCTCTTGCAGGGCATTAGATTCAATTGCATTGCCCTCCTGAGGACGGCAATACAGTTGTATCTAGCAGGCAGGCCGGACATTCGGGGCTTGGGACAAAACATCGGGGGCCCAGGCCCTGAATGTTTTAACCTAGCAACGCCCCTGGTTCTCTGTTACTCTCAACATCTCATAGGTTCGGCACTATGGGCCCCCCCGGGTGGATAAAAACAGATACTACACTTGATCTTAGCCAACAGGCCAGGAAGCGATTACAACAGGTAATCACACTATAAAGGCCAAGTACAGATAACCCGAAAAGTGTTCACCTCCGAAGCCGCTGTTCGCCGAAGCAGAACACTTCTCAAGGCGATAGCTTCCAGGCCCCAGGCCCATTCCAGGAGGCATGTCACTCTTAGGCCCCTTTCACATGAGTGAGTTTTCCGAGCGGTTGCAATGCATGACGTGAATGCATAGCACCACCACTGAATCCTGACCCATTCATTTCAATGGGTCTGTGTACATGAGCGTTTTTTTTTTCACGCATCAGTTCTGCGTTGCATGTTCTATATTCAGCGTTTTTCATCCAGCCCTGGCCCCATAGAAGTGAATAAGGCTGCGTGAAAAATGCATTGCATCCGCAAGCAAGTGCGGGTGCGATGCGTTTTTCACTGAGAGTTGCTAAGAGATGTTGTTTGTAAATACGTGTGAAAAACGCATCAAAATGCTTTGCACCCGCGTGGAAAAAACTGAAGAACTGAACGCAATCGCAGATAAAACTGACTGAACTTGCTTGCAAAATGGTGCGAGCTTCACTGAACGCACCCTGAACACATCCGGACCTAATTCGTCATGCTCGTGTGGAAGAGGCCTTATAAAACAGGGAGATCATCCGTCCGCTGCTGTGCCCTCACCAAAATGCTCCTCTTAAGGTTCCCAATCTGCATACCACCACCCGCCTGGCACTGGCGTACATACAGGGGTTGCAGGGGTCACAGTTGCGACTGGGCCCGGCACTCCAGGGGGCCCAGCTGCCTGTGGACCCCCCAGGCCGCTGGCAGGGGCCCGGCTGTACTCACATGTAGTGTAGCGTTCTGATGGGGCCCGGCATGAAGTACAGTGGCAATTTCGGGCCCCATCAGAGCGCTCCATGCCTCCATTACATGTATAATATGGGGGGGGGGAAGAGGGGGGAGCGCCACTCACTCACACACACCCGGCCAGGCAGTTCATTTCTGTAGGGAAGCAGGGAAACCTCTCTGCTCCCTGCTTCATTGATCTTCAAAGCTCAGGAGCTCCCCCTGCTGGCCCCACATCACGCTGCTGGCTGTGGGAGGAGTGCTGAAAGCCTGGGAAGGGGGCACAAAAGTGGCCATCTCTACTGAGCACCTAATCTGCCATAATTTATTTGAGGGGGCACCAAATCTGGCATAACTACTGTCAGGGGGGCACATACTGTATAAAGGCATAACTATGAGTGGGCATATATGAAGGCATAACTGAAGGCATAACTACTGTGAGAGAGCACATAATCTGGCATAACCACTGTGAGGGGCACATATGTGGGCATATCTAATGTGAGGGGACACATAATCTGGCATAATCACACTGAGGGGGCACATATCTGGGCATATCTACTTTGAGGGGGCACATAACTGGGCATAAATACTGTGAAGGGGCACATAATCTGGCATTACTACTGTGAGGGGACACATAATCTGGCATTACTACTGTGAGGTGCACATAATCTGGCATTACTACTGTGAGGTGCACATGATCTGGTATTACTACTGTGAGGGGACACATAATCTGGCATTACTATTGTGAGGGGCACATAATCTGGGCATTACTACTGTGAGGGGCACATAATCTGGGCATTACTACTGTGAGGGGGCACATATTTGGCATAACTACTGTGAGGGGGCACATATCTGGGCATAACTACTGTGAAAGGAACAAAGGTGGACATAACTACTGTGAGGGGCCACAAGGTGGGCATTAGTACTGTGTGGTTGCACTTAAGGGAAATGTCCTAGATTACCCTGCTATACATTGGCATGGCTCAGTCTTACAGGCCAGCACAGTGCCCGCTGCTGGTGATTTCACAGGGGCAGTCACCATCCCTTCCTTATGTGATTATTCTTTTTTCTCACCACAGGGACCTTGTTCTGGATCCAGCGGACATAACGCCGACGCCAGTGACACCCGGTCAGCACCTGTCTCCTCTGAGGTGAGGCAGGGGACACTAGTGTTTGGCGTCCCCTGCCAGCTCTGCGATTGGCTGGAACAACGCTCCAGCCAATGGCAGCGCTATAGCTGCACAGGAAAGGGCTGAACTTCCCTGCATGCAGCCATTCTAGTTGGTGACTGCATGCAGAGAGTTTCTGTGCTGCTTGTTGTCTTGCTGGGACTTGCGGTGCACCACCACTGTGATTTCAACTTTTCTTGCTGAAAGAAGAAAAGATGAAGAACATCTGGAATTGCTGCACTGATTTTTTTTTTTTCATTTGCACCTGTTCCAGATCCCTAAACCCCCCGCCCCCTCCCTCCCTACGTCATTTGGTCTGTGCACTTTTTTGGTAATTTATATATATATATATTTTTTACTATTTTCCAGCTCTGCACCACATTTTCTGCATGTGAGCTGTGAACGCCAAGTGCTGTTCAGTGCATACCTGCCTGGTCAGCACCTGGGGATTATTCTTTGGACTTTTTTTTCTTTTCACATCTGTGTTGATTTTTTTGCAAATTGTTTCCTTTTTTTGGTTCTAAAAGAAGAAATTGTAGTTAGGGCTTTATGTAAATATATTGTGGGGATTCGCTCTGGTAGTTGGGATAAGTGGGTGCAGTACAGAGACAAAAAGTTTGTAATTCAAATGTCCATGTTTATTCGAAAAAAAAGGTCAAACAAAAAACACTCTTTGTAAGGTTGGTGTTTGTTCACGCCAAGTAGAAAGTTAGTGCATAAGAAAAAAAGTCACCTTGTCGGCGGTTCTGCAGTCAAAATGCAAGCTTTAGGTGGAATGCTCTCCCAACACACACTCAGCTTTTCAGCCAAGCACAGGGCTCAGTTCCCACACCAACGATTGGCAGAGTTCCTATGTCAGAGAGAGGTAATCACTTACTGCTGGATGGGTTTTTTATAGGCCAGGCAAGACCCAGCCTGGAACGTGGGGAGTAGTCACCCACCCATCACTTTGACTACTCCCAGTAAGAGCCGTCCCGGATCAGCTATACAGCCATACTAAAATAGCAAAGTGTCAATCAGCATTAGCTAACACTGACACCGGAAAATACCGGTGTGGCAAAAGCCACTTCGCCACGGTGTTTTGGAGGGGGCTGTTTGCCCGCCTCCTGCCCCTGGATTACGGCCCTTTAAGAAAATTATTTGGGCTATTGGACTTCTTGGATTCTTTCTCTTCCCCTTCCCTTGGATCCATTATTCTCCAGCAGGGCGTTATCTCAGGGGCACGGCCAGACCAGTGGGAACTGGTTTGGGCAAGAAAAGCCATGCTTGCAAGTGATAAAAAAGAGACTTTTACTAACTTTTAAACCCCTGAACCTATTCAAGTGAATTTTGGATAGGTTTGTCCCCAAGTTATACTGGTTAAATTGATATAAGTTATATGTATGTACGATGTAAACTCACAAAGTTGTAACAATTTACAAGAAGTGTAACTTTTCAGCTTAGGAGACAATTGAGTAGATACAGTAATTGACTCAATTATCTCCTAGACAGAGGGGAGGAATATGCTGGGTGTGTTTCTATTGTCCCATTGTGTCCAATTGGCTGCTGTACTTGCATTGTATGTGTTGTAATATGTTTATTGGTTAATGTATAGGTCCAGGGGGTATTCCTCTGGACTGACAAGGGAAAATAAAAGAGGCTGTATGCCCTAGGACAGTGTGTTCTGCTTAAACCTCAAGTGAAGTGTCGTCTCGTTCTTGGGAGGGATAGGAGTGTATGCTGTTACAGTGCGACTGCCAGGAGTGTAAACTGTTCATAGGGTTTTTCCTGTTCGGCTGTATACAGCCTTCATTTGTTTTCCCTTTGGGAGTATGGAGTATTCACGTGCTTGCAGTTTGGGAGATTGGTGCTTGCAGTAACTGCCTGTCAATCTAAAAGGAGGATATCGTCTGAACGGAGTTGTGTGCTGAACGGTCTGTTACAACCGGCTCTTACTTCACGAGGCCAGGAACCTCGATTACACATACCTTCCATCAACGACAAACCCTTGGGCCTTCCTACAATATATAGAGTTCTATATTTCTATATATACAGTCAGGTCCATAAATATTGGGACATCGACACAATTCTAACATTTTTGGCTCTATACTCCACCACAATGGATTTGAAATGAAACGAACAAGATGTGCTTTAACTGCAGACTGTCAGCTTTAATTTGAAGGTATTTACATCCGAATCAAGTGAACAGTGCAGGAATTACAACAGTTTGCATATGTGCCTCCCACTTGTTAAGGGACCAAAAGTAATGGGACAGAATTATAATCATAAATCAAACTTTCACTTTTTAATATTTGGTTGCAAATCCTTTGCAGTCAATTACAGCCTGAAGTCTGGAACACATAGACATCACCAGACGCTGGGTTTCATCCCCGACGATGCTCTGCCAGGCCTCTACTGCAACTGTCTTTAGTTCCTGCTTGTTCTTGCAGAACATTGCATTGCAGAACATTCCACTTCTTTCCCTTAAAAAACTCTTTGGTTGCTTTTGCAGTATGCTTTGGGTCATTGTCCATCTTCACTGTGAAGCGCCGTCCAATGAGTTCTGAAGCATTTGGCTGAATATGAGCAGATAATATTGCCCGAAACACTTCAGAATTCATCCTGCTGATTTTGTCAGCAGTCACATCATCAATAAATACAAGAGAACCAGTTCCATTGGCAGCCATACATGCCCACGCCATGGCACTACCACCACCATGCTTCACTGATGAGGTGGTATGCTTAGGATCATGAGCAGTTCTTTTCCTTCTCCATACTCTTCTCTTCCCATCACTCTGAAACAAGTTGATCTTGGTCTCATCTGTCGATAGGATGCTGTTCCAGAACTGTGAAGGCTTTTTTAGATGTCATTTGTCAAACTCTAATCTCTCCTTCTTGTTTTTGAGGCTCACCAATAGTTTACATCTTGTGGTGAACCCTCTGTATTCACTCTGGTGAAGTCTTCTGTAGATTGTTGACTTTGACACACATGCACCTACCTCCTGTAGAGTGTTCCTGATCTGGCCAACTGTTGTGAAGGGTGTTTTCTTCACCAGGGAAAGAATTCTTCGGTCATCCACCACAGTTGTTTTCCGTCGTCTTCCGGGTCTTTTGGTGTTGCTTAGCTCACCGGTGCGTTCGTTCTTTTAAAGAATGTTCCAAACTGTTGTTTTGGCCACGCCTCATGTTTTTGCTATCTCTCTGATGGGTTTGTTGTGTTTTTTCAGCCTAATGATGGCTTGCTTCACTGATAGTGACAGCTCTTTGGATCTCATCTTGAGAGTTGACAGCAACAGATTCCAAATGCAAATAGCAGACTAGAAATGAACTCTGGACCTTTTATCTGCTCATTGTAATTGGGATAATGAGGGAATAACACACACCTGGCCATGGAACAGCTGAGAAGCCAATTGTCCCATTACTTTTGGCCCCTTAACAAGTTGGAGGCACATATGCAAACTGTTGTAATTCCTAGACCGTTCACCTGATTCGGATGTAAATACCCTCAAATTAAATCTGACAGCACATATTTTTCGTTTCATTTCAAATCCATTGTGGTGGAGTATAGAGCCACAAATGTTAGAATTGTGTCCATGTCCCAATATTTATGGACCTGACTGTAAATATCTAGATATAAATTTATTTTTAGCCAGTGTTCACTTTTCTAACACTGTAGTGAATTTTTATATTACAGTTTCTGCACGCACAGCCTGTGTGCATGCTTTAGAGCACGATCAGTTGTGTGCTCTTTTACATCTGCACATTTTTGAGATTTTTTTAACTTTTTTTTTGTGAAAAAAGAACTGCAGTTAAAGGTAGTTTTATATATATATATATATATATATATATATTAGTGTCAGTTTAGAATTTTGCACGAACGCAGCATCTGGGTACATGCATTTTGAAACCACTGAGCACTGATCAGTAGTGTCAATTACTGATCGCGTCTTCTCAGTTTGCACTGCCAGTTTCTTTTTGTGTAGAAAAGCAAAATATCGTTTTTTTTCTCCTTTTTTCTTTTAAATTTAATTTAAAATTTATTACAAGCCCCTTCACGTATGAAAACACAACATCCACACCCCTCACACTAAAAAAAGGTTTACACATTTCACACGTCACACCCCAATAAAATAAAAATGGCCCGTCCGTCCCAACAAGCATACTCAGCTGAAAAAGCATACACCATGCTGGCCTCCGATACTGAGTCTGCCAGTGACCCAAATGATAAGGGGCATCAAGGGTCTTAGTTATGAAGAAAGATTAAAAGAATTGAATTTATTTAGTCTTGAGAAGAGACGTCTAAGGGGTGTAGGAGGGCGCAAGGGTCCGTCATTGACGGAAGGTACGTGTCACCGAGGTTCCTGGCCTTGGTGAGATAAGAACCAGTAATTTTGAGTGCTCGCTGACACTGTTTTACTTAGTGTGGCTGTAAAGCCAATCCGGACCGGTTCTTAATGGGAGCAGCCAAAGAGCGGGGTGGGTGGCTGTTCCCCACGTCCAGGCCAGGTTTTGGGCTGGGGTTTAAAAACTCAGCCAGCAGCTCAGCTGGGTGTGGAATGAACCTCCAGGTGATAGTGGAGCTCTGTGTTTTGGGACCTGAGGAGTTCTGCCATACTGCAAGGCTGAGAGCTGCCAGCTGGAAGCCAGGCACCCTAAAGCCTGCTGTGGACTGCCAGGTGACGTGTTTTTGAGTTCTGTGGACTTTTGCTGTGTGAATTAACACAAGGATTCCTGCGGTGTGAATTAACACCAGGGCCCTGTGTTTCTTTTTTGCCTTTTTGTGTGAATAAACACTGACTTTTGCTTTTCAACCATGGTTTTGCCTCTGTATTGCGTCCGCTTACCCTGCCTACCAGAGCAAATCCCTACAATTGGTGGCTTGGAGCGGGCAGTGAGGCTGGCGTGAACGCCAAAATATTTTTTGTTTGCACACGGTTGTATGTCATTTATCAAACCGGCTAGATTCAACATGGTGTCACGTGACGAAATGGAGGCTGTTATGAAGGCCCTCGTGGAGGCTAACCTGCAGCAACGCGAGGCTAATAAGCAGCAGCAGGAGACCAACCAGTTGCTGCTACGCTTTGCAGACAGCAGGAGCAACCCCAAGTGTACACGATGCCCGGGAAGCAGTTCGCGAAGCGATCCCTAAAATGACCCCCGCAGACGATGTCGAGACCTAACTGACGATGTATGAGAAAGTGGCCACCAGGGAAAAGCTGCCCCAAGACCAGTGGGCTGAGGTCGTCGCTCCTTTTCTGACATCAGAGTCCCAGCGGGTGTTTTTTGATTTGCCGGACGATCAATCAGCCGACTACCCAAAGGTAAAGGGGGAGATTTTGGCAAGACTGGGGGTGAATGTGCTGGTCTGGGCCCAGCGGGTGCATCAGTGGGGGTTCAACCCAGCGGAGCCCGTGAGACCCCAGTATTATGACCTGCTCAACCTGTTGCAAAAGTGGCTACAACCTGACGTGCTGAGCCCCACTGCTATGTTGGACCGGTTGTTAGTAGACAGGTTCTGGAGGGCTCTGCCACCCCCTCTCCAGCAATGGATTGGCCAGGTCTCTCCAGGTAAAGCGCTGGAGATGGTCGACTTGGTGGAGCTCTATGAGGCTACCCGGAACTTACAGGGAGTTCTGTTGGGAAGGGGGCAGTCAAATCCCGTAACTCTCTACCCCGGACCCAGCAACCGGTGCCCACCAAACCCGCCCGGGATGTAACCCCTGTGGACCCCGCTCCAATAATCTGCTGGCGGTGTCAGGAGCCTGGCCATGTTCGAGCGGACTGTCCACATCAGGGGGAACCCATGGACACGAACTATAGCTTCCGTCGATCATTATATGCCAGGAAACTGTGTGCAGTGGGTGCTCCAGAGTCTCTGAACCACCTGTGCCAGGTTGAGGTGGGAGACACTTCAGCGGAGGCTCTGTTGACTCCGGAAGTCTGGTGACCCTGGTAAGGGCTTCACTGGTACGCTCCGCTGAGTACACCTGCCGTAAGGTAGGAGTCATTTGTATACATGGGGACTTAAAAGACTATCCTACTGCTATGGTGTCTCTGTCTATGGTTTCCGGCAGGTGGATCCACGAGGTGGCTGTCGCAACCAACCTACATTACGAACTTATAGTAGGGAGAAACTTCCCGGGTTTCACGGCACTGTGGCCTGTTCCGAGAGTGACTGACTGATACGCATGAGACAGATATAACCCTAGCAGAATGGCCCGGCTCAGGGGGGAGACCAGAACCCTGGGAACCTGAGTCCGAAGGGCCAGCGGTAGGGGTGACCTACCCCGCTGAGTGTAATGGTGGGAGACATGGAGGACTTGCCGCCGGGGCCTGAGCTGGTAGACCTCAATGTCTCCGGGGATAATTTTGGTACCGCGCAACACCGGGATCCAACCTTATCCCGAGCCTGGGAAAATGTACTAATAAAAGATGGCGAACCACAACAACCAGGGGCAGAGTCGGTGTTCCCCCGTTTTGTGGTTCATCAGGATATGTTGTATCAGGTAAATCAGCTGCGAGATGAATCCGTTGAACAGTTGGTGGTGCCCCAGGCTTATCGCAAACTCGTGTTAGAGTAAGCCCATCAGCATGTTCTCGGGGGTCATCTGGGAATGCAGAAAACACAGGATACTACAATAGTTTTACTGGCCCAGTGTGTTTAAAGAGGTGGACGAGTTCTGTAATTCTTGCCCGACCTGCCAGGCAACTAGCCTCCAGCACCTTTTTCGCAGTCCCTTGGTACCCCTCCCGATCATCGAGGTACCGTTTGAGCGAATTGCTATGGACATGGTAGGTCCTGTACCGAAGTCTGCTAGGGGACGCCAACACATTTTGGTTGTCCTTGATTATGCTACTCGGTAGCCGGAGGCAGTGCCACTGCGACATACAGCGGCGAAACTTATAGCTAAAGAGCTGATGGAGATGTTCTCCCGAGTGGGGCTACCTAAAGAGGTCCTGACTGACCAGGGGACCCCTTTTATGTCCAAGGTCATGAGGGAACTCTGCAAGTTGCTGTGTATTATCCAGTTACGGATGTCTGTGTACCATCCACAAACGGACGGAATGGTTGAACGGTTTAACAAAACTCTAAAAACTATGTTAAAAAGTGTGGTGACCAAAGATGGAAAGGATTGGGACCTTCTTCTGCCCTATCTCATGTTCGCAGTGCGAGAGGTGCCCCAGGCCTCTACTGGATTCTCGCCCTTCGAATTGCTATATGGCAGACATCCTCATGGCTTGTTGGACGTAGCCAAAGAAGTGCGGGAACAACAACCCACTCCCCATAAAAGCGTCCTTGAATATGTTACCAAGATGCAACAGCGGACAGAGACCGTTTTGCCTCTTGTCATGGAACATATGGAGGTCGCTCAGCGAGCCCAGAGTCGGATCTATAATCGGCAGGCTCAGGCCTGGAACTTTAAACCCGGGTGATTGGGTTTTGGTTCTGGTGCTGACCGTGGACAGTAAGTTCCTAGCCAGGTGGCAGGGGCCCTACGAGGTACGTGAAAAAATTGGAGCGGTAAATTACAAGGTACACCAGCCAGGTAGGCGAAAGCCGGAGCAGGTTTACCATGTTAATTTACTAAAACCTTGGAAGGATAGGGAAACCTGTACGGAAGACAGACTGGGTTTTCTTGGACAAGAGATTCCGGCTCCTATGTCTGATGCAAGGGAAGCGGTTGCCACAATAAAAATTGCTGACAGCCTCTCCTCTAAACAGGCTCAGGAAACCAGGGGGTTTGTTAGTCGGAACACGGATGTGTTCTCAGACCTCCCTGGATGCACTTCCATAATCCAACATGACATTGTCACTGAGCCTCAGGCAAAAATCCGGTTAAAGCCATACCGAGTACCCGAGGCTCGGCGAAAAGCCATCTCGGAGGAAGTGCAGCTCATGTTGTGGCTGGACGTCATTGAGGAGTCTAAAAGTGAGTGGGCCCCAGTCCTATAGTCTTAATTCCCAAGCCAGACGGGACGTTACGATTTAGTAATGATTTTCGGAAATCAAACGAAATATCAAAGTTCGATGCATATCCAATGCCTCGGGTAGATGAACTAATTGAGAAATTAGGCGAAGTCAGGTATTTTTCTGTTTTGGACCTCACCAAAGGGTATTGGCAGGTACCCTTGACGGAGGCTGCCATAGAGAAAACTGCCTTCATTACACCAGAGGAGCTGTACCAGTATAAGGTACCAGAGGTATAAGGTATAAGGTACCAGAGGAGCTGTGCCACTTTCCAACGTCTAATGGATATCGTACTTCGTCCACATAGGCGGTACGCCTCAGCTTACCTGGACGATACTATCATTCACAGTACTGACTGGGAAAGTCACCTGCCCAAAGTACAGGCCGTACTGGACTCCCTTCGAAAGGCGGGACTAACAGCTAACCCAAAGAAATGTGCGATGGGGTTAGAGGACACTAAATAACTTGGGTATGTCATTGGGCGCGGAGTCATTAAACCTCAAGTAAGCAAAATAGAGGCGATACGGAATTGTCCCCGACCTGCCACCTTCAGACAAGTAAAGTCGTTCCTGGGAATGGTGGGCTATTGCATGAGGTTTGTCCCCCATTTTGCCACTATAGCGGCTCCGTTGACAGGGCTCTTAAAGGGACGGAAGTCCGTTATAGTCCATTGGAATGACCAGGCGGAAGAGGCTTTCTCCGCTTTGAAGTCGGCCCTGTGTGGGTCCTTGGTTTTGGTGACGCCCGACTTCAAGAGGGAATTTGTGGTACAGACCGATGCCTCCGAAGTAGGTCTCGGTGCGGTACTGTCTCAGGAAGTCAACGGGGAGGAGCATCCCGTTGTCTTCCTTAGCCATAAGCTCACTCCAGCGGAGACCCGGTACAGTATAGTGGAGAAAGAGTGCCTGGCCATCAAGTGGGCACTCGAGTCTCTCCGCTATTAACTGTTCAGGAGGAAGTTCCGTCTGGTGACCGACCACTGCCCTCTCAAGTGGATGAGCCAGGCCAAAGAGAGGAATGCTGGGGTCAGCAGGTGGTTCTTGTCTCTACAGAACTTTAAATTCTCAGTGGAACATAGGGCAGGCAGGTTACAGGGAAATGCAGATGCCCTCTCCCGGGTACACTGTCTGGCGTATGTTCACCCCCTCAGGGTTGAACAAAGGGGGAAGGTATGTAGGAGGGCGCAAGGGTCCGTCATTGACGGAAGGTACGTGTCACCGAGGTTCCTGGCCTCGGTGAGATAAGAACCGGTAGTTTTAAGCTAGAGCTCGCTGACACTGTTTTACTTAGTGTGGCTGTAAAGCCAATCCGGGCCGGTTCCCCACGTCCAGGCCAGGTTTTGGGTGTGGAATGAACCTCCAGGTGATAGTGGAGCTCTGTGTTTTGGGAGCTGAGGAGTTCTGCCATACTGCAAGGCTGAGAGCTGCATGAGAGCTGCCAGCTGGAAGCCAGGCACCCTAAAGCCTGCTGTGGACAGCCAGGTGACGTGTTTTTGAGTTCTGTGGACTTTTGCTGTGTGAATTAACACGAGGATTCCTGCGGTGTGCATTAACACCAGGGCCCTGCCAAGTATTGTGTTTCTTTTCTGCCTTTTTGTGTGAATAAACACTGACTTTTGCTTTTCAACCGTGGTTTTGCCTCTGTATTGCGTCCACTTACCCTGCCTACCAGAGCAAATGCCTACAGGGGGAAGACATGATTAACCTATACAAGTATATAAATAGGCCATACAAAAAATACGGCGAAAAGCTGTTCCATGTAAAATGTGCTCAAAAGTCAAGGGGGCACTGTCTCCTACTGAAGAAGAAAAAGTTCAATATCCAGAAGCGTCAAAGCTTCTTTACTGTAAGAACTGTGAATCTGTGGAATAGACTTCCTCAGGACGTGGTCACAGCAGATACAGTGGACAGTTTCAAAAAGGGTTTAGACGAATTCTTATAAGTAAAAAACATTAATGCTTATGAAAACGTGTAGAAATCTAAGTCTCACTTCCTTCTGGGATTCGCGTCCCCACCTATTCCTTGGTTGAACTTAATGAACGTATGTCTTTTTTCAACCGTATTAACTATGTAACTATATGTAGAATTAGATTCCGCCCGTAACTGCCTAGCAAACGGGCAATGTATGGCATAAAGATTTACAAACTTTGTGAGAGTAGCTCTGGGTACACCCACAAGTTCTGCATTTACGAATAGAACCCCAAGAATGCCCCCCCATCCTAGGAGTTAGTGGGAAGATGGTGTGGGACTTACTGCACCCATTGCTGGATAAGGGTTACCGCCTCTATGTGGGTAACTATTATACCAGCATACCCCTATTCACATCCCTAAATGCCAGAGGTACTATGGCTTGCGGCACAGTGCGCAAAAATCTGAGAGGCCTCCCTAGATCCCTGCTATGGCAACCACTGAGAATGGGTGAAAGTAGGGCTCTCCTCCACAAGAAGATGCTGGTGGTTAAGTACAAGGACAAGAGGGACGTCCTTGTACTGACCACCATTCACACTAACACCAGCTCCCCTGCTCCTGTATGAGGTACCACAATCACTACTCCCAAACCAGTTTGTATCCTGGACTACAACAGGCACATGGAAGGGGTGGATCTTTTAGATCAACTTCTGAAGCCCTACAGCGCCACACAAAAAACGAAAGTGTGATACAAAAAGCTGGCCATACACATTGTACAGATGGCAATGTGCAATGCGTATGTGCTATTTAAATCTGCAGGCAGGAACTTTCCTCCAGTTCCGAGAGGTGGTTATCAAGTCCCTAATTTTTCAAAGCCAGGCCGGGGAGGGTCCCAATACTTCTGGAACCCATGGTGCCCGTGTTGTACCAGGGCAACATTTTCCAGGTTAAGTCCCCCAGACAGCAAGGAACGGATGGACCCAAAAAGGATGCAAGGTGTGTTCCAAAAGAGGGATAAGGAAAGACACCATTTACCACTGCGAAACCTGCCCTGAAAAACCTGGCCTGTGCATGCAGGAGTGTTTTAAAATCTACCACTCATCCATGGAGTATTAATTTAATTTCATCCATGATGTACCCTGTAGTTTTACCACCTTATATCTCTGATTTAGTCTGCATACCTTACAGATCTACTTTTCACCAACCACTACATATTCATTTCTGTGAAACACCTGTTAGGTCAAAAGTACCCCCTTGTGAAAAATTGGGGTCTTCTAGTAATTTTTCATTTTCACAAATGTGTGCTTTGAAATCGTTTAACAAGAGTTTCTGCCTTCTGTGAGACACCTGTTTGCTGAAAAGAACTCTTTCCACCACTTAAAATGTTCGGGGGTGCTCTTTCCAAAATGGGGTCACTTCTTAGGGTTTTTAATTTCTGGGGACCTCAGCAATTTTTTAACATGCGACATAGCACCTAAAAGCCTGACAAAACCATATTTTGCACTTTTCCTCTAGAGCCCTGCTGTGCCCCCATACAGCAGGCTACAAGCACATATGGAGTGTTTTCTGAATGGGGAGAAAATGGGGAACACATACTGGGGTACATTTTCTCCTTTAACCCCTTGTGAAAGTGAAAAATTAGGGTCTGCTAGTAATTTTTCATTTTTACAAATGTGTGCTTTGAAATCCTTTAACAAGTGTTTCTGCCTTCTGTGAGACACCTATTTGCTGAAAGTACCCTTTCCACCACTTAAAATGTTCGTACGGGGGTGTTCTTTCCAAAATTATTTCCACTTCTTGGGGTTTTTAATTTCTGGGTACCTCAGGAATTTTTTAAATATGACATGGCACCTAAAATCAATGTCTGCCAATTCAGCTCAGCAAAATCCATATTTAGATGTTTGACTCTAAAGCCTTCCTGTGCGCCCATACATAATTTTTTGAGCACATATGGGGTGTTACCGTATTCGGGGGGAAATGGGGAACAAAATGTGGGGTGCATTTTGTCCTGTCACCCTTTGGGAAAGTGAAAAATGTGGGTGTAAAGCAACTTTTTTGTGAAAAAAATGACATTTTTCATTTTTACTGCCAAGTGTTTCCTAATTTTAGGAAACACCTTTGAGGTCAAAGTGCTCACTACACACCGTGAAAGATTCCTTGAGGGGTGTAGTTTCCAAAATGGGGTCACTTTTGGGGGTTTCTATTGGAGGGCCACCTCAGGGTGTTTTCATATGTGACATAGCTCCCAATTACCATTCCAGCTAAATCCGCTCTCCTAAAGCCAAATGGTGCTCCTTCCACTCTGAAGCCTGCTGTGCACCCATACATCTTTTTTTGAGCACATATGGGGTGTTGCCATATTGAAGGGGGGAAAATTGTGGGGTGCATTTTGTCCTGTTACCCTTTGGGAAAGTGAAACATTTGTGTGTAAAGCAACTTTTTCATTTTTTTGAGCAAAGTTTTTCATTTTCACTGCCAAGTGTTTCCTAATTCTAGGAAACACCTTTGAGGTAAAAGTGCTCACTACACACCTTAGGCTACTTTCACACCTGCGTTCGGGTGTCCGCTCGTGAGCTCCGTTTGAAGGGGCTCACAAGCGGCCCCGAACGCATCCGTCCAGCCCTAATGCATTCTGAGTGGACGCGGATCCGCTCAGAATGCATCAGTGGAAGTCAATGGGGACGGATCCGCTTGAAGATGACACCATATGGCTCAATCTTCAAACGGATCCGTCCCACATTGACTTTCAATGTAAAGTCTGGACGGATCCGTTCAGGCTACTTTCACACTTAGAATTTTTTTTTAACTATAATGCAGACGGATCCGTTCTGAACGGATCCAAACGTCTGCATTATAGGAGCGGATCCGTCTGAGCAGACATCAGACGGACCCGCTTGAACGGCAGTGTGAAAGTAGCCTTACCTTGCAAGATTCCTCGAGGGGTGTAGGGGTCACTTTTTGGGGGTTTCCACTGTAGGGCCATCTCAGGATGTCTTCATATGAGACATAGCTCTTTAATTCTCGTGGGACACCTAAAGGGTTAACAAAGTTTGTGAAAATCAGTTTTGAATAGCTTGAGGGGTGTAGTTTCTAAAGTGGGGTGATTAATGGGTGGTTTATAATATGTAAGCCCACGTGACTTCATAACTGAACTGGTCTATAAAAAGGGAGGTGGACGAATTCTGTAAGTCTTGCCCGACCTGCCAGGCAACTATCCCCCAGCACCTTTTCCATAGTCCCTTGGTACCTCTCCCGATCATCGAGGTACTGTTTGAGCGTATCGCTATGGACCTCGTAGGCCCAGTACCGAAGTCCGCTAGAGGCCACCAACACATCGCCACTCGGTACCCGGAGGTGGTGCCACTGCGACATACATCTGCTAAACTGATAGCTTAGGAGCTAATGGAAATGTTCTCCCGAGTGGGGCTACCTTAAAAGGTTCTGACTGACAAGTGGACCCCTTTTATGTACAAAGTGATGATGGTTAGAGGAGACTAAGTACCTGGGGTAGGTCATTGGTCGCGGAGTCATCAGACCCCAAGTGAACAAAATAGAGCCAATATGAAATTGGCCACAACCTGTCACCACTAGGCAAGTACAGTCATTTCTGGGAATGGTGCGCTATTGTAACGGGGTTCCGAAGGTGCACTCGATCCCCCATTAGCCTCAGACCTGCTTCTTAGCTTCGGGAACGAGGATCTGTGTTTTACCTCGTTCCCAGGGCGGCTTTACTAGCTGGGTGGCTCCCTGCTCCTAAGTCTGCCTTGAGCGCCGAGCTGATCACTCGGTGCTCGACTGGTTGGTCTGTCGGTCATGTGACGCTGGCCACGTCACATGACCTTCACTTCCCACTATAAATACAGGCAGCCTGCTGGCCACAGGTTGCCTGTTAATTTAGGTTCCACCTGTGATTTGGTCTTTCCTTGCGTACTTACCTCCTGCTGAATTCCTGACGTTCCTCTGCCTGCTCCTTGTGTACTTTGCTGCTCTCCTGGTATTCTGACCCCGGCCTCCTCCTGACGATCCTCTGCTGACTCCTTTGGTACTTCACGTCTCTCCTGGTATTTATGACCCCGGCTTCTCCTGACAATTCTCTGCTTGCTCCATTTGTACTTTGTAGCTTTCCTGGTATTGACTCGGTCCGTTCACGTCCTGTTGTTTGTCTGTCATCCCTGCACTTATTCCAAGTTAGGGATTGCTGTCCAGTTGTCCCCTGTCATTAGGACTCGCGAGGCAAGTAGGCAGGGCCAGGGGTAAGGGTGGAGCGCAGTGGTCACTTCCCTCCCCCCTGTGTGTGTGTGTACGCGACCGTTACAGATTAACAGGCCCAATAACCACTGTATAATGAATCCTCTGGTGACCCTGACTGACCATGTCTCTCCTATGGGGGCGGGGTTTTTCTTCGTTAAGAAAAAAGATGGTGGTCTTAGGCCATGTATCGATTACCGGAGATTAAATAAAATCACTGTCCAGAATAGATACTCCCTCCCATTGATTCCGGATTTATTTAACCAGGTTCTGGGGGCAACCTGGTTTTCCAAAATTGACCTGAAAGGGGCATACAATCTAATCCGAATCAAGGAGGGAGACGAATGGAAGACGGCGCTCAATACCCCGGTAGGACACTTTGAATATCAGGTGATGCCTTTTGGACTTAGCAGTGCCCCAGCTGTGTTCCAAAACTTCATGAATGACATTCTTAGGGAGTTCTTAGGTAAATTTGTTATTGTCTATCTTGACGACATTTTGATATTCTCTCCTGACTTCGAATCCCATGTGTCTCATGTTAAACAAGTATTAGAGGTGTTGAGGGAGAATCAGCTATCCGCTAAGCAAGAGAAATGTGTCTTTGGTGTACAGGAGATTCTGTTTCTAGGGCATGTTCTGACTCCTCACGTCTTCAAGATGGATCCTGGTAAGGTACTAGCAATTAAGGAATGGGTAAGACTTTCATCCTTAAAGGCCTTACAACGGTTCATAGGTTTCACTAATTACTATCGTAAATTTATTATGAATTTTTCCGTAATTGCTAAACCGTTGACCGACCTTACTAAGAAAGGGGCGGATTTGGAGAATTGGTCTACTGAGGCCATTTCTTCATTTGAAAATTTAAAAAATGCATTCAGTAGCGCTCCCATTCTGATCCAGCCTGATCAGGAGAAACCTTTTATTGTGGAGGTGGATGCGTCCGAGGACGGCGCAGGAGCAGTCCTTTCACAAGGTCCTGCTAGCCTCACTAACCTGAGACCATGTGCCTTCTTCTCCAGGAAATACTCTCCCACGGAGAGAAACTACGACATAGGGAATAGGGAGCTGCTGGCCATTAAATGGGCTTTTGAGGAGTGGAGACATTTTCTGGAGGGGGCAAGGCATTGTGTAACTGTTGTCACTGACCATAAAAACCTTATGTTTCTCGAGTCTGCTAAGAGGTTGAATCCCCGTCAAGCCAGATGGGCTCTGTTTTTTACTCGTTTTGACTTTTCCATTACGTTCAGGCCGGGAAGTAAAAATGTGAAGGCGGACGCATTATCTCAGAGCTTCCAGGCTTTTCAACCTACTGAGATACCACCTGAATCCATCCTACCAGTAAAAATCTTCTTAGCAGCTCTTACCCAGGATATCTCGGCTCGCATTAGGTCTGAACAACATCTGGCACCGGTATCCACCCCAACAGATAAGTTGTTTGTTCCCGTACAATTTAGTCTCCAGCTATTGGGTGAGTGTCACGATTCTGCCTTTTGTGGACATCCGGGTGTTGAGGGCACTAAGGATCTGGTTTCTAGATCTTATTGGTGGCCCACTCTAACTAGGGATGTCAAGTCCTACGTGTCAGCCTGTGAGGTTTGTGCCAGGTCCAAGACACCTAGGACTCGCCCTGCTGGTAACCTACGACCCCTACCCATTCCCAGTAGACCGTGGTCCCATATCTCGATGGACTTTATAACGGACCTACTGCCGGCAGAGGGTAAGACTGTAGTTTGGGTAGTGGTCGATAGGTTTAGCAAGATGGTCCATTTCATTCCCCTGTCTAAACTCCCGAATGCCAAAACCCTGGCGTCTATTTTTGTGAAAGAAATTGTTCGATTGCATGGTATCCCGGAAAATATTGTTTCTGACAGGGGTGTGCAGTTTGTGTCCAAATTCTGGAGGGCCTTCTGTCAAAAATGTAAAATTTCATTGTCTTTTTCCTCTGCCTACCACCCTGAGAGTAATGGGCAGACTGAACGCCTTAATCAGTCTGTGGAACAATTCTTGAGGTTGTATGTTGCTGATTACCAGCAATTATGGGTGAAATTTCTTCCATTGGCTGAATTTGCTTTGAATAACCGTGTCAATTCTTCTGCTGGGGTTTCACCTTTCTTTTGTAACCATGGTTTCCATCCCCGTTTTCATTCTGGGTCATCCGTCTCCTCCTCTAACCCTGAGGCGGATAGGCTCTCCTCTGAACTGTGCACAGTTTGGGCCCGGGTTCAATCGAACTTAGAAAAGCTCAAAGTTCTCAGAAACTCAAAGCCGATAGGAGACGTTCAAGGGGGGTGAATTTTCAGGTTGGGGATAAGGTATGGTTGTCCTCCAAGAATCTCTCTCTTAAAGAAGACCTTTCACCAGAATAAAGTATCTAAACTGACTATACAGACGTGTAGAGCGGCGCCCAGGGATCCCCCTGCACTTACTGTTATCCCCGGGCGCCGCTCCATTCTCCGGTTGTAGCCTCCGGTATGTTCATAGTTAGGCTCCACCCAGGGGAACCAGCCGCGGTCTCCTTCTCCTATGCTGTAGCGCTGGCCAATCGCAGCGCTCAGCTCATAGCCTGGTTATGAGCTGAGCACTGCGATTGGCCAGCGCTACAGCATAGGAGAAAGAGACGCCAGCAGGTTCCCCTGGGTGGAGCCTAACTATGAACATACCGGAGGCTATAACCGGAGAACGAAGCGGCGCCCCGGGATAACAGTAAGTGCAGGGGGATCCCTGGGCACCGCTCTACACGTCTGTATAGTCAGTTTAGATACTTTATTCTGGTGAAAGGTCCTCTTTAAGGTAGATTCTAAAAAGTTTGCTCCTCGTTTTGTTGGACCATATAAGATCACGGAGGTGATTAACCCGGTATCATTTAGGTTGGAGCTGCCCGAGTCATTCCACATTCATAATGTGTTCCATAAATTTCTACTTAAAAAATATTTTGAACCGGTAGTACCATCGAAAGCCTCGCCTCCGCCGGTTCTTGCTAATGATGCTGTCGAGTATGTGGTGTCTAAAATAGTGGATGTCAGGAAGGTGCGTAATTCCTTGCAGTACCTGATTCACTGGAAGGGGTATGGACCCGAAGAGAGATCTTGGGTACCTGCCAGGGAGGTTCATGCTCCTAGACTTGTTAGAAAATTTCATTTAGAACACCCTGAAAGGCCATCGCCTGAAGTCTTGGGTCCGGTGGCCCCTCGTAAAAGGGGGGGTACTGTAACGGGGTTCCGAAGGTGCACTCGGTCCCCCATTAACCGCAGACCTGCTGCTTAGCTTCGGGAACGAGGATCTGTGTTTTACCTCGTTCCCAGGGTGGCTTTACTAGCTGGGTGGCTCCCTGCTCCTAAGTCTGCCTTGAGCGCCGAGCTGATCACTCGGTGCTCGACTGGTTGGTCTGTCGGTCATAATTTTCAAAATGATCCAAACATGAAGTAAACATATGGGAAATGTAAAGTAATAACTGTTTTTGGAGGTATTACTATCTATTTTAAAAGTAGAGAAATTTAAATTAGCAAATTAGCGAATTTTTCAAAATTTTTTGCTAATTATTATTATTTTTTTTTATAAATAAAAATGTTATATTTTGACTCCTATTTATCACTGTCATGAAGTACAATATGTTACGAGAAAACTGTTTCAGAATGGCCTGGATAAGTAAAAGCGTTTTAAAGTTATCACCACATAAAGTGACACGTCAGATTCGCTAAAAATTGCCTGGTCCTTAAGGTGAAAAATGGCGGGGTCCTGAAAGGGTTAACGGAAGGGAACAAACAATTTTGGCCTCATGTGTTGCTATGTATGTCAGTGATAGGATTTACTATTGCTGTTATTGCATTCAAGAGCTTAGGGAAAGGGAAGGGAAAAAGCAAAAATTCATAAAAAATTGTCAAAAAGTGATAGTTAATGACAGAGCTAAATGTGTTTATTGTAATTTATTTTGCTCCATTACATTTTTTTTTTTATTACTAAGTAAATTTGAGGTTTGCTGTTATCCCAATGTCCTATTATACAGAAATGTATCTGTAGATACCAGTGCATCATGCATGAATACTGGTGAAGGTTTTCAATTATAGAAATTCCTCTTACTTACTCTTGTCAAACTCAGCTGGTAAGGTTTTTGCCTCCCATACAGAAGGTCCTGGATTCAAGACACGGCAGTGACATTTTGGATAAAAGGGGAATAATATTTTTTAAATACACAGGGGTCTCAAACACTGTTATAAGGCCCTAGTTATATTGGGGAATGACTTTTATTTTAACTCCTTCCCAACCTTTGGTACACATGTACAGTGGAAGTCAGGACTGTAAACATGGCGCCCACTCAGAAGCTGAGCGAGCATTATATCTGCTGGGTGCCTGCTGCTTTACACAGCAGACAGCCAGAGGCATTGTATGTAATCTGCAATATCACCAATTGCTGACCTTTAACCCCTCACATGCTGTGATCAGGGCACGTTCATATTTGAAAGAGACGTGTTTCAGGTGTAGACGAAGTGATCTCAACTGTTAAGATTGTTCTATATTTGGGGTACTCTTATTGAGAGATTCTATAGTTCTAATTTTGGACAGGATATGTTCCAATTGCTTTTACTGTTCCCTTTTTGCTGTGGAAAATAACTGGATAAACATACCTTTTATGTAGGCCTTATGTGCACACCATAGACTATGTGGGTTGGTGACCGAGCCTGCATTTAATGAAAAGTATTATTTCAGCCCCTCTTCCAGGGGTTTCCTATAAGAAGGGTTAGAGAGTAGAGATGGCCCGAACTATCCGACGGCGAACAGTTCCCGGCGAACATAGCTTGTTCGCGTTCGCCTCTGCCGGGCGAACACATGCGATGTTCGGTCCGCCCCCTATACATCATCATTGAGCAAACTTTGACCCTGTACCTCACAGTCAGCAGACACATTCCAGCCAATCAGCAGCATACCCTCCCTCCCAGACCCTCCCACCTCCTGCACAGCATCCATTTTAGATTCATTCTGAAGCTGCAGTCTTAGTGAGAGGAGGGAGACTGTAACTGCTGCTGATTTAATTGGGAAATCGATAGCTAGGCTAGTGAATTCAGTGTCCACTCCAGTCCTGAAAGACTCATCTGATCTCTGCTGTAAGGACAGCGTCCTGACAGCACCCCAAAAAGCCCTTTTTAGGGCTGCAACATTAGTCTGCTTTTTTTTTTTTTCCTTTATATACATATTGCAGTTGCCTGGCCTGCCTGTGTGTGAGGAGCTGCAGGCCCACAGACTGTAGTGTGCCCACTGCCAGTGCTCACCCCTGTCATTCCGTGTGGCACAGGACTTTGCTTAAAAAAAGGCACTTAATTTTTACACTTTAATCTAAGGTTAGTTGCCTGCCAGTGTGTGTCAGGCTGACTTCCACTGACTGTAGTGTGCCCACTGCCAGTGCCCACCACTCATACCGGCTGGCACAGGACTTTGCATAAAAAAGGCATTTAATTTTTACACTTTAGTGTAATTTCAGCTGCTTGCCTGCTGCTAGTGTGTGTCAGGCCGACTTCAACTGACTGTAGTGTGCCCACTGCCAGTGCCCACCCCTGTCATCCCGTGTGGCACAGGACTTTGCTTAAAAAAAAGGCACTTAATTTTTACACTTTAATCTAAGGTTAGTTGCCTGCCAGTGTGTGTCAGGCTGACTTCCACTGACTGTAGTGTGCCCACTGCCAGTGCCCACCACTCATACCGGCTGGCACAGGACTTTGCATAAAAAAGGCATTTAATTTTTACACTTTAGTGTAATTTCAGCTGCTTGCCTGCTGCTAGTGTGTGTCAGGCCGACTTCAACTGACTGTAGTGTGCCCACTGCCAGTGCCAACCACTGATACCGGGTGGCACAGTAGCTTGCCGATAAATAAGGCATTTAATTTTTAGACAGTAGTCTAAATTCAGTTGCTTGCCTGCTGCCAGTGTGTGTCAGGCCCGCTTCCACTGACTGTAGTGTGCCCACTGCCAGTGCCAACCACTGATACCGGGTGGCACAGTAGCTTGCCGATAAATAAGGCATTTAATTTTTAGACAGTAGTCTAAATTCAGTTGCTTGCCTGCTGCCAGTGTGTGTCAGGCCCTCTTCCACTGACTGTAGTGTGCCCACTGCCAGTGCCAACCACTCATACCGGGTGGCACAGTAGCTTGCCGATAAATAAGGCATTTAATTTTTACACTTTAGTGTAATTTCAGTTGCTTGCCTGCTGCCAGTGTGTGTCAGGCCCGCTTCTACTGACTGTAGTGTGCCCACTGCCAGTGCCAACCACTGATACCATCTCCCCGTTCGAAAAATCTATTCAATAAATGGCACCCAGATTGGGGACGTTAGAGGGATTAAACTGATGAGAATAGTACTACAGAAAATACCACTCATATCGGGTGTGACAGTAAATTGCACGGCGCAGACGCAGTCACCGTGGATAAAAACAAAGGGGAGGGAGCCAGCGTTTTTTTAACCATCTCCCCGTTCGAAAAATCAATTCAATTGACCTTTCGGGGACCCTTGGTGTTGTACGTGGCTGGGTGGAGGAAGAAACCTTCAATGACATCACCGGGACGTGGCTAGCTTGGTATCCAACCTTGTGCAAATGGGGAGTTTGCGGTTGTGCAAATGAACTGTTTGCGGTGCATTAAAAGGGGAGTTTGGTCTGTCAATGTCTGTGATGCGGGCGTAACCCTTACACTACCTGATCGATACAACATCATACCTGATCGTATACACACACTGGATGTTTTAAAGCACGTTATTCCAAACAATTTAGGAATGTTAGTTGATTTATGCCCTTTATGGATTAAAACCCGACTCTGCGTCCACTACGTAATTTTCCATGGGAGTTTTGCCATAGATCCCCCTCCGGCATGCCACAGTCCAGGTGTTAGACCCCTTGAAACAACTTTCTCATCACTATTGTGGCCAGAAAGAGTCCCTGTGGGTTTTAAAATTCGCCTGTCTATTGAAGTCTATGGCGGTTCGCCCGGTTCGCCAGTTCGCGAACATTTGCGGAAGTTCTCGTTCGCTGTTCGCGAACTGAAAATTTTATGTTCGCGACATCACTATTAGAGAGTAAAAAGGAGTTACATTTCCCGATAGTTTCTTTTGCTGAGAACGCATCAGAAATGGTTAGGGATATAGCAGCATGATCTGACTATTTAATGACCTCTATCTTTGAGCTGATAGCAGCAGGTAGTAAATACCTGCTAAGAAGAAAGATATCTATGTGAGAATAGGAGGTGCGAGAGGTAGAAAAATACATGTAGTCCCTTTCTGTATCATGGTGCATATATCATAGAGATCTTACTGTAGTAGAATAGGGCCCAGAGACTGGGATACCCCTCTGGAACCAGAAGAGGAGTCCAGTAGAGTGTCAGGGAGAGTGTTAAAGTCTCCGCATAGTAATAAGTGGCCCTGCTGGACAGCCCTGGTTTTTGCTAAAAAACGGTGTAGAAAGCGAATTTGGTGAGTGTTCGGTGCATGTATAGCAACAATTGTAAAAACCCTACTGTTAAGTTCAAAAACTTGAATAATGTAAGGTGCATTAGGGTCAATCACGCTATGAATGGGCTTATACGGTACGTCAGGGAATCTTTAAAAGCTAATATCACTCCTCTCTGTTTCTTACGGTAATGTGATTGGATCACAATGGGGAATCTAGCGTGTTTGATCCGATGGGCATCCTCACATACAATATGAGATTCTTGAACTGCTAGGACATCAGCCTGTAATCGCTTCAGACCATAAATATGCTCTCTTTTGCAGGCAATTGAGGCTCCAAACATTTATAGACACAAGATTAACTTCCATAATCACACCAGAGGCTGCTGGCTCCCGAGGGAGCATGTTGGAACCAATAGAAGGGAGACGTCCAGATCCATAGGAAGCACATAATTCAAGCTTGTAAGTATCCGCTCCAGGTGATGATTCTATGAGGTAGAAAACAACCTAAGGGCTCATGCACACGACCGTATGCCCTCCGACATACGGTCTGTGAGCGGGCCATATGAAAATTGGACATCATATAGCACATGACAATCATACAGTACATTGCACATCAAATAATTCATGAGAATCTGGACATAATTTAGTACATGACAATTTCCTTATAACAAAGCTAGAACCAGCCCTGCACCTTACATGGATCCATAACTCAACCTATCCATTGCTCCAGTTGCTCTGTTAAACTTATTTCAAGTGATAGCTCAGGGTTAGAGTTGAGCGAACACCTGGATGTTCGGGTTCGAGAAGTTCGGCCGAACTTCCCGGAAATGTTCGGGTTCGGGATCCGAACCCGACCCGAACTTCGTCCCGAACCCGAACCCCATTGAAGTCAATGGGGACCCGAACTTTTCGGCACTAAAAAGGCTGTAAAACAGCCCAGGAAAGAGCTAGAGGGCTGCAAAAGGCATCAACATGTAGGTAAATCCCCTGCAAACAAATGTGGATAGGGAAATGAATTAAAATAAAAATAAAAAAAATAAAAATTAACCAATATCAATTGGACAGAGGTCCCATAGCAGAGAATCTGGCTTCACGTCAGCAGAGAATCAGTCTCTTCATGCCATAGCAAAGAATCTGGCTTCATGTCAGCAGAGAATCAGTCTCTTCATGCCATAGCAGAGAATCTGGCTTCACGTCACCCACCACTGGAACAGGCCACTGTCACATATTTAGGCCCAGGCACCCAGGCAGAGGAGAGAGGTCCTGTAACAGAGAATCTGGCCTTATGTCAGCACAGAATCAGTCTTCATGTCATAGCAGAGAATCAGGCTTTACGTCACCCACCACTGGAACAGGCCACTGTCACATATTTAGGCCCCGGCACACAGACAGAGGAGAGAGGTCCCGTAACAGAGAATCTGGCCTTATGTCAGCGCAGAATCAGTCTTCATGTCATAGCAGAGAATCAGGCTTCACATCACCCACCACTGGAACAGGCCACTGTCACATATTTAGGCCCAGGCACCCAGGCAGAGGAGAGAGGTCCCGTAACAGAGAATCTGGCCTTATGTCAGCGCAGAATCAGTCTTCATGTCATAGCAGAGAATCAGGCTTCACGTCACCCACCACTGGAACAGGCCACTGTCACATATTTAGGCCCCGGCACCCAGACAGAGGAGAGATGTCCCGTAACAGAGAATCTGGCCTTATGTCAGCACAGAATCTGTCTTCATGTCATAGCAGAGAATCAGGCTTCACGTCACCCACCACTGGAACAGGCCACTGTCACACATTTAGGCCCTGGCACCCAGACAGAGGAGAGGTTCATTCAACTTTTGGTTGCCCCGCAATATAATGGTAAAATGAAAATAAAAATAGTATTGAATGAGGAAGTGCCCTGGAGTAGAATAATATATTGTTAAGGGGAGGTAGTTAATATCTAATCTGCACAAGGGATGGACAGGTCCTGTGGGATCCATGCCTGGTTCATTTTTATGAACGTCAGCTTGTCCACATTGGCTGTAGACAGGCGGCTGCGTTTGTCTGTAATGACGCCCCCTGCCGTGCTGAATACACGTTCAGACAAAACGCTGGCCGCCGGGCAGGCCAGCACCTCCAAGGCATAAAAAGCTAGCTCTGGCCACGTGGACAATTTGGAGACCCAGAAGTTGAATGGGGCCGAACCATCAGTCAGTACGTGGAGGGGTGTGCACAGGTACTGTTCCACCATGTTAGTGAAATGTTGCCTCCTGCTAACACGTTCCGTATCAGGTGGTGGTGCAGTTAGCTGTGGCGTGGTGACAAAACTTTTCCACATCTCTGCCATGCTAACCCTGCCCTCAGAGGAGCTGGCCGTGACACAGCTGCGTTGGCGACCTCTTGCTCCTCCTCTGCCATCGCCTTGGGCTTCCACTGGTTCCCCTGTGACATTTGGGAATGCTCTCAGTAGCGCGTCTACCAACGTGCGCTTGTACTCGCGCATCTTCCTATCACGCTCCAGTGTAGGAAGTAAGGTGGGCACATTGTCTTTGTACCGGGGATCCAGCAGCGTGGCAACCCAGTAGTCCGCACACGTTAAAATGTGGGCAACTCTGCTGTCGTTGCGCAGGCACTGCAGCATGTAGTCGCTCATGTGTGCCAGGCTGCCCAGAGGTAAGGACAAGCTGTCCTCTGTGCGAGGCGTATCGTCATCGTCCTGTGTTTCCCCCCAGCCAGGCACCAGTGATGGGCCCGAGCTGCTTTGGGTGCCACCCCGCTGTGAACATGCTTCATCCTCATCCTCCTCCACCTCCTCCTCATCCTCGTCCTCCTCGTCCTCCAGTAGTGGGCACTGTCTGGCCACATTTGTACCTGGCCTCTGGTGTTGCAAAAAACCTCCCTCTGAGTCACTTCGAAGAGACTGGCCTGAAAGTGCTAAAAATGACCCCTCTTCCTCCTCTTCCTCCTGGGCCACCTCCTCTTCCATCATCGCCCTAAGTGTTTTCTCAAGGAGACATAGAAGTGGTATTGTAACGCTGATAACGGCGTCATCGCCACTGGCCATGTTGGTGGAGTACTCGAAACAGCGCAACAGGGCACACAGGTCTCGCATGGAGGCCCAGTCATTGGTGGTGAAGTGGGTCTGATCCGCAGTGCGACTGACCCATGCGTGCTGCAGCTGAAACTCCACTATGGCCTGCTGCTGCTCGCACAGTCTGTCCAGCATATGCAAGGTGGAGTTCCACCTGGTGCGCACGTCGCATATGAGGCGGTGAGCGGGAAGGCCGAAGTTACGCTGTAGCACAGACAGGCGAGCAGCGGCAGGGTGTGAACGCCGGAAGCGCGAACAGACGGCCCGCACGTTATGCAGCAGCTCTGACATGTCGGGGTAGTTGCGAATGAACTTCTGCACCACCAAATTCAGCACATGCGCCAGGCAAGGGATGTGCGTCAAACTGGCTAGTCCCAGAGCTGCAACGAGATTTCGCCCATTATCGAACACCACCAGGCCGGGCTTGAGGCTCACCGGCAGCAACCACTCGTCGGTCTGTTGTTCTATACCCCGCCACAACTCCTGTGCGGTGTGGGGCCTGTCCCCCAAACATATGAGTTTCAGAACGGCCTGCTGACGTTTACCCCGGGCTGTGCTGAAGTTGGTGGTGAAGGTGTGTGGCTGACTGGATGAGCAGGTGGAAGAAGAGGAGGAGGAAGCTGAGTAGGAGGAGGAGGAGACAGGAGGCAAAGAATGTTGCCCTGCGATCCTTGGCGGCGGAAGGACGTGCGCCAAACAGCTCTCCGCCTGGGGCCCAGCCGCCACTACATTTACCCAGTGTGCAGTTAGGGAGATATAGCGTCCCTGGCCGTGCTTACTGGTCCACGTATCTGTGGTTAGGTGGACCTTGCCACAGATGGCGTTGCGCAGTGCACACTTGATTTTATCGGACACTTGTTTGTGCAGGGAAGGCACGGCTCTCTTGGAGAAGTAGTGCCGGCTGGGAACAACATACTGTGGGACAGCAAGCGACATGAGCTGTTTGAAGCTGTGTGTGTCCACCAGCCTAAATGACAGCATTTCATAGGCCAGTAGTTTAGAAATGCTGGTATTCAGGGCCAGGGATCGAGGGTGGCTAGGTGGGAATTTACGCTTTCTCTCAAATGTTTGTGAGATGGAGAGCTGAACGCTGCCGTGTGACATGGTTGAGATGCTTGGTGACGCAGGTGGTGGTGTTGGTGGTACATCCCATGTTTGCTGTGCGGCAGGTGCCAACGTTCCTCCAGAGGCGGAGGAAGAGGCCGAGGCAGCGGCAGCAACAGAAGAGGCCGAGGCGGCGGCGGCAGCAGCAGAAGAGGTAGCAGGGGGAGCCTGAGTGAGTTCCTTGTTTTTAATGTGTTTACTCCACTGCAGTTCATGCTTTGCATGCAGGTGCCTGGTCATGCAGGTTGTGCTAAGGTTCAGAACGTTAATGCCTCGCTTCAGGCTCTGATGGCACAGCGTGCAAACCACTCGGGTCTTGTCGTCAGCACATTGTTTGAAGAAGTGCCATGCCAGGGAACTCCTTGAAGCTGCCTTTGGGGTGCTCGGTCCCAGATGGCGGCGGTCAGTAGCAGGCGGAGTCTCTTGGCGGCGGGTGTTCTGATTTTGCCCACTGCTCCCTCTTTTGCTACGCTGTTGGCTCGGTCTCACCACTGCCTCTTCCTCCAAACTCTGAAAGTCAGTGGCACGACCTTCATTCCATGTGGGGTCTAGGACCTCACCGTCCCCTGCATCGTCTTCCACCCAGTCTTGATCCCTAAGCCTCCTGTTCAGTCTGCACACTGCAGAAAGACGCAGCAGTTGGCACCTGTGTTTCGTCATCATCAGAGACGTGCTGAGGTGGTATTCCCATGTCCTCATCATCAGGAAAAATAAGTGGTTGTGCGTTAGTGCATTCTATCTCTTCCACCCCTGGGGAAGGGCTAGGTGGATGCCCTTGGGAAACCCTGGCAGCAGAGTCTTCAAACAGCATAAGAGACTGCTGCATAACTTGAGGCTCAGACAGTTTCCCTGATATGCATGGGGGTGATGTGACAGACCGATGGGCTTGGTTTTCATGCGCCATCTGTGCGCTTTCTGCTGAAGACTGGGTGGGAGATAATGTGAACGTGCTGGATCCACTGTCGGCCACCCAATTGACTAATGCCTGTACCTGCTCAGGCCTTACCATCCTTAGAATGGCATTGGGCCCCACTAAATATCGCTGTAAATTCTGCTGGCTACTGGGACCTGAGGTAGTTGGTTCACTTCGACGTGTGGCTGTGGCAGAACGGCCACGTCCTCTCCCAGCACCAGAGGGTCCACTAACACCACCACGACCATGTCCACGTCCGCGTCCCTTATTAGATGTTTTCCTCATTGTTCCCGTTCACCACAATTTTGAGAATGGCAAATTTGGGAATAGTTTTTCAACCCAGAACAAAAAGTGTGCTTTTACGGTCACTACAAATAACTTGACCAGCTAAAACAGTACAGATTTGGTTGAATAGAAATGTGAGGCCTGTTTTTTTTTGCGCTGTGTGACAGGTATAGGTTTAATCACAGAATTAGACTTGTATCTGCACGGTAGCGTGTGTGTTAGGTTTTTCTGAATGACACTATCAGCACCTTCAATGTAAGATATCCTTTTTGGGATAGATTTCAAGTAGGCCTTATATAGCAGAAACTAGTTATTTTGAGAATGGCAAATTTGGGAATAGTTTTTCAACCCAGAACAAAAAATGTGCTTTTACGGTCACTACAAATAACTTGACCAGCTAAAACAGTACAGATTTGGTTGAATAGAAATGTGAGGCCTGTTTTTTTTTGCGCTGTGTGACAGGTATAGGTTTAATCACAGAATTAGACTTGTATCTGCACGGTAGCGTGTGTGTTAGGTTTTTCTGAATGACACTATCAGCACCTTCAATGTAAGATATCCTTTTTGGGATAGATTTCAAGTAGGCCTCATATAGCAGAAACTAGTTATTTTGAGAATGGCAAATTTGGGAATAGTTTTTCAACCCAGAACAAAAAATGTGCTTTTACGGTCACTACAAATAACTTGACCAGCTAAAACAGTACAAATTTGGTTGAATAGAAATGTCAGGTCTATTTTTTAGTCGCTGGGTGACAGGCTCAACTTGCCCCTGATGTAGTATATGGCCAAAAAATAACCACACTATTGATGGTTAAATGCACTTGGGTGACACAGGCTCAGCCTGCACCAGATGTAGTATATGGCCAAAAAATAACCAGACTGTTGATGGTTAAATGCACTTCGGTGACACAGGCTCAGCCTGCAGCTGATGTAGTATATGGCCAAAAAATAACCAGACTGTTGATGGTTAAATGCACTTCGGTGACACAGGCTCAGCCTGCAGCTGATGTAGGATATAGCAAAAAATAACCACACTATTGATGGTTAAATACACTTGGTGATAGCTTGTGCTGGCGCACCACAAGCCACAAAATGGCCGCCGATCACCCCAGAAAAAAGTGATCTAAAAACGCTCTGGGCAGCCTCAAAAAAGTGAGCAAGTCGATATTAGCACTTCAATGATCCACAGCTGCAGATCGATCACAGAATGAAGTCTTTTGGAGGAGTTAATCTGCCTAATCTCGCCCTAACGTCGCAGCAGCAACCTCTCCCTATGCTTGAATCAGCAGAGTGACGTGCAGCGCTACGTGATCCAAGCTTATATAGAGGCTAGGTCACATGCTGCACTGGCCAATCACAGCCATGCCAATAGTAGGCAAGGCTGTGATGGCCTCTTGGGGCAAGTAGTATGACGCTTGTTGATTGGCTGCTTTGCAGCCTTTCAAAAAGCGCCAAGAAAGCGCCGAACAACGAACCCGAACCCGGACTTTTACGAAAATGTTCGGGTTCGGGTCCGTGTCACGGACACCCCAAAATTCGGTACGAACCCGAACTATACAGTTCGGGTTCGCTCATCCCTACTCAGGGTCTATCCTGCTGCAGCTCTCTCCTTATAGCTGTCACTGCTTATAAAAGATCTAGCTGGTGGCAGTTGAAGAATAGAACTAAGCAGAAATGCAGTACTGCTTTAAGAATAGAAATGCAGTACTGCTTTAAGTCCAATTTTAAAATAGCTAATTTAGTAGCGCACTGCTGTTATTATAATACTGCAAAACAACGCTGGAAACATTTCTAATTCTGCAGATATAGAAATGTATTCAAAAAGACAAAAAAATAATTTTGAGCAAGTATTATAATTTATATAACTACATTGATATTCCAATTAAGCAGTTTATTTTGTTAACCTCTCTCATTTTAGCCATTGATCCCATAGCTTATCAATGTTTTCTGCTTTTTCCTTTAAATAAACTGGCTCTGGCTCATTCCATCTGGTTCCCCTTCCGACAGCAGCCTCGCACCTGTTCACACCTCCTCTCCTGTTGGATTCCATTGAACATTTCCTCCTCTGCCAGGGCTATTCTGGCACACACAACCTTTCTGTCATTCAATCCATCTGTCAGAAGTGAACCTTGTTTACAACTAGCTTCTGTTTTTTACTTTGAGAATTAAGGCACCTAAAGGTCATTGTCAAATGCAATCTTAAAGCAGATTTCAGCATCCCTCTGCTAATCAGTCTAATATGGTATCTCCGAGTAGATTTTTAAAATTGGTTTTCGTATGAAAAAGGTTTTTTTTGGAGATGAGCTACAGTTATAATTTAATTTCAAATGGTAAAATAAAGTCCGCTGATTAGCCATTTTCTCACTGCATGACTGTGCTTATTTATGCCAAGACTGGCACAAAAATGTCACACAATTAAGCAACACATTTAACTACTAAGACTAGGATTGAATATCTTTCTTATTTTCAAAACAAGATGAGGATGGAGTGGTTCAGTACTTCCCACACTGCCATTGTTGTTGTAGCAATGGCCCAACCACTATCCCAAAATAACTCATGAAAAGGAATTGCTTTCATCTTGTGATGTCAATAAACAGTATTAAACAAACTCCATATCCTTATTATTAGTTTTAATGAAAATGCACTAAGATAAAGGAAGTGCACACAGAAAAAGAAATCAAATTAGACATCCTGTCTATTTACTAATCTTCCAAATGTCCAGGTATGTCCAAAAGCTAAATACAGATGAGGTAACTTAGGGCAAACAGTTTTCCTTTCCTGGTGGTCTACAGTGGATTTGTGGTTAATGCCTCATTCACACGTCAGTGTGGAGGCTCCAATCCTGGTTTTGGCTCACAATCACTGATGGAAATCACTGACCAAAACACTGACGTGTGAATAAAGGATAATATCTCTGATGGTGAAAGTGAAGAAGGGATTAATGCTGATACACATGATACATGGTGGTTAACCCCTTAATAACATCCACTGTACATTTTCTAGTGGATGTCAGGTCTTTAAAGATGTCCCCCGCTCCAGAGTAGAATGAGCCCCATAGCTAGCAGGTGCATATGTTTCATACAACAGACACCTGCGACTCATGTCTGCAATCGGCAGTAATGCCAAGCGAGGACATTTAAGCACTCAGATGCTATGGTCAAATGTGACCATGGCGTCTGAGAGGGCTAAAACATGGAAGCGAACGGTTCCGGGGCAGGAACACTTTCCCCCGGTGGAGATTGGGGAAAGTGTTCTGTTCTCGTAATGAGCCCGAGCGTGTACTAAGCTTCCAGGCTCATTACTTGTATATTACAGTTCTGGCCAGCAGGTGGCAGCACTGAACTAAACTGACGAAAAAAAGAATAACAACGTTTTGAACTTTTGACTTTCAGGCTCTATATCTCACTATCCACTACAGCTTTGAACGTGAGACTACCATCATTTTATAGACAATCATCTTGGCTTTCTCATACATGAATTGGACTTACAATTACACTGATGAGCAAAAGGGTAACAATATTTTGAACTTTTGACTTTCAGGCTTCATATCACACTATCCACTACAGCTTCGAACTTGAGACTACCATCATTTTATAGACAATCATCTATCTCATACATAAATTGGACCTGCAACTATTTAGCATATGATTAGTTATGCAGATTCTTGTCATGTAACCACATTTTTACGGTTTTGCTCCTAAAACTTAAAATTTTAATTTTTTGTATTTTATAAATCCACCTTTGGCTTTCAACACTGCCTGAATCCTTCTGCTCATGCTCTCGATCATATTCAAGCATGTCACAACTGAAATCTGCTCCCAGGTCTTCTCTACATGTTCCCAATGCTGGTTGACTCACTTGGGTATGAATACAGCTTTTTCTTCAACTCTACCCAGAAGTGTTCAATTGGGTTAAGGTCTGGGGGCTGCGGGGGCCAATCCAGCACCTGTGCTTCATTGTCAATGAACCATTTCTTCGCCAATCTCGACGTATGCTTTGGGTAGTTGTCCTACTAAAATCTATGTCGTCCTTTTTATACCCATAGTACTCGAGTGTACGAAGTAACCCGTCTTGTAGGATACTCACATATAGCTCAGCCTTGAGACCACCATCAATTCTGGTCAAGTATCCAATGCCTTTGGCTGTGAAACAACCCCATATTAGTGATGTCCGGTTCATGAACGAATCGTTCTTTTGAATCGATTCTTTTCACTGAACCGGAGGAGTCGATTCACCTGACTGAGCTGATCCGTGTTAAACAGCTCAGTCAGATAGCATAGCAATAGCAGAGATGCTGGCAGCAGGGAGGAGCGTAATCTTATCCTAGAGTGGAAGACAGCCCCTCCCCTCCCCGCAACCAATCAGAGCTAAGGCACAAGCACTGAGTCACACACAGTACAGGGAGTTTTAAGAATCGAATGAGTCTACTAGTTATAAGAATCAAATGATTCTACTTAGTTAGTGGACTCATTGGATTCTTTGAGTTAAAAGAATCGTGTGTCATCTCCCTACCAGGAGCTGCTCCAGTGCGGGCACGGCCAGGCTTCCTGCTCTGCGGTTCCGTGTCTCCCGCTGCTGACAAGTCAGTGCCCTGTGGGTGTCCGGACCAGGTATCAGTCCGGTGGGGGCTGAAGAACTGTTCTATACAAGGTGGGGGGCTTGTAGTTGTAGAAGCTAAAGGTGGGATGTGAATGTTGGGTGGGACCCTCTGAGCTTTGGCCCTCAGTGCACTCATTGGATGCGACATACACTGCATTTGAGGTGACTCATGTTGGCTGCAGAGCTGTGTTTGCTGGGGGCAATTGACTGTGCAGTGCAGATCAGACACTCCTGACCTTCGGTTCACTTGCTTGTCAGCGGACTCAGCAATTGAATCGAAGATTCGATTCATGAATCGGTTCTTTTGAATGAACTGATGCAAATGAACCGATTCATTTAAAAGATTCGAACTTCCCATCTCTACCCCATATCATCAGGCTTCCTCCACCGAACATGACAGTTCCTTCAATTCCTCGATCCGTTAGCCCCCATGCAAAATAGTTAGCCAAGATGATTGCCTATAAAATGATGGTAGTCTCATGTTCGCAGTTGTAGTGGATGGTGAGATATGGAGCCTGAAAGTCAAAGGTTCAAATCGTTGTTACCCTTTTGTTTATCAGTGTATTTAGCATGTGATTAGTTATGCAGATTCTTGTCACGTAACTGCATTGTTACTGTTTTGCTCCTGGCGGTGGAACAATCTTTTTTTTTTTCTTGTATAATATAAATTACAACCTGTTCTCACATTCCCTAATAGCTCAGTGTGTTATTAGGTTGATTCCAAAGCGAAAGGTAACTGGTTCGAATCCAGGAGCAGCCATAAAGAAGATTTCCCAAGAAAATAGAAACAGCATCATCCAGCTCATCGATAGCTTTATATCAGCCAAGAAAATTGCCAAACTGCATCATGTGAGTGTGATGACAGTTGAAAGAATACAAAATGAAGTCTGTCCATCCATTCCAAAGCCAAAAGGTCAACGTCCAGGAATATCGGAGTCAACAAGTCGGCTTATTACAAGTTGTATCAGTTCTGGTGTGGCAAACAACGGTAGTGGATGTGACTCCTATGCTTCGTTATACAGTAGTGAGATCACAGATGTCCATGCAAGCACTGTGCAATGGACATTACACAAGTCTGGCCGATTAAAGGTGAAGAAGCCTAGACTTCAATATTGTCATAGGAAACACCAGTTTATTTTGAAAAAAAGTACGAACAGTGGACAATAGAAGATTGAAAACGGGTAATTTGGACCGATGAGACAAAATTCAATAGACTAGGCTCCAATAGGTGCAAATGGATCTTGAAGAAACAAGGGAAAATGGATAGAGATATTGAAGGAATTGTCAAGTTTGGTGGAGGAAGCCTAATGATATGGGGTTGTTTCACAGCCAAAGTAATTGGATACTTGACCAGGATCAATGGTGGTCCCAATGCTGAGCTATATGAGTATCCTATAAGACGAGTTACTTCGTACACTATGTGTATGAAAAGAACTACTACTACTGTATTCTGCATTACTACTGTATCCTGCATCACTAGTCAGAGAATTGCTACTGAAGAATGGCTGTTATAAAGAAGGTCTTCTTAGGAAAATGTAGAAGGTTCTTCTAGGATGCTATCCATTTTTGCTGATGATGCTGAAGATCTATGTATCCTTTAAAAAAATGTTTTGCTGCGATCTATGTAAAAAGCTATATATACTGGTCATATTCAGTTAGGAAATCTGTTATATTGCCAGCTGTGATAAAAGGCAAACATGTCAAAATTCTGCTTTAAATAACAATCACTTTGAGAAGGGGCTTTCTCATGTACACTGTGTATATTGTGCGTGATGACTATGTTGGTGATAATGTTTTCCAGTCAAGTAATTGGTTCGTTTCAGGTACCAATGTAATTTTGAGTCTTTTTGCTGCACGTACAGATGCCAGTCAGAGAGCTAATGAAAAAGTAGGGGAACGCCTAGCCCTTTCTGAAGTCTGCCAACTTCCAGCTTGGTGACTACATAAATCACCACTGATAACTAGTGTTGAGCGGGAGGTGCCATATTCGATTTCGCGATATTTCGCGAATATTCGCTTGAATATTCGTCTTATATTCGTCAAAATCGAATATTCGTCATTATTGTATTTATCGCGATTAATATCCAATTTAATCATTCGCATATTGCGATTTTTAAGCTTAGAATTAGAAGTTATAAATTATAACTTCTAATTGCCTTATAACTTAATAATAAGGCAACTTTCCTATTCTTTAATCTTGGAGATCTAGATTTAACACGAATATAGCGCTATATTCTATGTCTTTGTTAATAAAAGAATCAAGATAGCGAAGTATTCTTTATTCTACTTCAATGAAGATAGCGAAGTATTCTAATCTACAGGGTGGGCCATTTATATGGATACACCTTAACAAAATGGGAATGGTTGGTGATATTAACTTCCTGTTTGTGGCACATTAGTATATGTGAGGGGGGAAACTTTTCAAGATGGGTGGTGACCATGGCGGCCATTTTGAAGTTGGCCATTTTGAATCCAACTTTTGTTTTTTCAATAGGAAGAGGGTCATGTGACACATCAAACTTATTGGGAATTTCACAAGAAAAACAATGGTGTGCTTGGTTTTAACATAACTTTATTATTTCATGAGTTATTTACAAGTTTCTGACCACTTATAAAATGTGTTCAATCTGCTGCCCATTGTGTTGGATTGTCAATGCAACCCTCTTCTCCCACTCTTCACACACTGATAGCAACACCGCAGGAGAAATGCTAGCACAGGCTTCCAGTATCCGTAGTTTCAGGTGCTGCACATCTCGTATCTTCACAGCATAGACAATTGCCTTTAGATGACCCCAAAGATAAAAGTCTAAGGGGGTCAGATCGGGAGACCTTGGGGGCCATTTAACTGGCCCACGATGACCAATCCACTTTCCAGGAAACTGTTCATCTAGGAATGCTCGGACCTGACACCCATAATGTGGTGGTGCACCATCTTGCTGGAAAAACTCAGGGAACGTGCCAGCTTCAGTGCATAAAGAGGGAAACACGTCATCATGTAGCAATTTCGCATATCCAGTGGCCTTGAGGTTTCCATTGATGAAGAATGGCCCCACTATCTTTGTACCCCATATACCACACCATACCATCAATTTTTTTTGTTCCAACAGTCTTGGAGGGATCTATCCAATGTGGGTTAGTGTCAGACCAATAGCGGTGGTTTTGTTTAACTTTCACATAAAAGTTTGCCTCATCACTGAACAAAATCTTCTGCGTAAACTGAGGGTCCTGTTCCAATTTTTGTTTTGCTCATTCTGCAAATTCAGTGCGCCGATCTGGGTCATCCTCGTTGAGATGCTGCAGTAGCTGTGGTTTTTAAGGGTGCCTTTTGTGAGTAGCTAATATCTACCGAAGGGATGTTCGACTAATGCCACTCTCCAGTGACATGCGGCTAGTGCTACGCTGTGGGCTCTTGCTGAATGAAGCTAGGACAGCCACTGATGTTTCTTCATTAGAGACAGATTTCATGTGTCCACATTTTGGCAAATCCAACACTGAACCAGTTCCACGAAACTTAGCAAGCAGTTTGCTAACTGTAGCATGGGAGATGGGTGGTCTCGTAGGGTGTCTTGCATTGAAATTTGCTGCAATGACCTGGTTACTGCGTTCACCAGACATCAACACAATTTTTATCCGCTCCTCACGTGTTAACCTCGGCGACATGTCAATGGCCGTAAACAAAGAGAAACTTGTAAATAACTCATGAAAGAATAAAGTTACGTTAAAACACCATTGTTTTTCTTGTGAAATTCCCAATAAGTTTGATGTGTCACATGACCCTCTTCCTATTGAAAAAACAAAAGTTGGATTCAAAATGGCCGACTTCAAAATGGCCACCATGGTCACCACCCATCTTGAAAAGTTTCCCCCCTCACATATACTAATGTGCCACAAACAGGAAGTTAATATCACCAACCATTCCCATTTTATTAAGGTGTATCCATATAAATGGCCCACCCTGTACATCAACGAAGATAGCGAAGTATTCTAATCTACATCAATGAAGATAGCGAAGTATTCTACATCTTCCTCAATTTAAGTTATTATCACATTACGCGATAATGACAACTACGTAATTATCGAGTAAAGCGATATATCTTCCTATGTTGTCCCAATACAGCATTGAAATCCTCCACAAAAGTTAGCATAACACTGTATTAAAGTTACTATCGCATTACGCGATAATGACAACTACGTCATTATCGAGTAAGGCGATTTTGTTGTCCCATATCGAGTATAGCGTGTTGACAATCTTTTAATCCTAAAAATCGCTTCACATAAAATTTAGCAAACAGTGTTGGATAGTTGGTAGACATAAGTTAAAATAAGCAAAAATTGTCTATAAAAAAATAAATGGCGGGAAATTTACCATAGAAGTGGCCATGAAAAAAGAAATGCGATTATAAATAAACGTGATAAAATCGTATTATAATTTTTTTTTTGGCGAACTGACAGAGGAGAATCGTCAACCCTCCCTTCTCCTAGCTTGAATAGCCAATGGGAAGGCCCTGTCACACCTTAGCAACATCCATAGCAACCAATTGTACAGTAGCCTGCCCCTTCACTATATAAATAAAGACACGGCCCGGTTGCCATTTTGTGGGTTTAGTTGTTGGATTGAGAGGAGAAAAAGCGTTTGTCTGTCAGTCTGAGAATTGTGCATTGATCTAAAATAGAGTTTATTAGATAGGGATTAGGGAAGTGAATAATTAGATAGTTTGTAGGGTGCAGGGTAGGTCAGAAAGTTAGTTTAGGCAGTGTTAGGGCTTAGTTTATTATATAAAGTTCAGTGTAGAGTAGGGACTAGATAGTTTGAATTGATCAAATACAGATAGGGAATTAGATAGTACTTTCAGGATCAATTAGCTTAGTTTTTTAGGGTTTAGTGTAGGATCTACTTTATTATTTACAGTTAGTGATAGTTAGGGTTTAGGTTAACTTGGGATATATTAGCTTAGTGTAGGGTCTTCTGTGTAAATTTGTAGTCTTTCATTGTCTGTCCTGAGTTTGTTCTTTTTGTCCTAGTTTTTTTTCTCCTACCTACCTACCTACAAAGACACGGACTAACAAAAAAAAGTTTTAGTGTTACTTATGTTCATTTTGTCTTAGTCCGTGTCTTTGTAGGTAGGAGAAAAAAAACAAAAAAAAAGTTTTAGTGTTACTTAGTTCTTTTTGTCTTTGTCCATGTCTTTGTAGGTAGGGGAAAAAAATATTATTTTTTTTAGTGTTACTTGTGTTCTTTTTGTCTTTGTGTCGTTGTAGGTAGGTAGGAGAATAAAAACAAAAAAACCCCTAAATTTTAGTGTTACTTGTGTTTGTTTTGTCTTAGTCCGTGTCTTTGTAGGTAAGTAGGAGAAAAAAAAACAAAAAAACAAAAAAAAAGTTTGTGTTACTTGTGTTCTTTTTGTCTTTGTCTGTGTCGTTGTAGGTAGGTTTAAGAACAATAACAAAAAAAAGTTGTGTTACTTGTAGTGCAAAATAAAAAAAAACACACATATTAATAATTCATTAGTCTTCTGTTTTTATTTTTTTTTCAAGTTAATTTCTTTTGGGTCTCAATAACTTTTATTTTATTATTTTTGTTATTTAATGTTACTTTTTTATTTTTTTTTAATTGTCACCGTCCCAATAAAGTTTCTCCCATTAATTTATATATATATATATATTTTTTGGTGGTTCGTATAAAAATAAAAGAAAAAGAGCCACAAAGGCGGGGCACGCAGCCAGAGTAGTAGTAGGGGCAGGAGAACGAACGCTGCTGGACAGCAGCCAGCACGTGGATGCTCCGCCAGTCATGGACAGGCAGGTGCAGTCAGAAGGGGAGGATGCCTGATCCCAGAGTTTTATGGGCGTGGCAGCTGCCCAATCGGTTCTGACGATTCGGATGTAATTGTGGGTTATGTGGCACAATCGAGCACCATTGATTCATCTGCCCTGGCTCGCAGCAGCAGCAGCGGTGGGGCAACTCCACCTCCTGCTTCACCACCCCCCATTCCCAAAGATTCTACCCCGCTCCTGTTTAGCGACAGTGAGAGTGACATGTTGGGGGAGTTAATGCAGGAGCGTGATTTGGACTTTAGTTCACCGGATCGTCAGGACCTTATGGAAGGGATAGAGGAGGAGGAGGGGGTACCTCCTGTGAGTACCCCTGTGACATCCCTTCCAACGGGTGCGGGTGGGGTCAGCCACACTACCCCCGCACCTATTCAGACTCTGGTGTCAGTGAGGGGACAGCAGAGCCATGGCAGGGGCTCCACGTTAGCTGGTCCTCTCAGTCCATCACATGGGGGCCTTGAGCCTGAGGAGAAGGGTGACCCAGAGTGGGTGCTACCTCCTTCGTCACGTGATAGCAGCACTGATGAAGGTAGGCAGGCGAGGCAAATGGTGCGCCAGGGAACCCAGTGTCAGGGGCTCCACTGGTAAGAGCGGCAGGCAGCAGCAGCCAGCTCCTACTGTGTGCACCGAGCCTAAACAGGCGCAGGTATTCTCCGCCCCATCTGACCAGAGGTGTGGGCGGAAGTCGCCTGTTTGGGCCTATTTCACACTGGCAGCAGATGATGTCACAATTGGCATCTGTAAGCTATGCCATGCCAGGGTGAGGAGAGGGAGGTGTTTGGCTCGGCTGGGTACCACTGCCCTGACCCAGCACCTTAGAGTCAATCACTGGCGGGAGTGGGAAGAGATGCGGGGTGGTCGTAGCAGCAGTGCCACCACCAGTGTGCAGGGGACAGCACCTCCTGCCACTGTTCAGCAACAGCAGACTCAAATTCAGTCCCACTCCACCGCTCCCTCTCCTAGAGGTACTGGTACCGGCAGCCATACCTCTGCCTTCACTGCACCCTCCTCCATGTCCTCCTCCTCTGCCGTCTGGCGCCAGGCCTCAATTGCTGAGGCTTTCAAACGCACCGCGCCCTACGCCCCTGGGGACAGACGCGTGTGTTCTCTCAATGGGCTCCTGGCAAGGGTTATTGCCCAACATCTCCTGCCCTTCAACATTGTGGATAGCAATCCATTCAGGCAGATGTTAGAGCAGGCCCAACCTAGATGGTGTGTCCCCAGCCGCCATTTCTTCGTTAGGACGGGCACCCCTGCCCTCCACCAGCATGTGGTGCAGAATGTATCCCTTTCGCTGGATCACGCTGTCAGCGACAGGGTGCATCTGACCATGGATGCCTGGACCAGCAGGCATGGGCAGGGGTGCTACATTAGTTTTACGGCCCATTGAATGTCCCTCCGAGGTGCCGGGGAGGGAACAGCGGCATCAGACTTTGTGGTGCCTGATGGAATATAAGTAACTCCATTTTGTCCTTTCAGCAACGTGTATTACATTTGGCCAGTGCACTTAAAAAATCTCCCTTCCCCCTTCCCCCTTCCCCCCTTTGGAATGTGAGAAACTTCCTGTGCGGTTTCAAGATACCCATACATTCCTTAGTTTGTAAGTTTGAACAGTCCTACCTTATAGGGTTATCTTGGCTCAAATGCCTGCTGGCCTATGTGTGTATACCTGATTGGTCAAATGCTGTTACTACGAGTCATCTATTATGTTAATGCAGAGCTCATGTGTGATCATACTATAGGTCAAACAGATGCTAACATATGATTGGATGTCAAGGAAGCTCAACCCCCTCTATTATAACTGTTTGCCAACTGTGAAATAAACCAGAATGGATTGGAACTAGACATGTGTTCAGTGTTCATCTGATTCATTCTCCCGGTACCGGATAAGATTTAATTCAAGCTGATCACCGAAATCATGTGTCAGGGACACGTTAGGCAAAAGAGTCTATATTGCCTTACAGCTTTGGGGGCTCGTCTTGAGATCAAGAGGGTCATCTTTGGGTCTGTTGCAAGAGACATCAATTTTTGTCTTCTTCGCACCTGGAGGCACTGACCAAAATCTCGAATCAAGTAAGTCGAACCATCTATTTATGTTTTTGGTGGATTGCGGTGTCCGGGACACATGCAAAAGCTCAGGGAGCTTAAAGTTGATTGTAAGAGGCTCAGGGAGTCCATATCGGTAGATATAGTGCACTATATATATGAATAGAAATCTGTTCAGGGAACAGAAGGTTACAAGCTTGGATTAACTCATGTATATATAGTATAAGTATTTTAGAAGTATTAAGATTATCTGTTTGTGTGAGATGTTCACCGGGTGGTAAGTGTACGGTCACATCCCACTGTGAAATCATTCTGTTTCCATCACTGCCAACATGTAAACTTTATGTTGCACGGTCTAGTCCCACAAATTACTTCCTAGTTAACCCATGGGTAGACAATTTGGCAGGATGTGAGAATTGACAGTTAAAATGTGAAACAGAATGTTATGCCCGGCTGGCAACAGGGATGAAAAGCTGTAAGAATCTGTGAAGTTAGAAGCTTACAGACTGTGTACATCAGAACTCCTGTGATGGTGAATGAGAAAACACAGCAGTGTCAGGAAGTTATTTGATGGCAAGGGAAAAAGTGCCCCATTATCTGCAATCAGAAAGGGCTTGTGTTAAACGTTCAGAAATGAACTGGTTAAGTTTTGTTGCCCTAATGATATGTGTGTGTTTAAATAGGGACGATCTATAGCCCTAGAATTAGAGATTACAGCACTAAAAGATGGTCAGTTAATGCATAAGTGTATTGATAATTGAAAAGAGAAGTTGTTGAAGGATAATAATAGGCTGTGTATACTGAGTTATGGTTTAAAGTGTCCATGGAAGTGACTGAGAGAAATTGAAGTAAGTTGGAGAAATGAAATGAGCAGCATTTCTTATTACAAGATGGAGGATTTTGAATCACACAGAGAACAAAGAAGTTTGCCATGTGGCATCCCTTCCCCCTCCTATGCTCAGGAATTCAACTAACCTCCATATGGGGGTTGGGGGGGGGGGGGGAGGGGAGGCTGGGATGTGGTAATGCATCTGCAGACTGTGAAGATACTAACCTGTATTATCTATAGACCTTCCAGACAGGGCTCCAGTATTGGATTAGATCCAATGATGTTTGAAAAAATAACCTTTCCAAATTGTATGTTCCGATGGTTTAAAATGTGCCTGCAGTGATTATTCCCATGATGCTAATTGGAAGTGTCCAATCCTATCAATCTAAGGTTGCACCCATTCTAAGTCCTTATTCAGATATGATTAAAAGTTTGAGGAACATTTGGGACAGTCGAACGTCCTGTGATAGATTGCTTTACTTCCCCTGCCTGAACATTCCTGAAATAAGAGACGCAAGGCAAAGGAAATGGGGAAGGGGAATTATATAGAATAAGTGGCGATGTGTGTAACACTAAACTAAAACCACATGGCATATAAGATGATTTGAATTTTAACAAAATGACTGTATGATTATAACATGTATATTGTCTTACAGCGACAGACCATCAGCAATTCTGGGTGTGGTGTGGCTATCTGTTTCCAGGAAAGCTGTGTTTGTCTGTGCTGCAAATTTTGGAATGTAACAAAGAAATTGTGTGATTGGGTGAAAGATACATGATTCAGTGGAATGTGAATGGGTGTGGCTCTGAGTTGTAAGTGGAATTGAAAATGTACGAAGACTGAGATGTTTTTAGCAGAGCTGTGTGTGCAATTCAGTTTTTATGTGTAAGGGCGTAGTTATGAGTTGTTTGTGAAAATGGGTACATGAAAATGTGAATAATATGCGCATTGAGAATTTTATTTTATTTTTCTTGGAAGTTTTTGGTTTTTATTGGTACCAACAGCATTGATCAAGCAGTACATTTTTATTTATTGAAGTCAATGAAAAGTTTTTATGGGCTCTTTGTGTGTTCATGCCTGTATTGTCAAATCTGTTTGTTTCAATGTTTGCAGTTACATGTTACATGTTAAGTGTTGTGCTTAACATTAGAGCTCTGTTCTTATGGACAGCTGGGATACTAATGATTGACAGAAGGAGGACCACAACGTCCGACTAAAAGGGGTGGACTTAGATGACTCAGAGTGGGAGGAAGGAAGTGTGAGCCTTCTATGTGAATTAATGGGGTTTTGAAAAAAAAATAATAATAATAATAATTTCAAAACTGACTCACTACCTCTCGAGACCATGGACAGGGAATACATCACAGATCATGTATTTAGCATTATACTAGATTGCCCAGTCAGCCTGTTAGGGAGAGATTTGTTCATTAAGCTTGACTTGCAGGTATCAGCAAAGAATCAGGGCATAAGAGTACACTCAGATCTCATTCCAATCTCTACACCAGTGCCACTGATTCTTGCAAACATACAGGACCACCCAGAACTCAATAACATTAACCCTGCATTATGGTCTTCAAATGAATATGACACAGGATTCATAGTATGCACACTTTACAAAGCTACTGTGAAACCAGGTGTCTTCTCAGTGTTCCAGAAACAATACCCGTTGTCAAAAGAGAAACTTGATGGACTTAGGGCAATGATAGAGGAATTCCTACAAAAAGGAATCCTGGAAGAGGTGATTTCACCCTACAGCACGCCCCGTGAATCCAGTGACAAAGGCAGATGGTACTGCCCGCTTTGTACAGGATTTAAGGGCCATCAACAACATCATTTTGCCTATAGCCCCTGTTGTACCTGATGTCACTCAATTATTATCTGCCATTCCTGCAGACGCTGTTTGGTTCAGTGTGATAGATCTGAAAAATGCATTCTTTTCTATCCCAGTTGATAAGATAACCAGACTACTTTTTGCTTTTTCCTTTGACAGACGTCAACTGACCTGGTGCAGAAATGCCCCAGGGATATGCTGATTCACCTGTAGTGTACAGCATAGTCCTCCCAGCGATGTTAGAACCATGGTACCCCCCCCAAGGTTCTGTGCTGCTGCAATATGTCGATGATTTATTACTGTGTAGCATGTCAGCGGAGGCCAGCATTCAAGATGGTTTACAATGGTTGTCAGGATGTGGTCACTAAGTGACACTTAAGAAAATGCAATGGTGTAAAATGCAGGTTGAATACTTGGGCTTTGTCCTCACAAAAGGTGAACGGAGAATCAGAGCAGAAAGAGTCCAGTCTATTGCGGGTTTGGTCACCAAGCACACCAAGAAGGAAATGTTATCTTTCCTTGGTATGATAAACTACTGTAGACAATGGATTCCTGATTGCTCCTACTATGACAATGTTTTGAGGCAAGCCACTCTGGAAGAAAATCCAGATTTGATTAAATGGTCTTCTGAAAATGTACAATGCATTTGATTAACTGAAATGTTCACTCATGTCGAGTCCAGGGCTGGGCCTCCCTGACTATAATATGCCCTCCCACATGTTTGCACGCCAAAATTGTAAAACCATGGTGGGTGTACTGACACAAGAAAACGGAGGCAAGTTGCGTCCTTGTGTGTTTTTTTTCAAAGGTAATGCCCACCCCTGTTCAAGAGATACCGGCATGTCTGTGTTCTCTTGCAGCCTGTGCTATGATGGTAGAGTCGGCAACTTCTTTCACAATGTGACATTACACTCATGATGTTGTAGGCCTACTCAAGGGCATCCACACTCAACACAGCAGGCAGCTGAGCTCATTGCACTCACTAGGACATGTATTTTACATACTGATAGACCTGTCACCATTTATACTGAGTGTACAGTCGTGGCCAAAAGTTTTGAGAATTACATAAATATTGGAAATTGGAAAAGTTGCTGCTTAAGTTTTTATAATAGCAATTTGCATATACTCCAAAATGTTATGAAGAGTGATCAGATAAATTGCATAGTCCTTCTTTGCCATGAAAATGAACTTAATCCCAAAAAAACATTTCCACTGCATTTCATTGCTGTCATTACAGGACCTGCTGAGATCATTTCAGTAATCGTGTTGTTAACTCAGGTGAGAATGTTGACGAGCACAAGGCTGGAGATCATTATGTCAGGCTGATTGGGTTAAAATGGCAGACTTGACATGTTAAAAGGAGGGTGATGCTTGAAATCATTGTTCTTCCATTGTTAACCATGGTGACCTGCAAAGAAACGCGTGCAGCCATCATTGCGTTGCATAAAAATGGCTTCACAGGCAAGGATATTGTGGCTACTAAGATTGGACCTCAATCAACAATTTATAGGATCATCAAGAACTTCAAGGAAAGAGGTTCAATTCTTGTTAAGAAGGCTTCAGGGCGTCCAAGAAAGTCCAGCAAGCGTCTCCTAAAGAGGATTCAGCTGCGGGATTGGAGTGCCACCAGTGCAGAGCTTGCTCAGGAATGGCAGCAGGCAGGTGTGAGCGCATCTGCACGCACAGTGAGGCCAAAACTTTTGGAAGATGGCCTGGTGTCAAAAAGGGCAGCAAAGAAGCCACTTCTCTCCAAAAAAAACATCAGGGACAGATTGATCTTCTGCAGAAAGTATGGTGAATGGACTGCTGAAAACTGGGGCAAAGTCATATTCTCCGATGAAGCCTCTTTCCGATTGTTTGGGGCATCTGGAAAAAGGCTTGTCCGGAGAAGAAAAGGTGAGCGCTACCATCAGTCCTGTGTCATGCCAACAGTAAAGCATCCTGAGACCATTCATGTGTGGGGTTGCTTCTCATCCAAGGGAGTGGGCTCACTCACAATTTTGCCCAAAAACACAGCCATGAATAAAGAATGGAACCAAAACACCCTCCAACAGCAACTTCTTCCAACAATCCAACAGCAGTTTGGTGAAGAACAATGTATTTTCCAGCACGATGGAGCACCATACCATGGTCCCACACTACCCCATGTGTGTACCTACAGTCGTGGCCAAAAGTTTTGAGAATGACACAAATATTAGTTTTCACAAAGTTTGCTGCTAAACTGCTTTTACATCTTTGTTTCAGTTGTTTCTGTGATGTAGTGAAATATAATTACACGCGCTTCATACGTTTCAAAGGCTTATGGCACATAAGGCAAAAGTGATAACTAAGTGGCTCGGGGACCAAAACGTTGACATTTTGGGTCCATGGCCTGGAAACTCCCCAGATCTTAATCCCATTGAGAACTTGTGGTCAATCCTCAAGAGGTGGGTGGACAAACAAAAACCCACTAATTCTGACAAACTCTAAGAAGTGATTATGAAAGAATGGGTTGCTATCAGTCAGGAATTGGCCCAGAAGTTGATTGAGAGCATGCCCAGTCGAATTGCAGAGGTCCTGAAAAAGAAGGGCCAACACTGCAAATAATGACTCTTTGCATAAATGTCATGTAATTGTCGATAAAAGCCTTTGAAACGTATGAAGCGCGTGTAATTATATTTCACTACATCACAGAAACAACTGAAACAAAGATCTAAAAGCAGTTTAGCAGCAAACTTTGTGAAAACTAATATTTGTGTCATTCTCAAAACTTTTGGCCACGACTGTAGGTACACACATGGGGTAGTGTGGGACCATGGTATGATCTGGCAGAGGAGAGGATTCACGGCAGCAGATGGTAAGGATCATGTCTCACAGGGCAATGCACTGGCAGTTAAGGTGCCGAAATGAGTGGCCAAATGCAACCTCACAGGTTTGTGTAACCATTGGGAGATGCCATGTTTGGCACCTCCAACCCCTGAGATGTTGCAAATGCTTACTGATCTTCAGTGGTATGCCACTGAACAGGAACAGTAAGACTGGTCTTATCCAGTATTGCAGAAAAACCCTAAGACAGGATTATTCTGCGAAGAGGGAAAGCTATGCATTCCCCAACACAGTGCTTCCATCTTAATAGCACATTTCCACAGAGTAGGACATGTAGGACAGGGACGACTGAGTTTTGGCTGCCCCCCTATTGGCTGCAATAGTGTGTCTCTGCTGTTGTCTACAGTGTGTGCCCTCCCTTCTGGCCGTATGTAAAAAATGTGGCCGAAAGAGGGGTACACTCAACATTCCTCTATACTCCGGTAGAGGTAGAAGAGGCAAACACAACCCCAACAAAGCCTGAGGATTATACTCCTGAAGGGTATATGGAATACCTAAAGGCTTACAAGCAAACAAAGGAAGAGCAGAGAAAGAACCATATAATATAAGGTATATATATAAGGTTCTAAGTGGGGATTAATGGAATATAAGTAACTCCATTTTGTCCTTTCAGCAACGTGTATTACATTTGGCCAGTGCACTTACAAAATCTCCCTTCCCCCTTTGGAATGTGAGAAACTTCCTGTGCGGTTTCAAGATACCCATACTAGTTTGTAAGTTTGAACAGTCCTACCTTATAGGGTTATCTTGGCTCAAATGCCTGCTGGCCTATGTGTGTATACCTGATTGGTCAAATGCTGTTACTATGAGTCATCTATTATGTTAATGCAGAGCTCATGTGTGATCATACTATAGGTCAAACAGATGCTAACATATGATTGGATGTCAAGGAAGCTCAACCCCCTCTATTATAACTGTTTGCCAACTGTGAAATAAACCAGAATGGATTGGAACTAGACATGTGTTCAGTGTTCATCTGATTCATTCTCCCGGTACCGGATAAGATTTAATTCAAGCTGATCACCGAAATCATGTGTCAGGGACACGTTAGGCAAAAGAGTCTATATTGCCTTACAGTACCGCCACGGGGTGTCCAGGGGAGAAATACTAGTCTCCCTCAAGCCACTGTCTCCACAGCTGCTGAGCCCCCCAGCAAGCGTCCCCGTAGCTACTCATGTGTGGGGCACGTCCGCTGCCAGGCGGTGCTCCAGCTTGTTAGCTTAGGGGAACGGAGACACACTGGACCTGATGTTCTAGCAGCACTACAGGATCAGGTCCAGAAGTGGCTGACACCCTGAAGGCTCCAGGCAGGTATGGTTGTCTGTGACAACGGCAGCAACCTCCTCGCCGCCCTCCATGCTGGCAGTCTGACACACGTCCCCTGCATGGCACATGTCCTCAACCAGGTAGTACAGAAATACCTTCGCACATTTCCAGGGTTGAGTGACATTATGCAACATGCCCGTCGGATTGCCAGCCTCCGCATCACTGTCCAGACTGCAGCAGGACAACAGTCTGCCCCCTCACAGGCTGCTTGTCGACAGCGTGATGCGGTGGAACTCCACCCTTCACATGCTGGAGAGGTTGTGGGAGCAAAGAAGGGCGGTGAGGGAATACCTGCTGGACCTAGGCACTCCAAGGCCAACCAACCCACTCCCATACATCACTAATGCGGAGTGGGGGCAGATACAGCAGGTCTGCCACGTGTTGGCCCCATTTTAGCAGGAGACCAAGATGGTCAGCGGGGAGCATGTCGGCCTCAATGACGTGCTCCCCTTAGTGTTCCTGCTGGACAGGACACTAGATCGCCTGCCCGAGGCTGGGGAGAGTGCCTTGGTGGAGCACCAGGACCAGGCCCAGGACGACGTGGAGGAGGAGGAGGAAGACATTCACAACGTCCAGGAGTCTGTGCCTGGTCAGGATGGAGAGACGGTGTTGGGGGCACCGTTAGTCCGGGGGTGGGGCAGCAGCAACCGAGATCATCGTGAACAGCAGCTTGAGGACCAGGATGTCATGGTCCCTGGCAGCCATGAGGAGGCACAGTGGGCTGTCCTCTTCCCTATGCTACAGGGACCCCCAGATCAGTAAAATGAAGGAGAGTGACGATTTCTGGTTGGCCACCCTTTTAGACCCTAGATGCAAGGGGAAGCTGGAGCAGTTCATCCCAGCCAGCCGGAGACAGGCCCGGATGGAAAAACTGCGGGCCTGTCTCATCAAACAGCTAGAGGAGGCTAACCCGCGGCCTCAGGCTCCAGTTATCCCCGCCCATCTCACCCAGCCGACGGCTGGTTCCAGCAGCACCAGCCGAGTTGGTGACTTTATGGGTGAGATGAGGCTGTTCTACCAGTCTGCGCGACCCAGTAGCAGCAGCAGTAGTAGTCACCTCCAGCAGCTGGCCCGCATGGTGGCTGACTACATGGGGTCAGTCGGTGTTTCCGACAGCATGAGCACCGACGACCCCATGAGGTTCTGGGTCGCCAGAAGAGACACCTGCCGTGAGCATGCTCAGTATGCGCTGGAGCTACTGTCTTGCCCCCCCTCCAGTGTACTGAGCGGACTTTCAGTGCGGCAGGTGGGGTGGTCACTGACAAGAGGACCCGTCTGTCCACTGACTCCGTGGACAGACTCACATTCATCAAGTTGAACGAGTCCTGGATCAGCAGTGACTTCTTGGCCCCCGCTGTCTGTTCAGGCCGTTGAGAGGTCCCTTGTCCATCACTCTCCTTTTCTCTCCCTCCAAAAATCCGTTGTTTTTTTATATTTTTAACTTATTTATTGATATTTTTAATTATTTATTAAATTATATATATATATATATATACAGTCAGGTCCATAAATATTGGGACATCGACACAATTCTAACCTTTTTGGCTCTATACACCACCACAATGGATTTGAAATGAAACAAACAAGATGTGCTTTAACTGCAGACTGTCAGCTTTAATTTGAGGGTATTTACATCCAAATCAGGTGAACGGTGTAGGAATTACAACATTTGCATATGTGCCTCCCACTTGTTAAGGGACCAAAAGTAGCGGGACAGAATAATAATCATAAATCAAACTTTCTGTCGGGATTCGAACCCGTGACCAGCCACATCCCAGGCGGTAGCCCTGCTTACTAGGCTACCGTCCTCTCTGGACATTCCTCCCTGAAACCTATTATGTAACCTCAGTCTTGCCAAGCCTTGCTCATCACCCTTGATTCCCCACACCTGGTACTTCCCTATATAAGTCCAGCCCCTTGCACTCTAGCTTGCTGATTATTGAGCTCCTGAGCCTTGATCAAGCTTCTCCTCATCTGCTGCTCTTGCTACTACTGGAAGTCCACTGCTGACCAGGAATTGCCTACCGACTACTCTTCTGCTTTGTCCCTACCTACTGAACTGCTACCACTGTTGCCATCCGGATTGTCTGACCACGCTTACTGCCGCCTGCCCTGACCCACCGCCTGCCTACCGACTATGCCTCTGCCAGACTTCCTGCACCTACTACCTGCCTGCGTTCCTTGCCACTGGGCTCCACTCCTACCTCCAGCCAGCGGTCCTCTGTAGGACTGTTACAGAATAATCAGCCACACTATGGAGTCCGCAATGGCCACTCTGCGTAAGCCGGTCTCCGAACTTCAAGAATTTGGTACTACATATCAGGAGAAATTTGCCCAGCTCCAAGGCGTAGTCCAAAGCCAACAGAGGGAGATTATTGAACTACAGAGGCAACTCCTGGACGTCCGCGGCGCGCCCGCAGACACCCGCATGCCACTCCCATCAAGATTCAGCAGCGACAGACGCCAGTATCGGGGGTTTCTAAACCAATGCCGCATCTATTTTCAGATGTACCCAGCCCCCTTCACCATCGAGACAAAGAAGGTGCTATTCGTGGTCAATCTCCTGACGGATGAAGCATTAGCATGGGCATCACCATACGTGGAGACTAACAGTCATCTCCTGGACAACCTAAACAACTTCATCACTGCCATGAGCCAAGTCTTCGATGACCCCAACCGCTGTGCGACAGCCGAGGCGCGACTACATGGTCTGCGGCAAGGGACACGCTCCGTCGCCGAATACACCGCCGAGTTTCGCCGTTGGGTCACCGACACCACCTGGAACCCAGCGGCACAGAGAAGCCAATTACGGCGAGGCCTGTCCGAATTAATAAAGGACGAACTCGCCAGAGTTGAGGCCCCGGACGATCTGGATGACTTCATTCAGTTATGCATCCGGATAGATCAAAGACTCTCCGAGAGGAAGGAAGAGACTCTGGTCCTCGGACCACAGACCCACTTACTCCTTCTCTTCCACCGCCCAGCGCGACCCCCAGTCAGTAACTGAACCTATGCAGGTCGACGCTCTACGTAGGTCTCTATCCACAGCTGAGAAGGAGAGAAGGCTGGCTGAAAACCGCTGCCTCTACTGTGGGGAGCCGGGTCATTTTGTCATCAAATGTCCTCATAAGATCCGAAAGACTATTGCCGTCACAGAGCTAAAGGAGCAACCACAGACTCCAACCCCGCCAGCAGCCCCTGAAAATAACAACACGGCGGCTCATGGATCCCACTTCATCGTCCCCATCCTCATCGACATTGAGGGGCGACAACTCCCCTGTTCAGCGATGTTAGACTCCGGGGCGGGAGGCAACTTCATGGACCTAACCTTTGCCCGCGAAAAGAACATTCCACTGACAATCAAGGCAGCCCCCGTTGACCTGGAAACCGTCGACGGATCCCCACTCTCCTCGGGGCCGGCTACTCACGAGACCACCGAACTACAACTCCTCATAGAACCAGATCACCGTGAAAAGATCCACTTCTCTCTGATCGCCTCCCCGAAGTTCCCAGTGATCTTGGGCATCCCATGGTTGGCCACCCACAACCCCTCGGTGGACTGGGAAACCCGCTGCATACGATTCCCGTCTGAGTTCTGCTCGCTAAATTGCTCTCACAAACCCGTCCTTCCACCCGAAGACACCACCATCTCAAAACTATCCATCAAAGATCTGCTACCCCCTCAATACCGCGAGTTCCAGGATGTCTGCGACAAGAAAAACGCAGACAAGCTGCCACCACACTGACCCTACGACTGCCCTATAGAACTGTTGCCCGGGGCCAAAATACCCTTTGGCAGTATCTACTCCCTCTCAGAGCCTGAACTCAAGGCTGTTGTGCATTTTCATACGTATACAATATTATCTAATGACATTATAATCAAAATGAATGCTCATCTCATTGCCTTTAAGAATAAGATCAGTTTGAACCATAGTTATATTATGTGGCTGAAAAAGCCAAGATGAGTTCATGGCAAGTTCAGTCTATATAGAAAAAAAAAAATTGGGAACATAAATGGACATTGTATTTAAAAAGTTATTACTAAAGATATGAGACCATCTGGTAAGGAGTAAGTCAACTCCCTAAGACATGTCTGTCTAAAGGGAACATGGTTACTTGATAAGGACTCATGTCCTTGGAGCACACCTGCTGTATGAGCTTCAATTTACATATTCATAATTATATATATATATCTCTGCATGGTATATTTAGTTTACAACATATGTTAATCAATAATTCATATAATGTGTTATCTATGTGTAACAATGTATCGATTTATATATATGTCATACTATGTATTTACCATTTAGAAGGTATTGTAGAAGATACAAAAACAAGTAAGTTTAAGTTAATTGGATTCCAAAACAATAGTTATTCATGGGAGTACATAAATGTAATGTACAAGTTCCGATGCCAAGCATCAAAGCCGCTACATAAAATTTTCATCAAGTCAACCCATATTTCAAAAAGATAGGAGAAGACAGTAAACTCCAACAAGTCCAGGATATAGGTAATTAAAAGTGTAAGGAAAAGACTTTCCTCAGTGATTTATGGTAAGATAGGTCAAAAAGTTCATGTGAAAGTATTATTAGATATTTAATTTTAATGCTTAAAAAGTTGGGATGTTCACCTACAGTACCGCAGTGCCATCTGGAGGCAGATGGGCAACATTATATTATTTCATTATTTGCTCTATACCATATTAGGAATTGAGATAACGTCATGAGGTTATTAGCATGCGAATACACCCACCCTACCTGATTGGGAATCCATAATCTAAAGGGGATGATTCTTAGATAAGGGGGGGAATAATTACTCGTGTGCGGAGTAGCATGGAAGGTTAGCAAGAGAAAAAAAAGAAAGCTAGAGAAAAGATCCATTGATCCATCCATTCATTCAATCAAAAAGAAAACTTTACCAGAAGAAACTTGGATTACTCTTTTTGGATTACTAGGAAAGTTCCTCAGAACTGGTCCCATCTGAACTCTGTCTACCTTTGACCCGGTAACGTATATTTTGCCTACTACTCATGATATTAATAAGATATTTCTCTCGGTATATAGTCAAGAGTTCCCATATTGTGGGAATATATAGTGTTAGGTGCCTCCATAATGCTGATTATTCTCTTAGCAAAGATGCATATTGTTAATGGAAGATCTGACATTATTTGAAAAGAGGACCAAATCCTTGGGAAGTTATTTTCCTTAGTCTGATTGCCGAGCTGAATATTTTATCATATTAATATCATATATTTTTGATTGGTCATAGGAAAACAGAGTCAAGGGATAACAGTTATCTTCCTGTAAATCCGTGTTTTATTGTTATAGCCTGTTTGATAACAGAAGATCCTAAGTTTCTCTTGGTATATGAGTCCGTTTGTTAAAAGTATGACACTGGTTGTCATGTATCAATAAATCATACTGTGCTGATCAGATAGGGGTGTGTTCACACCACCGTGTGGTACATTTTGGATGTTACGTTGTAACTTCATCATTTGTTTTGCAGTTGTATTGTTTTTATATTCTTTGTTTTTATAATAAACTATTATATATTTTTGCATACAATTGATCCTTTGTTTCACTGCTTGCACAAATCAAATTAAGATACTTGATAAAAGAACTTAGAGGCGTTTTTTATGTCCGCCTGAAGGATAATATATTTTTATATTTTTTTTTATCCTCTCTTTTATATGAAAATTCTTTTCATATAGAAGATATATGACATAAATGGAGGTCCCCACCGAGATCGAGTAATTCTTTAATTGATTGTGCAAATAGTGAAAGGTTCCACATTTCTTCTTGGCCAGTGTGGTGTTACATCTGTGTATTGATTATTGATCAGAAAGATGGGTGTTACAGGCAGTGACCCGGGTAGTGACTATGCTACAGCAGGCAGTGAACCCAGCCCAATGCAGCTTATCCATAATGTTGTTGAATATACACTGCGTGCAGAATTATTAGGCAAATGAGTATTTTGACCACATCATCCTCTTTATGCATGTTGTCTTACTCCAAGCTGTATAGGCTCGAAAGCCTACTACCAATTAAGCATATTAGATGATGTGCATCTCTGTAATGAGAAGGGGTGTGGTCTAATGACATCAACACCCTATATTAGGTGTGCATAATTATTAGGCAACTTCCTTTCCTTTGGCAAAATGGGTCAAAAGAAGGACTTGACAGGCTCAGAAAAGTCAAAAATAGTGAGATATCTTGCAGAGGGATGCAGCACTCTTAAAATTGCAAAGCTTCTGAAGCGTGATCATCGAACAATCAAGCGTTTCATTCAAAATAGTCAACAGGGTCGCAAGAAGCGTGTGGAAAAACCAAGGCGCAAAATAACTGCCCATGAACTGAGAAAAGTCAAGCGTGCAGCTGCCAAGATGCCACTTGCCACCAGTTTGGCCATATTTCAGAGCTGCAACATCACTGGAGTGCCCAAAAGCACAAGGTGTGCAATACTCAGAGACATGGCCAAGGTAAGAAAGGCTGAAAGACGACCACCACTGAACAAGACACACAAGCTGAAACGTCAAGACTGGGCCAAGAAATATCTCAAGACTGATTTTTCTAAGGTTTTATGGACTGATGAAATGAGAGTGAGTCTTGATGGGCCAGATGGATGGGCCCGTGGCTGGATTGGTAAAGGGCAGAGAGCTCCAGTCCGACTCAGACGCCAGCAAGGTGGAGGTGGAGTACTGGTTTGGGCTGGTATCATCAAAGATGAGCTTGTGGGGCCTTTTCGGGTTGAGGATGGAGTCAAGCTCAACTCCCAGTCCTACTGCCAGTTTCTGGAAGACACCTTCTTCAAGCAGTGGTACAGGAAGAAGTCTGCATCCTTCAAGAAAAACATGATTTTCATGCAGGACAATGCTCCATCACACGCGTCCAAGTACTCCACAGCGTGGCTGGCAAGAAAGGGTATAAAAGAAGAAAATCTAATGACATGGCCTCCTTGTTCACCTGATCTGAACCCCATTGAGAACCTGTGGTCCATCATCAAATGTGAGATTTACAAGGAGGGAAAACAGTACACCTCTCTGAACAGTGTCTGGGAGGCTATGGTTGCTGCTGCACGCAATGTTGATGGTGAACAGATCAAAACACTGACAGAATCCATGGATGGCAGGCTTTTGAGTGTCCTTGCAAAGAAAGGTGGCTATATTGGTCACTGATTTGTTTTTGTTTTGTTTTTGAATGTCAGAAATGTATATTTGTGAATGTTGAGATGTTATATTGGTTTCACTGGTAAAAATAAATAATTGAAATAGGTATATATTTGTTTTTTGTTAAGTTGCCTAATAATTATGCACAGTAAAAGTTACCTGCACACACAGATATCCCCCTAAAATAGCTAAAACTAAAAACAAACTAAAAACTACTTCCAAAAATATTCAGCTTTGATATTAATGAGTTTTTTGGGTTCATTGAGAACATGGTTGTTGTTCAATAATAAAATTAATCCTCAAAAATACAACTTGCCTAATAATTCTGCACTCCCTGTATACACTCACGGAACAAAATTGATAAAGATATAAATGAATGGATTGATGAGCTACAGGAAAAAGCCAAGGAAGAACGTGGGGATATATGGCAGTTAGGTGGCATGGTTGAAAGATACCTGACATATATTGATGTGTTGCAAGATAAAAACAAAAAGGACCAACACCTTTTATGCACATTGCCACCTGTATTATATGCATTGCTGGCGGTCAATACTCATTCACAAAAGAGATATGAATCTGTGCAGGAAATAGAGATCTATGTAGCCCAGCTCAAAGCAAATCTCAAAGTCGCAGAGACCGAGATTAAGGACTTAAAATACAACCTTGATCTCAGCCATAATGCATATCAAAGGGCAAAAAGTGACTTAGAGGAGTTACATCTCCGGCATTCCAAAATTCAGCAGGCAGACAAATCAAGCCATACTATAATTGATATTGATCAAGATCCGTCTGATACTGAGGGATTTCCAGACCCCGCAAATCTCACGCCCCAACATCTAGACATGTCGTCATATGCTCTTAAAGTAGACTGCATTCCAGACCACAAGCCACCAAGAAATGATGGCATGATTAGACAGGAGGCATTAACCCAATTAAGACGGGCATTCCAAACTGTAACCACCTTACTAGGTGCCAGCGACATAGAAGCCCCTAGAAGTTTCTCTCCACACATTCCCCTGGAGAGAGATGCAAGGGTTAAATCCCCTGCACCATATGTGTCTCATGGAAGTGATCAAAGTGCATATAATTCTGACAGTGATACGGGAAAGCGTGTGTCTTATTCCCTACCACGCAGGCATGAGTTTGCCCATAAGAAAGATCAGGGTCCCAGGCGACCAACATATGCTGAAGTGGTCTCTAGGAAGAAAAATCCTCAGTATTCAGAAAAAGATCAGAGTTCCTCAAGCATCATTAAGTTTCTGAATGCCACTGTGCCCAAGTTCTCTAAGAAAGGTTCTACTCAAATAGCAAACCACTTAGAACTGTATGAGTCCACTATGGATTCTTTAAAGTTGTACTCTGATGTTGACAGGATCAGATTCCTACCATGGGCATTTGATGACAGGTACCGTCATAATTTTACTTCCTTTAGGGATAGAGGAATTCAAAATTGGCAAGATGTTTTGCATGAAATTAAACTAGAATTCGGACCTTACCGAACCATTACTGCTGCAAAACGTGAGATATATAAGCTTACATGTAGGCCCAATCAGAGTCCCCGTGAATTCCTCTCTGTCCTTAAAAATGCCTATGGATTAGCATATAGGTCCCCAAATTGGGAATCTGAAGAGTTTAAGCAGCTGTTCTATGATGCAATGCCAACCCAAATCAAACTTAGTCTAGCTAGAGATCTTGATATTGAAGCTCCCTTGGATAGGTTGGTGACGGCTGCCACCACACTGTATAATATCAGTGAGTGCCATGAAACAGGTGAGAGGAGGTTCAAAAAGTCTAGCTTGGGATTTGAAACGCAACCACGTAAATACCCTCAATCAACAGGACCTGTCCAACAAACCCAGCAACAACAGGTAGGACCCAAACAGATAAAACCCCAAAACCTCAATGGGTCAGAGGGACATAATTCTGGTGCTGAAAGGTCTAACTACCGTCCCTATTACAATAGGGGCCCCCAGGGGTCTAGGCCCTTTAACAATAGAGGGGGGTACAGGAATTGGAACAACAGGCCCAGACAACAAAGGGAAGATAGGCAGGAACCCTTAAATTCACATAGGAGTAGGTCACCCACCAATAACCAGGCCGCCCCACAAAATCAAAATGTACGCAAACCAAACAGGTTTGATCAACTGGCTGAACAAATGACCCAGCTGTATGACATTGTAAGTAAGTTGTCCCAGGGGTCCCAAGGAAAACAGCCTGAACCTTTTTTAGGGGCAACTCCAGGTCCCAGCTTAGCCCCATAAAACAAATAGGGCAGGGTCAGAGCCCAGGCCAACGCAAGGTAATCAAGGTGGTTGAGGAAGAATCTAAATTGACTTCTAATCATATTTTGCCTTGCAGTGCTCCTGACCCTAAAGTTGGGGCCAGGGAGGAGGTGTCTAATATGTTATCTATTTTGCAGACTAATATTGTCGATCCATACAATCCTGTGTCTTCTCCAACAAGTGATCCTATCGTATCAGCGTCAGGCTGTGAACCGTCTATAAACTGTGACTTAGTCCAGTTTTCCCCTAAGGTGGGGGCTAATACTCCTGCTCCCTGCAGCAGGAATGTGAAGGATTCACCAGAGGTCGCGACGCTGCAGAGAGGTCACGCTCTCAGAAAACAGGAAAAGAACACTCACCCTAACTTTTTATGTGATTTGTTTCAGGTCAAAGGCCGATATTTCGTGGACTCCCACCTTCAAGATGAACATATCGGGCCGATCAGGGGTTTAATTGATACAGGATCACAGGCAACTATCTTATCACACAGTTATGAATTTAACAGCAAAGAGACCGAGATTGAAATCATTCGATGGCTCTCTGATAAGTGTAGGTGGAGACACTTTGCAGGTAAAAGGTACATCATGGTTGACATTCAAAATTGGCAAGAAGACAATTAAACACCCCACACTGATTGTGGACCTTCCATATGATCGGCTGATCATAGGAATTGACCTTCTGAAAAGGTTGAGCTCCATAATAGACTTCATTAATGAAGCAGTCTGGACTCAGGTAAAGGCACCCATTGCCTATGATTATTCTTGCAATGCACAAACACAACACAGTTGTCATGTGATTGAAGAAAGGCCTAACTCTGTTGAAGTTCATTTTAGGAACAGTCAAACACCGGATGTCACGATCCTGAAAAATGGTAAGCCCGAGGAAGCTGTCAACGGTGCCGCTCATATCATTACTATCCAGAAGGACAGAATCGAGAAGATAACCCTGGATGAGGATGTATTGACTATTTCCCTTGAAGGGGGAAGTCACATAGTCGCGGACCTGGCCAAATATACTCAATCCATGGTACAGATTGAAAGGGTCAATGACAATTTATTGATTCCCATACAGGTGAACAATATAGCCCGGGTGAAATATGCCAAGTTGGATCTGAAATCCGAAGCCAGCTACATAAGCTTAGGACTCTTAAAACAGGTCACCAATCCTAAAATGATAAAAAATTCCTCTCCACAGGAACAATGGGTTCATGATCTGGATGGAGATTCCCAGAGTCATAATGTGGTTGCAAAATGTCTTTTGTCTATCTCCATAGGAAGTAAAACTACAGAACACGTTTTCATCGTGTTGAATGAACCACGGCATCAGATATATATGGGTAATGACCTTCTGCACCGATTTGCCGTGCAGATTGATCTGGTAAATAATACCCTCTGGTCCAGATTACCGGGAGACCCAGAGGGATTCCAGGATGTGAAGCAAGCCTTGAGATGTGGACAACAGATGCCCTATGCCGTGAGTATCATGGTTGCCGAGGAGGTTAAAATCCCTGAAGGATGTAAACCATTTCTTCTTCCCATTCAAGTGAAAAAGGGACAAACTCTGAAGAACGCAGACGCTTTGATCTGTTTGTCCAACCGGATGCAGAAACTCGGCCTACAGGTAAAACCCACTCCTATAATTAACATCCATCAGGATCCATTGCACATGATAATCCATAACATGGCTCCCCATAGCATATCCCTGCAGAAGAACACAGTAATTGGTCTAGCTATGGATTCGGAATATTATACTTTTGGATTCCAGAATGATGTAATTGGACTTATTCCTGATGAATACCTAACAGAAGAACAAATATTGGAACAATGTTTTTCCTCAACACCTGAGGGGTAATTCAATATCCACTCTGTTTATCCTTTCAGTTCTGAAGAAGGTACATGCCACATCGAAGAGTCATCATTGGTTTTCAACCAGGAGATCGATGAAAAGGAGTACGAGTCATGCCAACGAGGAAAGGATAAGGTACGCTATACCCAAAATGATTTAACCAGTGAGCTTGAAGAAACTTACGAGTTAAGTCAGCCTGAAATCTTTCCAGAATTTCAGGAACGGGTGGAAGAGCAAATCTCTATAGCTAACGCGTGCTCCAATGAGTCAGAGCGTCAACAGCTAAAGGAGCTCTTCACAGAATTCCAGGACATGTTTGCCAAGGATTCTTATGATTGTGGGGAAACAGACCTGCATGTCGCAAGAATCCAGACAGATCCTGATGCACCCCCTGTCTTTGTCAAACAATACCAACTTCCGCTGGCGGCTTACGAGTCCCTATCGGAAATCGTCAAAAACCTGGAGAGGAGGGGCATCATCCGTCCGATACATAGCTCATTCAACCATCCTATACTTGGAGTCCTCAAACCTAACGGTCAATTTCGTCTCTGCTCAGACCTAAGACAATTGAACAAACGTGTATACATGTCCGGATGGCCCGTGCCATACATTGACCAGTTTTTGGCGCAAATTCAAGGATCCAAAATTTTCACCGCCCTTGACTGTGCACAAGGATATTGGACGATTAAAGTGGACGAAAGGGATCAGTACAAACTGGCCTTTACATTTGGAAAGACACAATATGCATGGACCCGACTACCTTTCGGGTACATAAATGCGGGCCATGAATTTGCTGTGTTCATGCATAAGGCAATGCCTGATGCCACTGAACGAGGTACCTTATCCTATGTGGATGACATTCTAATCAAAAGCACAACTTTTGAGGAACACATTGTAGAACTGAAGCATGTACTAACCCAACTTAGAAAAGCTGGTGTGAAACTTTCTTTGCAGAAGGCTCAATGGTGTCGTGCCAAGGTAAATTTCTTAGGTCATGAAATCACTGCTGATGGAATCAACCCACAGAAGAAGAAGGTGGAAGCAGTGATCAACACCAAGTCACCTACCAATCTCAAGGAGTTGAGCTCCTTCTTGGGCATGATGAACTATTCCCGTAAGTTTATAGATAATTATGCCGAAATTACAAAACCTCTTTTGCAGTTGCTGAAGAAAGGAGTGAAATGGGAATGGAGTGAGCGTCATGAGCAAGCTGTGAATGAACTCAAGGCCAAGCTTGTCCAGGCCCCATGCCTTGCATATCCAGAGGGTGGATAACCTTTCTTCGTGGAAACAGGTTTTACTGACAAAAGCATGAGTGCAGTCCTTTTCCAGAAAAAGGAAAACCTGAACAAGATCATCGCCTATGCCAGCAAATCCTTATCACCGGTTGAGGTAAAATTCAACAGTTGTGAGAAAGCATTACTGTCAACTGTGTGGGCTTTACAATATTTCAGGAGCTTTATTCAAGGTGAAAAGATCATTGTGGAAACTGCACATCAACCACTGCAATACTTGCAAAGTGACAGGATCAAGGATGGAAATCTGTCAAACAGTAGGATAACCGCCTGGACGATGTCCTTAATGGGATGGCCGTTGGAGATCAGGTATAAACAAAATAATAAGAACCCAGTTGCTCAAGGATTAGCTGAACTGCATGATTGTTCCAATGCGGAACAGGGAGGTAAGTCACCAGAAAGTGATTTCTTGGAGGAACAATCATCATCCCCATATAAATCTTATGAAGAGGAATACTGCAAATCATTACCATATGTATATGTAGACGGCTGTTCTTTCCATACGGATGTAGGAAATGAGCGTACACTGGTTGCAGGTGTCGGAATTGTATGGAATAATATATTCCCGGACATATCCGTCAGATACAAAATTGGCTAAAATGGCTATCAAATATGATATTAAAGAGTTTTCCATAATCACAGATTCTGACTATATTCGTAATAGCTTTGTGGAGTATTTCCCCGGATGGAAAAGATCCAACATGATGAGAAGTAATAACAAGCCAGTCAAGCATGGTAAGATGTTTTGTGAAATCGATGAAATGGTTATTACCCACAGTCTTACAATTTACTGGAAGAAGGTAAAGGGTCATTCAAAATATCCAGGTATGGACAAGGAAGGAAATGACCTAGCAGACTCCCTCGCTAAACAAGCAGCCATCAATGGAGAAGCTTTGGATGTGGATGATCTCATGGGAACTATTCAAGTGGATGCAACAACGAGAAGTCAGGCCCAAAAAGGAACTGAAGCCAATGTGTTGCAATGGAGCCAAGATTCCCCTATTGAGGATCTCATCATGAGCCAAAAGGGGGATCCAATTATTGGTGCTTTTTATAAACACATTGAAGATCCACAGAATTGTCCCATAAATACGGAAGATTGCGATGGCAAAGAGGAGCTGCGGATTTTGATGAAGGGTAAGTGCCAATTCTCGTTGCAGGATGGATTGTTAATTAGGACCTCGAAGAATGGTATCACGCAATGGGTAGTGCCCGCAACATACCGAGGTTTGATGCTACAACACGCCCATGATGCCCCGACAGCTGGTCACGAGGTGAGAAGTTGACGTACGAATTGTTACGGGACTACGCTTATTGGCCACATATGTTGCAAGATGTTCGCACATATTGTCAAGGATGTCTAATCTGTCCTCAATTCCAGCCACAGACACCCACTCATCGAGCGCCGCTGATGAAAAGGGGGATGTCCATGCCATGGTCAGACATCCAAATTGACCATTGGACCAGTAACAACCTCGTCAAGAGGCAACAGATACATGCTAACCATGACTTGCTTGTTCACAAAATGGGTAGAATGTTTGCCTTGTAAAACATGCAGTTCAAGCGTATGTGCATCTCTTCTCATTAACCACATATTTTCCAGGTTTGGTCTTCCCCAACGCATCGAGTCCGATCGTGGAAGTCATTTCACTAGTGAGGTGATGACAAAGATGTGGGAGATACTGGGGGTAAAAAGGAAGCTACATATAGCTTATCGGCCAGCCTCTAGTGGTGGAGTGGAACGCTACAACCAATCCATTGTGAACATTCTAAAAAAGTTTGTCAATGAATCCAGTAAGGACTGGGATGTCAAATTGCCTTTGGTTCTTATGGCCATCAGGGCCACCCCAAGCGCAGCAACCAAACTTTCTCCCTTCGAAATGATCACAGGCAGGAGGATGGTATTACCCCAACATTTGCTATACCGGACGACAGACCACAATCTAATAAATGCTACAACATCTCATCAATATGTGGAAAATCTACGCAAGCACCTTCAACATGCTTTTGCATTCGCCCAGAAGAATATAGAGAAAGCCGCAATAAGTGCTAAGACGTACTACGATCTGAAGACTACACAGAAGGAATATCAAATTTCCGATCAGGTTTATCTACATAACTTCGCTCGGGATCAAGTGAAGGAGAGAAAGTTCTTACCTTCCTGGAAAGGACCTTATGTCATCACTGACAAGTTGTCACCTGTGGTCTACAAGATAAAAATCCCTAAGGGGGATGAATTCGTAGAAAAGTGGGTGCACATTAACCAGTTACGTGTTTGTCATCCTAGCTCACGACTTCACGAGATAGAAGGAGTTGGATGAAGATAGGTAAAAAGATTTTACGGTTCCAGCTAAAGACGGAAACCAGGATTGGTATTGTATGAACAAACATGTATACTAACCATCCTCATGTGTGTTTCCTCCGTAACAAAACATCTCTTTACTTACCTCTAAAACCGAGAACTTGCTCTGTTCAAGAAAAGAACCTATGCCAATCAAAGATACATGATAGCATTAACTCTTTTCTTGCAGGATAAAAAGTGAAAGATGTATGTATTCATATGTGTCATACAATTTTATAGGTACAAGATGCCGACTAAGATGATCGCCATTGTTTATATCATCCTAATCTTGGGAAAGGAGTTCTACGCTGAGCCGATTGCTGTGCCAGGTCCTTCATCCGGGATCATGCTGCAGGATACCGCAGGATTCATACTGACGAACAAGAGGATTCTATCCCAAAAGATCTACATCAGTCTGGATCCACGCGTTTTCGTTGAAAGACAATTCAACGTGTCTGAGATCATGTCGCCGGAAATCCAAGCCTGGTACCAGACACACATCGGATATTCCCAAGAACGGATTACGCAAATCCTGGAGCAAGCGAGAAAGACCTTGACCAGAGAACCGTTTTCTACAAACCAAAGACCAAAGCGATTCATTTCTGCAATCGTAGCCGCTGTAATTTTTAGCGTAATAGGCGCTGTCATTGCCACAGGTGTAACAGTTGCCAATTCCATCTCTATCAAAACATTGGAACTTGAAATCAGTTCATTAAAGAGTAACCTACTAAGTATACATGCGGAGATGGAGAAGCAGAAGAAGCACTTATCTGATTTATATACTGTTGTGCAAGATACTGTCGTCACCACAAACTTACACTCTGAATTGCTATCTCATTCAATAAATCTGCACAAAAGTAACGAACAATTTAAACAGGAACTTATATTATTGAAAGAGCGTATTGACTTTCAAACTCAAGTTTACCATGATGAAGTGCAGAGTGGGATGCAAGATCTGAGGGAAGGACGCATTCCCCTTTATTTCGTATCCTATGACGTCATTCGTAGGATGCTACAGAACATTAGTAAGGATAAGATAGAAGATATTCAATTGAACCTAGCGTTCAACATGGGGATTGCCATACCATTATACGTCGATCCCATAAAAATGGAGATTTGTTTCTTATTGTTGATTCCCGTTGTTACTAAGAACAATGTATACCAGATGAAAAAGATTCATAACGTAGGCACCTGGAAAGAGAACATTCACGTTAGAATCCAAGCTCCTGATATTGTAGCATACCAACCATGGAAACCGGAGTGGTTTTCTGTCCCAATTCTGGATAATTGTGTGATGTTCCGGGACAACAATTTTCAATGCGAGGGTGATCCATTTAACTATGATGCGACTAACGCGTTGTGTGGCCTCGAATACGAGAAACATGGATCAGAAAAGTGCCAGGTGACCCTGTCAAAAATCGAGGAGGGAAACGTGGTAAATGCGGTCTTAATTAAAAATAAGTGGCTTGTTAGTACTCTCCTACCAGACATGACTGTTTTCTCAAATGACCACGTAATGCTGAAAGTCATCGCCCTGCCTTCTCGTGTATCCATTATAAAAGTACCTCAAAATTCCAGGATTATGATTGGAAATCGTACTCTATATCCTGTTGACCTAGAGGACATTGAGGGAGAAGTGGAGAGTATTGATGCCTTCCAAAACCAGGAGATTGCCATAAACCCAGACTTAAGATTTTTGCTAGATAACAAACCTAGCCATACTATTCGAATGGTAATCAGGAAGGACAACGTCACCATGGACACATTACAGTATTCGCCAGCGGACAATGATATATTGTATCCCTCCGTTTGGACACAGGGGGGAGATTATATATGGGGCATATTGTTTATCATCATTATAGGGTGGTTAAGTTTGTTAACCATCCAAGTGGTGCGTTGGAAAAGATTCTTCAAAAAGACTTTGGCCAAGTTATGGTACAAACAAGGTTCACGCACCCAGCCTTTAGAAGAAGACATATGAAAAGCCCTTTTATGCATTCCAAAAATATTCACACGTTATGGAACATTTTGGAATGAAGGGGGATTTGTTGTGCATTTTCATACGTATACAATATTATCTAATGACATTATAATCAAAATGAATGCTCATCTCATTGCCTTTAAGAATAAGATCAGTTTGAACCATAGTTATATTATGTGGCTGAAAAAGCCAAGATGAGTTCATGGCAAGTTCAGTCTATATAAAAAAAAAAAAATTGGGAACATAAATGGACATTGTATTTAAAAAGTTATTACTAAAGATATGAGACCATCTGGTAAGGAGTAAGTCAACTCCCTAAGACATGTCTGTCTAAAGGGAACATGGTTACTTGATAAGGACTCATGTCCTTGGAGCACACCTGCTGTATGAGCTTCAATTTATATATTCATAATTATATATATATATATCTCTGCATGGTATATTTAGTTTACAACATATGTTAATCAATAATTCATATAATGTGTTATCTATGTGTAACAATGTATCGATTTATATATATGTCATACTATGTATTTACCATTTAGAAGGTATTGTAGAAGATACAAAAACAAGTAAGTTTAAGTTAATTGGATTCCAAAACAATAGTTATTCATGGGAGTACATAAATGTAATGTACAAGTTCCGATGCCAAGCATCAAAGCCGCTACATAAAATTTTCATCAAGTCAACCCATATTTCAAAAAGATAGGAGAAGACAGTCAACTCCAACAAGTCCAGGATATAGGTAATTAAAAGTGTAAGGAAAAGACCTTCCTCAGTGATTTATGGTAAGATAGGTCAAAAAGTTCATGTGAAAGTATTATTAGATATTTAATTTTAATGCTTAAAAAGTTGGGATGTTCACCTACAGTACCGCAGTGCCATCTGGAGGCAGATGGGCAACATTATATTATTTCATTATTTGCTCTATACCATATTAGGAATTGAGATAACGTCATGAGGTTATTAGCATGCGAATACACCCACCCTACCTGATTGGGAATCCATAATCTAAAGGGGATGATTCTTAGATAAGGGGGGGAATAATTACTCGTGTGCGGAGTAGCATGGAAGGTTAGCAAGAGAAAAAAAAGAAAGCTAGAGAAAAGATCCATTGATCCATCCATTCATTCAATCAAAAAGAAAACTTTACCAGAAGAAACCTGGATTACTCTTTTTGGATTACTAGGAAAGTTCCTCAGAACTGGTCCCATCTGAACTCTGTCTACCTTTGACCCGGTAACGTATATTTTGCCTACTACTCATGATATTAATAAGATATTTCTCTCGGTATATAGTCAAGAGTTCCCATATTGTGGGAATATATAGTGTTAGGTGCCTCCATAATGCTGATTATTCTCTTAGCAAAGATGCATATTGTTAATGGAAGATCTGACATTATTTGAAAAGAGGACCAAATCCTTGGGAAGTTATTTTCCTTAGTCTGATTGCCGAGCTGAATATTTTATCATATTAATATCATATATGTTTGATTGGTCATAGGAAAACAGAGTCAAGGGATAACAGTTATCTTCCTGTAAATCCGTGTTTTATTGTTATAGCCTGTTTGATAACAGAAGATCCTAAGTTTCTCTTGGTATATGAGTCCGTTTGTTAAAACTATGACACTGGTTGTCATGTATCAATAAATCATACTGTGCTGATCAGATAGGGGTGTGTTCACACCACCGTGTGGTACATTTTGGATGTTACGTTGTAACTTCATCATTTGTTTTGCAGTTGTATTGTTTTTATATTCTTTGTTTTTATAATAAACTATTATATATTTTTGCATACAATTGATCCTTTGTTTCACTGCTTGCACAAATCAAATTAAGATACTTGATAAAAGAACTTAGAGGCGTTTTTTATGTCCGCCTGAAGGATAATATATTTTTATATTTTTTTTTATCCTCTCTTTTATATGAAAATTCTTTTCATATAGAAGATATATGACAAGGCTCTGAAAGAGTACCTGGACCAGGACCTGAGGAAGAGGTTCATCCGGCCGTCCACCTCCCCCGCGGGAGCCCCCTTTTTCTTCGTAGAGAAAAAAGACTCCTCCCTGCGTCCCTGCATAGACTACAGAAAGCTTAACGACATAACCGTAAAAAAACGGTATCCGCTCCCACTGATTTCAGAACTACTTGAGAGACTCCGGGCAGCAAAGATCTTCACTAAACTCGACCTTCAAGGGGCCTACAACCTCGTCCGAATCCGCCCTGGGGACGAATGGAAGACCGCCTTCCGGACACGTTATGGTCATTTTGAGTACCTGGTCATGCCTTTCGGACTCTGCAATGCTCCCGCAACCTTCCAGCACTTCATTAACGACGTCCTCAGGGACATGCTTGATCTGTTTGTAGTCGTTTACCTGGACGACATCTTGATCTTCTCTGAAGACCTCGAGCAGCACCGCGAACACGTCCGCAGGGTACTGCAGAGACTCCGACAGAACTCTCTCTATATCAAGCTAGAGAAATGCGAGTTTGAGCGAACCACCACTCAGTTCCTCGGATACATCATCTCCCCAGAGGGCCTAAGTATGGACCCGGGGAAGGTCCAAGCTGTGATGAACTGGCCCCTTTCGAAAAACGAGAAGGAGATACAAAGATTCATTGGCTTCGCCAACTTCTATCGGAAGTTTATCCGGAACTACTCCAAGGTCATAGCACCAATCACCCAACTCACCAAGAAGGCAGTCCCCTTCTCCTGGACACCTGAGGCCCAGGAGGCCTTCACCAAGTTGAAACTCCTCTTCAATTCTGCCCCAATCCTAATCCACCCGAACCCCGAGCTCCCATTTACAGTCGAAGTGGATGCATCAGACTCCGCGGTGGGGCAGTTTTGTCACAACGGACAGGGGAGAGGATGCTATTACACCCGTGCGCATATTTCTCCCGCCAGATGTCCCCCTCCGAGAAGAACTATGACATCGGGAACAAAGAACTACTGGCGATCAAGGATGCCTTCTCCGAGTGGAGACACCTGCTGGAGGGAGCCACCAACCCCATAATCGTACTAACTGACCACAAGAACCTCGAGTTCATGCGCAGCGCTAAGAGACTCTCAGCCAGACAGGCCAGATGGAGCCTATTCTTTTCCCGCTTCAACTTTCTCATCACCTATCGCCCCGGATCAAAAAACGGCAAGGCTGACGCCCTCTCCAGAATGTTTTCCGAGCCCTTACAGAGTAACAAGGGCCAAAATAACATCTTACCCGAGAGAAGGGTCGTAGGGGCCACCTACTCTAAAGAACTCCAGGGCACAATCAAAGAAGGATACGAAAATGACCCCTTCCTCGCCCACCCCACAGGGAATATAAGCCTTATGTTTAAAAACGGTCATTGGTTTCATCAGGACCTACAACTATACGTACCAGAAATCGCACGGCTCAAAGTGCTCAAACTCAACCATGACTCCAAGCTTCTCTCCCGCTCCTTCTGGTGGCCAACATACAAGGAGGACATCAAGAGGTACATCTCCTCGTTCCTCTCCCGTGGGTCTGTTACAACCCCTCCCTATTCCCTCCCGCCCCTGGGGCTCGATCTCCATGGACTTTGTGGTAGACCTTCCTCCTTCAAAAGGGATGAACACCATCCTGGTCGTGGTCGACCGTCTCACCAAGATGGCCCATTTCATCCCCTATAAAGGCATGCCCACCGCCAAACAGACGGCCGATCTAATTCTCAGAGAGGTCTTCAGGCTGCATGGGATCCCGGACGACGTGGTCTCCGATAGAGGCGTACAATTTGCCTCAAAATTCTGGAAGAACTTCTGCCTGGCGCGCGGGGTTAAAGTGAACCTGTCCTCCGCTTTCCACCCTCAGTCAAACTGGCAGACTGAGAGAACTAATCAGACCCTAGAGCAGTACCTACGCTGTTTCAGCTCCCACCTGCAGGATGACTGGCTTGACCATCTCCCCACGGCCGAGTTCGCCTACAACAATGCTGAGCACAGCTCAACCAAGCACAGCCCCTTCTTTGCTAACACAGGCTCGCACCCGGTGTTCATTCTCCACCTGCCCGTCGCCTCCACCCTCCCAGCAGTGGCTGAACGCCTAACAACCCTACAGGAGGCACAAAAGAACATTGTAGACAACCTCCAGCTCGCCCAGAGGCATTTTAAACAGGGAGCAGACAGACATCGCAAACCCACCCCGGGCTTCCATGTGGGAGACAAGGTGTGGCTGTCCACCAGGAACCTCAGATTGGGCCAACTTTTTCGAGGGGACCTTCAAAGATACATGGGTCCGTTCCGGATCACCGCACAAATCAACGAGGTCACGTTCCGGCTCGACCTTCCGGACTCCATTAGGGTGCACCCTGTCTTCCATTGCTCACTCCTCAAGCCATACGTGGAGAACACCTTCACAGGCCGCCACTCGCCCCCTCCATCACCCGTGAGGGTACAGGGTGAAGAAGAATACGTTGTCACAAAGATCCTCGACTCCAGGATCCACCGGGGAAGACTACAATACCTAATTGGGTGGGAGGGTTACCCTTCCGAGCATAACTCCTGGGAGCCAGAAGAAAATGTCCACGCCCCAAGACTGGTAAAAGAGTTCCACCAACGGCACCCCGGTAAGCCTGCCTCTGCGGTGCCCGGAGGTCACCTTGGAAAGGGGGGGGGAGTACTGTCGGGATTCGAACCCGTGACCAGCCACATCCCAGGCGGTAGCCCTGCTTACTAGGCTACCGTCCTCTCTGGACATTCCTCCCTGAAACCTATTATGTAACCTCAGTCTTGCCAAGCCTTGCTCATCACCCTTGATTCCCCACACCTGGTACTTCCCTATATAAGTCCAGCCCCTTGCACTCTAGCTTGCTGATTATTGAGCTCCTGAGCCTTGATCAAGTTTCTCCTCATCTGCTGCTCTTGCTACTACTGGAAGTCCACTGCTGACCAGGAATTGCATACCGACTACTCTTCTGCTTTGTCCCTACCTACTGAACTGCTACCACTGTTGCCATCCGGATTGTCTGACCACGCTTACTGCCGCCTGCCCTGACCCACCGCCTGCCTACCGACTACTCTTCTGCTTTGTCCCTACCTACTGAACTGCTACCACCGTTGCCATCCGGATTGTCTGACCACGCTTACTGCCGCCTGCCCTGACCCACCGCCTGCCTACCGACTACGCCTCTGCCAGACTTCCTGCACCTACTACCTGCCTGCGTTCCTTGCCACTGGGCTCCACTCCTACCTCCAGCCAGCGGTCCTCTGACTCAGGTGAGCCTGTAGGACTGTTACACTTTCATTTTTTAATACTTGGTTGCAAATCCTTTGCAGTTAATTACAGCCTGAAGTCTGGAACACATAGACATCACCAGATGCTGGGTTTCATCCCTGGTGATGATCTGCCAGGCCTCTACTGCAACTGTCTTCAGTTTCTGCTTGTTCTTGGGGCATTTTCCCTTCAGTTTTGTCTTTAGCAAATGAAATGCATGCTCAATCGGATTCAGGTCAGGTGATTGACTTGGCCATTGCATAACATTCCACTTCTTTCCCTTAAAAAAATCTTTGGTTGCTTTTACAGTATGCTTTGGGTCATTGTCTATCTGCACTGTGAAGCGCCGTCCAATGAGATCTGAAGCAGTTGGCTGAATATGAGCAGATAATATTGCCCGAAACACTTCAGAATTCATCCTGTTGCTTTTGTCAGAAGTCACATCATCAATAAATACAAGAGAACCAGTTCCATTGGCAGCCATACATGCCCACGCCATGACACTACCACCACCATGCTTTACTGATGAGGTGGTATGCTTAGGATCATTCATGAGCAGTTCCTTTCCTTCTCCATACTCTTCTCTTCCCATCACTCTGGTACAAGTTGATATTGGTCTCATCTGTCCATAGGATGTTGTTTCAGAACTGTGAAGGCTTTTTTAGATGTCATTTGGAAAACTCTAATCTGGCCTTCCTGTTTTTGAGGCTCATAAATGGTTAACATCTTGTGGTGAACCCTCTGTATTCACTCTGGTGAAGTCTTCTCTTGATCATTGACTTTGACACACATACACCTACCTCCTGGAGAGTGTTCTTGACCTGGCCAACTGTTGTGAAGGGTGTTTTCTTCACCAGGGAAAGAATTCTTCGGTCATCCACCACAGTTGTTTTCCGTGGTCTTCCAGGTCTTTTGGTGTTGCTGAGCTCACCGGTGCGTTCCTTCTTTTTAAGAATGTTCCAAACAGTTAATTTGGCCACGCCTTATGTTTTTGCTATCTCTCTGATGGGTTTGTTGTGCTTTTTCAGCCTAATAATGGCTTGCTTCACTGATAGTGACAGCTCTTTGGATCTCATCTTGAGAGTTGACAGAAACAGATTCCAAATACAAATAGCACACTTGAAATGAACTCTGGACCTTTTATCTGCTCATTGTAATTGGGATAATGAGGGAATAACACACACCTGGCCATGGAACATCTGAGAAGCTAATTGTCCCATTACTTTTAGTTCCTTAACAAGTGGGAGGCACATTCACAAACTGTTGTAATTCCTAGACCGTTAACCTGATTTAGATGTAAATACCCTCAAATTAAAGCTGACAATCTGCAGTTAAAGCACATCTTGTTTGTTTCATTTCAAATACATTGTGGTGTAAAGAGCCAAAAATGTTAAAATTGTGTCGATGTCCCAATATTTATGGACCTGACTGTATATACACTCACCTAAAGAATTATTAGGAACACCATACTAATACGGTGTTGGACCCCCTTTTGCCTTCAGAACTGCCTTAATTCTACGTGGCATTGATTCAATAAGGTGCTGATAGCATTCTTTAGAAATGTTGGCCCATATTGATAGGATCGCATCTTGCAGTTGATGGAGATTTGAGGGATGCACATCCAGGGCACGAAGCTCCCGTTCCACCACATCCCAAAGATGCTCTATTGGGTTGAGATCTGGTGACTGTGGGGGCCATTTTAGTACAGTGAACTCATTGTCATGTTCAAGAAACCAATTTGAAATGATTCGAGCTCTGTGACATGGTGCATTATCCTGCTGGAAGTAGCCATCAGAGGATGGGTACATGGTGGTCATGAAGGGATGGACATGGTCAGAAACAATGCTCAGGTAGCCCGTGGCATTTTAACGATGCCCAATTGGCACTAAGGGGCCTAAAGTGTGCCCAGAAAACATCCCCCACACCATTACACCACCACCAGCAGCCTGCACAGTGGTAACAAGGCATGATGGATACATGTTCTCATCCTGTTTACGCCAAATTCAGACTCAACAGAAATCGAGACTCATCAGACCAGGCAAACATTTTTCCAGTCTTCAACAGTCCAATTTTGGTGAGCTCGTGCAAATTGTAGCCTCTTTTTCCTATTTGTAGTGGAGATGAGTGGTACCCGGTGGGGTCTTCTGCTGTTGTAGCCCATCCGCCTCAAGGTTGTGCGTGTTGTGGCTTCACAAATGCTTTGCTGCATACCTCGGTTGTAACGAGTGGTTATTTCAGTCAACGTTGCTCTTCTATCAGCTTGAATCAGTTGGCCCATTCTCCTCTGACCTCTAGCATCCACAAGGCATTTTTGCCCACAGGACTGCCGCATACTGGATGTTTTTCCCTTTTCACACCATTCTTTGTAAACCCTAGAAATGGTTGTGCGTGAAAATCCCAGTAACTGAGCAGATTGTGAAATACTCAGACCGGCCCGTCTGGCACCAACAACCATGCCACGCTCAAAATTGCTTAAATCACCTTTCTTTCCCATTCTGACATTCAGTTTGGAGTTCAGGAGATTGTATTGACCAGGACCACACCCCTAAATGCATTGAAGCAACTGCCATGTGATTGGTTGACTAGATAATTGCATTAATGAGAAATAGAACAGGTGTTTCTAATAATTCTTTAGGTGAGTGTGTATATATATATATATATATATATATGAATTGATTTATTTATTAATAACAATGAATTTATTATTGCTAAATTTAGTTATGAATTTATTGATGAATTATTTATTTTTATATATATATATATATATATATATATATATTTATATGAATTTGCATTATATTTTATCTATTTATTATTTTATTAATCATGAAATGTAAAATTTATATATATGTATTGTTTTTTTATGTGTTTTTTGATTTTTACATTTAAAATAATCATGTCTGTTTTAATTCAGTAATAGGGTGTATGACATATTATTTTAATTATTTACATATTGATTAACTATTTTATATATTGTAATATATTGATCATGTTTCTATAAATAATAGTATTGATTGTGATAATTTTTAATATATTTATAGTTATATTCACATATATATTTTATTTCTAAATGTATTTACTGTATAATATGTAGATTATTCAAAATATGAAATGTACAGTTTTTTTAATAATATTTTTGATTAATGTCAGTATTGATCCATTTTTAAATAATCAGACATTATTTCTTTTCTTAATTTATTTTTTAAAGTAATTAGTGTGCATGGCCACACAGCACACAATCTGATCTCACTAGTCTGCTCCAGGTTTCCAGATCAGGCACATGGAAGATGCAGCAGAACACTGCGTTTTCGCTTACAACGACATCATGTTGTGTTTTCTCAAAGCCAGAGGGCTTTGGAAGTGTCGGTGTTTAGCAGTGGCTCTTTCGTTCCTCCTCATGTCTGTGAGGAGGAATGTGTCCTGACGCTCCACCCACCCATACACGATCAGTATCGCACACACGCTAGTCTACATACAACTGCTACACCCATCCTTCATGTGCCTGTGTGAGCACTGAAGGCAGTGATGAGCCAAGTTTCATCGGCCGGAGTCTGGAAGCGTTCCATCATGATCCGACGGGGGCAACGCAAATTCCCTTTGGCGATGAAGCAGCGTTGTTCCAAGGCTGTTGAAAGGGTCCACATTGGGGCTTTCACCAGTGAGCAACCTGCATGATCTCTTGCCGGTCCTAGGGCATAATGATCCATTTTAAGGGCCTATTTTGAACACCCGGGGTATTAGTGTCAAAGGGTGCATACTTCAGCATGGCGGGGCTGACAGGCACAGCGGATCGCCAACACTGTCATCCAGCACAGTGCATTTTTGAGTCTGTTAAGAGGGGAACAAGTGTTCTTCAGTTACATAGAACTGACAGTAAACTATTTGGGCTTTATTAATCACGGTTATGGTTTTATTATGTATTTTATATAATTAGAAATAATCTTTGATTGAAGTTCTATATCTATGTACAATAATACAGTCCAATAGAATGCTGACATCAGCATTGGTAGCAAATTTGATTGCTTCCAGGCTGAAATGGGTGAGATAGATATATTAATATTTAAAGTTGAGCGGACACCTGGATGTTCAGGTTCGACGGGTTCGGACGAACTTCGTAAAAAGTTCGAGTTCGGGACCCGAACTTGAACCCCATTGAAGTCAATGGGGACCCAAACTTTTGAGCACTAAAATGGCTGTAAAAATGTCATGGAAAGGGCTAGAGGGCTGCAAATGGCGTCAAAATGTGGTTAAGAGCATGGCAAGTGCTCTGCAAACAAATGTGGATAGGGAAATTACTTAAAATAACATAAAATACGTTTAAAAAAAAAAATCTTGATCTAGGAGGACCAGGTCCATATGGAGAAGGAGGTTAAGCGGTGGATGTGGTGGTGTAGGTGGAAGTGGCGGTGGAGGAGGAGGAGGTAGCCTACACTGCTTTTTGGTTTGAAATTTATTTTAATTTTTTTAAATAAAATTACATTTGTTACTAGAGGCTCCGTTTTATCATGGGCCCCATCTGCCACCCGTGTTGTCTGGATCAACAGTCAGACACAATTGGGTTGCCAAGCACACAGCCCGCCTCCTGCTGCGGTCCGTTCGTTTGGGGGCGCGGCGTACTTGTGGCGCTGCACTCCTTGGCCGGCTTGGTCCGATCATGTGGCTTCTGCCACGTCATCACCTGGCGTCGCAGGCCTTGGGGTGCGTTTCTATTATGTAAGCCTCGCAAAGTGACTTCAGACCTGAACTGGTCCCTAAAAATTGGGTTTTTGAAAATTTCAGAAAAATTTCAAGATTTGCTTCTAAACTTCTAAGCCTTGTAACACCCCGAAAAAATTAAATATCATTCCCAAATGATCCAAACATGAAGTAGACATATGGGAAATGTAAAGTAATAACTATTTTTGGAGGTATTACTATGTATTATAAAAGTAGAGAAATTGAAACTTGGAAACTTGCAATTTTTTACTTCATTTTTGGTAAATTTGGTATTTTTTTATAAATAAAATTTTTAAAAAATTACGTTTTTTTTAACTTTATTTTACCAGTGTCATAAAGTACAATATGTGACGAAAAAACAATCTCAGAATGGCCTGGATAAGTCAAAGCGTTTTAAAGTTATCAGCACTTAAAGTGACACTGGTCAGATTTGCAAAAAATGGCCAAGTCCTTAAGGTGAAATAGGGCTGAGTCCTTAAGGGGTTAAGGGACCAATTGGTGCGGGATGATGTTGGGACAAAAAAAGTCCTCAGACAATCTACTTTGACACATCCTGAACTTGGATGTTTTCCGTGTCTTGGATGTGTCAATTGTAGATACATGTGTAAAGCCTCCTCTTTCATTCATCCATCTACGGGTGCTGATTTTCCCATCCGTTTTCATCTAACATGTATTTCTGATCATGTGGTATATGTACTATCTTGTCCTTGCAGCATTTTATACGTTGGGGAAACATCTACAGACTTTAAGTCCAGATTGAAGAACCACCGTTTAAGCATTAGACAAAAAAGATTGGATCTTCCAGTCTCTAAGCACTTTATGGATCTCAAGCACAAGGAAAGAGATCTCAAGTGTTGGATTGTAGATTATGTACCTATGCCTAGGAGGGGTGGCAACAGGATTGCACTCCTAAAGAAGAAAGAAATCCATTGGATTTATACCCTAAATTCCATGAAACCACATGGCCTCAATGTTGATTTCAATTTAGGACAGGTATTTGGTCGATAGCTTGCCCTGACCCACTTTAGGTCTACACTATGCTCTGTCCTGTAATTGGTAGTAATGTAATTTTTATTCTGTTATTTACAGAAATGTACAGCTATTAATCTATTTTCTCTCTCTTTACTCATGCAGATATATCATGGTGGGTGGCCAAAGGTCGCGTGAAGGATAAGCATGGACTTGCGCAATCATCCCAACTACAATCCCCGCACTACATTATATGTCTACTTTAGTGTCAACTTTACATCGCCTATTGTGCTATATATCTTCAGTCTCCTGAGGATGAATGAGTTGAGGAGATCCCTCATTGTGTTACAAGGTCAATGGGGTGGATAACATATGGGAAAGCTGTGGTGTTGGCTTTACCCATGTGATGTCCCCTGTATATGTGTCAACTGTTGGTGCCCGACGGCATTTGCATTTAGACACAGTAGATCTGAATAGTACCGATTTGTCTGTTGTATGCATGTACATCTTATTGGTCAACGTTTGGCATAGGTCATGACGCGGCTCCATACGCGTCTGACCTGGCTTTACCTTTTCCAAGATAGTGGTTTGTGCAGGAGTACTGGGCGCTTGCAGGTACTAACTTATTGCGAGGCTTTGTTATGAGACTGACAGGACGTGACTGTCTAGCCATGCGCGTGCTTTATTTTCGGATGACGCAAGCGCGACCAGGTATTTGGCGCATGCGCACTTGGCTGTGTATGTGTTTGTCTGTCGGATGACGCGCCTATCGGACGCATGCGCATCCGGGATTCCAAGATGCTGACTTTGGCAATGGAGTTACATCGGGAATATGTGAGTTGCTTTGTTATGTGCCTGTATCCATGCCCACAATCATGTGACCTGGCCACTCCCCATGATAGATGTGTGGTAATAGCCCTCTATTTTAAGCAGTTGTTATCTGGGTGATTGCACATGTGCACTTTATACATATGAATTTTGTATCTATTGGTATAATGAATTATGATATATAATTGTATCACGGCTCTATTTATGATTATGCACTGTGTTCACAAGACTTATATATGCATACGTGTACATTATATTTTTTGTATGTCACTTGTATAGGCATGGGTTAATGCTAATTATGTTTGATGATGTCACTTCCTCACACTATAAGTATATTCAATTTGCATTGTTACATTGCTTGAGAAAGGCTTAATGTTGGAGCCGAAACGTCGCATCACTACTGGGTGAATAAACTGTTTTCTTTTTTCACCATACTGGAGTGCTGCTCTATGTTTTATTTTCTATTATCCTAGGACGCTTTCCTATTGGAGCCTGCACCCAATTTTCCATTCAAAAGGTTGGTGCTGCCATACATTGCATTTATATATACACTCACCTAAAGAATTATTAGGAACACCTGTTCTATTTCTCATTAACGCAATTATCTAGTCAACCAATCACATGGCAGTTGCTTCAATGCATTTAGGGGGGTGGTCCTGGTCAAGACAATCTCCTGAACTCCAAACTGAATGTCAGAATGGGAAAGAAAGGTGATTTAAGCAATTTTGAGCGTGGCATGGTTGTTGGTGCCAGACGGGCCGGTCTGAGTATTTCACAATCTGCTCAGTTACTGGGATTTTCACGCACAACCATTTCTAGGGTTTACAAAGAATGGTGTGAAAAGGGAAAAACATCCAGTATGCGGCAGTCCTGTGGGCAAAAATGCCTTGTGGATGCTAGAGGTCAGAGGAGAATGGGCCGACTGATTCAAGCTGATAGAAGAGCAACGTTGACTGAAATAACCACTCGTTACAACCGAGGTATGCAGCAAAGCATTTGTGAAGCCTCAACACGCACAACCTTGAGGCGGATGGGCTACAACAGCAGAAGAACCCACCGGGTACCACTCATCTCCACTACAAATAGGAAAAAGAGGCTACAATTTGCACAAGCTGACCAAAATTGGACTGTTGAAGACTGGAAAAATGTTGCCTGGTCTGATGAGTCTCGATTTCTGTTGAGATATTCAAATGGTAGAGTCCGAATTTGGCGTAAACAGAATGAGAACATGTATCCATCCTCTGATGGCTACTTCCAGCAGGATAATGCACCATGTCACAAAGCTCGAATCATTTCAAATTGGTTTCTTGAACATGACAATGAGTTCACTGTACTAACATGGCCCCCACCGTCACCAGATCTCAACCCAATAGAGCATCTTTGGGATGTGGTGGAACGGGAGCTTCGTGCCCTGGATGTGCATCCCTCAAATCTCCATCAACTGCAAGATGCTATCCTATCAATATGGGCCAACATTTCTAAAGAATGCTATCAGCACCTTGTTGAATCAATGCCAGATAGAATTAAGGCAGTTCTGAAGGCAAAAGGGGGTCCAACACCGTATTAGTATGGTGTTCCTAATAATTCTTTAGGTGAGTGTATATATACAGTCCTGATCCAAAGTTTAAGACCACTTTAAAAATGGCAAAAAATCATATTTAGTATGGCTGGATCTTAACAAGGTTCCAAGTAGAGCTTCAACATTCAACAAGAAGAAATGGGAGTGAGACAAAATATTTTTTGAGCATTAAATTTAATGAAAACAACGAATAAACTGAAACAGGCTGTTTTTCAGCTGATCAAAAGTTTAGGACCACACCTCAAAAAAACAAAAAAAACAAAACAAAACCAACTTCCAAACATGAACTCAGTAATGAGTAGCTCCGCCGTTATTGTTTATCACTTCAAAAATTTGTTTCGGCATGCTTGATGCAAGCGTTTCCATGAGGTGAGTGGGAACATTTCTCCAAGTGGTGAAGACGGCCGCACGAAGGCCATTTACCGTCTGGAACTGTTGTCCATTTTTGCAAACTTCCCTTGCCATCCATCCCCAAAGGTTCTCAATTGGATTTAGATCAGGGGAACACGCAGGATGGGCCAAAAGAGTATGTTATTCTCCTGGAAGAAGTCCATTGTCCTGTGGGCATTGTGTACTGGAGCGTTGTCCTGTTGAAAATCCCAGTCGTTACCACACAGACGAGGGCCCTCAGTCATGAGGAATGCTCTCTGCAACATCTGGACATAGCCAGCGGCCGTTTGACGCCCCCTGCACTTCCTGAAGCTCCATTGTTCCACTGAAGGAAAAAGAGCACCCCAGACCATTATGGCGCCCCCTTCACTGTGGCGCGTAGAAAACATCTCAGGTGGGATCTGCTTGTCATGCCAGTAATGTTGGAAACCATCAGGACCATCAAGGTTAATTTTTTTCTCATCAGAGAATAAAACTTTCTTCCACCTTTGAATGTCCCATGTTTGGTGCTCTCTTGCAAAGTCCAAACGAGCAGTTCTGTGGCGTTCAAGGAGACGAGGTCTTTGAAGACGTTTTTTGTTTTTGAAGCCCTTCAGTCTCAGATGCCGCCTGATGGTTATGGGGCTGCAGTCAGCACCAGTAAGGGCCTTAATTTGGGTCGAGGATCGTCCAGTGTCTTGACGGACAGCCAATTGGATCCTCCGGCTCAGTGCTGATGAAATATTTTTGGGTCTTCCACTTGACTTTTTTGTTCCATAACCCTCAGGATCATTTAAGAAATTCCAAATGACTGTCTTACTGCGTCCCACCTCAGCAGCGATGGCGCGCTGTGAGAGACCCTGCTTATGCATTTCAACAACCCGACCACGTTCTAAAAGGGATGCCTTTGCCATCACAACGTGTGACTACCTGACAGAAAATGACAATGAATCCACATCTTTGCACAGATTTGGCCTTTTAACGTCATGTGGTCCTAAAATTTGGATCAGCTGAAAAACAGCCTGTTTTAGTTTAATCGTTTTTTTCAATTAATTGAATGCTCAAAAAATGTTTAGTCTCACTCTCATTTCTTCTTGTTGCGTGTTGAAGCTCTACTTGGATCCAACAATGTAAAATATGATTTTTTGCTATTTTTTAAGTGGTCTTAAACTTTTGATCAGGACTGTGTGTATATGTGCTAAGGCTGGCCGCAGGCTAGCCTGGATTTGTGGGAGAAGCCGTTACCTGTCTTAAGCAGTCCGGCTCTCCCAGGCAGCACGTCGGCATTCGGACGTCTGCTACTTCCGGGTGTGACGTCATCAGCAAGCGTCCTGCACGAGTGAATCTCAGAGAAGCCAAGTGTACCTTTCCCTTTAGTCTGCAAGCTGTTCAGATCGTTTTCCAAGATAACTGGTTTGTTTGGGGAGTGTGGCAACGTGGAGGAGGGTAGGAGGGTGTGTAGAGAGGGGGAAGTGTGCCGGAGGATCGCTTCTCCTCACTGCGTTCAGGCACATGCAATTCAAGTTTTGGCACCAGGGGGCAGCATTGTCACATAGTTGGAGCTCATTGCCTGTTTAGCACTCTCAGCATAACCTGTATCTAAGTTCATACAGGGGCTGCGAGTCATCTGGGCTCAGCAGGTTAAACTCTGGCAGCTGGGTCCTGGTGCCATTACTGAGTTGATTACTTACAAGGTTGCTGCTTGTGCACATGTTTGACACTCATCACATACACTACATACATACTTTAGACACATAGTTCGCACATCAGGCAGTTTGACGAATAAAAAAAAAAAAAAAAAAGGGTACAAGTGGATTGTTAAATAAAGTAAAAAAAAAAAAAAAAGAAAGAGTGGGTTGTTCAAAAAAAATAAAAATAAAAAAAGAGAATTTTATCCACCAAGCTTCATCCATACACCTCTAGCATAGGTACATCCGCTAATACGGCTACACGCTCGCACGACATACACACCCCGTTTTATCTCGTAGACTAGTGTCATACGTCATACGGTCTGTTTTCCACAAATCCTATACTTACATACATCACCTACCACGTCTGTAGGTTCGTTAGCCCGCAGTATTCGTTTTTAATTAATCTGCCACGTCACAGATTCACACAAACTCGGGCTCGCTTCATACGTCAGTGGAAACGACTATCATACTCCCTGTCAGCCTCGAAGGCTTTTCGTTCAATCGTTTAACGCTGCTGGGGAGGGGAAAGGGGAGAGGCTTAGATTCCGTCATCTTGTCTGTCAGCTTACGGGCAGCAGGTCGTAGGGTTAACAGGTTGTTTTTTGTTTTTTTTCTCTTCTCTTTTTCTTTCTTCGTTTTTTTTTTTTATTGTTGTTGCTTTGTGGTGTTTGTTGTGTTGTTTGCAGTGGTCATGTCTCAGCCTTCAGACATTGAGGAATTTGTGTCCTTGCCTCCGTCTCCAAGAGGGTCCGAACACGGCAGTACTCCATCCCTTAGGTCTTGGACAGTGCCTAAACTGACGGCCGAACTGCTCAGGAGAGGAATTCCGTTCGCGGCTACATCCAGAAAGGCGGAACTCTTCAGGCTTCTGTTCCCCGCTACTCCACAGGCCAGGCCTGCTGCTACCAGCGACAATACCACCATCACTAATTCGCTGGTGCAGATTCACACGGTGCTGAACACACTCACGAGTTCCATCCAGGATTTACAAGCCCGGTTGGAGGTGATGGAACAGCGTCGCGACCCCCCCCTAGTAGTTGGGCCAGCCAGTGGCGCGGCACCTCTGGCTGTTGTAGCAGGTACTGGGCCTACTCTACTGTCTACAGCTAACCTGTCACAGGGCGTGGGAGTACCTTCAGTGGCACCAGTGTATTTTGTAAGGCCTAGCATAAAGAAGGACATCCTGGAGGGCAAGGATGTCAACTTGGCATCCTTGTTAATTACGTCCCACGACGTTACAGAGAATAAGTCCTTTGGCTGTAGCGAGTTGTCGGTGGTACTTAAGTCCAAGGACCCCAGGCTCAGTCGCAAACTGTCTCTGGCCGAGTTCGTCCTGGCCTTCAGCCTGTTCAGAGACGTTTTGTGTTCTGCCAGCCCTAACAGGAGAGAAGAGTTGGACATTTATCTCTACAGGGTGGTAGATTTGGCGCACAAGTACGGGGGTTCGGCGTTCTATGATTATCATAGGTCCTTCTCGGCCAAAGCGGCAGCCATTTGGGCCCAGTTCCAGGTAGTCACAGACTGGAGCAATATAGACATGGAACTATTTTGCAGGCACTTCGCCAGTTTGAAGTCCCTGGTGTGCGCTACATGTCAGTCTCCTGCTCATACTATCGCTTGGTGCCCATTGGCGGACCTCTCAGCCGCCCCCAGTACCTCCAGAGGTGGGATCAACCCGGGTCCTAGCCAGCAGTCAACCCAGTTTGACAAGCTAGGGAGACCCATTCATTATCTAGGCAAAGCCCAGCTCTACAATAACTTTAATTACGCCATCTGCAACTTCAGCCAGTGCAGGCTCCTGCATGTCTGTGCCACATGTTTTAGGGCACATCCGGTCACGGTCTGCACATTGAAGCCGGCGTGACTGAGCCGGGTGAATGTGGAGGCACTAGACCAGCTGCTGTGGCTTCATCCGGTTCAGCCGTTCCGTACATTCCTGGTGGAAGGGTTTTCACGGGGGTTTCACACTGGGCTCATCACCTTGCCCCAGCAGACTCATGAATGCCCCAACTTGCAGTCGGCTTCTAAACATGCTGGTCTGGTGGATTCACTCTTGGCAGTTGAGCTGGACAAGGGTTTTATCATTGGTCCTTTCCAGTCCCCTCCTTTCTGCACTTGGAGGGTGAGCCCGGTGGGGGTGGTGCAGGGAAAATATTCCAATAAATTTCGTTTGATTTATGATTTGTCTGCTCCACATTCTTCCCACGTTCCAAGTCTCAACTCCTTGATTCTGTCCGAGGAATTTTCCTTGAAGTATACTTCCGTAGACCAGGCTATCCAGGTCATTCTTCAGACAGGCATGGGGGCTTGGCTGTCCAAAGCAGATGTCTCTGATGCGTTCAAACTGCTGCCCATTAGCCCATCTCTCTGGCAGTGGCATGGCATCAAATGGAGAGATGCGTACTATTTCGCCACCAAGTTGACGTTTGGTTCCAAGAGCAGCCCCAGTCTGTTTGACAAGTTAGCGCAGGCACTGGAATGGATTTTGTTGGAACAGGGTTGCCAGAATGTCATTCACTACCTGGATGATTTTCTGTTGATCGAAGAACCCTCACAGGCGCCTGTTGACTTGCAGGTTCTCTTGCAGGTCTTCAAGGAGTTAAACATTCCAGTGGCCGAACACAAAACAGAAGGGCCTGCGCAGGTTGTCACGTTCTTGGGGATCTCTCTGGATTCACGCGCCATGTCAGCTAGTCTGCCACAAGACAAACTCGACAGAATCAAATCAGGTGTCCGTTCCTTGCTCATGTCTCAGGTTTGCACCAAGAGAGAATTGCAGTCTCTGTTGGGCATGTTGAACTTTGCCATGAGGATCATTCCTCAGGGTAGATCATTCATCTCAAGATTGCTAGTCTTATTACAACAGACCAGTGATTTGGACGCATCAGTGCATCTTAATGCGAACGCCCGAGCAGATCTGTTCATGTGGGACAGATTTCTCAGCGGGTGGAACAGCATTTCCATTTTTATTCCGAGGGCCACTTCTGATTCTCCACACGTATTTTCAGACGCGGCTGCCTCGGTAGGTTTCGCGGCCATATTTGGCTCACATTGGTTCGCCGGCTCATGGCCCACACACGTGCTACAGTTGCCGGGGTTTTCTCAGACGTCGGCATTGTTCGAGATCTATCCTATCAAAGCAGCTGCTATAGTCTGGGGGCATAGGTGGTCGGGTCACACGGTGGTTTTCCACACTGACAACATGGCGACCGCAGAGATCATTAACAAGGGCAGATCTAAATCGTTACTCATCATGTCTTTCATGCGTAGATTGACCTGGATAGCTCTGGAACAGGGGTTTCATTTTCATGCCCTGTTTTTGGACGGGGTCAGCAACGTTGCAGCTGATGCTTTATCTCGTTTTGATTTTTCTCGCTTTTTCTTACAGAACCCAGAAGCAGACTCAGTGGGCACCCCGGTACCGGACTGGCGGCTGCTGGTCTTGGATTAGACTCTCTGATGGTGGTCGCCAGTTCACTCATTACCAAGTCTTTGTCGGCCAGTACGTTGCGGTCGTACCGCCGAGCGTGGGTGGTTTTTTCGAACTTTCAGTTGGCATATCCTAGGGGTGACACAGGTCAGGTCAAGTATATGGTGGCTTTCGTGTCTTATTGTCATTCGGCATTGGCTTTATCCTACAACACTATTAGGCTATATTTGGCTGGGGTGCAGCATTTTTTGGCACTTCAAGAGCCAGACAGACCCTCTATATTTTCAGCTCACCTGATCAAGGCCATCCTCAGAGGCATTCAAAAAAGCCAGGTCTCGGTCAAGTCGGTCCGTCGACCTATTACGGGGGACACGTTTCGTAGCCTGTCGGAAGTTCTCACATTGTCACCATTCGGAGTCCTTCCCAGCCTGGCGATCAAGGCGGCGATGTACTTGGCGTTTTACGGGTTTTTAAGACCAGGTGAAGTGACACAGGCCAGACAAGGGGCGGTGGCTCTCCGCAAGGGAGATTTAGTCAGGATGGGCAGCAACTTTCATTTGCAGTTGCCTCACAACAAAACAAGGCAGGTAGGTCCCGGCCATGTAGTTAAGTTCTTCCAGACCACAAACGCATGGTGTCCAGTGACAGTCTTGGACAACCTCTTGCTGGCCCTTAGTCTTCACAGCCCCACCGACCCATTACTTCTATTCCCTGTTGATTCACTGACGTCCAGCCAGTTCATCAAACATATTCGCATCCTGTTGACCAGTGTAGGATTGAATCCGGCTCAATTCTCGGGGCATTGTTTCCGCATCGGTGCGCCATCCGCAGAGTCCAAGCATTGAGTCCCTGTGCATATCATCAAACACTTGGGGCGCTGGCGCTCGGGGTGCTTTGTACGGTATATCCCGGAGCCACAAGCGGAACTGGTCCAAGCATTCAGTACATTGGCAGAGTAGCACCTCAGGCCAATCCTTCCCTCACTGGTGGGTTTTGCCCCCTTTTTCAGGCATACCGACCTAGTGAGGCCAAGGCACACCTCAGGCCAATTAGGTAGGGGGTGGTGGTTGGGCATCTTCCACTCGTTTAGGTCCTGACCACAAGTGCTAAGGCTGGCCGCAGGCTAGCCTGGATTTGTGGGAGGGGCCGTTACCTGTCTTAAGCAGTCCGGCTCTCCCAGGCAGCACGTCGGCATTCGAATGTCCCCTGCCCCCCCATTCCCATTCTTCATTCAGTCATTCAACCATCACACTCAGGGTATGCCCCCTTTTTTGCGGGCTAGTTGTGCGGGCGGGCGTTCCGGGAGCAGCCGCGTGTGCCGGTTGCTAGGCACGCTGCGGCTCCGCCCCTGGTAACGCTCGCACCGTGTTGAGAACCCCGCCCACAAATGTTGTTTCCGTCCAGACCACAAGTATAGTTATGTACATATATCCGGCATCGAGGACAGCCGCCCCCGAATTCGATTCTTAGCATATCAAACCATGTGTCATTCATGTAAGCATCCCTCAAGCCACATGTACATCCTATGATAATTACCATACATATATGGGATGGTATAGGCTAAAAAGATACAGGTATGCTCTATCAGAATATTATTAGGCTCGGGTCAATGTAAATTTTTGTGGGCAGTGATTAAATAGTACAATCATGGGATCCATATACGGCAGTATAGTGGAATAAATACATTACGCCTACAGTGAGGTCACAGCTATCCCCAAGTCCAATATGTATTGTTTTAAATACGACCCATAGTCCATGGTCGTGTACCAGACAGTGACATAGATAAATCACTTCCGTATTTAAAAAAAAAAAAAAAATCCCTTACCTTTTGTTTATGTTTCCACTGTTTCCATCAGGCACGTTGCTGATCATCATTGGGGAACATTCTGTTGTTCCCCACTCGCTGTTCCAGTCTCGCTTCAATTGCGGCCAAATATGTGACGTTTGCATGCCTACTTGGCAGTCCTGGGGCTCGCACGGTATTGGTAACCCCGCCGCCGGCCGGGGGGTCTGCAGTCGCACGTACAGAGGCGCAGGTACACCAGCACGGGCACATTCCTAGGCTCGGGGCTGGTTTCATGGGAGCTGTCACCCATTTACCCGGTTCCCAGTGTTCCACAGATGTGTATTATTGTTATAGGTGCTCTACATTACTGAACACAACCTCTTGTAAATCTAATGGGACATGATATCGTGTCGGGGATTTTAGCTTATTCACGTGCACATTCGCTCAAATGTATGCCACTGTCTACCTACATACCACATAGATCTGCTATTAGTTCCCATAGGGTAATGTTGTGCAGTCAAGACACAGTTAATATTCAGTATACTTCCTAAACACCACATTTGGTTGAATTGGCGGGTCGGAGAAATATGACACACGTCGGGGAACCTAGACATGAATTCATGGTGGCACAGTTCTCACTCGGATCATGTGCTTACATTCACGGTAGGATCGGACTTGGTTCCACTGTCCGTGACTTGTAGCGCTCTGGGCGAAGGGAGTTGGGCTCCATGATCAGACGATCGTGGTTAGGATGGTTACCTTCAAGCTACAGCCGTGTGTCTGCTTTTACATTTTTGTCCTATACGCCATTCACTTCTAGAGCAGCGTTCGCGGTTGCATTACATTAATACTCTGTTCCCTTTCAGCTTGCATTCTTACAGCTGCGTTATACCATGCTCCTCATGCTCATACTCAGAGCTGTGCCCATACCATGTTTTAGGCACCTCTCACATCCAGAGCTGCATGTACCCACTTGTTCTTGCATCATGTGTTCTACTCTGCTTTCACATTAAGCTGCATTTCTTTCATTTCTACATCATGGTTACTCAGTATTCTTGCTAGGGCTATCAGCGCACCGCTCTAATTCTGCTCTTCCGTTAAACATAGCTGCTTCTTCAGGCTTGAGTTTCTTTCCTCGGTGGTGGGTTACGCAGACTGATCTCCTTTACTTCTGGTTCGCATTCACGCAGTTGGATCTCCCGCCCCAGTTAACCAAATAGCTCCCTAGCGGACAGTGGGCCGATAGGAGCAAGTTCCTACTATGTTTCACAGTTGTTCATGTGTTTGTCACGACTAGGGGCTTTTCTTAGCTAACTGCAATGCCTCTGGCTCTGGTTTTTCTCCCATCTGTTTCAATTTCACGGTTGGTTAATGTTTCATTCATGCAAGTGGTTCGGATCACTAATGTCTATGCATTTGCCTTTAGGTCGGGCTCACGTTTAATTACTTATCATCACGGTAAGGTCTTCCGGGTCGATCCCTTGGCTTCGGGGGGCCTCAGGGCTTCGGGGGCCCGGTGTTCGTTCTTCATGTTGTTCGGTAGGGGGCAATATGGTTGTAGGCTGGTTAGCGTCCTAGGTCATTGTCGGAGAGGATCATGGTTATGCGAGTCCCCAAGTCATACTGGTGCGGCATAGTGGTTGTTAATTAATTAAGAGGGAAATTAAGCCGCCATAGGGTCTCTCACGCATGGCTTAGCCATTTGAGTCTCTCACGCATGGCTTCTCCCTTTTAGTGTTACATATAACTCCTCCATTAGAGTCTCTCACGCATGGCTTTGCCATTAGAGTCTCTCACGCATGGCTTCCCCCTTTTTAGTGTCACGTATGACTCCGCCATTTGATTCTCTCACGTATGGCTTCTCCCTTTAGTGTTACATATGACTCCGCCATTAGAGTCTCTCACGCATGGCTTTGCCATTAGAGTCTCTCACGTATGGCTTCCCCCTTTTTAGTGTTACATATAACTCCGCCATTAGAGTCTCTCACGCATGGCTGTGCCATTAGAGTCTCTCACGCATGGCTTCTCCCTTGTTAGTGTCACATATGACTCCGCCATTAGAGTCTCTCACGTATGGCTTCTCCCTTTAAGGGTTACATATGCCTCCGCCATTAGAGTCTCTCACGTGTGGCTTTTCCTTTTGAGTGTTACATATGACTCCGCCATTAGAGTCTCTCACGCATGGCTTTGCCATTTGAGTCTCTCACGTATGGTTACCCCCTTCAGTGTCACATAGGACTCCGCCATTGGAGTCTCACGCATGCCTTCTCCGTTTTAGTCTTCACGTATGACTCTGCCATTAGTCTCTCATGCATGGCTTCTCCATTCTAGTGTTGCACATATGACTCTGCCATTAGTCTCTCACGCACGGCTTCTCCCCTTTTGGTGTTACACATATGAATTCACCATTAGTCTCTCACGCAGGGCTTCTCCCTTTTAGGGTTACACATGTCTCTGCCATTAGAGTCTCTCATGCATGGCTTCTCCATTTAGTCTTACACGTATGACTCCGCCATTAGTCTCCCACGCATGGCTTCTTCGTTTTAGTGTTACACATATGTCTCCGCCATTAGTCTCTCACGCATGGCTTCTCCGTTTTAGGGTTGCACATGTCTCTGCCATTAGAGTCTTTCACGCATGGCTTCTCCATTTAGTCTTACACGTATGACTCCGCCGTTAGTCTCCCACGCATGGCTTCGTTTTAGTGTTACACATATGTCTCCGCCATTAGTGTCCCACGCATGGCTTCTCCATTTTAGTTTTTACACATATGACTCCGCCATTAGTCTCTCACAGTTGGCTTCCCCCTTTTAGGGTTACACATGTGTTTTGCCATTAGAGTCTCTCACGCATGGCTCCGCCACTTGAGTCTCACGTATGGCTTCTCCAAAAAAAATAAAAAAATTACACACACAACGCCAGTCGAGGCCGGCTGCGTGGTCCCATAACAAGTAAGTTCCAGGTCTTTTCTGTCCTCAGTCCCGCTCGCATGGCTCGGTCATCTGTGGCTCGCGATACAATTTTCTTGGGGTGGCTCGCACGTGTGGCTTGTGCCATTAGAGTCCCACTCACGTTATTGTTTTCTCTGACTCTTTTATTTTCTAGGTTGTTGGGTTTCATTGTTTTCTTTGTAAGCAGTCATTCCAAGCCTGCCTTTGCGGACATCATCTTCTCCCAGGCATGCTTACTTCATCTACAAACTCGGGCTGAGGGTGTTGGTGTCCGGCCTAAGTCCTGGGTATCGGTCCATCTTCCAGTAGGAGGTACAGTAATAAGGCGCAAGTTACGAAGTCTGTCGTGTCGCCTGACACGACAAGTCCTATCACGACTACAGGCGCAGCATACATAGTTTATCACGACCTTAAGCATTTTCTGTCACAACTGCAGGTATTGGGGTATGTCCTGTCCTTAGTACAGGCACATTAGCTCATTAATCGAAATAGCCATATATTTCTGTGGATGGTTCCCCAGGCCTGGTGGGTTTACACTTCACTGAGTTTGCTACTTCGGTAGGACAACAGGCACCATGTTCTGACTTTTTTGGCCCTTATTAGGAAGTGTGGCCTGGGGAATAAGTAGAGGTAAGTTTTTTGCCATCAGGAACAGTTGGTGCCCGATCGGGGCCCTTGGTGGATGGTTGGGGTTCATCTGGGCCGGGGGTCATGGGTTGCGGCCCTCCGGCTGTTGCGGGGTTGTGGCTCCCGCGGTGCCCGGACAGCCTGCAGGTATCTGCCTGCAGCAGGGCGTTGTGGGGGTTGTGGTTGCGGCAGCTGAGGGGCCGCGGTTTGGGATGCCTGATCTAGGCACTTCCAACAGTTTCACCATTGTTTGTTTCAGTCTGCAGCTCTCAGGATTCAGACCTTCTCGTATATGGTCATCTATTAGTCAACATAGGAGTAAATCGTTCCTGGTTCCAGACACTCTTTCAATTGCATCAGCATTTAACCAGCTCCAAGAACGGTGTGGCGGTACACATGACAAGGAGGTAAGGTAGATGGAAGTCACTGTGATATAAGACGGTATATCCCGCACCTCCATCGTGAAGGGTCTTTTCGTTCAAAACGGGTGTCGTAACGGTATGTATATATTTACTCTAAACAGGGTCTGCTTCACTCCTTTCGTTTTGAGGCGGTGTCTAAGCACCAGATGCCTCCTCAGGTTATCAGGTGCATGGGACGTTGGAGGTAGTCGTGTTCTCCAGATATGGTCCAAATCCTCCGAGCGGAGATCCGTGATGCTTTCTGTTCACTTGCCCTGTAACGGTGCAATGAGTGTTTGACGGTATGGTTGGGTCTCCTTTTTGGCCACTTTTAGGCCTATCCTCGCTACGGGCTCCCGGCATTTCCCAGCCTGAGGTTAGCTCTAGTTCCTACGACCAGGGGCCGTCGCCCTGACCACAAGTAGTTAAGGCTGCCGTGCAGCCTGTATTTGTGGGAGGGGCAGAGGCCACGCCCCTTGGCTATATTAACCCCACGCAGGTCAGGGGACGGGACGTGCGGCCAGGTACCCCTCCCTCCCTTCCCTTTTCTTAGCTCTTCCTTAAGGATAGGCCCCCTTTTAGGCCTATCCTCGCTACGGGCTCCCGGCATTTCCCAGCCTGAGGTTAGCTCTAGTTCCTACGTCCAGGGGCCGTCGCCCTGACCACAAATATATATAGTGTAACAAAGTGTGTGGTAAAGTGCTGGAAGAGCTGTGTTAGCCCTGCGTTGCTGGCCCTACAGGCAGGCCATGCTGCTGCTGTGCACCATGCTGATAAGCGTGGGCAGCAGGTTGCTTAACTGTTGTATCTGTGCTCCGTGCCAGAGTGCACTTCCTGATTGAGTCTTGTACTGTTGTTAGGCATACATGGGTGTGTCTCTCCTCCCTTGTGAGGCACCACATACATGCCCTCTATCTCCCTAGCCTATGGCTGGGTTGCAGGAAGTATTTAATGGAGCTTTCTGCCCCAGGAAGGTGCCTGAGGCAATCTTGTTCACTAGCTTGTCTAGTTCCTTGTGTAAAGGAGTTTTGGAAGTTCTGATTTTCAGTGTATTGGACCCTTCTTCTCTGACCCCTGGAGGGACATGACTAAGGTCTTCAATAGTGCCTCTAATGGTGAGGATAGGCTTGGGCTATTAGGGTAGTGACCAGGTGCCACTCTAGAGCAATCCCCAAGTCAGTGGCAGCTGACCTGGGGATCAGAGATACTGGTGCAATGCACCAAGGGGCAAGACGTAGTCAGGGCCATCTTTAATATTGATTGGACCCTGGGCAAGAATCTACTAGGGCCCCCTGGATCCCGCCTTTCCACACCCTAGCATGCAATCACGCCCTCCACCAGAACACACACGTACAAAAAAAATCCACACACCTCATAGAGTAGTAAACTTTAATAATGATGAGTGGTCACTAGAGGTGCTCCTTGGCAGTGATGTAAATACTGCCTTTTTTTCTGAAAAGGCAGTGTTTACATTAAAAGCTTGCAGAGACATGCTATAGACACTAGTACTTCTACGTTTAGCTGTTGTGGTTCTGGTGACTATAGTGTCTGTAGGAAAGCGCAAGAGGCCATCATTGACGGAAGATATGTGTCACTGAGTTTCTGTCACGGAACCATGAACCAGACGTACAACAAGAGATAAGTGAAAATAAGAAGACTTTATTGAAAATAAAGCTGTAAAGCAAAAGTCCAAACGGATGGTGAAACCGAGCAGAGTCTTTGCGAAGCCAGAGGTCAGGAACCAGAAGGGTAGTCAGACGAAGCCAGGATCAGGAACCAGCAGGGTAGTCAGACGAAGCCAGGATCAGGAACCAGCAGGGTAGTCAGACGAAGCCAGGATCAGGAACCAGCAGGGTAGTCAGACGAAGCCAGGATCAGGAACCAGCAGGGTAGTCAGACGAAGCCAGGATCAGGAACCAGAAGCAGCAGCAGTCTAGAAGCATGTGAACACAGGAGGACCAAGCAAGGAACTGAAGCCACAGACCTCCTATATATATGAGCTAGGCATCCAGCTCCTCCCAGGGGAAGGAGGAGCCGCAGGGTGGAAGGCTACAAGAAACCCAGAACCCAAGATGGCCGCCAGCACATGTCAAACGAAGGAGAGCAGCAAGCAGGTAAGACCATGACAGTACCTCCCCCTCAAGGGCCCCTCCTCCGCGGAGCACAAAACGGTTTCTGAGGGAAGCGTGCGTGGAAGGCTCGGAGCAAGGCAGGAGCATGGACATCTGCGGAGGGAACCCAGGAACGCTCCTCTGGACCATAACCACGCCAATGGACCAAAAACTGCAACCGACCGCGGACCAGGCGTGAGTCCAGGATATTGCTCACCTCATATTCCTCGCGATTGCCCACTTGGACCGGACGAGGCCGAGGAACCGAGGAAGTGAAACGATTACACACCAGTGGCTTCAACAGGGAGACATGAAACACGTTGGAGATCCGCATGCCAGGAGGAAGCGCAAGGGCATAGGCTACCGGGTTTACCCTGCGAAGCACTCGGAAGGGACCAACAAAGCGAGGCGCCAGCTTGGGAGTGGGCACTCGAAGGTTGAGGTTGCGGGTGGACAACCATACACGGTCTCCGACCTGGTAGGAAGGAGCAGGCGCTCGTCTGCGATCAGCCTGGAGTCTCTGGCGCTGCGCAGAGACCTCAAGGGACTTCTGGATCTGTACCCAAGAAGCACGTAGGACGGAAAGGTGATCCTCCACAGCCGGAATATCCTGGGGAGAGAATACCTCCGGTAACACGGCAGGTTGGAACCCATAATTGGCCATGAAGGGAGACGTCCCAGAGGAAGAGTTCACCGCCGTGTTCCTGGCAAACTCAGCCCAAGGCAGGAGGTCAACCCAATTGTCTTGGTGATCGGAGACATAGCAACGAAGGAATTGCTCCAAGGCCTGATTGGATCGTTCTGCGGCCCCATTGGACTGAGGGTGGTAGGCCGAGGAGAAGGAGAGATGAATCCCCAACTGGGAGCAAAAGGCGCGCCAGAACCTGGACACAAACTGACTCCCCCGATCCGACACAATCTCCTTAGGCAAACCGTGCAACCGGAAGACCTCCCTGGCAAAAATCGTGGCCAACTCTTGTGCAGAGGGTAACTTCTTGAGAGGAACACAGTGGCACATTTTGGAAAACCGATCCACAATCATGAGAATGACCGTATGGCCTCGGGATGCAGGGAGGTCCACAATGAAATCCATCCCCAGGTGTGACCATGGGCGCTCCCCGGTGGCTATGGGTTGCAGAAGGCCCAACGGAAGGTGCCGAGGGGACTTACTCTGGGCACAAACGGAGCATGCCGCTACATATGCGGCGATGTCGGAACGTAGGGAAGGCCACCAGAACAGACGTGAAACAGCCCAGGACAGCTGATTCTTTCCAGGATGCCCCGCGGTCTTGGAGTTATGGTAGGTTCGCAACAACCGAGTGCGCAACTCCTCAGGCACAAAACATCTGCCGTTGGGTCTCCCAGAGGGAGCACCAGATTGAGCCGCCAAAATCTGCTCACCCAGGGGAGAGGTCAGGCTGGTGCGAATGGCGGCCAGGATCTGATTCGGAGGTATGACCGAAGTCGGAATCGACTCCTCCCTGGACAGCTCGGAGTACTGCCGTGATAAGGCATCCGCCCTGATGGTCTTGGAACCGGGTAGGTAGGAGACCACGTAATTAAAACGTGACAAGAACAGAGCCCATCTGGCCTGACGTGGTGTCAATCTCTTGGCCTCAGAAAGGTAGGTCAGATTCTTGTGGTCCGTCAGGATGAGAACCGGAACCACCGAACCCTCGAGCAAGTGCCTCCATTCTTTAAGGGCCTGCACGATGGCCAATAACTCCCTGTCACCAATCTGATAGTTGCACTCCGCGGAAGACAGTTTCCGGGAGTAAAACCCACAAGGAAGCAGAGGACCCTCTGGTGTTCTACGCTGAGACAGAAGGGCGCCTACTCCCGTCTCAGACGCGTCCACCTCGAGGACAAAGGGCAACCCAGGGTTGGGATGCGACAGAATCGGAGCCGACACAAAGGCGGACTTTAGGGCCTCAAAAGCTCGGATGGCCTCGAGCGGCCAGACTTGGGAATTACTGCCCTTCCTGGTCAGATCCGTGAGAGGCTTGGCCAGCATGGAAAAGTCCCTGATGAACTTCCGATAATAATTGGCGAAGCCAGGGGCGTAGCTGAAGGCTAATGGGCCCTGGTGCGAGAGTTCAGCTTGGGCCCCCCTTCCCTCAGTGCTTTGTGGCCAGGAGCAGGGGAGCACATAGCCTTTGTCAAATTCTTGACCTAACCCCTTCCCTCCAGCCAGAGGTGTAACTTGACCAGCATGCACTTTCTATAATACCGGTGTCTTCTTATGTGGCCCAAGGGTCTTTGGGCCCCCTCAGGCTCCTGGGCCCGGTAGCGACTGCTACCTCTGCACCCCCTATAGCTACGCCCCTGGGCGAAGCCCAAAAAGCGCTGCAGGGAACGAAGACCACTGGGCTGGGGCCACTGTAAGACAGCCGAAACCTTCTCAGGATCCATGGAGAACCCCTCAGCGGAAATGATGTAACCTAAGAAGGTTACCTGGGATCGGTGAAATTCGCATTTCTCAAGCTTACCGAACAGCTTGTTCTCTCGTAACCGTTGCAACACTCGTCTGACATCCAGAATGTGGGCCTCCATGGATTCAGAATATACCAAGATGTCATCCAAATAGACTACCACACACTGCTGCAACAGGTCACGGAAAACATCGTTGATGAATTCCTGAAAGACTGCGGGCGCATTGCACAACCCAAAGGGCATAACCAAGGATTCGTAATGACCGGTCCTGGTGTTAAACGCGGTCTTCCACTCATCGCCTGCCTTGATCCTTACCAGGTTATATGCCGCCCTCAGGTCGAGTTTGGTAAAGACCGTGGCCCCTTTAAGGCGATCGAACAGCTCGGAAATCAAGGGTATCGGGTAACCGTTCTTGATCGTGATGCGATTGAGACCCCTGTAATCGATGCAAGGCCTCAACTCACCGCCCTTCTTTTTCACAAAGAAAAATCCAGCCCCTGCCGGGGACGAAGACTTGCGAATGTGTCCGCGTGAAAGCGCCTCCCTCACGTACTCCTCCATGGCCTCATTCTCCGCTACCGACAGTGGATAGACTTTGCCACGAGGAGGAACGGCACCAGATTGTAACTCTATGGCACAATCGTATGGGCGGTGCGGAGGTAGGGCAACCGCGCGCACCTTATCGAATACTACCCGGTACTCCTCGTATTCAGGAGGCAACAGAGAGTCCGAGGAAGTACACAGCAACTTGACAGACCCATGGATGCAACTAGCCCCACACTGCGGTGACCACGAGAGGATCTCGACCGATCTCCAATCGAAAGTCGGATTATGCTTCTGGAGCCAGGGGTACCCCAAGACCACCGAGTAGTGTGGAGACGAAATAACCTGGAGGCAGACCGACTCTCTGTGAACGGCACCAATGGCTATCCCCACTGGAAGGGTCTCATGAGTCACGTGTGGCGGCAGAAGGGGTCTGCCGTCTATCGCCTCAAGAGCCAGTGGGGAACCTCGAGCCTGCAGAGGAATGGAATTGGCGGCAGCGAACACACTATCAATGAACAAACCACCAGCACCAGAGTCCACCAACGCCTGGGTCGTCACCGAGCCCCCGACCCAGGAGAGGACAACAGTGATCAGTGGTTTGTCAACACGGGAAACCGGGGACGAGGAGACTCCACCCAAGATCTGCCCCCGACAGGATCTCAGGGTACGAGCGTTCCCTGGACGGTTCGGACATGCCAACCGAAAATGCCCACCGAGACCACAGTACATGCATCGGCCCTCGCGTCTCCGGAGTGCCCTCTCCCCCTCGGACAGGCGAGCAAACCCCAGCTGCATGGGTTCACCCCCAGACAAGTCATCCCCAGGAGGCGTGGGAGGAGAGGGAGGCACGGGTGGGACAGCAAACGTAGGCACCAATCTGTTAGAAGACCTCCGCAGGTTCTCCTTAAAGGAAGGTCTCTCCCTGAGTCTGGTGTCAATCAAAATCAGGAAAGAAATAAGAGACTCGAGCTCAACTGGTAGGTCCTTAGCTGCAACCTCATCCTTCAAGGCATCCGAGAGACCATGAGAGAAAGCAGCGACCAGAGCCTCATTATTCCAGCCCACCTCTGCTGCCAGGGTACGAAACTCAATGGCGTATTCAGCTACGGATCGTGAACCCTGTCTGATGGACATAAGGAGCTTCGCAGCAGAGGCAGCACGAGCCGGCACATCGAATACCTTCCGAAGAGAAGCAACAAAACCGGAAAACTCGGCAACCACCGGATTGTTGTTCTCCCATAAAGGGCTGGCCCAGGCCAAGGCCTTGTCCGAGAGCAGCGAGATCAAGAAGCCCACCTTTGATCTCTCAGTAGGAAAGGCATGTGGCAGCAACTCAAAATAAATGCCCACCTGGTTAAGGAAACCTCGGCACTGAGTTGGCTCTCCCCCAAAGCGCTGTGGAAGAGGGGCAGAACCGGTCATACCCCGAAACACCGCAGGCGCAACAACAGGTGTCGGGGTAGACTCTGGCGCAACAACCGGAGCGGCAGTAGGAGCGAGCCCAGGAGCGACAACCGACCCATCGGCAACGGGAGCGAAATGAGCCGTGCGTTCAAGCAGGGTTTGCAACGCCACAGCGAACCGACCCAACAGGTGATCCTGCTGATCAAGTCTGGCAACCAGCGTGGGTAGCGAGGATGGCCCTGTACCGTCAGAATTCATGGCTTGGTCCTAATGTCACGGAACCATGAACCAGACGTACAACAAGAGATAAGTGAAAATAAGAAGGCTTTATTGAAAATAAAGCTGTAAAGCAAAAGTCCAAACGGATGGTGAAACCGAGCAGAGTCTTTGCGAAGCCAGAGGTCAGGAACCAGAAGGGTAGTCAGACGAAGCCAGGATCAGGAACCAGCAGGGTAGTCAGACGAAGCCAGGATCAGGAACCAGCAGGGTAGTCAGACGAAGCCAGGATCAGGAACCAGCAGGGTAGTCAGACGAAGCCAGGATCAGGAACCAGCAGGGTAGTCAGACGAAGCCAGGATCAGGAACCAGAAGCAGCAGCAGTCTAGAAGCATGTGAACACAGGAGGACCAAGCAAGGAACTGAAGCCACAGACCTCCTATATATATGAGCTAGGCATCCAGCTCCTCCCAGGGGAAGGAGGAGCCGCAGGGTGGAAGGCTACAAGAAACCCAGAACCCAAGATGGCCGCCAGCACATGTCAAACGAAGGAGAGCAGCAAGCAGGTAAGACCATGACAGTTTCCTGGCCTCGGTGAGGTAAGAGCCGGTAATTTTAAGTGTCAGCGGCAGCTAGTGCTGACTGACACTATTGTTTTTTTAGTGTGGCTGTAAAGCCGTTCCAGGCCGGCTCTTACTGGGAGCAGCCAAAGAGCAGGGTAGGTGGCTGTTCCCCACGTTCCAGGCTGGGTTTTTGGTTTGGGATGAAAACCCAGCCAGCAGTCTCAGCTGGGTGGATTATCCTCCATCTGATAGTGGAGCTTTGTCAGTCTGGGTGTTGGAGCCTGAGAGTTTGGGATTAAGGCCTGCTATATTGTTTGGGAAAAAAGCACGTGGATTTCTGCTTCACCCAAGGACTTATGTGCTGCAGCCTGGTGTGAACAAACACCAGACTCAAGGTGACTGTTTTTCCTTGAAACTGCTGATAAAGACGCCCTAAATTAGGGCATTTTAGATACACTCTGGTGTTCCAGATCAATGTACCCCCCCAGGGGTTAATATCCACGCATGGCTGAGAGACTGAACACTGACACAGAAGTTGGTCAAAGCAATCTCTAACTTTTATTACATCCGGTAAGCCGTATTATACATCTTCAAAAGAGGGCAGTCCTCTCTGAGGCTTAAACATCGTTTCATTGGTCAAAAAGGAAGAAGAGATAAGAGAGAGGAGATAATACACCTGCATCTGCGCAGTGAATACCACTTTGGAATGTGAACTAATGTAAACATCTCGTTACCATCGCCATTTTGTAATGGCTTCTATTCTAACAATAATACTGCATACGTCATATGTGACACTTCAAAGAGGTGCTTCTCTATAGGCAGTGGATAATATATATCATCAAGTCATATGATTGGTCTACGCATTCCACCACACTCCATGGGACACCTGCAGAAAGATGAGAAATCAGACACTGCCCGCAGCACTTTGCCCCCCTCTCTCTTCTCTCCAGCCTTGAAACAAAGAGAGGGGGGGAGGCACTTGGAAAGGAAAAAGTTAACTCATTACAGTCCTAGATATACAAAATATAGAATAAAATTCACACATCTTTAACACTGCTTTTTTTCTTTTCAAATGATTATTAATTATTTATTCAATTAAATGAATCCAAATTATGTTTAAAGTAGTAATGTGTAAAAATTACAAGTTTTTACATTGCACTAGAGCAGGCATGCTCAACCTGCGGCCCTCCAGCTGTTGCAAAACTACAACTACCAGCATGCCTGAACAGCCTACAGCTATCAGTTTACAGCATGGCATTAAGGGAGTTGTAGTTTTACAACATCTGGAGGGCCGCAGGTTGAGCATGCCTGCACTAGAGTAATGGTAAATATATATGCAACGTTAAGATGAAACTAAAATTTTATACAGTTTCAAGTTGTGTTTACGATGTACTTTGAACTAATTTCATATATTTTATATTGTAACTTGAAACTGCTTTTTTGTTGTCACTTTACTCATGTGTGAATAAAAAACTGCACTGTTTAAGTTAAAGACGTTGTCATTGCCTCTGTACTGCATCCGCAAGCCTGTCTACCAGAGCAAATCCCCACATGTCCCTTAATATAGAGAAAAAAAAAGAATCAGCACAAAAGTATCAAATAAACATCTTACATCCAGTGACGTCTCTTTGATGTAGATCAGGAATGGCCAACATCCGGCTCTCCAGCTGTTGCAAAACTACAACTCCCAGCATGCCTAGACTGCTTACAGCTATCAGCCTACAGCAGGGCATGGTGGGAATTGTAGTTTTACAGCAGCTGGAGAGCCACAGGTTGGCCAGCCCTGATGTAAATGTTCTCTTTCCTCATCTTCTCGTTTCAGACCTTCAGACCAGACCACAATTTTTCAGCCATTTCTCGTCTCTACAGTTTGACAAACAAAATCTTAGTTTACTACTTTTCCATCATCCTCCCATCTTCTGGACAAATCATCCTACCACCCCCAATACTGTGCCGCTGTGCTTCCCAATACTATACTGCAGAAACCCCCTGATAATAGTAGTACCATGCAGATAGTGCCCTTCAATAATTATTGGCACACAGTGCCCTAAAATAACTGTGCCCGGCAAATAGTCCACCTGACACTAATAGTGTAAACATAACGTCCACCAAAAATAATCGTAGTAAGCTGATACTGTGCCAAGGTGCCCCCACAGCAATAGTGCTCCCAAAAGTCCCACCAATAGCAATAATTCTCTGCTAGAGCACACATGGTAGTAATAGTGTTCCTACAGTGCCCCCAAAATGTCCCCACTGTGCCCCAGAAGTAATAATGCTCCTATAGTGCCCATACTAGTAATCATTTTCCCCATAGACCCCCAGTAGTAATAAAGCCCATCATAATGCCCCCCAGTAGTAATAATTCTCCATATAATGTGCCAGTGCAAAAAATACCCCCTTTTAATGTCCCCAGTTGAGCTAATGTCCCCATAGTGCCCCCATCATGTGCCAGTATAAAATACCCCTATATAGTGCTCCCAGTAAATTCTCCATAGTGCTCCTCTCCCCCTTCTTCCTAGTGCCCCCATAATGTACCAGTATGAAATGCCCCATATATAGTGCTCCAGTAGATGCCTTCAGTGTCCCCCATAATTTGCAAGTATAAAATACCCCTTCTTAGTGCCCCCCATAGATGAGTCCATAGTACTCCTCTCTCCCCTTTCATATAGTACCCACCATAATGTGCCCCAGTATAAAATACCCCTATACAGAGCCCCCAATATAAAATACCCCTTCTTTGTGGCCTTTGTAGAAGTCCCTATAGTGTTTCTCTCCCCCCTTCCCCCATATAAAATACCCCTTCTTTGTGGCCTTAGTAGATGCCCCCATAGTGCACCCAATAATGTGCCAGTAAGAAGTGCCCCCATAGATGCCCCCACAGAGCTCTTCAATAATGTCCCAGTAAGAGGTGCTCCCATATATGCCCCCCAATAATGTGCCAGTAACAAGTACCCCCATAGATGCACATCAATCCCGTGCCAGTAACAAGTACCCCCATAGATGCCCTCCAATCATGTGCCAATAACAAGTTTCCCCATGGATGCCCCCAATCATGTGCCGGTAACAAGTGCCCCCATAGATGCCCTCCAATCATGTGCAAGTAAGAAGTGCCCCCATAGATGCCCCCCAATCATGTGCCAGTAACAAGTTCCCCATAGATGCCCCCCAATCATGTGCCAGGAACAAGTGCCCCATAGATGCCCCCCAATCATGTGCCAGTAACAAGTGCCCCATAGATGCCCCCCAATCATGTGCCAGTAACAAGTGCCCCCATAGATGCCCCCCATACATGTGCTAGTAACAAGTGCCCCATAGATGCCCCCAATCATGTGCTAGTAACAAGTGCCCCCATAGATGCCCCCCAATCATGTGCCACCTCCATCAGGCTGGCAGCATTCAGATGCAGGCCTCTTCCGGCCTGTGTCCCGCTCTGTATGGCTCAGGCAGTGCCTGCAGCCTATCAGAGTATGGGGAGGGAGACCCCTCTCCCTCCCCTGCCCCGCCGCAGCACTTCCATCTGTATCGCTGTCCTGAGGACGGTGATACAGATGACTATGGAGATGAGCGCTTCCACAATAGAAGTGCTCATCTCCCTCTGCCCTGCCGCCACCCCCCACGTCACCAGTGGCCAGCGGGGTTCAAGAGGCAGCTGCCTTGGGTCCCCCAGGAGCAACTTGGCCCGGGACAGCTGCCCCTTTTGACCCTTGTTAAAGAGGGCCCTGGACGAAGTTAGGACATCCATAGTCAGGGCAGGCAGCAGGCAAGCAAAGCCAGAAATCGAAGTCCAAGGTCAGAGGCCGGCGACAATCAAGCAAAGTTTGTTGAATCAAGAAGCAGGTCCTGCTGGTACACAGAAAAGCAGAACTTCAAACACCTTCACACAAGGAACTAGACAAGCTAGTGACCAAGATTGCTAAGGAACCCTCCTGGGGCAGGAAGCGCCTTTAAACGCTTTCTGCAACCCAGCTATAGGCTGATTCACTTAAATAATGATGTTGTAGACGTACTACTGAAAGATATGTTTAACTGCCTAAATAAAGTACGTTAAAAACACTTTATTAAATAATGTTAAAATTAAATCTCCACACAAATAGGCTTGATAGGGTGGATTGGAAAGTATCAGACTATAATATTGCTGATTCCAAAAGACACCCTACCACTAGGACTCCTTTATGTTTAGGAGTATATAAATGTTATTGTAAATCCTCTGTAGTTCCTAAAGGATCCTTCTACACCACACATAACAGGGCTGTAGACCCCTTGAACATTGTAGTGTTGGATCCCGCACAGGGATAGTGGATCCCTAATCTGTTCGCTATCAGAACAAACTCCTTTATGTTTAGGAGCAATTGGTCAACTAGAACAAGTAGTGCGGTAATCCTAAAAGGATATCAATAGCACAGTGTGTGCAGGGCTGTGAACCCTGTAAACATTAGCTATAAAGGATACCGCACTTAGAGGATTTATCCTATTAGGCTCAAGATATGAAAGCAAAAGTCAGTCAGCATATGTGTCATACGCTGCAATGAATTTCTCGACGCGTTTCCCTATCCAACTAAATATCGGTATATTCATCAGGAGCATTTACCCAAGTGCTTAGCTAGCGCCATATACTGTAACCCTGATGGTGGGTATACAGCAAAAATGCACAGCACTTAGGAATTAACTGACTAAAGAGTCGCTGCACGCTTCTGATGCCGTGCGTGCAGCGGCGAGCCTCCGGCATATATTGGCCGTAGCGCGCGCGAGACATGCGCTTGTTTAAATGGAGAAGGCTCCTCCCCTCTAGATGCCAGGCCTCCAGCAGGCATCCAATAGAAACTCATTTGCCATGTGACTCCGCCCACTGTTGCCGTCATCCGAAAGGGACAGACAGCCCATTGCATCGTCATCAGCGCTAGCTCCGCCTACTCCCAGCGTCATTCATCAATATGGCAGGGGGAGGATAATTTGTGACGTTTGCTTGAGTCTCCAACTAAACGGGGATATCCACCCCACGGATTGACTTAAAGACTCAGGTAATCCCATTGTGTCAATAATCGGAACACATATTTGTACAGATGTCTACCAGACATAAATGGTTGCCAAAAGAGTAAAGTATAGACCAGGAGAGTCCATCCAAGTATGTATATAAAAATAAATACAGACTGGGCAGAAAATACACTTCAGTATAATCCCTAAAGGACTCCCATAGTTCACAATGAGAACTTGAATAGGCTGGAGAGATAGAGGAGGACAATGGAGGAGAGACACGCCCATGCATGCCCATGTACAGGACTCAAGCAGGGAGTAAGCTTTGGCATGGAGCGCAGATACAACAGTTAAGCTACCTGCTGCCTGCACTTGTCAGCACAGCGTATGGCAGCAGGAAGAAAGGAGGGAGCCTGGGATCCATGCCCGCGGGTAGGGGCAGCTGCGCTGGCACGCAGTGCTTGGCTAACAAAGGCCTAGTGAATTGTCATCAGATTCCTGTTCAATGCCTGCAGAGTCCTGTGATGATATCCATCGATGGAAGGGCTCTATCTCAGTCCATACAGTTAATCACTGAATCTATAAAATTATAGGTGGGAGCACATCATGAAGAGATTTTGTTCCTGGTCCTCTCAAGTCTCTCTCATCCTCTCCTCCTGGGACTTCCATGGCTTCGTGTTCATGAACCTGTTCTTGACTGGAGGTCTGGAGAGGTGCTTAGTTGGGGACAGTCCTGTCTTAGGAAATGTCTTTCTTTTGATCAGCCGGCTTGGTCGCCTCAGGTGCCACCTAATCTCCAGGGTCTGCCAGCAGCCTATCATGCTTATGCAGATGTCTTTGACAAAAAAAGAGGCTGAGATGCTACCTCCTCGCGGGCCGTATGACTGCCCTATTGACTTGGTTCGGGGTTCCTCACCTCCTCGTGGACACATCTATCCCCTGTCACCATCAGAGACTCAGTCTATGTCTAAATATTCCAAGAAGAAACTCGACAGATGATTTATCCACAAATCTTCCTCTCCGGCTGGTGCAGGTTTCTTCTTTGTGAAGAAGAAAGATGGTACCCTACGTCCATGCATCACCTACAGGGGTCTTAAAGAGATCACCTTAAAAAATAAGTACCCTCTTCCCCTTATTCCTAAATTGTTTGATCACCTCAGGGGAGCTAAAGTATTCTCTAAATTGGACCTACCTGGGGTCTACTACCTGATCAGGATTCACCAGGGGAATGAGTCGAAGACTGCCTTCAAAACCTCTGACGATCACTACCTGGTGATGCCCTATGGACTAAGCAATGTCCCTGCAGTGTTTCAAGAATTCGTAAATTACATCTTCAGCGACCTGCTCTATTCCTGTGTTTTGGTGTACCTTGATGAAAACCTTGTTTTTTCCATAATTTTGGTTACTCACTGGAAGCAGGTTTGTCTGGTTTTTCAAAGGTTAAGAGAAAATCGACTGTACGCCAAGTCTGAGAAATGTTCCTTGGAGCAGTCTTACAGTTGTGTTCAAAATCCTTCTAAAAGCTTTTATTTCCATACACACAAATGCATTGGGAACATTACACATTCTATTCCAAATCAAAGCATGAAGAAAAATATATCAAATTTGTGTTGTTTCTCTTAAAAAAAATGAAGACAAAAATAGCAGTGTTTGTATTCTTCTTTACAAACTCAAACATTCACTATATAAACTGAAAAATGTTTGAAGATTTTGCTTTCCTTTGAATCACTTAACTAAAATTTAGTTGTATAACCACTGTTTCTGAGAACTGCTGTACATCTGTGTTGCATGGAGTCAACCAACTTCTGGCACCTGTGAACAGGTATTCCAGCCCAGGATGATTGGACTACATTTCACAGTTCTTCTCTATTTCTTGGTTTAGCCTCAGAAACTGCATTTTTGATGTCACCCCACAAGTTTTCTATTTGATTAAGTTCCAGGGATTGGGCTGATCACTCCATAACATCAATCTTGTTGGTCTGGAACCAAGATGTTGCACGTTTACTGGTGTGTTTGTGGTCGTTGTCTTGTAGGAACACCCATTTCAAGGGTATTTCCTCTTCAGCATAAGGCAGCATGACCTCTTCAAGTATTTAGATGTATTCAAACTGATCCATGATCCCTGGTATGCGATAAATAGGTAGTATGAGAAACATCCCCATATCATAATGCTTGCGCCACCATGCTTCACTGTCTTCACAGTGTACTGTGGCTTAAATTCAGTGTTTGGGGGTAGTCTGACAAACTGTCTCCGGCCACTTGACCCAAAAAGAACAATCTTACTTTCATCAGTCCACAAAATGTTGCGCCATTTCTCTTTAGGTCAGTCAATGTGCTCTTTTGCAAATTGTAACCTCTTCAGCACGTCTTTTTTTCAACAGTGGGACTTTGCGGGGGCTTCTTGCAGATAGCTTGGCTTCACATAGGCGTCTTCTAATTCTAACAGTACTCACAGGTAACTTTAGACCTCCTTTGATCTTCCTGGAGTTGATTGTTGGCTGAGTCCTTGCCATTTTGGCTATTCTTCCATCCATTTGAATGGTAGTTTTTAGCTTTCTTCCATGTCTTTCAGGTTTTAGTTGCCATTTTAAAGCATTTGCGATCATTTTAGCTGAGCAGCCTATAATTTTCTGCACTTCTTTATATGTTTTCCCCTCTCCAAACAACTTTTTAATCAAGGTACGCTGTTCTTCTGAACAATGTCTGGAACGACCCATTTTCCTCAGAATTTCAGAGAGAAATGCACTGACTAACCAGCATGTAAGACATTTGCTGCCTTCCTTCCTTAATTAAGGGCAATAATTGCCACCTGTTTTTCAAAGAATGAATGACCTCACTAATTGAACTCCACACTGCTATTATTTGGACATGCCTCTTTCAATAAGTGAGTGAATTACAGAGAATCAGCAGCATGCATGTCATGACTGTTGCGTCTGCTGGATTTCTATTACTCTACTACACCTGCTAGTAAATTATTTGCTATGTAGAAATATAATTTCTACCAAAAACAGTGATTGAACACAACTGTACATAGTACATAATATCTGATACTGGCCTGCAGATGGATCCCGAGAAGCTGCCAGTTATTTTAAAGTAGCCTCGTCCTTCAGATTTATAAGCAATCCAGGGGTTCCTGGAATTCGCCAACTACTATCGCCAGTTTGTACTACACTTCTCGTCCTTGACTGCACCCATCTTGTAATAGCACACGGGATTGCGCTCCAGCCTGGATCGCAGCGGCTCCCTGTGATGATACGCTGGCTTGCGCTCCAGCGTGGAACGCACCGGCCGTCTGCGATGATACGCTGGCTTGCGTTCCAGCGTGGAACGCAGCGACCGCCTGTGTTGTTACGCTGGCTTGTGCTCCAGCGTGGAACGCAGTGGCCGCCGGGCCCGTCCTGTGACTCCGCCCACTTACCGTCCGGCTCTTAAATAGAAGACAGGTGCTAAGCAGGGTGTTCCACTAATGGAGTGCGCACCCTGCTAGCTCCATTGCATCTGAGGACTCCGTCCCCATATCCGGACCAGGATCCTTAACAACGTCGTGAAGGACTGCTTACCTCTTGCCACTGGCTTCCCACGGCTGGCTCCCTAGCCAGGAACAACTAACCGCAAGTATATGCCTGATACCTGTTTTGATCAATATCCTGGACCTCAGAGTGGGGTGGTTCCCTGCTGGTGAGAGGCGGTATTCCCAAACCAACTCTGAACTCAGGACATGCTATACTAACTCTGTACCTATGGCATACTATATACTAAACTGAGGACATGCTATATACTAACTCTGAACCTAAGGCATACTATATACTAAAACTGAGGACATGCTATATACTAACTCTGAACCTATGGCATACTATATACTAAACTGAGGACATGCTATATACTAACTCTGAACCTGTGGCATACTATATACTAAACTGAGGACATGCTATATACTAACTCTGAACCTATGGCATACTATATACTAAACTGAGGACATGCTATATATTAACTTTGAACCTATCGCATACTAGATACTAACTCTGAACTGTGCACAAGCTTATACTAACTTGTGACTCCTGTATACTGGGAGATCTTCCTCTCCACCAGTAAAACTAACTAGATGAATAGCGGTAGATGATTTTGTGACCCCAAACTCTCCGCCCAAGACTGAGAGAGACGCCTGGGGTACATACTGAGTAACCGCGAATCCCACAGCCAAAAACAAGGGCGGTGGGATAATAGTGGATGTCCATTGCTTCCGCAGTTGAGATCCTAACTGATCAACTAGGTGCGTTACATATTAGTGGAACCATCATGGATCCAGCGGAGGTTGCAGGTCACCTCCTTACCCTCACTAAGAGGGTGGAGACCCTCAATGTGACCGTACAACATCTTCAGCTAGAAAACCAGACACTACGGCAACTTGTCACTCACGGGCCAGGACACCCCCGTGATGGACCAGAACCCAAGGTCAGTCCACCTGAGTTATTCTCGGGTGACCGAAGGCAGTTCAGGGATTTCCTGAATGCGTGCAAACTAATGTTTGAGCTGCAGCCCCGGACTTACCCAACCGACAGAACAAAAGTACTTACCATGATCTCATACCTCAGGGGGGAGTCCAGAGCATGGGCCAATACTTATTTAGAAAAAGAAGACCCAGTCCTGGAATCCTTTCCTCTGTTCCTTGAAAAAATGTCCCTTCTCTACGAGGACCATAGTAAACAGCTGACTGCTGAGACCGCTATACGCAGCCTAAAACAAGGGAGACGACCTGTAGAGGACTTTATTGCGGAATACACTCGCTGGGCCCGGGAGACTGAATGGAATGATCTTACTCTCAGGAATCAGTTCCGCCTAGGTCTTTCTGAGGCCCTGAAGGACGAATTAGCCCGAGGAGAATTACCACTTACACTTAATGCCTTGATGCAGAAGGCCACCACTATTGACAGACGGCTGAGGGAATGCAGAGCCGAGAGAGTCTCAGGCTTCACACCCAATCCAAGACCATCCAGCCAGGGTCCTGCTGTAGAGATGATGGAGATTGGGGCGATCTGAGGACCTCTGACCGAGAGAGAGAAAGCCAGGAGACGTAACCTTAACCTCTGTTTATACTGTGCATCTGCTGACCATACCGTTGACGGTTGTCCCGCGATACGTAAGAAGTGCGAAGGTAAGAGCGGCACGTCTTGTACCTTAGGCAGTTTAAATAATAGTACTGGTGGTTACATATATACGTCTCTCACCTTACAGTGGGACCAAAACCGGATTATCGTTGAAGCCATGGTGGACACGGGAGCTTCGGGGAATTTTATCGACATGCATCTGGTTGAGCGAAATAAAATTCCCCACATGAGAAAAAACGTTCCTATATCCGTGAGTTTCATTGACGGTACCACGTCTAGTCCTATCCACAGTCAGACTCATCCCCTCATGGTGACATGTGAAAATAACCACACAGAATTCTTATCCCTTGATATCATATACTCTCCATTGTTTCCCGTGATTCTTGGGTTGCCATGGTTGCAACTACACCAGCCAGCCCTCCTCTGGAAACAGGGGAAAGTTCAGTTTACGTCACCTTATTGTATGGAGACCTGCTTTCCTCTCAAAACTCTCATGCACGTGGGAGTGAACCAGGTCCCCAGCCAATACGCTGACTTCGCTGAGGTATTCAGCGCAAAGAAGGCGGAATCTCTTCCGCCCCATAGATCTTACGATTGCCCCATTGACTTGCTGCCGGGTAGTGAGATACCCACGGGTAGAATTTATCCATTGGCACAACCAGAACTTGTTCACTTCAAACAGTACCTAGAAGAGAACTTACGAAAAGGTTTTATTCAGCCTTCAACCTCCCCGGCAGCAGCAGGGATGTTCTTCGTGAGAAACAAAGACTCAAGCCTAAGACCCATCATAGATTACAGAGCCTTGAACAAAGTGACAATCAAAAATCGCTACCCCCTGCCGCCAATATCCGAACTCATAGAAAGATTACAAACAGCAACAATCTACACCAAGCTGGACTTGAGAGGCGCATACAACTTAGTTAGGATCAGAAAGGGTGATGAATGGAAGACAGCCTTCCGCACTCGGTACGGACTCTTCGAGTATACAGTGATGCCTTTCGGGTTGTGCAACGCCCCTGCCACATTCCAAAATTTTATTAACGACATCTTTAGGGATCTACTGGACGTATGTGTAATCATCTATCTTGATGATATACTGGTGTATTCTGATAACTTACACGATCACAGGAAACATGTCCGTTGGGTTCTTGCACGGTTAAGTGTCCATCGCTTATACGTCAAACAGGAAAAATGTGTATTCGAGACTACTTCTCTTCCCTTCCTCGGATACATAATCTCACCCCAAGGTATCCAGATGGATCACTCGAAAATCACTTGCATCCTAAATTGGCCGATTCCAGATTCCAGGAAAGCTCTTCAACGGTTCCTGGGGTTCTCAAACTTCTACAGGAAATTTATTAAAGATTTCTCCGCTACCACTAAACCACTAACCCGCTTAACTAGTGTCAACATGAAATTCGTTTGGTCTAAGGACGCCCAATCAGCGTTTGATTTATTAAAGAACAGGTTCACTACGGCACCGATACTGACTCTCCCAAATCCGAACCATCACTACGTGCTGGAAGTAGACGCATCCCAGGCAGCCATAGGAGCTGTTCTGTCCCAGCGAAGCTCCTTTGCAACTCCGTTTCATCCTATCGGGTACTACTCCCGGACGCTAAATACCGCCGAATTCAATTACCCCATAAGGGAAAAGGAACTCCTCGCCATAAAATGTTCCCTGGAAAATTGGAGGCATTTACTTGAAGGATCAATACACCCCATCACAATTTATACGGATCACCGTAATCTACAATACCTGAAAACCAATAAAACACTATCAGGCCGTCAAGTACGGTGGAGTTTTTTTTTTGACAGTTTTAATTTCCAAATTACATACCGACCAGGCTCAAAAAATGGGAAGGCCGACGCCTTGTCACGACTGGCTGAAATTCGCACCACAGACACGGCCCCCACATGGATCATTCCACCGAAGAAACTCGTCCTTGCCACCATAACGTTGGAAACCCAGCTCAAGGATGCTCTAATTAATGACCATGCTAATACCCCCCCTGGTCTTTTGCAGAACCAACAGGGTCTCCTTTACAAGGACAGCCAACTGTACATACCACCCTCCCTCACCAATCAGGTGATCAAACTTTGCCATGATTTACCCCTCGCAGGACATCCCGGCATTGCTAAAACCACAACCCTGGTACGCAGGAACTTCTGGTGGCCAAAGATGACCAAACAAATTGAGGAATACGTTTCCACGTGTCACTACTAAAGCCGTTTAGACCTAGACCGTTCCCATCAAATGATCCTCGACCCTTGCCCCCGATAGAAGTCCAAGGAGAAGAAGAATTTGAAGTTGAGCAGCTCCTTGATTCCAGAAGAAGACGGGGGAAGATCCAGTATCTCGTTAGATGGAAGGGGTATGGTCCCCAGGATGACTCTTGGGAAGATGTGCAAAACGTTCATGCTCCCAGACTCCAAAGATTGTTCCATAGAAGATTTCCCAACCGACCCTCTCCTAGTGGGGTACCCCGGAGGGGTCCCTTAAGGGGGGGGTACTGTAATAGCACACGGGCTTGCGCTCCAGCGTGGAATGCACCGGCCGTCTGCGATGATACGCTGGCTTGCGTTCCAGCGTGGAACGCAGCGACCGCCTGTGTTGTTACGCTGGCTTGCGCTCCAGCATGGAACGCAGTGGCCGCCGGGCCGTCCTGTGACTCCGCCCACTTACCGTCCGGCTCTTAAATAGAAGACAGGTGCTAAGCAGGGTGTTCCACTAATGGAGTGCGCACCCTGCTAGCTCCATTGCATCTGAGGACTCCGTCCCCATATCCGGACCAGGATCCTTAACAACGTCGTGAAGGACTGCTTACCTCTTGCCACTGGCTTCCCACGGCTGGCTCCCTAGCCAGGAACAACTAACCGCAAGTATATGCCTGATACCTGTTTTGATCAATATCCTGGAACTCAGAGTGGGGTGGTTCCCTGCTGGTGAGTGGCGGTATTCCCAAACCAACTCTGAACTCAGGACATGCTATACTAACTCTGTACCTATGGCATACTATATACTAAAACTGAGGACATGCTATATACTAACTCTGAACCTATGGCATACTATATACTAAACTGAGGACATGCTATATACTAACTCTGAACCTGTGGCATACTATATACTAAACTGAGGACATGCTATATACTAACTCTGAACCTATGGCATACTATATACTAAACTGAGGACATGCTATATATTAACTTTGAACCTATCGCATACTAGATACTAACTCTGAACTGTGCACAAGCTTATACTAACTTGTGACTCCTGTATACTGGGAGATCTTCCTCTCCACCAGTAAAACTAACTAGATGAATAGCAGTAGATGATTTTGTGACCCCAAACTCTCCGCCCAAGACTGAGAGAGACGCCTGGGGTACATACTGAGTAACCGCGAATCCCACAGCCAAAAACAAGGGCGGTGGGATAATAGTGGATGTCCATTGCTTCCGCAGTTGAGATCCTAACTGATCAACTAGGTGCATTACACATCTACGCCTTGACCCGTAAGGGAGCAAACCCCAAGAATTTGACAGCTGAGACTGAATCGGCCTTCCAAGCCTTGAAGCAGGCCTTTTCCATCACCCTGATGCTAACAAACAATTCTGTCTTGAAGTGGATGCAGCATCTCTTGGAGCTGGGGCGGTGCTTCCACAAAAAGCTTCCTCCAATAAGATGGTAACCTGTGGTTTCTTCTCCAGTGCCTTCTCTACTCCTGAGCGCAACTACTGTACTTGATTGGGGACAGAGAGTAGTTGACCATCAAAATGGCACTGGAAGAATTGAGGGAGCACCTCATCCTATGGTGATCTACACCGACCACAAGAATCTGACCTATCTGCAGTATGCACAGAGACCAAATCCTCGTGAAGCCAGATGGTCCTTATTCTTTGGCCTTTTTGATTTTGTTCTTCATTTCGATGCAGCAGAGAAGAATATCAAAGATGATTCTCTCGAGGTCCTTTGATGTTACCGATCGGGAGAAGGAGCCTCAACACATTATTGATTCAGCAAAAATCACTGTTTCTGTCACGGTGCGTTCCACTGTGACAGTTGTGGCCATGCAGGCTGGCTGCATGCCCTCTTGAGTCCTGGTAGCAGGCTGACACCTGTGTATGCTGGTTGCTTGGGGCTGCGTGCTGGCTGTGGTGTTTTGTGTGAACTGCTGCCTGTGAATATTTGCACAACTGCTTCTCTGTGCAGTTCTTGCCACTGTTGCCGTGTACTGTTCTCTCGTGTACTGGCTGCAGGCATACACTGGTGGTATGCTGGTTGCTTGGGGCCTCGTGCTGGCTGCGGTGGTGTGTGTGTGAACTGTGGCCTGTGTTTGTGGTTTCCGTTTCTGCATATCTGTGGTTCCTGTCTCTGGTGCTGTGCAGGCTGGCTGCATGCGCTTTGCATACTGGCTGTGGGTGTTCCCATGAATGCTGGTTCTGCGATGCGTGCTGGCTGCGGCCTTGAGTGTGAACAGGGACTGAGTTTGGATTAATTTGTAATTGTATGTTCTGTGCTGCTTGTTACTCCTGGTTCTGATGGGGTTAACATTCCCTGGTCTGGGCCTGGGTGTGGCTTATCAGGTGCCCTCCTTTATCCAGTTATATCTATCTGTGAGCTGTGGGGCTTGAGGTCAGTTTATCTTCTGCGCTGGGTGTTGCACCCTGCTGCTCACACAGGAGGTCAGTCTATCCTGTGCCTTACTGGGTATAGCACCTTGCTGCTGACCCAGGGGTTTTTGCCATCTGCCCGTGTTTGTGTTGTCACCTGGTAATGCATTGATGTTATTGCCTTGTCTGATCTTCTGTACCTGTCCTGTGATCATGTTGATGTTGTTATCCTTGTCCATGCCTTCTTCTGTACCTGTTCTTTGTCTGGATCCACTCTCTTCCATGTCTAGCCTAGCTCTACTACGTCTGATAGCCTGGCAGTGCTAAACTGCTTCTGGTCCTGTCTGTTCCATGTCCAGCCTGGCAGTGCCAATTGCTTCTGATCTAGTCTGTCCTGCAGTGCCTTCTGCTTCTGTTCCTGTGTTTGTCCTGCCTTCGTGAGAGGGTCCCTGGGTTCTCCGGAGGGAGGATCTCTAGTCTGTGTGCAGCTCTGCCTGAGACTGCCATGCTTTTATTCTGCATGGGGTCCCGTTTGTCTTGTCTGTTCCATGTTCTGTGTTTGCTTGGGTTCCAGTTCTGTTGTCTGGTCCACTGGTGCTTGCATTAGCGTGGTTCTTTGCAGGTAGCAGCCAAGTGTACCGGGACCTTCCTGGAGGTGTGACCAGTTCATCCCCACCACCAGGGGCTCTGTGAAGAATGGGGCTCACTGGTTCTCCGCTCTCTGGGTTTTGCCTCTGGTCTGCCGGTGCACTTGGTTCTGTGGTAATACTACCACTATTGCCTAACCTGCATTTGTTACTGTCATGTTTTTTATTACATGTGTAATAAAGTATTCTGTTGGTCCCTGGTCTGAATCTTGCTTGTGTCCTGTTTGCAAGACGTCCCAGAGGTCTGCCCTTGGGCCTCCGGGACGTGACATTGTCCTGTAAAGTTGTCTGAGATTCTGCCCAGAAAGACTTTTGTTGCGCAGAACCTCAGGAAGAAAGTTCTACTCTGTGGTCATTCCTCAACAATTGCAGGTCATGGCGGACAACGAAAGACTTTAAAGTTAATCACTCGACGGTACTGGTGGCCACCCATACAGCAAGATATCTGAGTTTGTCACTGCCTGTCTGTCATGTGCACCGAATAAAACCTCCAAGCAAAGTCCAGCGGGCCACTTAATTCCTTTTCCTCTTCCTGAGGCTCCTTGGCAACAGATAGCATGGATTGTATTACAGATTTACCCTTGTCCTCTGGTTGATCTTTGATTTGGTTTGTGGTGGATCGTTTTTCATAAATGGCGCACTTCTTTCCTCTGCCTGGTCTTCCTTCTGGTCCTCAGCTGGCAAAAAAATTTATTGAACAAATTTTTAGTCTCCGTGGTTTTCCCCACAGTACAGGGAGTGCAGAATTATTAGGCAAATTAGTATTTTGACCACATCATCCTCTTTATGCATGTTGTCTTACTCCAAGCTGTATAGGCTCGAAAGCCTACTACCAATTAAGCATATTAGGTGATGTGCATCTCTGTAATGAGAAGGGGTGTGGTCTAATGACATCAACACCCTATATTAGGTATGCATAATTATTAGGCAACTTCCTTTCCTTTGGCAAAATGGGTCAAAAGAAGGACTTGACAGGCTCAGAAAAGTCAAAAATAGTGAGATATCTTGCAGAGGGATGCAGCACTCTTAAAATTGCAAAGCTTCTGAACCGTGATCATTGAACAATTAAGAGTTTCATTCAAAATAGTCAACAGGGTCGCAAGAAGCGTGTGCAAAAACCAAGGCGCAAAATAACTGCCCATGAACTGAGAAAAGTCAAGCGTGCAGCTGCCAAGATGCCACTTGCCACCAGTTTGGCCATATTTCAGAGCTGCAACATCACTGGAGTGCCCAAAAGCACAAGGTGTGCAATACTCAGAGACATGGCCAAGGTAAGAAAGGCTGAAAGACGACCACCACTGAACAAGACACACAAGCTGAAACGTCAAGACTGGGCCAAGAAATATCTCAAGACTGATTTTTCTAAGGTTTTATGGACTGATGAAATGAGAGTGAGTCTTGATGGGCCAGATGGATGGGCCCGTGGCTGGATTGGTAAAGGGCAGAGAGCTCCAGTCCGACTCAGACGCCAGCAAGGTGGAGGTGGAGTACTGGTTTGGGCTGGTATCATCAAAGATGAGCTTGTGGGGCCTTTTTGGGTTGAGGATGGAGTCAAGCTCAACTCCCAGTCCTACTGCCAGTTTCTGGAAGACACCTTCTTCAAGCAGTGGTACAGGAAGAAGTCTGCATCCTTCAAGAAAAACATGATTTTCATGCAGGACAATGCTCCATCACACGCGACCAAGTACTCCACAGCGTGGCTGGCAAGAAAGGGTATAAAAGAAGAAAATCTAATGACATGGCCTCCTTGTTCACCTGATCTGAACCCCATTGAGAACCTGTGGTCCATCATCAAATGTGAGATTTACAAGGAGGGAAAACAGTACACCTCTCTGAACAGTGTCTGGGAGGCTGTGGTTGCTGCTGCACGCAATGTTGATGGTGAACAGATCAAAACACTGACAGAATCCATGGATGGCAGGCTTTTGAGTGTCCTTGCAAAGAAATGTGGCTATATTGGTCACTGATTTGTTTTTGTTTTGTTTTTGAATGTCAGAAATGTATATTTGTGAATGTTGAGATGTTATATTGGTTTCACTGGTAAAAATAAACAATTGAAATGGGTATATATTAGTTTTTTGTTAAGTTGCCTAATAATTATGCACAATAATAGTCACCTGCACACACAGATATCCCCCTAAAATAGCTAAAACTAAAAACAAACTAAAAACTACTTCCAAAAATATTCAGCTTTGATATTAATGAGTTTTTTGGGTTCATTGAGAACATGGTTGTTGTTCAATAATAAAATGAATCCTCAAAAATACAACTTGCCTAATAATTCTGCACTCCCTGTATTGTGTCAGATAGAGGTGTACAGTTCACATCTAAGTTCTAGAGAGCTCTTTGTAAGCTTTTGAATGTGTCTCTGGACTTCTCTTCGGCTTATCATCCGCAGTCTAATGGTCAAGTGGAATGAGTCAATCAAATTCTGACAAATTTTTTGCAACATTTCACCGACCTCCATCATGATGACTGGGTCGATTTATTAACTTGGGCTGAGTTTGGTACAATAACCATATAAGAGAGTCTTCCAAGAAGTCCCCATTTTTTGTTGTCCTTAACATCACACTCCCAGTGTCTTCTATTTCTGGTACCCCTGCAGCAGATGCATCTTCAAGAGAGTTCTCTAAAATCTGGGAGGAGACCAAGGCAGCTCTGAAAGAGGCTTCTGTGCACATGAAAGAGGCTGCTGATGAAAGGTGTAGAGATTACGTCCTGGTGATAAAGTGTGGCTTGCCTCCAAATACATCAGGCTCAAAATACCCTCTTACAAATTGGGTCCACGCTTTATCGGTCCATTTGAGATCCTAAAGCAAATTAATGATGTTTGCTACAAGCTTTAGCTGCCGGCCTCTGTCCGGTTACCGAATTCCTTCAACGTCTCCCTGCCGAAACCTGTCATTCTGAATCGTTTCGTCAAGAAACCTGTCTCAGCTCCTGTTGCGGTCAGTGATAAGAACACCTATGAGGTAAAAGCTATTGTGGGGATAAAGAAGAGTAAAGGAAAAACCCTGTTTCTTTTGGATTAGAAGGGGTTTGGTCCTGAGGAAATCTAGAGAGAACATCAATGCCCCTCTTCTAAAAAAATTTTTGTCTACGGCCTGTCAGAACTTTTGAATATAAAAGGAATCCATCTTATAAAGGTCTATACAGATTACAATATGGACTGATATATATGTGCTGTATGGGAGCCATTTTGTCTGGTTTTGAAAGGGCAGGGTGAGTTCAAAATCTTTGGATTTCAAATAGCTAACTCTCCGATTAAGTACGGTATCTGTATAGAAATGTTTGTATAGTCTACTATTTTGTGAAATAGGTTTAGACAGATACCATAAAATGCATTTACTCAGATAAAACAATGGAGTAGAAATGTGCTGAGTTTTAGTTTATCTTCAGTGAATAGAAAGAGGATCTAATTTTACTATTTTTGTAGTTTTCATATTAATCAATATGCGACAGAATTTTGGATTTTATATAATACTAGCTGAAGGACCCGGCTTCGCTCGGGTATATTTAATCTATTTCAATTAATGTTTGTGTGTGTCGTTAAAAGATATCAACACTATCCACTATAACATTGACATCTACAGCACCCCTCCCCGAAAACAGTGACTTCCACAGCCCCCCACCCCTTAACACTGATCCCCCCACAGTGCCCCGTCCCTTAAAATTGGACCTCCACAGCAGCCCACCCCCTTAACTTTGACCTTTATAGCAGCCTTACCCTTTAACAGTGACTCTCACAGCATACCACTCCCTTAACAGTGACCTCCACAGGGGCCCGTCCCCTTAACAGTGGCCTTTACTGGATTGGGGGCATGTCCTTTTGAACAGCTCACTCTAAGACAGCAGCACTGTACTGTCTGAGTGTAAGCTGCAGGGAGAAAGTCACCCTCACTCCCACCTCTGCAGCTGACAGAAGTTGATTTTTACCTTCATTTTTTCAATCCCCGTCGGCTCAGGAGTGAAAGGGAGCGTGGCCTAACCAGATCTGGGCGTATCTTATCGGAACCTAGAAGTTGATTTTTAACTTCATTTTTTCAATCTCAGTCAGCTGAGGAGTGGGAATGGACAAACCGCCGGGGGCGTGTCCGAGTGTGAGCTGCAGGGAGAAAGTCTACCTCCTTCCCACCCCTCCAACTGACAGAAGTTGATTTTTACCTTAATTTTATTAATCCCTGTCGGCTCAGGAGGGGGAGGGGCATAACCAGATAAGGGGCGTGGGACCTGGGGGCAGGGTTTTAAGTCTTTTGAGGGTGGACACATTGTGGCAGGGGGCGTGTCTGGGCTCCTTCCTGCAAGAGTAACGCCTCTCTGGGCACCTTACTGGCTCATTTGCATACCAAATAAACTGGATTTTCAGAGGATAAAAACATCTATTGCTGGAACAAAGGCACATCTTGAAATAAGGTACTAAGTGCTATTAGGCAATGGCTTTACTTCAATAGCAATTATCCTTGTGACAGATTTAAAGCTCTCCTACAGCAGTAAAGATAAATGGCTGGGTTGTTATGGAAACCTGGAGTAAAACTGTATGTGGAGGCTGGAGGTTCTGCGAGCTTCTATTGGCTGATAATGGTCATGTGACCAAGCTTTGGCTTATGCATTTTTTGGGAATATCTCAGGAATGGTACATCCTAGAGAGCTGAGACCTGTTCTAAAACCTTCCTGGACACCTAATGTACCTGTGTGCCAAATTTCGTGATTGTAAATGCGACGGTGCAGATTCCTTTAGTGGACATACACACACACATACACTCAGCTTTATATATTGTAAGTTTCTATATCATTAGAAGTGTGTTGATTATTTTATATATATATATATATATATATATATATATATATATAGTATATTCATGGGATCTATTATAAAAATTAGGTGAATTTCTACATGAAAGAATTACTTCAGTCTCTGGAAACTTTTTCTTGGGATGTAAACACAGGTAATTATAAGCAAATGTAAAAGAATGTGGATTTGGCACTCATATATGGAAATATAGGATACTATTTAATGGGTAAAAATACAATAAAATATCATACTAAAAGGCAATAAAATAAAACATAATATATCAAAACACAATATGCATGTTCACAATTTTGAAAATGGTTTGAAACATCCTATTGCAGCCAGAGGTGAAGAAAATAAAATCCTACATACGTGGCACGACTGAGATTGTGGGTATTCTGGAGGGCCTGGACGCCCATGACCATTGGATTATGGGTACATTGGACGTCCAGTCCCTCTATACCATTATCAATCATGATCAGGGCGGTGCAGCCCTGAGAGAACAATTACTTGGGAATAAGATTTGGAGGGAAAATCAAATTGATTATGTACTAGAGGGAGTAAATCACATCTTATATCACAACTATTTCCTCTTTTCGGATCAATTTTATTTACAGAAGAGAGGAACCGCCATGGGCACCAGGTTTGCTCCCAGTTATGCCAATTGATTTTTGGCACAGTGGGAGGCTAACAACATTGACCCGGAACTGGGGGCAGACCTGGTCCTATGGCGGCGATACATAGACGATATAATTTTCATTTGGGGTGGAACACAAGAAAACCTTGACAAATTTATTGTCAGGATTAATGATAATACAAACAACTTGAAGTTCACCTCCAATATTGGAAATGAAAAAGTTGAGTTTTTGGATATTGAAATTACATACAAAAACAATAAATACCTATGTAATACATTCCACAAACCCACCGCTAAAAATGGATATATCCCTTTCTCGGGTTGCCACCTACCAAGGTAGCTAACAAATATTCCCTTCGGACAGTTCCGCCGACTTAAGCGGAATTGCACGGAGGATGATAAATTCAAGGAAGAGGCTAGCTCCATGAGTAATCAATTCAAAGAAAAAAATTATCCTGAAACAATCATCAATGAGGCCCTTATTAAAGTAAAAAATCTAGATAGGAAGACCTTTTTCGAACCAACACAAAAATCTGGGCAAGGAGATAATTCGGACTTCAGAATGATCCTTCCATATAACATCTAGGCAAAGCAGGTAGAATCCATTATTAAATCCCACTGGCATCATTTACAAAATGATAAAACAATAGGGATGCTTTTACCTCTGATTCCTAGAAAATTGGCTTCAACCGAAAGGCTTTTTTAGATGTGGGAAATGCTTGGGATGTAGGAAAACAAAATTCCCGAGAAAAACAACTATAGTTACCTCCACGCAAAATTCCCATTCTTTAACCATCAAACATTTCCTGACATGCAACTCGGCCGATGTTATCTACCTAATCCAGTGTCCATGTTTGAGACAATATATAGGAAGAACAAAACGAACCTTGAAAGTCAGGATAGCAGAACACCTGAATAACATTACCAAGGGTTATGAAAAACACTCGCTATCCAGACATTTCAAGGAGGTGCATAACCAAGATCCAAAGGGTCTCTCTTTCATGGCACTGGAGAAGGTGGAGAAACATTGGCGGGGTGGTAATCAGATTGAGCGACTATCCAGGGCAGAGTCTAGAAAAATATATGAATTCGGCAGTCTTTTGCCGAGGGGCTTAAATGCGGAATTAGAAATTTTTGGTTTTATATGAAAATTGGGTAGTCTGTGTGGGTGTCGATGCAGAGTTGCATGTCAGGCTGTTTTTCAGCACTGCAACTCTCCCTCTACCCCACACGGGCCTCCCCCTTTCTCCATACCACCGCAGCCTCAAGAATAGACTGAAATATGCTTTGCCCAATATAGGAAAGAAAGATGATACATAGATATCCCTATATGATTAGCCCAATAAATATGATATTGTGAAAGCAAGAGAAAAAAACGCATCTACAGTTAAATGCAATTGGAATCGCACATGCGTTTTTTCAAATGATCTTTTGTTGGGGAGTTTCATTATTGGAGAGAATACATCCCTTCCATATAGAACTTGTAGGAATCTGCATTGAACTGATACGATATTAATTTTATATCAAATTTTACTCTTTTTATCACATATACCTTTTTACGACATTTTTATGTTGTATATCATTTATTATATTTCCACACTATGTTATGATTAGACCTATCATTTACATAGAATACAGTGTATTCATAATCTATAAAAATTGGAAGATATTCCCTTATATGAAATATTATAAGGTAGAATACACTAATTGAAGGCCTAATACGAATTTATGTTGTATGGATTTAATTATATATACAAAACTGCAAGCATAAAAGAAAAAACTCCTCTTTACTAAAAAACCGCACCTAAATCGCAAGCAAACCGCAAAGATACAAATTGCTATCCAGGAACTAGATCCATACCAGGTCTTTGCATGCAAACAAGGTCCAGATCGGATTTTGTGGAAAACCAGTAGCAACTATAAAACCCACCGACCTATGGAATTGGGGTATGCCACTGAGGAAGGGGAAAGTGTCTCCCCGAAACGCGTTTGCCGTGAATCCTGGACTGATACCCCTGAACTTTTTTATGGAACCAAGTGTACTTTAACAAAGAAGGACTTTCCTCACTCTACAAAGTATTGCAATACGTCATATACCAGCGCCTGGAAATCAAGGTCCATGATCCTCACTACCATTTCATCATCAGCTGTGAGAGACACGAGGGACGCTAAAGCACTCCGGAGCCGGGACGCCGACTTAGAACGGAGGAGAGACTTACTAAAAAGTCTTACTGAAGTAACAACACAGGCGCAGGTAAGCCCACACTTGTGGGTGAGATATAAAAAGTTACATTACCGAGACATTAGGAGGTGAAGCGATACGAACTTATATAGCTACCCTCCAAGGATTTTCTCTTTTTCTTTCCGGAGATTGCTATATAAGCAATTGAAACAGTATACAAGCCAGCAACTGTTTCCTAAAAGATTTGAAAGTGGGAGCGCTACTTTGAATATATTCCTGGATACAACTTGCTATTAAATACAGGACATTATTACTGCTCAGCGATTTAACTGGGGACAATAACGCTCAGCAACCCATTATCACAAGTGGTGTATTTTATACAATATAGGATAGACATATGAAATTGTTTAATGATATTTTATGAAGTTCGATCTACTAGGAGGATCGTTATCTGAACAAACAGAGACTGCTCACACAAATTTCTCTCTAACATTAACCCTCACACTACACCTAGGATCCTATTGAGTCCATACCAGGACCTATAGGAGAGAGAGCTTTGGAGTGATCAGTCCCTGCTGAAATTTCTTTTTCAATCCATTTTCAAAATTGTGAACATGCATATTGTGTTTTGATATATTATGTTTTATTTTATTGCCTTTTAGTATGATATTTTATTGTATTTTTACCCATTAAATAGTATCCTATATTTCCATATATGAGTGCCCAATCCACATTCTTTTACATACTTCATTCATTTTGAGGGGTGTCTCAAACCCGGGTTTGGAGCACCTACCGTGAGAGAGCAGAGTGAGCGGATTTCTATATCTTTTTTTTCAATTATAAGCAAATAGTCTTCAAAAGAAAGACACTCAACTTCTTGTTCAAAGCAACTTCGCTTTATTCAGGCATGGAGGAGACACAGCACAGAAGCGACACGTGTTTCGGCTCGAAAGCGAGACTTTTTCAAGCATAGTAAATCTCTATACGAAACACATTTAAATAGTGCGCCATCCCGGCCGTCAAAACGTGTTGACGTCACATCACCATGGAAACAGAAATACACAGATCATCAAACGTAACAATTACACAAATCATCAAACGCAACAATTGTAGACATTCTTACAACATAGTTACAATACTGGTAGACAGTAAATCTTGTAGCTTTAGAATAAGCTGTGAGAAAAAGAAAAAGAGTCAGCTGGCAGCATGAGATACAAACAAGCAACATGCACAAATATCAAAATAATTACCCTTAGATGTAAATCTCATACAGGCTACATATAGCTTAAGGACATCGAAATGAAAAGGGATTGGTAGCAATACATTTTTCTTCCGTATGGTGGATTTATGGTTACTGAACCTGTCCTTCATTCTGGTAGATGTCTCACCAATGTACACAAGGCCACAAGGGCACTTTAACAAATACACAACATAATAAGCAAATAGTGTAATTTCACTTTAAGACAATAGACCAAAGTATCACCAGAAATTGGTCTCTCCCAATGAATAGAAAAGGGACTTTATAGTATTTGTCTTAATTAGATGGGTTTAGTCCTGGAATTAGAAATAGAATGGATGTCTGGTGGAGATGTATACTAAGGTATTTGTATGATTAGAGGACTAATTCTTGATACTCATTCTTATTTGCTTCTTTTGTTAGGAAATGTTGTCCCAAAGTGTAGGTCAAAAGTCAATCTTGTTTTTCTCTCTTTTTAGGAAAATATAAGAATTAGCTGTACTTATAAAATTTACTCATAGATCTCCAATGCCATCTAGTGGTAGAGTAAATTAAGACATGTGTTGCGAAATAGGTGGGGGAGTGACAGACGATATCACTGATTATTGATTAACCTGACCAAGCCCCTTCCTGAGGGCATAAAAAGGCAGCATAAGCTGATAGGGGAATCATCACTTCAGGAGATCGTCATGATCATCTCATTGAGGCCATCCATCCAATCCATCCTATCTGATCCACCTACCTGTGGAAGCCATCTGACGAGAAATCAAGCTAGTAGAGGCAGCCATCTTGAAAATTATTTCCAGCCAATTACCACACCCCGAGAGGAGATAGGACTCCACTGAATTATAGTCCTGAATATTGCAACTGATTTCTGCTAGCCGAAACCCTGGCATAGTATAAACTTACCTATCTTTTATAGGAGAATATAATATTTATATATATATATATATATATATATATATATATACACACATTCAATTAACCATTCTTTGTTTATAATATCTGTTTTGGAATAAGGCTGGGGTATAACTGCAGTATGTTGTGGAAATTTTATTAGGATGTGTTTTTAATATATTGTGTATTGTCATCATGTCTCTCAGTTTCAGGGTAAACCATTGGAGTGGATATCTTCCTGTGTATGTGGAGACACAGCTGCCAGGCGCAGTGGTCTCCATCAGCGAATGGTTCATGTGCAGTAAGCCGGATTGGGACTGATGCACACTGGCGCAATATTAACAGTTTTTGTTTGTGACGCCAATTGCAATGTGCGCAGGTTATAATCTCAGGGCCCTTTAAGATGTTATAACTCACGTACCAGGTGAGGAATGCCAGAGTAGGGATAATGTCTGTGTAGTGTCAATGGTGTCTCCTACCTTGGTATGGCTGGACTCCTGGATCCTGGCTCACTTGCAATAAATTGAGTGCTGTTAGTAGGAGTAGTTGAGGAACTTTGATAATAAGGAATGAGATCCAGACTGGTGATATAATCCAACGTGTCTTTACTTAATGGCAGCATAATCCATACTAGTACAGCAATAGTCTTGGGTCCAAGCAGGTATTGGCAATATGTGGCAGGAATCAATATATATTCTGCTTCTTATCATATGCCTAGTGAATCTGGCAGGTATCTATCTTCTGCTCTGTCTGTCTTCTGCTTGATATGGCCCTGACTAGCTGAAGAGGAATTTGGCTTCTCCTGGTCTCTGGATAGGTTACTCACAGGACTGCTCGCAGGGTATGATTCTTCCTGGAGTTCTGTAGTTCTGGAGGTGCTGCTTGCTGGTCCACAGTCGAGGCTGAAGGGCTCAGACTGGGAAGAGGGATCTTTGGCCTCAGCCGAGGCTGGATCCTAGGTTGGGATCCCTATATCTGGGAGCTCCTACTAACGCAGCCTACCCCAAGCAAGGGGGCTGGTACACTAACTTAACATCCTCTCCTCCTCATGAGACAGGACATGGCCAGCCCACTTCTGCTCAAAGAGGGGGGGGGGGGGTTAGACTGGAATGAACAATTCCAGTCTAGATATACTAAACTGGCTAAGGTCCTGCTACATACTGCTGCCACCTGCTGGTGTACATGGAAATTACAGCATAATATATACAACAGGCCTGGAAAATACATATAATTAAGAATGCAATGTTAGATTACACCAGATGACAATATACATACACCTTACATGTTGTAGCGGGGAGAAAGAGTTTAGTGACATACTCCGGGATGTTACACATGTGCTATGCACTGGGCTGTGGGCCGGGGGAGACTGATGTGTTCAGCAGAGCAGTGTTTTCTTGGCGAATGTATGGGCGCCGGCTAGGGCCCCCGCGCAAGAAGCGGATTTATTGGCTTGGCATGGATGCATTTGTTAAGAGAACAATATATGAAAGGAACGTGCCTTTCTTGTCTCTAGTGTGCCTGATCAGCCGCTGGAGATAATGACGTTGTCCTGTAAATAAACATGCATGAGGATCATAGTAACTTTATTTGGCATTGCAAGGCTGGATAAAGTTCACTCCAGTGGTAATGGGAGATTATTGTACACATGTGTTTTGTTAGTTGGCTATGTTATCTTAAATGATGGTGAGGTGTAATACTGAGCTGCGCAAGGAGAATGAATGTTTATCTGAAAGCCTGATGCATGCACAGGGTGCTGTAAGGGAATTGTCTGCTCTCTGCAGGAGGACAGAAGTTGAACACTCTCAGTGCTTAGTGCAGCCAGAGTCATTGAAACAACCGTTAGAGAGTAATGTGTCTGGGGTTAGGGGCAATGTATGGGCTGTAAGTATGGAGAAGTCTGAGGACTGTGGGTCACATAAGGGATCATACTCAGGGATGGAGATGGACAATTTGTCTGAAGTTGGAAGTGTTAACACAATGCCAGAAGATTCCTCAAATGAGTCAGTGGTAAGTGGACTCGATACAGATAGTAGTGTGGGATCTAGTCATGCTGGGATGGTTAATGTTGGGCAGCAAGTCAAATCACCATGTGCCCAGAGAAGGTATTGTGCAGGGAGACAAGCTATGCATTGTTTTTCATGCAGGGAATTCGGACACATTGCACGATATTGTGGCGTTGCTAATGGCAACAAACACAGGTATGTTAAGTACCTCAGAACCACACCTAGAAGTAAAGTGGTTTATACAGCAAGATGGGGAAATGGTCCCAGACATGGTTCTTTGCAAAGGCATAGAAGCTAGGGACAGCCAAGTTCATTGATCCATGAAGCAGATTTTAAATCCCAATATGAACTGTTAAAATGTAAAAATGTGAAGCTCAGAGAGGAAAGAGATCGGTTCCTGGAATTCAGTAGTTTCTAATTTTGTGTGCCAGAGAAGGGTAAATTAAGATATGTTATTGAGGTCTTTGTAAACCATTTTACTGTTTGTATTTAAAAAAAAATGGAGGAAGTCTAAGACCTAATTTAAATAGACTTTTCCCTTTCCCTGGAAACTGGTTTTGGGACCTTGTAATGTTAAATCCTGCTTCTTTGGTAAAATGAATCTGAAGTTGGTTTGGGGCTGGGCAAATTAGCATTTCAATGACTGGTGGGTAGAAATTCTCCTGCCAGTTTTTACGGTTTCAGGTGAACCCTCCAAGACATTTATTTGTTAATTCAGTCCTATACAATTGTATGTGTTCCTAATCCTAAGGTTTTTGTTTTTTTGTTTTTTTTGTATTTGAGTTTTGGTTTTAAGTTAACATTTACTTTTTACTGAATCTCAATGTATATAGCAAGATTTCTTGTAACTGAAGTTTTCTACGTTGTTTTTTTCTCTCCTTTTTACAGGTTTTCTTTTACTAACCCATTTTTATTTTTAGGTTTTTATTGTTGTAATCAATTTTTTTTTCAGTTTTTCCCTTTTGCATATTTTGGCTATTTTTGTTTGGGTATTCCTTTGATTAAGTTATATTTACCTTTTTCTGCAGTTCTATATTCAATCTTAACATACTTTTTTTCTTTCTATTTCTATTTTCCAAGGAACAGTTCTCCACTCCAGGACTCTTGTCTCTTTAACAACCAGAGGTTAACCCCGTATTTCTTTTTACTTTATCAGCAGGAGATTTACTGGTGGAGCCACATTGTTCTGTAGAGAAAGAGAATATTCATTGTGCTGTGCAATTTAGTCTGGCGATGCAGTGTAAGGGTTGTTTGCATACACTGTGAGGGGTAGAGACATAACGTGGGGGTGTGATCTGTGGTTGTTGACTAATCGTTTGGCATAGTTCTGTACCAAAAGTGTTGGAACAACAAGCCATAGAGTTACACATCACCTCGGTTAGGGTTTCTAGTTGGGGGGACTATAGTGGTATAGTGGTTGTAGTCCGTCAATCCACCGCAGAAGAAGGCACCGGGCGGTACTCTCCTAAATTGGTGCAGAGGTTTCCCTGGACGCAGGAATAAGACTAAAGTCGATTAATCGCCATGGGCAATGGGCCGTCCATGCAAGGAAAGGGAAGCGAGGTTTCCCACAGTCAGACGGCTGCACAGTACATGAAATCTAGTTTTGGGGCGAAGGCCATGAAGCCCCTTTTAAGAATGGAGTAGGTGGTCCAAGGGAACTAATTGTAGTATCCCTCTGGAAGGTAGGTAGTGCAATGGTGGCTGCAAAAGTCAATCGTGTTAATTAAGCAAGGCGTACAGAACCCTGTTTCAATCCGGAAGAACCGAGTGATGTACACCTCGCCTGAGGGGTAAACTGAGGTAAGGGATTCGCTGCAGGAAGCAGAGGAGGCTCTATCTGGGCTGACTTTGTTGAAACAGGCCGGATCCACTAAACCTGGGCCAACTAAAACACAACCAGTTCGCGAGGTAAGTGAGTCCCCAACTGTCATTTCCACCTCCACTACTGGCAGGATCGCTTTTCTCTCTCTCTCTCTTTCTCTCTCATCCCTCCCTCATCTCTCCATCTAACCTTGAGACGATGCACCATATTGAATCCAGCTTCTCTTCGTCCTGGTTTTAAGGACGATGAGAAGGGGGGTAAGTGGTGCAGAAAACAACAATCTTCAAACTTTTTACCATTCTAACCTCTCAACTGTCAATAAATTTTCTAACCTAGTAGGGAATTACGCTGAGAACCATCACGGCTGCCTTTTCTTTGACGGTACTTGGGTCAGATTTTTGCAAAGAAGGGAAAAATCACGGCCGATCCATGGCCTGAATGTTCTGCTGTAACCCTTTATTCCATCAGAGATGCCCCCAGGCAGCCCAACGGGTTTTCACCCGATATCCACCACCTGGTTCGGGAGTCTCTCCCGGACCCAGACTCAATAACCAGTGTTCATTGTACTCAACCAGGTGATTGGGTCGTGCTAAAGAAACATCTGAGGACGGGACTAGATCCAAAATATCTTGGGCAATTCCAGGTGCTGCTGATGACGCTAACCTCTCTGAAGTTCAAGGGACGAGACAACTGGATCCACATCAGTCACTGCAAGAAGCTGCTTAACTACGTCAAAGAATGGAGAGTATCACTTTTGTTTATTTGTTTAGTTAAATTTTTAGGGAGGGAAATGCACCTCAAACTAGCAGGGGCCACAAGGAGACATTTGTTGATAGCACATAACGATAACGAGGGTAATATCAGCTATAGGTTTAATATTAGCTCTGGCTCCTGCTCCTCGCTTGTTAATCCTGTATGGGGGTCCGGACAGCTAAGCGGCCCATAGATGTGGTAAAGGGCATAAGTTTGTGGGATACTCCAGTTGTGAGGAAGGTATAACGGTCAACCTTACTAATGAAACCCCGATCTCTTTAATAACACCCATAGACCATATTATATCTGCTGGAAAGAAGGGTGTGATGTTACTCAGAGAGCTATCCCTCAGTCTATTCAGTTATTACTGGAGGCCCGTGACCGTCAGAAGTTCTTGTGTGGAGTTGACTGGTCCTTACTATTTCCTATGCGGGTTAGCCGCTAATAAGGTAATTCCCCCTAATGCCAGAGGTTCATGAGTCCTGGTGAATCTTCTCCCTGCATCTTACGTTGCAGCCGATTGGGAGGAACTGATGGTGTGGAAGGAGGTAAGAAGGGCAGGGAGAGCTGGAAGGGAGTTGTTTCCTGGCTGGATGGGATGGGGAGTTGGTCTTATGAAGTGATTTAACAATTTCTTGTCCATAGTGGATGAGATGTTCAAAGAAACCATTGAGGCAGTGAGAGAGATCACCGAGAAACATCAGTAGAGCGTCCAAATGAGGGTTTCTGTGAATTAGATGACGGTTATGCCTGGCTAGCAGACACCATTGACAAGGGTCAGGCCCATACTGACAGGAGCAGGGCAGAGGCAGAGCTATGACTAGTAAGGGTTGGAATCCTTTTGGACTCCGACTAGTGCGGAATGTGCGAATGTATGGAACGTGCATTTCCCTTTCGTCCTAACCAGCAGCACAAGTGGGGTATTCGCCCCTGTGAAGCTGGTCAGGACAGGCGGAATTTTTGCTGAATAAAATTCTGCATCTCTAGTAATTAATTAATTAATTAACTCCCCCCTCCTTATATAGGCCGCCCTCACACAGGGCTAGTTGCTTTTATTTTGTCCTGTGTGTTGGTCTGACAGGCTCGACTCTATTCAGAGTCTCTCCCTCAGTAGTTGGGGGAAAAACTTGCTGACGTTCTGCTTTTATTTTGTCTTAATGTTACAATTTTCTTTTACAGGGTCCCTGCCTAGCTGGGAGCGTAAGTATGGAGACGGTCTGGCTGCAGGTAGCCGGTAAGTTCTGACAGCGTGTACTCAGTAAGCGGAGCTGGGAGCTCCCTCCCCCCTGTCTCCTCTCCGCTCCGCTCCTGCGCTCCCCTCCTACCTCCTCTGTAATCTGCTGCCGGCCCTGAGATCGTTTCTCAGCTCCGGTGTATCGGACGCGAGACCGGAAGTGCGTCATTGTCACTTCCGGTCGGAAAAAAAAAAAAAAAAAAAAAAGAGACGCCGCCGCGATAAAAATTAGCGCGAATTAGCGCAAATTAGCTGATGTGCTTGTGGAGGAGGGGGGAGGAGCGAATTCGATTAAGTTGCTAATAAAATTTCGTTTTTTATAAATGGGTCCCTAAGTGGGGAGCCTGGAGATTTTTGGGGGAGGAGCTGTTACTCCTCCTCCCCCTGGTCCTCCCCTTCCTGCTATATAAGGCCAGGCTGCTGGCAGGGTCAGTGTTGCACTCAGTTCCTGTGTGCAGCTGATCTTGACTTTTGCTGATCCAGTGCTAAGGCTGTGAGAGTACCTACTCTGATCAGAAGGTTCTAGGTTGTTCAGAGTTCTTAGAGTCATGACGTCACCATCTCAAGGTAAGATTGACGTCTGCGCTTGACCCCCTGAGCGCGTTGAAACCAGCTTTAATAGTGCCTACTTCTTTTCTAGGAAAAGTCGCCCACAAGCAGAAACACCTGGCCTGTTCCAGTTGTGGCACCCCGTTACCCGACAGCTACGAGTTTCATCGTTGTCCAGGCTGCCGCCCTAGGCCAGCCAATCCTGAGCCGACGGTTGTTGAAATGTTTTCCTGGATGAAGGAGTTCTTGGACACCTCCGTCGCAGAGATCAAGGGGGCGGTCTCCAACAAGAGACCCAGGCAGGCCTCGCCGGGGCCTGTTCCTATGTCAGAAGACGTGATCTCGCTTGGCGAGAATTCTTCCTCTGAGGAAGAGGAGCCGGTCTTTTCTTTTCCGGCGGAGAAGACACAAAGATTACTGCGCTCCATCAGGTCAAGGGACCAGGATGTTGAGCATGGGGAAGCTCCACACTCCACCGCTAGGGGGCCAAGGGCCTTCAAAGTGGACGAGTCGCTTAAAAAACTAATGGCGACCGAATGGAAACATCCAGAAAAAGGACCGGTCTTAACCAAGAGGTTTAAGCTGATGTTCCCCCTACAGGACGGGGACTCCCTGGATTGGGTCCCTCCGCCTAAGGTGGATATGGCGATAGCCAAGCTTTCTAAAAGAACTTTGGTACCTTCCGATGACGGGAGTAACCTGAAGGATCCCCTGGATAGACGCGCAGAATGTTCGCTTAGGCGCAACTATGCCGCGGCGTCCGCCTCTGCCTCTGTGGCCATAGCCGGTACCGAGGTCTCTGAGTTCATTCGCGCCCGTACGCTGAAGATCCAGGCAGACATAGACTCGGGAATCGCCAGAGATGACATTCTGGATCAATTCAAGACCCTTCTATTAGGCATTGATTTTTTGGCGGATGCGTCTCAGCAGCAGCTAAGGCTTGCTGCCAAGTCAATGGCTTTGTCTGCTGCCAGCAGACGGCCCTTATGGCTGAAACCCTGGGTAGCGGACAACATGTCAAAATTTAATTTGTGCTCCCTCCCTTACGAGCCTGGCAGGTTGTTCGGCTCCGTGCTAGACCGCCTCATGGAGAGTCTAGCAGACAAGAAGGGAAAATCACTCCCTCAGCAATCCTTTCGAGGACGTGGGAGAGGCAGAGGGGGGAGATTCCAAGGAAGAGAGAGGAACCAGAGACGTTCCGAAATTAACAAGAGAGGTAGAGGTCGCGGTCGCGGGAACCGCAGGGCTGAGCAATGACTCTCGGCAGCCCGTCACCTCCCCGTCCCCACCCCCCTCACTCCCACACGAATCTCCCTGCCTGAATCCTCCAGTAGGAGGTCGTTTATTTTTGTTCAGAAATTTTTGGGAAAAAATAATTCCAGTTCCTTGGGTGCTGCAGGTCATCAGCACCGGTTACAGGATCGATTTCAGTTCCCAACCTCAAGAGGGGTTCGTCCTCACAGGGCGTCTAACACCCAGCAGACAACTGATCCTGGAAGACTCTGTACTCCAGTACATTGTCAAAGGGGCCTTAGAGGAGGTTCCTCCTCAAGAGCTCGGTCAGGGAGTGTATTCTCCCATCTTTCTCGTTCCAAAGCCGTCAGGAGACTGGCGCATGATTATCGATCTGCGTTACCTAAATCGGTTTATCAGAAAGAAGCGTTTCCGGATGGAAACCATTCGCTCAGTCCTCAACATCCTGAACCCGGCAGACGTGATGGTGACGATAGATCTGAAGGATGCTTACCTTCATGTTCCTATCTGTCCGGCCCACAGGAAATTTCTCAGAGTTGCTGTCTGCATAAAGGAGGTAGTGAAGCACTACCAGTTTGCTGTGTTGCCCTTTGGCATCTCCTCTGCTCCACACACCTTCACAAAGGTTGTGGCTCCTGTGGTCGCCCACTTAAGGCTCCTCGGCTTAGAGGTCGTCCCTTATTTAGACGACTGGCTTTTAAAAGCCGCATGCGCAGGCATCTTACAAGCCCAGCTTCAACAAGCTCTCCACACTCTGCAGAACCTAGGGTGGCTCGTGAATTGGGACAAATCAGAGCTGGTCCCCTCTACTACAAGGCGATTTCTGGGGTTTGTGATAGATTCACAACTAATGACCCTATATCTATCTCCTCAGAGGAGAGACAAAGTAATAAGGGCTGCAGAGTTTCTCCTACCCCCCAGGCGGGTGTCTATTCGGGTTCTAATGAGGATGATAGGCCACATGTCAGCATCTGCAGAGGCAGTACCTTGGGCCTTGTGGCATCTTCGGCCACTACAAGAGGAAGTCTTAGCGGTTTGGAATCGCAAACCCAGAGACCTAGATCGAAACCACTCCCTGTCTGCAGAAGTCCGTTCCTCCCTCAGGTGGTGGAAGAACCTAGTGGATGGAATGCCTCTAACCCAACCTACTTGGGTGATCCTGACCACGGACGCCTCCCTTCTGGGCTGGGGAGCCCATCTGGGACACAATACAGTTCAGAATACCTGGAATCCTCAGGAGAGACTCCTGTCGTCCAATCTGAGGGAGCTAAGGGCGGTGAGGTTAGCCCTCAATCACTTCTCACCTCTCATCCAAGGTCAAGCCGTGAGAGTACGGACCGACAACACGACTGTGGTTGCTTATCTAAACAGACAGGGAGGAACGAGATCCCGGACCCTCCTGAAGGAGGTGGGATTGATTTTATCTTGGGCAGAGAGCAATCTATCTCATCTAGTGGCAGTTCACATCAGAGGGGATCTCAATATAGTAGCAGATCGCCTAAGTCGGGGCCTTCCGGTACCAGGAGAATGGTCCCTGAACGACAACATCTTCTCCAGGATAGTCCAACGCTGGGGGACTCCAGAGATCGATTTGATGGCAACCCGTCTGAACGCCAAAGTAAGAAAATTCTGCTCCTTGTACAAGGAGGACAATCCGGTAGCGATAGATGCTCTGTCCATAACATGGAGGTTCAGGCTGGCCTATGTATTCCCTCCAATTTCCATGATACCAAGGGTATTGATGAAGATCAAGCAAGACCAGACCTCAGTGATAGCCATCATCCCATTCTGGCCGAAGAGGTCTTGGTTCACCCAGCTCATGCAGATGAGTCAGGGCAATTATTGGAGACTTCCCCTAATACAGGACCTTGTGTATCAGGACACAGGTCCCTGTCTAGATCTGAGGAGGCTCAGTCTGACAGCCTGGAGACTGACCGGTCCCTTCTAGAAGCTAGAGGGCTTTCGGTGGAGGTCCTGAGAACAATCTCTCACTCCAGAGCGGATTCTACGAATCAGAAATATTCCCGCATATTCAAGATATTTATGCGATGGTGCACGGATAGAGAGGTAGTTTCCTCAGATCCTCCTCTCTCTGAGATTCTTCAATTCCTGCAAGATGGTCTAGACAAGGGTCTAAGCCCATCTACATTGAGAGCTCACGTCGCTGCCTTGTCAGCATGCCTTGGTAAACCAATTTCTCAGGACCCCCTAATTAAGAGGTTCCTTAAGGGTGCTCAGAGGCTTAGGCCCAGCATCCAGAGACCAATCCCTGAGTGGGAGCTGCCAGTGGTCCTAAGGGGGTTGTGCTCCCCCCCCTTCGAGCCTTTGGAACAGGTAGACTTAAAGTACCTTTCCCTCAAGGTTACCTTTCTCTTGGCCATAACATCAGCCAAGAGGGTTGGGGAACTCCAGGCTCTGGGGGCAGCGGAACCATACTTAAGTTTTCTGCAGGACAAGGTCCTGTTAAGATTTCTGCCTACCTTTTTACCAAAGGTTCCTTCGTTTGCGAACACCAACCAGACGATAACACTGCCGGTGTTCTCTCCTACCTCTAACTCTCCTGAGGAGGAGAGATTACTTTCCTTGGACATCCCAAGAGTCCTTAGAATTTATTTGAATAGAACGGAAGAGTTCAGGAGATCAGAAAACCTGCTGATCTCTTATTCGGGGAACAATAAAGGGCTCAAGGTTTCCAAGCCCACCTTGAGCAGATGGATTAAGGACGCTATTAAGCTGACTTTTACGTCCCAAGACTTACCACCGCCATCTTTCTTATCTGCCCATTCTACAAGGGCAGTTTCTACATCATATGCGGAAAGGAAGCTAATCCCCTTAGAGCAAATTTGTGCGGCTGCCTCGTGGAGCACGCAAAACACCTTTATTGCCCATTACCGCCTAGAGAATAGGCGTTCTGAGGGAACAGCCTTTGGACGGTCCGTGTTAGATGCTGCTCGTCCATAGGTCAGCTCTCTAACTCCTGTGGGATTATTAGCTACTTAGTGCTAGTCCTTTGCCCTCCCAAGATTTGTGTGAGGTTCCTTGCTACTTCCCCACTTGTGCTGCTGGTTAGGACGAAAGGGAAGCGTCAATTTTGACGTAAATTTGTTTTCCCTTAGTCCTAACAGCAGCACACAAATATCCCTCCCTCTATGCTGTTATGTTTACTTGTTAAAAAAAGCAACTAGCCCTGTGTGAGGGCGGCCTATATAAGGAGGGGGGAGTTAATTAATTAATTAATTACTAGAGATGCAGAATTTTATTCAGCAAAAATTCCGCCTGTCCTGACCAGCTTCACAGGGGCGAATACCCCACTTGTGCTGCTGTTAGGACTAAGGGAAAACAAATTTACGTCAAAATTGACGCTTCTTGTCTCTAGTGCGCCTGATCAGCCGCTGGAGATAATGACGTTGTCCTGTAAATAAACATGCATGAGGATCATAGTAACTTTATTTGGCATAGATCACTGAGCAAGGCTGGATAAAGTTCACTCCAGTGGTAATGGGAGATTATTGTTTACGTGTGTTTTTTTTGTTGGCTATGTTATCTTAAAAGGGATTCTGTCATGAGATTTGAGGCCTATAACCTAAACATATGGCCAGGTCCCTACTAATACCCTGAATCCGAAACTGACCTTATTTAATGTGCCTGTGGCTCTATTGTTACATGAAGGAAGTGGTTGGGTGACGGGTTGGCCCCTTTTCTATTGTTACAGCCTTTTGTGAGTAAGAAATAAAGGTGAACAGACTGGGCGGGAAAGGGGAGTGCTCAGAAGAACTCAACATGAAAACACCTTTGTCTGAGTCATGAAGAGATTTACCTTTCCTTACACAAAGTCTGATGCAAGCGAATTTCTACTACAAATATTTATATTACAAGTATCATTCTAAACTTTGCTCCAATCCAGGGAGATTGTAAATATACTGGTGAGAACATGGTATGATCTCTAAGGAACTAAGTTCAGTTCTAGGCTGGTATGGTTGATTATGTATATATATCTGTATAGATAAAAGATAAAAGAGGAAATCGGAAATAGACCAGATTTGGGTTTAATCAGACATTTGTCGGCTGAGAGAAATCAGGTATCAAATTGATTTAAAATATATCAAGAAAGTATTAGCGTTAGGCATTGTAGTGGATAGATATATACTCTAGATTATCTGGGCTTTCTTAAAATATCTCAATATCATTGATTGAATTTCATTTGTCACCAATTTTCTTATATATTAATTTGCGCTATAGTATTGTTATTTAATAAATATATATTTTGATTTACCACTGCCTTCTTTTTGTCGTCTAACTTAGAGCAGACCACAAGCTCTTTTTAGCTTAGTATTTATGATAATAGGTTAGAATCTCCTCCTTTACAGATTCTAATTTATTCACATAAATAATATATAAATAATCAGAGAAAGCATAAATATTCCGACAGGCCAGGCCTGATGTAAGGGGGTGTAAGGGGAGGGGTACAGTTAGCTCAGCGCTTCGTGCCTGCGCTGCAGGCCCTACATGCAGACACGGGCGCTGGGTGCCATGCTGACAAGCGTGGGCAGCAGGTAGCTTAACTGTTGTATCTGTGTTCTGTGTCAGAGTTTACTTCCTGCTTGAGTCTTGTACTGTTGTTAGGGCGTGCATGGGCGTGTCTCTCTTGCCTTGTGAGGCAGCACGTACACGCCCTCTATCTCCCCAGCCTATTGCTGGGTTGCAGGAAGCATTTAAAGGCGCTTCCTGCCCCAGAAGGGTGCCTGATTACAGACTTTGCTTGATCGCTCTCTGCCCTGACTCTCTGACCATGTCCTTCCTCCCGATGCTTGCACCGATATCTCTGACCCCCTGGTTAGCTGCCACTGACCCGGGGACTGCTTTGGAGTCAGCATGGCAACTAGAGAGGAGTAACTGCGCTCAATTGGCCGGAAGTAGAGGGATGACACACATCACGTGACCGGATGCACCCAGACCGGCGTCCGTGCATCACCAGCGGGTGCTTTGTGGTGGGATTATTGAAAAGGGCCCAGTCCTATTTATATGGGACATGGGCACAGTGTCAACAGTGCCTATCGCCACTGGAGGAGTTGTGGATATCACGGGGAAGGCTAATGTAAGTTATTAAGTTTGGATGATAAATATATGGGGGTTATGTAAGTTATATGTACCTATATGTTCTATTTTATAGGCACATGTATAATCATGGTTGCCTAATGGATTCCCAGAACAGGTGTGAGACAGACATCTATCCTGGTCTGTTTTCACACTGACCCTCGGTTTGACTGCAGTGGTTACTGAACATTGAATCCACTAAAGCCTAAACTGAACATTGCTGTATCGTCTGTGTCCAGATGTATTAGGTGGTTGGTATACACCCATGTAAGTGACATGCATATCTGTACATTTGGGGTAAGATTATAGTGAATTCGGGAGTTCTGAGCCCTCCCCCACCTCTTTTTGTTCTATTTCTAGGTATCTGTCAAGATCTGTCAGGCTGTGTCCGCTTTGTGGAGTCTTCAAATGACACTCGTATTTCTTTATTGTGGGGCTCAGTCTGGTAGAGGTGATTTGTCCGCTCCCAAGTACAGGCAGCACACTCTATTGATGTACTTATTAAGGAGTTTTGTTTATATATACGTTTGACTATCTGTTTTCCTTTGTGACTTATGTGTCTATGTATTCATTGGTTACCTACAAGCATTTAGTATGGTCCACCTATTACACTGACCCCCTGAGGAACCCAGTGTTTGGGAAAAACGCGTTGTGGTGCTAGGGGTGCTAGGACCCATTGAGGGCCAGTTAGGGTGTTATAGCCCAGGCACAAGGACAGAGAGTCCCCACCATAAGGGGTCGTCTCTGGGCTGAGGTATATCATAGGGTGATCTTTAGGGAAAGGTCTCCCCACCCTACAGTGATATCATATCTGTTTGTTTGTTGTTACATGTAGTCGTGTATCTTTTAGCAGGGAACTGCGCATTAGCTATATTGTACTATATTGTGTGATGAACTGATCATTCATCGTCATTTACACTATACTTATAGGGGACAAGGTTTTTTAACCAATTATAATAAAGTACTGTATATTGTTTTTAAGGGTCTTGTATTTTGCTGGAATTGGATTAACTACCCTAACGGCCCAAGTCTATCCTCACCATCAGAGGCTCTAGTGAAGACCAGGTAGTTACTTAGTCACGCCCCTCGAGGGTATAGCCAGTCAGTGACACAGTGGGTCCACACCCGCTTTCATAATAGGGTATATATTTCACCCAGAGTCCTCAGCTGGGTGACATAAGAGAATCCAGAAAGCATTATTTATTTAACCCCTAAAACAGGCCTAGAAAATAGTAAAGGAGACAGCAAAGGACCTTTGCACCGCAATCTGCGCCAGAAATACACCTAATATACTAAGTAAGTGCACGTGCTCAGCATCATATCCAGAAGTTGTCTTTTCTTTCAAAACAGATGTACAAGTGCTGTCAGCATTGCTGCAGAGGCTAAAGGGGCATGGGGTCAACCTGTTAGGGCTCAGACCATATGCCACACACTGTATCAAATTGGTCTGCATGTCGTCCCAAACAGTCCTTCTAAAGATGATGCACAAGAAAGTCCGCAAACAGTTTACTGAAGACAAGTCGACTAAGGACATGGATTACTAAAACCATGTCCTGTGGTCTGAAGAGACCAAGATAAACTTATTTGGTTTAGATGGTGTCAAGCGTGTGTGGCAGCAACCAGGTGAGGAGTACAAAGACAAGCGTGTCTTGCCTACAGTCAAGCATGGTGGTGGCAGCGTCATGGTTTGGGACTGCATGATCCCCTCCCTTTGGAAACTGGGCCGCTGGGCAGTATTCCAACATGATAATGACCCCAAACACATCTCAAAGATGACCACTACCTTGCTAAAGAAACTGAGGGTAAAGGTGCTGGACTGGCCAAGCATTTCTCGAGACATAAACCCTATTAAGCATCTGTGGGGCATCCACAAATGGAAGGTGGAAGAGCTCAGGGTCTCTAACATCCACCAGCACTGTGATGTCGCCATGGAGGAGTGGAAAAGTTATTTTCAGGGCACACCATATTTACACTGTTATAAAAGCTGTAACCTATCTACTTTATATTGTAACAAAGTGTCATATCTTCAGTGTTGTCCCATGAAAAGATGCAATAAAATATCTACAAAAGTGTGAGGGGCGTACTCACTTTCGTGAGATACTATATATATCTATATATATTGTAGGAAGGAACAAGGGGTCGTCATTGATGGGCGGCATGTGTCACCGAGGTTCCTGGACTCGGTGAGGTAAGAGCCGTTTTTTTTCCTGAAATGTCATTATTGCAGTTTGACACTTCAGCTGGTTAGTATGGCTGTAAAGCTGATCCGGGATGGCTCTTACTGGGAGTAGCCAAAGTGCTGGGTGGGTGGCTACTCCCCACTTTCCAGGCCGGGTCTTGGGAAGCTTATAAAAAGCAGTCAGCACTGTCAGGTGTGTTGGATTATCCTCCATCTCACAGTGAAGCTGTGGAGTCTTTGTGTTTTGGGATCTGAAGATGTGTGCCGTGCTAAAGGGCTGAGAGCCGCATGCTGGAAAATAGGCCTCTAAACAGGCCCCTAAAGCCTGCTGGGGACCGCTGATGAAAAACTGCTAACAAGGTGAATGTTTTATTCTGTGGACTTTCCGTGGTGTGAACAAACACCAAGACTGTTTTGCCTTCTGTGTGAATAAACACTGAACTGTTTAAGTTAGAGACTTTGTGGTTGCCTCTATACTGCGTCCGCTAACCTGCCTAGCAGAGCGAATCCCCACAATATTCAGGTGAAACTCAAAAAATTAGAATATCGTGCAAAAGTCCATTTATTTCAGTAATGCAAATTAAAAGGAATTGAATTAATGCATCTTAAAATTAGAATTTTGTGAAAAGGTTCAATATTCTAGGCTCAAAGTGTCACACTCATGACATAAGCTGTAAGCCATAATCATCCAAATTATAACAAATAAAGGCTTGAAATATCTTGCTTTGCATGTAATGAGTCTATCTCATATATTAGTTTCACCTTTTAAGTTGCATTACTGAAATAAATGAACTTTGCACGATATTCTAATTTTTAGAGTTTCACCTGTATATATACTGCCCTGTCTGAGGTAGTGAGGGCAGGGCAGAACAGTGAGTGAGGAAAGTCTTCACTGTTCAGTACTGCGCTGAGCAAAAGATAACTACAGGGTCATACATTATATTGATTTTTTTTTTTTTATCAATACCCCACACAATTAAAAAAAATTACAGTTACACTTTAAATGCAGCTTTATTTTGTACAGTGCATGATAGAATCTGTGTACCCTAGCCAATTATTATGATCCAGTCCAGAGTAAATGAAGAAAAGGGACTGACAGGGGTTGATGGGGTAAAATAAAGAGAACCCCCTTTTGATTATATGCCATAGATGCCACAATCCGCATATAATGGGGTAGCTATGAATTATTAGGTTATGTCTGGTTTTATGTAAAAAAAGAAAAACAAACACAAAACTGTGCCATAGAATAAAAAAATTATATACCAATTAGATTAAGGCTGAGTGTCACGGCCATGGCTATGACCGTGACTCCTGAACCGCATGCGGTTGTCAGCGGTTTTCATTGGTGTTCAATCACAGGTGAGGGCTGTGGTATTGGCCTCACCTGTGGTTGCCGCTGGCAACAGTATGTATGTGGCAGCGTAGCAGGCTGAGCTGTGCCATGCAGCTCGCTACGCTGCGCATGCGGTTTTGTGTGTGATGTGTGGATGTGTGCACTGTGTTTTATGTTATTGTGTGCACGTTCCCTTTAAGTGGTGTTTTCCCTTCCCTGGTGTTGGAAGGGTTAATCCCCTTCCTAGTGTGTGTGATCACTGGGTGTGTCCGACTGTGGGGTGTGGCTTCTTGGCCTATAAAGCCTCACTGCTTTTTCAGGCCTTCAGGTTGCTTCAGCCATGCTTAGCTAAGAGCAGCCTCATGTATTTATTACCTGCCAGTAAGAGCCACCCCTGTGGTCATAAACCTTAATGTCATAACCATATTGAGCTTAAGTTATTTCCAGTTATGTGTGATGTCCGTGTGATGTTTTATATGTGATTTTGTGCAGCTATGGATCTGGGTCCCTGTGTGGGGATGCGTTTGTGATCTGCACCCTGCTAACACAGGGATCCAGTCAGCAAGGCTGTGGCAGGTAGGTGGAACTCTTTGTTCACCTGCCATATCCATAGAGCTGTTTATGTCTCCCCTTTTCCTGCAGCTTGGCCGTTGAGACTCCTGCTCCTCCGTGTCTAGGAGGAGTGGGCTTGTCTTACTCAGCTCCTAGGTGAGGGTCATCTTGAGGGCTAGCAGGGACTTTTAGGTTCCGGAGCATGAGCCCTCCTACCATCAAGGTTGGCTCATGTAGCTAGGAGTCAGGGTCAGGTTAGGGATGCCTTTAGGAGGTGACCTGCTCCCTAATCCTGTCTTCATGGCCAAGCAGCCGTAACATCACCGGGCTCCACACGGCTGAGGATTTCCCCCATCCTCAGCCGTGACAGTATGACCACAGTCGCTCTTACGTGGCGTTCCCTCGAAAGAGGGTAAAGCATGCACCGCTATCTGCGGATGGGGTGCATGCGCGTTCTCCGGAGGGAGAGCGTTATGGGGCTCACCATCTACGGCGCGGTGAGTGGCATTCCCCGCCATTCCTCGCTCACCGTTGTCCGTGTTGGTGTCCCCTTTTGTTTGTCTTTCCCCTCCCCCCCCCCTCCCACTGTTTTTTATGCCTCACCAACTTTCCCCTTTTGTTGTTGGGAGGGGCTTTGAGGGGTGGGAGTATGCATTCCCTCGAAAGAGGGTGAAGCATGTACCGCCGTCTGCGGAAGGGGTACATGCGCGCTCTTCGGAGGGAGAGCGTTCTGGGGGTTTCGCCTCTGACGGCGCGGTGAGTGGCGTTTCCCTGCCATCATCGTTGCCTCGTTTGGCGTTCCCCCTGATTTTTAGAACACGTGGTGTTTGTTTGGTATGCGGTATGCATACCTTCGAAAGAGGGTGCAGCATGCAGTGCCATACCTTGTGGCCTGCATGCGCGTTCTCCGGAGGGAGAGCGTTCCTGGGGGTTCTCCGTTAACGGCACGGTTGGTGGCGTATTCCCCGCCACCTTTCCTTCCGTGTCCGTGTTGGGGATCCCTCGTCCCTCTCCATGTTCCCATCTCTGGTCGTTTGCTGGCAGCACTCCGTAGGTGGTCCGGCTGCGTGCTGGTTAGGAGTGTCTGCTGGCAGCGACTGGAGTGGGGACGTGAGTGGAGAGTCCCCTCGTCCATCTCTCAGTGGTTCTTTTCTCTTTGTTGCTGGTGCGGGCTGCAGTCCTCGTCGGACTGGCTAGTGTGAGCCGGGAGAGGATGCAGCTGACAGCGACCCCTTTTTAGAACCGGCACTGAGAGTGGACGTCCCCTTCTCCTATCCCCTTGTCTGAGTCCCTCACGTGTCTTTTTTGGTGGGGGGGCTTTGAGGGGTGGGAGTGTCACGGCCATGGCTATGACCGTGACTCCTGAACCGCATGCGGTTGTCAGCGGTTTTCATTGGTGTTCAATCACAGGTGAGGGCTGTGGTATTGGCCTCACCTGTGGTTGCCGCTGGCAACAGTATGTATGTGGCAGCGTAGCAGGCTGAGCTGTGCCATGCAGCTCGCTACGCTGCGCATGCGGTTTTGTGTGTGATGTGTGGATGTGTGCACTGTGTTTTATGTTATTGTGTGCACGTTCCCTTTAAGTGGTGTTTTCCCTTCCCTGGTGTTGGAAGGGTTAATCCCCTTCCTAGTGTGTGTGATCACTGGGTGTGTCCGACTGTGGGGTGTGGCTTCTTGGCCTATAAAGCCTCACTGCTTTTTCAGGCCTTCAGGTTGCTTCAGCCATGCTTAGCTAAGAGCAGCCTCATGTATTTATTACCTGCCAGTAAGAGCCACCCCTGTGGTCATAAACCTTAATGTCATAACCATATTGAGCTTAAGTTATTTCCAGTTATGTGTGATGTCCGTGTGATGTTTTATATGTGATTTTGTGCAGCTATGGATCTGGGTCCCTGTGTGGGGATGCGTTTGTGATCTGCACCCTGCTAACACAGGGATCCAGTCAGCAAGGCTGTGGCAGGTAGGTGGAACTCTTTGTTCACCTGCCATATCCATAGAGCTGTTTATGTCTCCCCTTTTCCTGCAGCTTGGCCGTTGAGACTCCTGCTCCTCCGTGTCTAGGAGGAGTGGGCTTGTCTTACTCAGCTCCTAGGTGAGGGTCATCTTGAGGGCTAGCAGGGACTTTTAGGTTCCGGAGCATGAGCCCTCCTACCATCAAGGTTGGCTCATGTAGCTAGGAGTCAGGGTCAGGTTAGGGATGCCTTTAGGAGGTGACCTGCTCCCTAATCCTGTCTTCATGGCCAAGCAGCCGTAACATCACCGGGCTCCACACGGCTGAGGATTTCCCCCATCCTCAGCCGTGACACTGAGTTCACACGGGCATGACGGATTTGTTCAGGATACGTCCCGGGTGTACTGCGGCAAACCCGCGCGAGTAGGTATCCAATTGCAGTCAGTTTTGACTGCGATTGCGTTCCGTTGTTCAGTTTATATCGCGCGGGTGCAATGTGTTTTGCACGCGCGTGATAAAAACCTGAATGTGGTACTGTCACGGCTGAGGATGGGAAAAACCCTCAGCCGTGCGGTATCAGCAGATAGATGGTCAGTGCAAGGCCAGGACAGGAATCAGGTCACCTCCTATCAATCCCTAATTCTGACCCTGTCTCCTAGCCGTATGAGCCGACCCTGATGGTGGGAGGGCTCATACTCCGGAACCTTGGAGTCCCTTCTAGCCCTCAGGGTGGCCCTAGACTAGGAGCAGGGTAAGACGACCTGTTCCTGCTAGATGCGGAGGAACAAAAGTCTCACAGGCCAATGCTACAAAGACAGGGGAACATAAACAGACATATGGCAATGACAGGTAAGGCCTCTTTCACACTTGCGTTGTCCGGATCCGGCGTGTACTCCACTTGCCGGAATTACACTCCGGATCCGGAAAAACGCAAGTGTACTGAAAGCATTTGAAGACGGAACCGTCTTCCAAATGCGTTCAGTGTTACTATGGCACCCAGGACGCTATTAAAGTCCTGGCTGCCATAGTAGGAGCGGGGAGCAGGGGAGCGGTATACTTACAGTCCGTGCGGCTCCCGGGGCGCTCCAGAATGACGTCAGAGCGCCCCATGCGCATGGATGACGTGATCCATGTGATCACATGATCCATGCGCTTGGGGCGCCCTGACGTCACTCTGGAGCGCCCGGGGAGCCGCACGGACGGTAAGTATGCTGCTCCCCCGCTCCCCGCTACACTTTACCATGGCTGCCAGGACTTTAGCGTCCCGGCAGCCATGGTAACCACTCTGAAAAAGCTAAATGTCGGCTCCGGCAATGCGCCGAAACGACGTTTAGCTTAAGGCCGGATCCGGATCAATGCCTTTCAATGGGCAATTATTCCGGATCCGGCCTTGCGGCAAGTGTTCCGGATTTTTAACCGGAGCAAAAAGCGCAGCATGCTGCGGTATTTTCTCCGGCCAAAAAACGTTCCGTTCCGGAACTGAAGACATCCTGATGCATCCTGAACGGATTTCTCTCCATTCAGAATGCATTAGGATAATCCTGATCAGGATTCTTCCGGCATAGAGCCCCGACGACGGAACTCTATGCCGGAAGACAAGAACGCAAGTGTGAAAGAGCCCTAAGTGAGACTAGTACCACACTTACCTGCCACAGACACACAACCTGGAACCCAAGTACAAGTGCTGCTGTCCAAAACAACACAAAGGACACAGCACACAACAGACATCACATGGGAACCCAGGAAACCATATGCTGCAATAACAAAAGACGAAACAAACATCTACTAAACACCATACATGAACTTATGACCACAAGGGTGGCCCCCACTGGCAGATGGTATAACAGGAGGATGTCTCCAGCAACCATGGCTGAAGAACCCCTCAGCTAACTGAAAACAGCAGAGGCTTTATAGCCCAAAGTAGCCACACCCACACTCAGACACACCAGGTGATCACACACACAGAAGGGAGTTAACCCTTCCAACACAAGGCAAGGGAAGACGGCCACTTAAAGGGGAAGTACACACATAAACACACACTTCACCTGTTGCCGCGGGCAACGGCATGCGTGGCGACCATGTCCTGGGGATCAGCCATAGGGCTGAGACACTGCCACCACATGCACACAACACCAGACGTTGCCATGGGCAACCAAGTGAAGGAAAGTGTCAAAAAACACACTATAGGCCGTGACAGGTACCCAGACCCCAACTTCTTCACTGAAGTTCAGGTTTGGGTTCGGTGGTGTGTAGATGTAATTATTTTCCCTTATAACATGGTTATGAGGGAAAATAATAGCATTCTTTAATACAGAATGCTTAGTAGAAGGTCAATTGAGGGTTAAAAAAATAAGTAAAATTAACTCACCTCCTCCAATTGATTGCGTAGCTGCCGGTCTCCTGTTCTTCCTTCAGGACCTGGCAAAGGACCTGTGGTGATGTCACTGAGATCCAAACTGAAAAGACTAGCGTGGTATTAGCAGGAGGTGCTCAAACCCACATGCAGTCGTGCATATATATAGGGGAGCAAATCCTGCACTTGTGGCCCGTTGCTAATGGCGATCCCCAGCAAACATGCATACGGTGGAGGATGCCCGCGGCGAACCACAAGTACCACAATAGACATCACAAGTGGGCCACAAGTGCAGGATTTGCTCCCCTATATATATGCACGACTGCATGTAGGTTTGAGCACCTCCTGCTAATACCACGCTAGTCTTTTCAGTTTGTATATATAGAGATTCCTGGAGGTGTATAAACTCCAATTTAAATGTGCCTGTTTTCCATCTACAGGTCACATTTAGGTGCACCTGTGAGGCCTGGGCCATATCAGCCAGTCTTGAGTGGGACTCACAGACTCCTCCCTCCTCCCATTGCAAGCATGGACACATGCTGGAGGTAACTGGTGAGTTGTTTGTGAGTCGGCCTCATGCTCCTGTAATTTGCCCACTGGCTCCTGGTATTGCCCATACGGCTCAGTTAGGAGAGTGTTAGGTCCCGGGCTACTTGAGAAACCTTGGCGTGGTGCCCCGGCTTAGACATGTTCTACACCGTAGGACATGTTGACTAATCTCTCAATTTTAAAATCAGTTTGAGTGTTTAGTAAGACCGCAGTGTGCACCTGTCTTTGCTATTATTTTGTTATATTGTGACGTCACTGAGATCATCACATGGTCCAATCACATGGTCCATCACCACGGTGATGGACCATGTGATTGTACCATGTGATGTGACGTCACCACAGGTCCTTTAGCCGGCAGCTCATGATTAAAGAAGTAAGAAGAGATCGGCAACTACGCGATCAAGAGGAGGAGGTGAGTTAATTATTTTTTATTTTTTAACCTCAATTGACCTTTTACTATGCATTCTGTATTAACCCCTTAGGGACACAGCCTTATTTCACCTTGAGGACCAGGCCATTTTTTGCAAATCTGACCAGTGTCCCTTTAAGTGCTGATAACTTTAAAATGATTTTACTTACCCAGGCCGTTCTGAGATTGTTTTTTCGTCACATATTGTACTTCATGACACTGCTAAAATTGGGTCCAAAAAGTAAATTTTTTTGCATAAAAAATACCAAATTTACCCAAAATTTGGAAAAATTAGCAAATTTCAAAGTTTCTCTACTTCTGTAATACATAGTAATACCCCCAAAAATTGTGATGACTTTACATTCCCCATATGTCTACTTCATGTTTGGATCATTTTGGGAATGATATTTTATTTTTTTGGTATGTTACAAGGCTTAGAAGTTTAGAAGCAAGACATTTTCAAAAACCCAATTTTTAGGGACCAGTACGGGTCTGAAGTCACTTTGCAAGGCTTACATAATAGAAACCACCCAAAAATAACCCCATTCTAGAAACTACACCCCTCAAGGTATTCTAAACTGATTTTACAAACTTTGTTAACCCTTTAGGTGTTGCACAAGAGTTATTGGCAAATGGGGATGAAATTTGAGAATTTCATTTTTTTGCCAAATTTTCCCTTTTAACCCATTTTTTCCACTAACAAAGCAAGGGTTAACAGCCAAACAAGACTGTATCTTTATTGCCCTGACTCTGCCGTTTACAGAAACACCCCATATGTGGTCGTACACTACTGTACGGCCACATGGCGGGGCGTAGAGGGAACGGAGCGCGGTGTGGTTTTTGGAGGGCTGATTTTTATGGACCGGTTTATTTACACCGTGTCCTGTTTCAACCCCCCTGATGCACCCCTGGAGTAGAAACTCCCTAAAAGTGACCCCATTTTGTAAACTACAGGATAAGGTGGCGTTTTTTGGGGGATTACCAAAAATTGAAAATTCTCAAATTTGATCTCCATTTGCCATTAACTGTTGAGGAACACCTAAAGGGTTAATAAAGTTTGTATAATCAGTTTTGAATACCTTGAGGGGTGTAGTTTCTTAGATGGGGTCACTTTTAGGGAGTTTTTACTCTAGGGGGTCATCAGGGGGGCTTCAAAAGGGACATGGTGTCAATAAATATGCCATCAAAATCGACCTTCCAGAAACCATGTCGGTCCTTTCCTTTTGCGGCCTCCCTTTTACTGATACAGCAGTTTATGACCACAAATGTGGAGTTTCTGTAAACTGCAGTATCAGGGTAATAAATATAAACTTTTGTTTGGTTGTTAACTCTTGTTTGTTACCGGAAAAAACTGATTGAAATGGAAAAGTGCCAAAAATAGCGGTTTTGGCACCGTCTTTTTTTTTTTTTTTGACCGTGTTAATCTGGGGGGTTAGGTCATGGGGTATTTTTATAGAGGAGATTCTTATTGATGCGGCTATACCTAATAAGTCTACTTTTTACAATTATTTAGGTTTTAGACTATATTATCCTTTTTGATACAAAAATTTTTTTTTTGTATCTCTAAAGTCTAAGAGTAATTTTTCTTTTTTGCCGATTATCTTATGTGGGGGCTCATTTTTTGCAGGATGACAGGACGGTTTTATTGGCACTATTTTGGGGGCTATATGACTTTTTTATCGATTGCTATTAAACTTTTTGTTTTGTTATGTAAGGTGACAAAAAAAAAATCTTTTTTGCACCGTTTGTTTATTTTTTTTGGACCATGTTAATCTGGGGGGTTGGGTCATGGGGTATTTTTATAGAGGAGATTCTTACGGACGCGGCGATACCTAATAAGTCTACTTTTTTTTACAATTATTTCGGTTTTTAGACTATATTATGCTTTTTGATACAAAATTTTTTTTTTTGTATCTCTAAAGTCTGGGGGGTTGGGTCATGGGGTATTTTTATAGAGGAGATTCTTACCAACGCTGAGATACCTAATTTGTATACTTTTAATAAATTATTTTAGTTTTTACAATTTTTTGGGGTGTCTCAAGTCTGAGAACCAGTTTTTTTATCCGATGTCAGTGCTAATTTGGGATATAAATTTAGTACTCCATGGAAGTGTGGTACTCCCTGAAGCAACCAATAATGCAGAGGCCCGGATGATCGGGGCACGTGTCACATTGAGTAGTGGTGTCCTTCCGTATCCCCCTCCTGTGACACACTCTGCACCTTTTTTGGGTTCGTCCCTTCTTTCCAGTATGGGGGACCACACTTGGACGATCCGGGCGCCTACAGTTTCCGAGGTACTCCGGCGTACTCTTTCCCAATCCGAAAAGATCAGGGCCTTGAGGACTGCCTCATAGAACTGAAGGAATGTCCCTGTGTTGCCAGCGCAGCGGCAACCTGTACATGGCAACCTGTACCAAGTAGACCGCAACTTTTTTGTACCATGCCCGAGTTTTGCGCATGGCATTAAATGGCTTGAGGACTTGATCAGAGAGATCAACTCCTCCCATATACCGATTGTAGTCGACGATACAATCGGGCTTAAAGACCGTTGCCGCGGTACCTCGCACAGGGACAGGGGTGATGCCGTTACCATGAATTGTGGACAGTACAAGAACATCCCTCTTGTCCTTATACCTGACCAGCAACAGGTTTCCAGTGGTAAGGGCACGGGTCTCACCCCTGGGGATATGTCCCTGGAGGGGGAGGGCAGGGAGGTCGCGTTGATTTTTCCGCACGGTCCCACAAGCGGACGTGGATCTGGCGGCAAGGGACTGGAACAAGGGGATACTAGTATAAAAGTTATCCACGTAAAGGTGGTAACCCTTATCTAGCAGTGGGTACATAAGGTCCCACACAAGTTTCCCGGTAACACCCAGAGTGGGGGGACATTCTGGGGGTTGAATACGGGAATCTCGCCCCTCGTATACACGAAACTTGTAAGTGTACCCTTAGGTACTCTCACAAATTTTGAATAGTTTCACGCCATACCTCGCCCGCTTGGAGGGCACATACTGGCGGAAAATGAGTCTCCCCTTGAACGCAATGAGAGACTCATCAACCGCGACCTCCCTTCCAGGTACATAGGCTTCCATGAATTTGGCCCCGAAGTGATCGATGACCGGCCGTATCTTATACAGACGGTCATGGGCAGGATCACCTCGGGGGGGACATGCTGCATTATCTGAATAATGCAGACATTTCCGGATGGCCTCAAACCGGGAGCGTGTCATGGCCGTACTGTAAAGTGGGGTCTGGTAGAGGACGTCCCCACTCCAGAACAGCCTGACACTGGGTTTCTTGACCAGGCCCATATGCAGCACGAGTCCCCAAAATGTCCTCATCTCGGCTGCACTGACCGGGGTCCAGCCACCGGGCCTGGCCAAAAAGGAGCCCGGGTGTTGAGCAACGAACTGTTGGGTGTACAGGTTCGTCTGCTCCACCATCAGATTTACCAGTGGGTCACTGAAAAAATGACAAAAAAAGTCATATTCAGTGTAGCCCACTGTGGAAATCTGGATTCCTGATTGGCCTACAAAATCAGGAATCACGGGCTCGTATCGCTCTGGGGTACACCAGACTAGTTCACCGACAGGGTGCTCCGGTGGATTTAACTGGTGGGCCAAAAAACTAGTACGAGCCCCAGAGCTGCTCGTACTAGGGTGGGCCACAGGGTCCCTAACATGGCGGTCCCCTTGCTCCGCCGCCTTCGGGGCTCATCATCATCGCTAGATGATGAGGAGGACGCGGATGACAACAGGAAAGTGGGGTCATCCTCGTCCTCACTAGGACTCTCGGAGTCGGAGGCAAGCTGGGCGTATGCCTCCTCGGCCGAGAACATCCGGCGGGCCATAGGGGAGTGTGTGTCTGCGTGTGTATGTGCGTGTGTGTAAATCTTTATTTGGTGTGCGTGTGTGTGGGGGCACTAACTAACAGAAAATAAAAATAAAAAGAACTAAAAAAAAGGGCAAGAAATGTGGAAAAAAAATTCAAAACCGCTGATCAACCGTCCGAAGTTAATCAGCGGTGGGGTGTGCGATGCGCTAACAGTGGCCGGACGCTAGGAGTGCCGGCCACAGTCAGCGTACACAAAAAAAATTAAAAAATACTGCACCCCAAAAAAGTTGGGGGGGGGGGGCAGGCGGCAGCACCCCTGGGGGGTCTAGGGTCACACATCACCCTAACTTAGGGTGATGCAATCAAAGTTTTTCAAACTAACTTTCCCTTTATTTTCCCTGCCTAGCCCAACCTTTCCCTATACTTTCCCTAAGTACCTGCTGTTCAGATGGGGGTCCTGGGGGTCCTGGGGGGCAGAGATGGGGTGATGCTGGCACAAATCCACGAGGTGCAGGCAGCGCTCCTCTCTCCTCTGGCGTCGGGACACAAAAGGAGGAGGAGAGAAGCGCTGGCAGCATTTGAATCTGCCGCTGGCCCGCCCACCAACCAATCAGAGGCGATACTGAGAGGTGATGTCACCATCACCTCTCAGGATCGCAGGATGGTGATTGGTGGGGTAAAGTCACACCACCATCACCATCTTGTTCGAGGTTATCGGGTCTTCAGAGACCCGAATAACCCGGAAACGCAGAAAACCGCAGGTCTGAATTGACCTGCGGTTTTCTGCGATCGCCGACATGGGGGGGTCACAGGACCACCCGGCGCATTTAGCCTAGGTGCCTGCTCAATGATTTGAGCAGGCACCGGGTTCCGATCACCGCCCGCCGGGCGGCGGTGATCGGAACCATACATGACGTACCGGTACGTCATGTGTCCTTAAGTACCAGGACAAGTGTCCTGAAGAGGTTAAAGAATGCTATTATTTTCCCTTATAACCATGTTATAAGGGAAAATAATTCAGTGAATAGACTGTCATCTTAGCAACCATGCGTGAAAATCGCACCGCATCCGCACTTGCTTGCGTGATAAACGCACAATATAGAGCATGCCGCGATTTTCACGCAACGCATAAGTGATGCGTGAAAATCACCGCTCATGTGCACAGCCCCATAGAAGTGAATGGGTCCAGATTCAGTGCGGGTGCAATGCGTTCACCTCACGCATTGCACCAGCGCGGAAATCTCGCACGTGTGAACTCAGCCTAAGAGTTGACACATTGTTATGTGGGGGTAGAGGGAGGCCCACACTTCCCATACAGCCTGGAGGCCATGTAGTACGCCAGACCTGAGGGTGCTACAAATTGTTTATTGTTATGCAGTGTAGTCCAATGTTTGTTTCTTGGCTACTACTATCAGCAAGGAAGGTATGGCAAAGGTTGGCAGGAACAGGGAGTTCCTGTCTAGAGACAGCATGGAGAGAATGCAGACTGCAGTGCTTCTTCTCCTCCAGAGGATTCTCCAGAGAGAACCATCACTAAGTTGCCTCAAGTAAAGCCTTAAGAGGATAAAGACAACAGAGTGAACTGATATATTCAGCTTCTACAGACACTGCTGTGAAGTGAGTCAATACAGCTAAACCACCTGTCACCAAACAACCATGCTCACTTACCACCAACCAACCTGCCTCAATATCCTTGCTGGTGCCAGAGATGAATTTCACTAAAGTCTGCTGCTACTGTATGTATTTCAAGCTCAGTAAAAAAAGACTTTGTTAGGGTAAACTCTGACTTTAACTGCAACAGACCCCAGGGAGCAACGAACAGGTAGGACACCATGACAAAACAGCACTACATCAGGTTCACTACCACTCCTCTCTTCTACACCAGCTCCCACAGGAGCTTGCTGTACCCCTGGTACCCTTAATCTAGTACAGTACTGTATATGTTGTAACAGGGTGCATCACTCCACCAAGATGAAGGGGCTGCACTCCCTCCATGATGCTGAATTGCCATCTCTCTTTCGCTTGCTACACTGGGTCAGGACGCTGCTTATACTAGCAGCCAGGCATCACCTGCCCACCTCTCTGTCCCTGCCATTATTTATGCCCCTAGTGACATCACTGACGTGTCACATGACAATCTCATGGACCCGCCAGTGCTGCCATTAACCATCAGAGTAACGGGAGGACTGCAATACTGCCAAAGAGTCTGGGCCCCAGGGAACATGAAGAGGTGGCCAGACAATAAGTTAGCATGGGTTTTGTGGAGGTGAACTGTATGTTGGAGGGGAGAGAGATGTAATTAATCTAGAACTGTATGTTGGAGGGAGCTGAAGGAAGAGGAGTGATGTTATTTACATCAAACTGGATATTGAAGGGGCTAAAAGGTGCTAAAATACCTGAGGGTCTTCCCACTGCCTGCTTCAACACACCTCTGACACCTTGCTCAATAGCTCCTGTGTACTGTGTCTCAGATGTCATGATAATGTTATTATGACTTCTGTGCTAGGATGCAGTGTAATGACATAATCATGGCCTGGGCCAGGACACGGGCTAGAGCCAGGAAGAGGCCTCTGTCCTGCATCTTTGACTGCAGCAGGGAATGGGACACATTACTGGAGGCAGTGGAGTGGACATTACTGGGGCAGTGGGGTGAACATTACTGGGGACATTACTATTACTGGAGGCACTGTGGTGGCATTATTATAACCAGAGGCACAATAGGGAGCATTATTATTACTGGGGCAGTATAAGGGGTATTTTATATTTATTATTACTGGATACACTATAGGGGCATTATTAATACGCACAACTGCGGTATTGTTATTGCTGGAGGCAGTATAAGGGCATTATTATTACTGCAGGTACTTTTTTGGGGCGCAGTATTTTTTTGGGCACAGTACTGAGGTAATAGCAGGATAACCATGTTGGAGCACTGAAGGGGAGGATGATGGAAAAGGGAAGAATCAAAGATGTCTGTCTGCCAAACTCTGCAGAGACTAGACACGGCTGACAGAAGCTGTCAAGGCAGTCTGGTCCAAATGGAGACGTCTACATTAGAGGATACATCATGTTTTCTAGTGCTGTATGTAATGTTTCCAAGTATGTCTTTAACAGTAGGGATTGGATTTAGAATTTGGAATGGGTGGGGGTATCATTTAAATTTCACCTCAGGCAGCAGAAAGGCTAGATGCCACTGAACACCAGATGAATGAGCAAAATGCTCGTCCATTGGGTGAAATGATCTGAAGTGCAGGCACCTCAATCATGATTCCTGAGCACCAGATCATACTGTCTAAACAGCACTCTGCTGCTGCCCAGAAACAGTGATTTTGTATGAACACGACTGATAGCAGCAGCCATTGATTAACCTCATACTGTGGATGTGATTGCTGCATGTAAATGCAGTGTTTCACCTCAACTTGATGAGCAGATGCAATGAGCCAGGATACGGGTTGTTAAAGTTCTGTATTTGTAGTGACGCCAATTTCAGCGTGCGCAGGGTACTACCCCAGGGCCCTTCAAAAGTGTTTAAACGCACGTCCCAGATTAGGAATGCCAGAGTTGTGTAATGGCCTATAATGTCTCTATAGGGTGGTAATAATTGTGTCAAAGGTGTCTCCTACCTGGGTATGGCTGGACTCCTGGCTCCTGGCTCACTTGCAATAAATTTGAGTGTAGTGATAGTAAGAATAATAGAGGAATTTTGAAGCAGAAATGATGTCCAGACCTTTAGGTGAAGTTCAAACGTTTCTTTACTGAAGATAACTTGTATCCAAGCAGTATACAGCTTTGGTCTCTGGTCCCAGCAGGTTTTGGCAATCAATGGCAGGAATAAATGCTTGTGCTTGATATGTGGGGAGCTTGCAGGAAAGGACGTCTGCTTGGTAGCTCTGTAACTGTGGCAGAAATTAATCTTCTGCACTTCTCTGTAACTTCTGCTTTGTGGGGACAGACTAGCTGATGAGGAATGGCTTCTCCTAGGTCTCTGGACTTAACTCACAGATAGATTCTCAGGAGATGCTTTCTTCCTGGAACTCTGGAGGTTGTCTGTGGCTTTCTGCTTCTTTTCATCCAGCTCAGTTGAAGGGCTGAGACTGGGAATTTGATCAAGTCTCAGACCGAGACTTGGTCCTTGCTGTCTTCCCTATGCAGGGGCCAACTCAACTGATATAAAAGCCACATTTAAAGTGCCTTTATGTTCAGCCGCTTTCCTCTGGTGGAGTAGAGAAGTCATGGTCAATACAGGCCTTGTTCATCTTTATAAGAGTCAACTTGTCAGCATTTTCAGTTGACAGGCGGATACTCTTATCTGTTATAATGCCACCAGCAGCACTAAATACGCGCTCAGACAAAACGCTGGCGGCAGGGCAGGCCAGCACCTCCAAGGCGTAAAGCGCCAGTTCATGTCACTTGTCCAGCTTGGACACCCAGTAGTTGTAAGGCACTGAAGGATCACTGAGGACGCTGACACGGTTTGCTACGTACTCCTTTACCATCTTCCCAAACTTTTCCCTCCTTGTGACACTAGGCCGCGCATCAGGGTGAGGGTGCTGGTGGGGTGTCATGAAACTGTCCCAAGCTTTGGAGAGTGTTGCCCTGCCTCTGTTGGAACTGCTATGTGTTCCCCTTGTCTCCCCTCCTTGGTTGGCCAAGGAACTACGGACTCTGCCGCCAGCATTGTCAGATGGAAATTTTTGGAGCAATTTTTCAACAAGGATCTTCTGGTATTGCACCGTTTTGCTCATCCTCTCCGCCAGAGGAATGAGAGATGAGAAGTTCTCTTTGTAGTGGGGGTTGAGAAGGGTGAACAACTAGTAATGTGTGTTGTTTAAAATGCGTGTAACGTACAGGTTGCTGGAAAGGCAGCCTAACATGAAGTCAGCCATGTGTGCCAGAGTACCAACAGGCAAGACTTCACTGTCATCATCAAGAGGATCACTGTCAATCTCCTCATCCTTTTCCTCCTCTTCTGCCCACCATGCTGAACAGATGGAATTAAGCTTCCATGGGTTCTACTCTCTGTAGCGGAGGCAACCGTCTCCTGCTACTCCTCCTCCTCTTCATCGTCCAATTTGCGCTGAGAAGACGAACTGAGGGTGGTCTGGCTATCACCCTGTGTAATGTCTTTCCCCATATCCACCTCTTCCACATGCAAAGTGTCGTCCTTGATTGTGAGCAGCGAACATTTTATTAGACACAGAAGTGGGATGGTTACGCTGATAATAGCGTTATCGCCGCTGATTCTTCAAAGTTTCTTAAAACCTCACAGAGGTCAGACATCCATGCCCATTCCTCGCTTGTGAATAGCGGAAGCTGACTGGAAAGTCAATAACCATGTTGCAGCTGGTATTCAACTACTGCCCTCTGCTGCTCACAAAGCCTGGCCAACATGTGGAACGTAGAGTTCCAGCGCGTGCTCAAGTCGCACAACAGCCGGTGAGCCGGCAAGTTAAAGCGCTGCTGCAGCGTTGACAGACCGGCTGAAGCTGTCAATGACTTGCGGAAATGTGCACACATGCAGCGCACCTTCACCAGTAGCTCAGGCAAATTGGGGTAGGTTTTGGGAAACCACTGAACCACTAAGTTTAAGACGTGGGCTAGGCATGGGATGTGTCTGAGCTTGCCGAGCTCCAAAGCCGCCATTATCAGACACAACCATGCCTGGTTCTAGGTTGAGTGGCGAGAGCCACAGCTCAGTCTGGTCTCTTATCCCCTGCAACAGCTCTGCGGCGGTGTGCTGTTTGTCACCTAAGCATATCAGCTTCAGCACCGCCTGTTGCCGCTTCCCCACTGCAATTCTACACTGCTTCCAGCTACCGACTGATGACTGACTGGTGCTGCAAGCGGATAATTCGGAGGTGGAAGTGGAGGAGGAGGCGGCGAAGTGGAGGTTGGAGCCACTAACGTAGATGCTGGTAGAAACCCTGATTGACGTAGGGCCCTCAATCCTTGGCATCGGTAGCACCTGTGCCATCCCAGGGTCTGACTCGCTCCCGGCCTCCAGAACGTTCACCCAGTGTGCCATCAGGGAAATGTAGCGTCCCTGGCCAAATGCACTTGTCCATGTGTCAGTGGTGAAGTGGACCTTCCCAGTTACTGCATTGGTCAGGGCATGTGTGATGTTACGGGACACATGTTGGTGTAAGGCGGGCACAGCACACCTTGAAAAATAGTGGTGGCTCGGGATTGCGTAACACGGGACGGCCGCCGACATCAGGCTGCGGAAGTCCTCAGTGTCCACAAGCCTAAATGACAACATTTCCAGGACCAGTAATTTGGAAAGCTGTGCATTTAGTACTATGGCCTGTGGGTGGGTGGCTCGGTATTTGCGCTTGCGTTCCAAGGCCTAGGGAAAGGACATTTGGACGCTGTTTAGGGACACGGAAGTGGATGAGGTCACTGATGGTGCTTGCGAAGGTCCAGGTGCAGGGCGCGATGCATCCGGGCCTGCGTCTTGGACAGAGGATTGGCCAGCACGTAACACCAGTGAAGAGGAGGCAGTGGTGTGACCCGCAGACACAGATTGAGGACCCAGGCGTTCAGCCCATTACGGTGCTTTGATTGTGGTGAGGTTGCTAGTGTTCCCGCCCCTGCTAATTTTTGTATTGCACAGGTTGCAAATTACAATTCTTTTGTCTTCTGCACTTTCCTCAAAAAAGCACCAGACTGTGGAACACCTACCCCTTGGCAAGGGAGATTTCCACAAGAGGGTGCTCCGTGGAACAGTTGCGGGCCTGTTTGGTGTGGCCAGCCTTCTTTTTTTTGCCACCCCACTGCCTCTTCCAGCCTGTTACGGTGCTGCAGATCCCTCCCTCTCTGTACTGCTGTCCTTGCTCTGCTTTCCACCTTCCCAGGTTGGGTTAGTGACTTCATCGTCCACCACTTCCTCTTCCACTTCCTCACTCTGCTCATCCTCCTGACTTGTTGACCTAACCACAACCTCAGTGATTGACAACTGTGTCTCATTCTCTTCCTCAACCTCATGAGACAGTAATTGCTGTTGAGTTATTGGCAACTGTGTCTCATCATCATCAACCTCATTAAACAGTAATTGCCGTTCCACACCGTCATCTTCTTGTGACTGTGGATGTTCAAGATTTTGGGAATCAGGGCACAAGATCTGTCCCTCTTCAAGCATGCTTGGTGTGAGGGCCAAATCAAGGAATATCGAGGAAAAGAGGTCCTCGGAATATCCGAGCATGGGATCACTTGTTTGGCCAGACTCTCCATGGTGGGAGGAAGGAGTATCAAGACTGGACTTAGTGGAAAACAGGGTGGTGCTTAACTGACTGGAAGCATTATTTGGTGCAATCCAACCGACCACCTGGTCGCACTGGTCGGACTTCAAGAGTGGTGTCCTGCGGCGCCCTGCAAACTGGGACATGAAGCTAGGTATTGTGGATGACTGTTTTTCTTGTGCTCTGGCAGCAGGCACAGTAACAATGCACCCAGGGCCACGGCCTCTGCGTGCACCATCAGCATCACGGCCACTTCCCTGTCCCTTACTGCTCGCCTTCTTTATTTTAAATGTGATATATGCTTGAAAGTATGTCACACGTACAGTAGCGTAGGATTTGCAAGTGTATGCGCAAAAAAATTTAAAAAGGTATTTGGGATGTGGAAACGTCACACAGGAGATATCCCGCAGATAATGTCAATGCTGTCACCAGCGGCTAATAAAAAATTACAGGGAATGTGACAGGTATTTGGGATGAGGAAATTTTATACAGGAGAGGTACCACCGGTAATGTCACTGTCCTAAGCATCTACGTAAAAAGTACACTGCATGTCACAGATAAAAAAAAATTGGCGCACATTTTACACTGGAGATGTGGCACTGGTAATGTCACTGTCCGCAGCGGACACCGTCTATTGAAACAGTACACTGGATGTCACTGATATTTTTTGGATGCGCACACTTTACACTGGAGATGTGGCGCAGCTAATGCCACTGTCTGCAGCGGACACCATTTATTGAAAAAGTACACTGGATGTCACAGATATTTTTTGGATGCGTACACTTTACACAGGAGATGTGGCATGGATAATTTAACTGTTCGCAGTGGACACCGTCTACGTAAAAAGTACACTGGATGTCACTGACATTTTAGGGATGCGCACACTTTGCACAGGAGATGTGGCGCGGATGATTTAACTGTACGCAGTGGACACAGTCAACAGAAAAAGTACACTGGATGTCACTGATATTTTCGGGATGCGCACACTTCACACAGGAGATATGCTGCGGATAATTTAACTGTCTGCAGTGGACACAGTCTACAGAAAAAGTACACTGGATGTCACTGATATTTTAGGGATGCGCACACTTTACACAGAAGATGTGGCTCGGATAATTTAACTGTCCGCAGAGGCCTATTAAACGCTATTTGTGCTCGGATCGGCTCATGCTGAGAGGGTCCCCTACCTACGCCTATACTCCACCCCCCCAACCTAGAAGCAGCAGAGTTATGCCGGAACTGCTTATCGAAGGGTAGCCTAAAGGGGGCTACCCCAATAATGAGACCTGAAAGAAGGGAGGGCTCCTGGGTGGGTTGAAATCGTTCGAACCGACAAGTGGGGGGAGGAGGGCCAGGTTTAAATAGTGAACGCCCCGCCTCCCCTCACACAAATACGGCACTCTTAATTGCCTACCACTTGTGCTCGGATCGGCTCATGCTGAGAGGGTCCCCTACCTACGCCTATACTCCACCCCCCCAACCTAGAAGCAGCAGAGTTATGCCGGAACTGCTTATCGAAGGGTAGCCTAAAGGGGCCAAAAGAACCATGCATAGGAGTTAGAAAACTTGATAACAGAAACTACAGACCAAAACTCGAAAGCCAATGATATTTCGTATAAGGATCCGGGATATTACGTATGGAACACACGGAACTGCGACGACCCAACTGTTTGATGACATGTACTGGCACCTTATGCATGGACGCCGCCGCTGCCGCGCCCATGCGGAAGGAATGTCCTGTGATCCAGCGAGGACCGACCCCTGGACCTGTCAACTAACCTGAAAGTACGTAAGAAAGGCCGCGGTGGTTAGCCGGGCATTGACTAGTTCGAGTACGGGAGAACATGCCGCTTGGACTAAATACTACGCAGCCATCTGCTGTCCGTGGGAAAGTATCTGACCGCCACTGGTTGCCCCGGCCGTGACGTCTTGGACGAGGCCAAGGTGAGGACATAGATGGACCCGCGCCGGATGAGCTGACCTTTCCGCAGGCACCCAGCCAGCGTATTGGTGCCCATGAGCTCGCCTGACCTGAGGAATCCATGGAAAGCCAGGTACAAGGCTGTTTCTACCAGAGCGCTAACCTGCGGCCCGAACGGTTTGCCCCTGCAGTTTGCCTGTCACGGCCTGAACAAGCTACCGGTAAATGGCTGACGCCCATGTCGTTTCACAACAGACATCTTGCGCAAACCCTTCAACGCCGCTTTGATCGGGTGGGCGGAGAAGAGTGACGGTAGGTCCGGATGTAGCCTGCACCAATGGTGCTGAATACCTGCCATGTATAGTTAACAATGCTATAGGACAGGTTTAATTGAGAGTGGCAAAAACCCTGACAAAGCCCAATAGGTGAGTGATAGGTCCCCGGCCAGCGGCCGGGTAGGTGTTCTCATATCTCTGAAACAGGTGCCAAGCTGTCTTGTAAGCCCTCAGAGTATTACTGGCCAAGGAATTGGCCATCAGTCTCTTAGCTATGGTGAGATGGGAGACTAGTCCCAGCGCAGCTGGGCCTGGTGAGGAAATTTTTTTTTTTTTTATTTAT